>NC_039366.1:202811489-203510933 GCF_003573695.1 Papaver somniferum | reverse complement strand
ATCTCATATATTGAGAAATTTCTCAAGAAATATGGTCACTTTGATGACAATCCAGCACCTACTCCTTTAGACCATACTATCAAGTTAATGAAGAACACCGGCCGTACTCATGCTCAACTTGAGTATTCTAGTGTTATTGGGAGTCTTATGTACGCTATGCATTGCAAGACCGGACATAGCCCAAGCCGTGGGAATATTATGTCGTTTCTCAAGTAATCCAGGATATGAACACTGGAAAGCAGTTTCAAGAGTTATGGCTTACTTGAAAGGAACAATAAATTTGGTTTGCATTACCAAGGCTATCCCGCTGCACTAGAGGGGTACAGCGATGCTAACTGGAACAATGTAGAATCAAATTCCAAGTCAACTTCTGGATGGATTTTTACATTAGGGGGTGCTGCTGTGTCTTGGAGTTCCAAGAAGCAGACTTGTATTTCTGATTCAACAATGTTGTCAGAATTGATAGCTTTAACTGATGCATGTAAGGAGGCAGATTGGCTTAGAAACCTACTTATGGAGATTCCTTTTTGGAAGAAGCCAACTCCGGCGGTCTTGATTAATTGTGATAATCAAGCTACAATCTATAATGTCTCTAATAAGACTTATAATGGAAAGTCTAGACATGCAAGTCTTAGACACTACATGGTTAGGCAACTACTCAAGAGGGGAGTAGTTACGGTTAACTTTATTGAATCAAAGAGGAATTTGGCAGACCCATTTACGAAAAGTCTACCAAGTTCAGTGGTTTCAATAAAAAGGAAAGAAATGGGACTAAGGTCTGTGAAGGAAGTTTGATCTCCCATAGCAGAAACCCAACCTATGTTTTGAAAAGGATAAACAAGGTTCAATGTGGTACCAACAAGTTATGGAAGTAGATTATGGAGCACTAATATAAAAACTTCCCATTTCTTATTAGTGCTGGTTTCTGCAAGAAAATAGGATGGATGTAAATCCTTAATGAGTCTATGATTAGTAAAAGGTGTATCGCAGAAACACCTTCGAGACTTACCTATATGAGTATGGAAATAAGGCCGTTTCCTAAGAGAAGAAGACCGTTCTCTAAAGAAGACTCATGAACAAGGATATAAGCACATGGCCATTAACGTGCTTGGCTACAGAATACATGATTTTATGAAATCAATATGTGTGGAGACTCCGGTTTTATCATAAGGGGTACTTGGTTCAAGACTGGTTTCACCATAGAACCTCGATAAGGCTTTGAGTTTCTTACACTAAGTGAAGGTTCAAATCCAAAAGATACCTATCATTTATGTGTTGATTTCAACGATGATGCTTAGTCTCAATTGTGCTTGAACTACGTTGGCTTGATCCCACTCGGGTACGTAGGCAGTCACTTCGGTGATGCAGTCACTCTGATTTAAAAGTTTTAACTTTGTTTTATGGTTTTTGAAAATAGGGGGAGAATGTTGGAATATTTTCAACACCGCTTACCAAAGGGGGGTCCTGGGGGGCATCGCCCCCCAGGCTGTGGTCGAAAGCATCATCAGAAATCAGAAATCTCTTTGTGTGTTCTTGATTGAATCAAGGGGTACAAACCTTGAATTCAGTTTTCGTTGCAGGGCTTTCATTGTATCCTGAAGGCAATATTTCGCATACCTGTTGTAATCGCCAATTGTTATTGGGAGGGTAGAAATATTTGTCTAAAAGAAATTTATACAAGCCTTGAAAGTTTTGGAGTGCAACACTTTCTTCTCTGATTCATTCATCCTTTGTGAAACCCAATTTTTTCCAACAGGGAATACTATGTTGGAGAAAATGAGTTATTTAATAAATGGATTTTTGATCTTGGTGTGGTTTGATTTCATGACCTAAAGGTCTAAGGATACTCACTCATTTTTAGTGAATGAAATGGAACTTTTAGTCCCACATTGTGGAAAACTAAAGAGGTGCTCCACTATATAACCATGTGCTCATTGATATATTGTAAAACAATGTGGGTGGGGTGAAAAATACATGTTTCGACCCATGCCTATGCGCGTATACCATGCACCAAGTTCTTCTTCTACTCGGTTTTATTTTTGGCGAATTTTTCTTTAGGAAATTAATTCCAAAAATATTTTCTTAAGAGTTTTATTTGTGGGAAATTCCTTTTACGAGTTTTACTTGTTTTTGAAGAAAACAAAAACCCTAACTTGATTTGCAAGTATTTCATCCTATAAATATGACTCGAAATTCTGTTTTCAAAATATACAAGAAGTGAATATCTCTAGGTCTACTTTTCTTCTTCTTCTTATTTTTTGCGGCGTTTTACTTCCATCCCTATTGCTGAGTTCAAGAGTGGGTAACTTGCGTTGTGCTAACTCAAGTTATATCGGGCAGTCTTATCCTGGACACATCTTCGCACGTTGGGGTTTAGCATTACTTCAGAGTATACCCGCGAACTAATGTGTTAAGGACAGCTTGTTGAACCTGTGATTCTGCCCTCATCAATTTATTCGTGGTAGAGTTGTTTGATACCGTTCTTTTTATTTATTGTTTGATACATCTGACGTTTCTTCTATTGTTGCAAGACCCCAACAATCTTAACACATTAAAATTCCTTGTAACAATGGGAAAGAACGACGTTGAAATACCACAGAAGTTTAACGGAAAGGATTTCAAGAGATGGAAAACCAAGATGCTATTTTATCTAAGCCATCATGAACTGGATTTTGTACTTGTTGCACATGATGAATTGATGAATGTTGAAGGTTTAACTGAGGAGGCGATCGAGTATAACAAGAGGTGTAATTTTTTGGCGAAAAATCATATCATGAATGGTTTGGAAGATACGATGTATGATTTTTACAATGCTAAAGAAAATTTCAGTGCTTATGATTTGTGGACTGCATTAGAAGCAAAGTATCAAGCGGAGACTGCAGGGAGCAAGAAATTTCTGGTGGCGAAGTTTATGGACTTCAAGATGACGAATGATAAGCCTGTTGTTGATCAATTCCTCGAATTTCAACAGATCATTAATGAGATTCTTGCTGAAGGTATGGTCATTGATGAGACGTTTCAAGTATCTGCGGTAATTGAGAAGTTACCATCTTCTTGGTCTGAGTACAAGAAAAAGCTAAGACATGAAACTGGCGAGATCAACATGGTTGAATTAGGTAAGAAAATTCAAGTGGAAGAGATGTTGTGCACCAAGGACAAGAACGTGTCTTCTGCAAGGGACATGAGTAACAAAGCTCATATGACTGAACACAGATCTTCCAAAGCTGGAAAAGGTGAGAGTAACAATCGTAACTTTAAGCGTGGTCCTCCCAATAAAGGTATGTTTCGAAAACCAGAGTCCAGCATTACTAAAATTAAGGGTGCTTGTTATGCATGTGGAGTTACTGTCCATATGGAAGTTCACTGTAGACATCGTAAGGACAAAAAGAATAATGCTAACTTGGTTGAAAAGAACAAGGACGAGTTTTCTGCTGTAGTGTCTGAAGTAAATTTGGTGACCAATGTGATGGACTGGTGGGTAGACTCTGGAGCTACCAAGCATGTTTGTGGGAACAGAGATCTGTTCACCTCCTACCAGAGGGTAGGGGAAGGCGAGAAACTCTATATGGGTAACTCATCTGCATCAGAGGTTGCAGGAAAAGGAAAGGTCGGTCTGAAACTCACATATGGCAAGACTCTCACATTGAATGAAGTTCTTCATGTTCCAGACATCTGCAAAAATCTCGTTTCTTGTTCTGTTTTAGATGATAAGGGTTTTAAAGTTTCAATTGAGTCTGAAAAACTTATAGTAACTAAGGGCAATGATTATGTGGGTAAGGTTTATAAGACTGGGGGTCTTTATAAACTTAATGTAACCTGTCCCGAAGTGAAATAGAATGATTCTTCTGCTTACATGTGTGTGTCATCGAATGTTTGGCATGGTAGACTTGGTCATGTAAATTACAAATCAATGCATAAACTGGCCAGCGTAGGATGCATACCCAAATTCACTTTAAATAAAAGTCATAAGTGTGAGGTTTGTGTAGAATCTAAGCATGCTAAGAAATCATTCAGTAAGAATGTCCAGAGAAACACTAAACCCTTAGAGTTAATCCATTCAGACCTTGTTGACATGAAGACAGTTCAAACTAGAGGTGGTAAGAAATGGTTTGTCACTTTTATAGATGATTGTACGAGGTATTGTCATGTTTATTTGCTTAGAGGGAAGGACGATGCCTTAGAAGCCTTTAAGATTTATAAACGTGAAGTTGAAAACCAATTGAATGTTACCATTAAAACTTTTAGGTCTGACCGTGGTGGTGAATATGAAATTCCTATTGGAAATTTCTGCGAAGAACATGGCATAATACATGAAACTACAGCCCCTTATTCACCTCAATCCAATGGTGTAGCTGAACGTAAGAACCGTACTCTTAAGGATATGATGAATTGGTGTGAAAATGGGGAGCACACAAAACACTTGCAAGTATACAAGGCCAAATTTTATAGTATAGGGATGAGTAGGGGTTTGTCCACAGGGAGTGGGAGCATACAAGAAGTCTTCCTAGCTAAAGTTTACAGTGAGCTAAGGGCAGTGATTATGGTGACAGTGACAAGTTTCTAGAGTAGTAGTGAAACAAAGGCAGCAGCCTAAGGCAAGGGTATTGAGCAATCAGTGACAGAAAAGGAGAAAGATGCAGAATTGTGTGAAGTTACTAAGGCAATTGAATCCACCTTGTGCCCTAATCAAGCAATGCAATCTAGTTTGAGTTGGAAATCCTATGCATACATCTAGAATGAGATGAAAATCAGCTTGCTCACTGATATGCCCCTAGCATTGACTGTCTTTTGACAGCACAATCAATCACAGGCATGCCAGAGCACTGAGTACTTCTCATTGCTCAAGCAAACAGGAATTAAGAAAACTACCCTAACCATGCATCATCTAACAGTGCACTAGGCTTCATCAGAGCCTTAGTTGCAGTGAATTAGCTCATGCTAGACATGAGTATAACAACAGCATTCATCCAACAAACTAAATTAAAATGCAACATGCATACAGGATACACACAATCAACTGTTGCTAAAACAGAAATTGGAAAAATGAGAATTGATTCAAAATATTGTTCACTGGCTAGCCCAGAGAGCTTTTCTACCACACCCATAACATCAATTTATAGTTTGTTACAACACCCTAAATTTCTACAAACCCTAAATTGAAAATCCCCAAATTTGAAAACCCTAATTTTTAAATTCCAAATTAAACTCACTGATTTCTGAATTTGTCTCCCCTGTGCTCGACCCATGCCCTGTTGATGTTCCCTCTGCTCCTCCTCAGCTTTACAGCTCCCAATTGCGTCTACTGATGCCCTAGCTTTTCTCTTTCTTATCTGTAGCACCTAGGGTTGATGCTAAGAACAAGAAAGGGAAATACTAGGGAGCTGGATGATGGTGAAGGCTCTGATTTGGTCGAGAGAATGGAGATGGTGAAGCTCGAGGTGGTGATGGAAGAGATGGTGGTGGCAGTGGAGTTGCAGGCGGTATGGTGGTGGAGAAGAGGTTTTGGGGAAAGAAAATGATTTGGGAAGAAGAGGGTGTTTGGCTTGAGGTCGATGGGTTCGATGGCTAAGGTGTTGAGCGGGTTCATCAAACTTTGATGTCTAGCGAGGAGACGCGTTGGATGTGAAGATGGTAGGTGGATCCAACGGCGATACGGAGGTAAGCGTGGAGCGACCGTCGGATGAAGGGATGTAGCAAAACGGACGGCCCAAGATGGAGATGGGCGTTGCGATGTAAATCGGGGGCTTCGGAGTTTGATGTGCGATGATGGAGCGACCGTAGGATGCTGAGATGCTTCGATCTGACGGCTGAAATCCGAGACGGGCTTGGATAGTGGAAATGTGTTTGAGTAAGGGTTTTGGGCCTTGGGTATGCCAAGCCCATATCTTCTTTAAGGACAATTCTTCTTCTTCAAGCCCACTTCTAGCCTTTTGGTTTTGTGCACACCATTCTTCGCGGCTTCCTTGTGTAATTCCTCCCGGCTTTTCACTACTTTTCTGCTCTTTTCCGCTCTGCTATTCATCCAAACTTTATTTATTACCTAAAAATGCAAAATTAAGTAAGAAAAATATTTATTCTTGAAAACAATGAAAATACAGAATATGGGATAAAATGTAGAATTAATGCACAAAAGATGAGTTAAATGCCAACAAAAAGGGATAAATATATACAATATTTGGCACTCATCAAATACCCCCAAACCTGAATTTTACTTGTCCTCAAGTAAAACAAAACTAAGGAAATCCTACCTATACCACTGTCGCTGGTCTCTCGAATGCATTTAGCGTATGCACTAAGCCTTTTAAACCACTAAGTGTCCCTACTGGACGAGTTGAAGTCTCGTGAAGGTTTGCTTAGAACGTACCTACAAAGTTCTAGGTCAAAATATAAGCTCATATTCCATCAAATGTGACATGTGCAAAACAGTTTAAGCTCACAGCAAAATGGAGATGTCAATCTAGCTATCGAAGGCACAATCCTAGCACTGATAACAAAAAAAAGACATGTGATAAGAGTGTAAAGTGTATCTACACATGTGTAAAGAAAGATCTGAAGTTATGACTACTAATCACCAAGAGATAGTTTCTCAGGCTAAGAACCGAGGTCGAAATCTAGCTAGCTGTCCGGACTTTACGAGAATTGTGAATGAGTTGGAGGTATTTCACAATTACTCGCGTTGTACATCAATGGCATACACCCTCCTTGCTTATTACAAAAAACAACAAAATGACTATTTACATGACTCTTATTTACATTGACAATTCTCTTTTTATTTTTGGAACAAGAGATGATGGAATTGATAAATACTTGATTTTTTTGTATTTTTCTGATATATATATACAAAAAGAAACAAAAATTGCATGACACTTTGCAAGAGGTAGCCCTTTTTGATGCACCCAGTTAAATTCGATGGTTGTCTTTCTTAATGTAACCTCCACCTTCTATCCCAACCAACCAAAGAACAAGCTAGTCAAGTTTCGTTCAGTATTCTAAAGTGATTGGCAATCGTAACTTCCTATCAAACACCTTGAAGATCGAGGCCATACATATATTGGTAGATCGTGCGCGTGCAAATTTCTTATCACTATGTGAATTGTGCTAGAATCAGGGTGCCTAAATATCTAGACTAAGACTCCTAATAATACATATTTGCACAAGAGTCAACATTTCAAGGTAAATGAGCTCCATTTTTATGATTTTTTTTTTTTTTTTTTTGAATTTTGATTTTAATTTTTTTTTTGGAATTTTTCAATTTTTCAAAAAGAGGAGTTGTTTTCAATTATGGCAATTATCATGGTATCTACTCTATACCCCCAAACCTAAACTAAACATTGTCCTCAATGTTTCAAAATATGGAAAGAATTATAAAACAATATATGAAGAGGAACATGCTGAGTAGAGTAAAAGGAGAGAGAATACCCGATTGTACGGCGAAAGCTCGATTAAAACTCCGTTATTCAAGGCAAAAATCCATCATATTAGGAGTCACAATGGATGAGCACAAAATATATACAAAAGGAAATTTAACTAACACATTATCTACAAGAAAATTTGGTTTTTAATGGGATTGGACTTTTTGGAAAAATTTGGTTTTGTCGGGAGACATTTGGTTTTGATGGGAAAAAGAAAAATTTTGGTTTTTAGGGAAACATTTGGAAAACTTTTTGGTTATTTAGGGAAAGAGTGGACCAGTTTAGTCCACATAGACCGGGTCCTCCAGGTTGGTTGTTTCAATGTCGGGTGGGAATGGCTCAAGGAATGGTTTTAATCTCTGCCCGTTGACTTTGAAAACGTTCTTGTTGGAACATCCTCCAGCTCTACAGCTCCATGAGGAAAAACTGTGCGTACTAGGTACGGACCCTTCCATCTGGAACGCAGTTTTCCGGAAAAAGATGTAATCGGGAGTCATACAGCAAACTTTCTGACCAGGAGTGAAGGATTTGCGCAGAATACGCTTATCATGAAACATCTTCATCTTCTGCTTATATAACTTGGCACTATCATAAGCCTCATTTCTCAATTCTTCCAACTCGTTGAGTTGAAGTTTCCTTTGAATTCCAGCTTCGTCCAGAGAGAAGTTCAGCTCTTTGATTGCCCAGTAGGCACGATGTTCTAATTCCACAGGTAGATGGCACGGCTTTCCATACACTAGACGATAGGGGGACATGCCAATTGGTGTCTTATAAGCTGTTCTATAGGCCCACAAAGCATCATTCAATCTCAATGACCAATCTTTCCTGGACGGGTTGACCGTCTTCTCCAGAATGTGCTTAATTTCCCTATTAGAAACTTCTACTTGTCCACTAGTCTGAGGGTGGTACGGAGTAGCAACCTTGTGAGTTATGCCATACTTGCGTACTAAAGACTCAAAGTACTTGTTACGAAAATGTGAACCGCCGTCACTGATGATAGCTCTAGGGGTACCAAAACGTGCAAATATGTTTTCCTTTAGAAATGAAAGTACCACCTTGTGGTCATTTGTTCTGGTTGCTATGGCTTCTACCCACTTAGAAACGTAATCAACTGCGACTAGGATGTACAATCTACCGTCAGAAATAGGGAATGGACCCATGAAGTCGATCCCCCAAACATCAAAAATCTCCACAATCAAAATGGGGTTCAATGGCATCATGTTTCTCCTCGAAATGCTTCCTAGCTTTTGACAGCGTTCACAAGCAACACAATAATCATGGCAATCCTTGAACAATGATGGCCAATAGAATCCACACTGCAAGATCTTTGCAGCGGTTTTCTTGGCACTGAAATGGCCTCCACATGCTTGGTCATGACAGAAAGATATCACATCTTTCTGTCGGTGTTGGGGACACATCTCCTAATGATTTGGTCCGGCAGTACTTAAACAAATATGGGTCATCCCAAAGGAAATGTTTAACTTCAGCCAAAACTTATAGCGGTCTTGTCTCGACCAATGTGAGGGCATCCTACCTGCAGCAAGGTAGTTAACGATCAGCAAACCAAGGAAGGTTGAGACAGACATCATTGCTCATCAGGAATGATTCTCTAATAGCATGGACTCATCAATAGACTCAAGTTAATCTAGACAAATGATCAGCAACCACATTCTCACAACCTTTCTTATCACGGATTTCGAGATCGAATTCCTGTAATAAGAGTATCCATCGAATAAGGCGAGCTTTAGCATCCTTCTTGGAAAGAAGATACTTCAAAGCCGCATGGTCAGTGTATATGATGATCTTAGATCCTATCAGATAAGATCTAAACTTGTCTAATGCGAAAACGACGGCAAGCAATTCCTTCTCGGTAGTTGTAATTGAGTTGAGTCATTAAGGGTTTTGCTAGCTAGTATATCACGTATGGTAGTCTATCAACACGCTGTCCTAAAACAGCACCAACAGCATAATCAGAGGCATCACACATGAGTTCAAACGGTAGTTCCCAGTTGGGTGGTCGGACTATAGGAGCGGCGGTGAGAAGAGTTTTTAATTCCTCCCAGCTTTCACACAAGCATCATCGAAATTGAAGGTAACATCTTTGGCGAGTAGACTACACAGAGGTCTTGAGATTTTGCTAAAGTCTTTGATGAATCGCCGGTAAAAACCAGCATGACCTAAAATGATCGATTTCCCTCACAGAGCGGGGTTTGGTAATGTCGGATGAGGTCTACTTTAGCTTTATCTACTTCAATGCCTTTTCCGAGATGATGTGTCCTAGAACTATTCCTGAATTCACCATAAAATGGCACTTTTCCCAATTTAGAACAAGGTTCCTTTTCTTACATCTGGACAGCACAAGGGTAAGATGTCTTAAACATTTATCAAACGAAGAACCGAACAGAGAAATCATCCATGAAGATCTCGAGAAAACTATCTATCATGTCAGAAAAAATGCTCATCATGCATCGCTGAAAAGTAGCAGGTGCATTACACAACCCGAAGGGCACGTCTATAAGCAAATGTCCCAAAGGGACACGTGAACGTAGTTTTTTCCTGATCTTCTGGTGCAATGTGAATTTGGTTATAACCGGAAAAGCCATCTAGAAAACAGTAGTGACTGTGTCCAGACACACGTTCTAGCATTTGGTCTATGAAAGGGAGCGGGAAGTGATCCTTCCTGTTACTGTGTTCAACTTCTGTAGTCGATACATACTCGCCATCCTGTGGTTGTACGTAGGGACTAACTCATTCTTGTCGTTCTGAACTACAGTAATGCCTGACTTCTTAGGCACAACTTGAATGGGACTAACCCATTTGCTATCGGTATTGGGTATATGATACCCGCATCAAGTAGTTTCAGGATTCTCCTTTGACTACATCTCTCATGTTAGGATTAAGTCTCCTTTGCATTTCCCTAGATGGTTTGGCATTCTCTTCGAGTTAATGTGGTGCATGCAAATGGTGGGGACTATTCCTTTGAGATCTGAGATGGTCCATCCTAAGGCCTCTTTGTGTTCCTTAAGTACTTCTAAGAGCTTACTTTCCTGTTCCGTGTCTAAACATGATGAAATAATGACAGGTAGTATCAGAAGAACCTAGGAATGCGTACTTCAACGTACTAGGCAATGTTTTCAATTCAAGCTTGGGTGGCTCAACAATGGATGGAATGAGCTTGGAATCAGAGAGTAAGGGTGGTTCCACTTCATATCTTCCTTTCAGTGACGTCCATTTGAGGTACAGATTCGAGCAGAGATAGGACGTCACTACAGTATGCATCATCATAGGAATCTGAGTTAAAGTTCTCCATACATGCTTGAAAGGGGTCGACGGATAGAATGTTAGTCAACGAATCTTGTATTAATCCTTCAATCATATTAACTTCATGCACATCATCATCATCAAGATTCACAGGTTGTTGACTAATATCGAACACATTCAATTCTACCGTCATGTTGCCAAAAGACAGTTTCAACACTCCATTACGACAATTAATGATGCGTTGGACGTAGCCAAGAAAGGACGTCCTAAGATGACAGGAATGTGACAGTCTGGGTTTTGTACAGGTTGAGTGTCTAAGACAATGAAGTCTACGGGAAAATAGAATTTGTCAACCTTGATCAAAACGTCTTCGACCACTCCACGAGGAATCTTGACAGATCGGTCTGCCAGTTGTAGAGTGATAGATGTTGGCTTCAACTCCCCAAGACCTAACTGCTCATAAACAGAATATGGCAGTAGGTTAACACTTGCACCTAGGTCTAATAACGCTTTATTGACCGTGTGTTCTCCTATAGTGCAAGAAATTGTTGGACATCCTGGATCCCTAAACTTGGGTGGAGTTTTGTTCAGAATGATGGAACTCACCTTCAGCTAAGAAAGCACGTTTTTGCACATTGAGCTTGCGCTTTTGAGTACACAAGTCTTTGAGGAATTTAGCATAAGCAGGGATTTGCCTAATTGCTTCAAGAAAAGGAATGTTGATGTTGACTCTCTTGAACAGATCTAACATCTCATTATAATGGGTACTTTTCTGTTGATAGATCAATCTTTGAGGAAATGGGGCAACAGGAGAATGAGTTGGCAAAGGGACATTCACAGCAGTAGAATTGTCAGGCTTTCCAACTTGCTCAGATTCTTTGGTTTTCTGGGGTTGTGGAGACAGCGTGGAATTTGTATCAGATTCATTAGGTTCGCCCACGTTGTTCTCGATGATTTACCACTTCGGAGGGTGGTAATGGCATGGACTTGATCGGGTGAGGTTTCAGTGCAGGATGTTGTGCCTGTTTGAAATATCCTCTTTGGATTTTGTTGGGGTTGGCTAGGAAGTACCCTTTTCTCTCTCACTATGGAATCACATTTGACCATCTTTTGATCAAGATTTTTCTGACTTTGCAGACTCTGGAACATCTCCTCTAGGGGGATAATCTCTTGTCGGTATTGTGTTGAGGATATGATTGTTGAGAGTTGATTGTTGTTGAGGGTTCCTAGGTGTTGATAACCTTGATTGTTCTGAGATCCCTGATTGTTTTGATAGCTCTGATTGGGTTGAGATGGTCCTCCCTGAGTGGGTCCTTTGGACCATGAAAAGTTAGGGTGGTTTCTCCATCCTGGATTGTAGGTCTGTGAATAGGGGTTATGCTCTTGTTTTTGAAACATGGCATGTGCCTGTTCAAGCCTAGATTCCTGGACTGCAAGCAAATCGGGCAATTTTGGAATTGATGGTTGGGATCGTTACAAGCGGCACATACAGACGAAGCGACATGTTCTCGGAGAGTAGTGGTGGAAGGTTTTGAATTTTTATGTAGTTCTAACTCTTCTAATCTCCTAACTATTGATGCCATGTTTGCTCTTCCCTCGAAATCTGCTTCAATCCTAAAAGCCTTAGCTTCGGAGTAGTCTTTCTGGGTTCACGGATGGATTCCCACTGTTGCGTCTTTTCAGCTACTTCAATCAAGAAGTCCCAAGACGCATCAGCAGTTTTGTCTACGAATAGACCATTACACATGACTCAACCGTTGTTCGGGTGGACACATCTAGACCTTCATACAAAATTTGCACAAGTCTCCATTTTTCAAAACCATGATGGGGACATTGGAGCAATAATTCATGAATCTCTCCAGGTATCTAGCTAAGGTCCACCCCTAATTGCACAAAGCTATTCAGACTTTGACGAAGTTGTCGCAGTCTTGTGATTCGGGAAAAACTTTTGAAAAACTCCTTTATGAGTCATCCATGTCATGATGGATTGAGGCTGTAGAAGCATACCCAGGCCTTTGCCTTATCTTTCAGGGAGAAAGGAAAGAGCCTTAACTTTAGGGTTTCGTCGGACATTTGAGTGAAACGCAGAGTTCCACAAATTTCCTCGATTCTCTCACGTGGTGGTAAGGGTTTTCATTCTCACACCTCTAAAAAATAGGGAGCATCTGTATTGTGCTTGATTTCAGCTCATAATGGCCATTAGCCTCGGGTAGCACAATACAAGAAGTTGACTGGCTCTAGTTGGGTACATATAATCCTTGAGGGTACGGGGTTCTCCCATTGTTCAGATTGGTCCGGTGTGTTTCCTCAGAAGTGTGGTATGTCAATTGGGTCTATTTGATTTACTCTAACTAGTCTATTTGATTGGTCTCTAAAGGTTACAATCATATCCCACTCATGAAATAACAAGCCCACAGATAAGGGAGAAAACAGGGCCCATAAGGATTTGGTTTGAAAGGGTTAAGTGGAATTTGGTTTTAAGGAGTGGAATTTTGGTTTTAATAAGGGATTTTGTTTTTGGTTTAAATTGGGCTTGGAAAAGTTTTGAACTAAACCTAGCATAAATTAGCACAACCCATAAAAGAAAATAAAAGCAATAATAATAATTACAAGCCCATAAAATAAAAGAAAATAAAAGAAAAAGAAAATAAATAAAAAAATATTATTACAAGCCCAATAAAAAATAAATTAATTATTACATACCCAAATTGAATATTTAATGAGGCCCAAGTGGGTTCTCATGGTTTTAAGGCTTACTTGGTCAAGGAGGGAAGCCCAGTTAGGCTTTTGTTCCCTTTTAGTTGCACAACCCAGTTGGGCTTTAGGATCGTCCTAAGCAGCTCGCGCTCAAGCCCGCAACAGCAGCAAGCGAAGCCCAGCTCACAGAAGACCAACAGCCAGCAACAAAAGGAGGCAGACCCAGCACACTTGGCAAGCCCAGTTCAGTTGAAGTTGGTGAAGCCCAATTCAAGAAGTACAAAGCCCACCATAGAAGGCAGAGCCCAGCAGCTTCATTGGCAGCCAGCAGCTTCACACTTGGCAGCAGCAGTTGCTTTTGTTCACCATCAACAGCAACAGCAAGCAGCAGCAAGCAACTCAGTAGCACCAGTTTCAGGAACTTCAGCTTCACTGCAGTTCCAACCAACAGCACAGCTTTGGCAGCAGCTTGGCAGGCACAAAAAAATACTGCACAGCTCCAGCAGCAACAGGTGAGTGAACAAGAGCAATTAGCTCAGACAACTCTGCAAGCACAGCAAGGCCACAACAGCTATGAAAACTTCAAAAATTGGCAGCCAGCTCCCCGGCAGCGGCGCCAAAAACTTGGTGTGAAAATGGGGAGCACACAAAACACTTGCAAGTATACAAGGCCAAATTTTATAGTAAGGGATAGTAGGGGTTTTCCACAGGGAGTGGGGCATACAGAAGATTTCCTAGCTAAAGTTTACAGTGAGCTAAGGGCATGACATGGTGACAGTGACAAGTTTCTAGAGTAGTAGTGAAACAAAGGCAGCACCTAAGGCAAGGGTATGAGCAATCAGTGAAGAAAAGGAGAAAGACAGAATTGTGTGAAGTGAATAAGGCAATTGAATCCACCTTGTGCCCTAATCAAGCAATGCAATCTAGTTGAGTGGAATCCTATGCATACATCTAGAATGAGATGAAAATCAGCTTGCTCACTGATATGCCCCTAGCATTGACTGTCTTTGACAGCACAATCAATCACAGCATGCCAAGAGCACTGAGTACTTCTCATTGCTCAAGCAAAACAGGAATTAAGAAAACTACCTAACCATGCATCATCTAACAGTGCACTAGCTCATCATCAGAGCCTTAGTTGCAGTGAATTAGCTCAGCTAGACATGAGTATAACAACAGCATTCATCCAACAAACTAAATTAAAATGCAACATGCTACAGGATACACACAATCAACTGTTGCTAAAACAGAAATTGGAAAAAATGAGAATTGATTCAAAATATTGTTCACTGGCTAGCCCAAAGAGCTTTTTCTACACACACCCATAACATCAATTTATAGTTTGTTACAACACCCTAAATTTCTAAAACCCTAAATTGAAAATCCCCAAATGGAAAACCCTAATTTTTAAATTCCAAATTAAACTCACTGATTTCTGCTGAATTTGTCTCCCCTGTGCTCGACCCTGCCCTGTGATGTTCCCTCTGCTCCTCCTCAGCTTTACAACTCCCAATTGCGTCTACTGATGCCCTAGCTTTTCTCCTTATCTGTAGCACAGGGTTGATGCTAAAACAAGAAAGGAAATAGGGAGCGGGATGATGGTGAAGGCTCTGATTGGGTCGAGAGAAGGAGATGGTGAAGCTCGAGGTGGTGATGGAAGAGATGGTGTGGCAGTGGAGTTGCAGGCGGATGGTGGGGGAAGAGGTTTTGGGGAAAGAAAATGATTTGGGAAAGAGGGTGTTTGGCTTGAGGTCGATGGGTTCGATGGCTAAGGTGTTGAGCGGGTTCATCAAACTTTGATGTCTAGCGAGGAGACGCGTTGGATGTGAAGATGGTAGGTGGATCCAACGGCGATACGGAGGTAAGCGTGGAGCGACCGTCAGATGAAGGGATGTAGCAAAACGGACGGCCCAAGATGGAGATGGGCGTTGCGATGTAAAGCGGGGGATTCGGAGTTTGATGTGCGATGATGGAGCGACCGTAGGATGCTGAGATGCTTCGATCTGACGGCTGAAATCCGAGACGGGCTTGGATAGTGGAAATGTGTTTGAGTAAGGGTTTTGGGCCTTGGGTATGCCAAGCCCATATCTTCTTTAAGGACAATTCTTCTTCTTCAAGCCCACTTCTAGCCTTTTGGTTTTGTGCACACCATTCTTCGCGGCTTCCTTGTGTAATTCCTCCCGACTTTTCACTACTTTTCTGCTCTTTTCCGCTCTGCTATTCATCCAAACTTTATTTATTACCTAAAAATGCAAAATTAAGTAAGAAAAATATTTATTCTTGAAAACAATGAAAATACAGAATATGGGATAAAATGTAGAATTAATGCACAAAAGATGAGTTAAATGCCAACAAAAGGGATAAATATATACAATATTTGGCACTCATCATGAATGCCATGTTTATTAGTTCAGGATTACCTTCGAATTTGTGGGGGGAGGCTATCCTCTCAGCCAATTACATCTTGAACACAGTACCCTTTAAAGGATCAGATAAAACTCCATATGAGTTGTGGAAAGGTAGACAACCATCTTATGCGTACTTCAAAGTGTGGGGGTGCTTTGCAAAGGTGGCCATCCCTCCACCTAGGACAACTAAGATAGGACCCAAAACCGTTGATTGTGTTTTTATATGGTATCCTGAGCATTCTAGTGCTCATAGGTTTATGGTTGTGAGTTCTGAAATTTCTGACATAGGGTTGAATACTATCATGGAGTCTAGGGATGCTGAGTTTTTTGAGAATGTTTTTCCTTTAAAACATGATTCTCGTAAGAGATTATTGATGATTCCCTAGACTTGCATTCAACTAGTAAGTCTTTACCTTTAAGGGAAGATGAACCAGAAGTAGAACCCAGAAGAGGTAAAAGGGCTAAAACTAAGAAAACCTATCCTGGTTGCATTACATACCTAGCCGAGTCTGATCCTCAGATATATAGAGAAGCCATGACTTGGCCAGAAGCTCCATGGTGGAAAGAAGCTTCCATTAGTGAAATGGATTCCCTTCGAGAAAACGGTACTTTTGAACTTGTAAATTTACCTCCAGGGTGTAAGGCCATAGGTTTTAAATGGATTTTCAAGAGAAAACGTAAGATAGATGGAACTATTGAAAAATACAAGGCTAGGCTGGTAGCTAAAGGCTACAGACAAATAGAAGGTATAGATTTCTTTGACACATATTCACCAGTGAGTAGAATTAGCTCCATTAGGATGTTAATTGCTATAGCTTCTGTCCATAATATAGAGATACATCAAATGGATGTAAAGACAGCGTTTCTTAATGGTGAGTTAGATGAAGAAATTTATATGGAACAACCTGAGGGCTTTGTAGTTAAAGGCTGTGAAAAGAAAGTTTGTAAACTGGTTAAATCTTTGTATGAATTGAAACAAGCACCTAAACAGTGGCATGAGAAATTTGATCATGTGATGATTTCTAGTGGTTTTAGAATTAATGAATCTGATAAGTGTGTTTATACTAAACTTGTCAAGGATGCCTGTGTGATTGTATGCTTGTATGTTGATGATATGCTTATACTAGGTACAAACATGGATGTTATTAACTCCACTAAGAAACTGTTGAATGAGAACTTTGACATGAAAGACTTAGGCCCTGCTGATGTCATATTAGGGATGAAGATTAGAAAAACTTCTAATGGCTATAGTCTGAGTCAGTCTCATTATGTTGAATCCATACTTAAGAAATATAATCAGTTTAACTGTAAACCTATTTGCACTCCCTATGATTCTTCTTGCAAACTCATGAAGAATAAGGGTGTAGGTGTTAACAAACTTGAATACTCGAGAGTCATAGGAAGTCTGATGTATTTGATGAATTGTACGAGACCATACATTGCTTATGCTATGAGTAGGTTAAGCAGGTATACTTGTAATCCAGGGAAGAAACATTAGGATTCACTTATTAGAGTGTTAAAGTACTTGAAGTACACAATGACCTTTGTTTTGAATTACGAAGGGTATCCGGCCGTCCTTGAGGGATTTTGCGATGCAAACTGGATAGCAGACTCAGAGGAGTCTAAGTCTACGAGTGGATATGTATTCACTCTAGCAGGTGCATCTGTGTCTTGGAAGAGTTCCAAACAGATATGTATAGCTCGCTCAACTATGGAGTCGGAGTTTATTGCGTTAGATAAAGCAGTAGAGGAGGCCGAGTGGCTAAGAAACTTTTTAGAAGATATTCCACTCTGGCATAGGCCTGTGCCAGCTATATCTATACATTGTGATAGCAAATCTGCAATAGCTAGAGCTAAAAATAGCTTATACAATGGAAAGTCTATACATATGCGTAGAAGACATGATTCTTTGAAATCACTAATCTCAACAGGCGTTATTTCCATAGATTGGACAAGGTCCAAGGATAATATCGCGGACCCTTTGACGAAAGGTTTGTCCAAGGAGATAGTTAGTAAAGCATCGAAGGGGATGGGGCTTAGGATCAAATAATTAAACTTGCCATGAAGGATACTCAACCTTGCTGACTGGAAATCCCAAGATCAAGGTTTCGAATGAGACAACTAGTTTGTGGTGGTTAAAGGTAAACACTATCAGAGAATTTCATTCTCTGTCCCTTCCCTATGGTGTTAATGTGATAGTGTGACTGCATGTGGAGGATGACTTTTAATTAAGTCTTAATAAGTTCTATAGTTTCAATTTAAGATTGAAGTGGGGTGTAGCAGTAAACACTCTTGATGGAACTCACCTATCTGAATGAGGAAGTGGGTCGCTTCCTATGAGAATGAAGCCGATTCTCTAGAGCATTCTGAGAAACAGGATATGTCCAGGGACAAAATGGACAAAACGACACGAACTTAGCAACACTTGGAGGATATCATGTGTGGATATTATTAGAATTACACCAAACGCTATCAGTTCAAGACATAGCCAAATAATGTATATATTTATCCCTTTTTGTTGGCATTTAACTCATCTTTTGTGCATTAATTCTACATTTTATCCCATATTCTGTATTTTCATTGTTTTCAAGAATAAATATTTTTCTTACTTAATTGTATATTTTTAGGTAATAAATAAAGTCTGGATGAATTGCGGAGCGGAATAGAGCAGAAAAGTAGTGAAAAGCCAGGAGGAATTACGCAAGGAAGCCGTGAAGAATGATGTGCGGAAGACCAAAAAGGGTAGAAATGGGCTTGAAGAAGAGATTTGTTCTTAAAGAAGAAGTGGGCTCAAGATTTTCCAAGCCCAAACTCATTTCCCAAACCCATATTCTATACCCAAAAGCCTAAAACCCAAATCCATACCCGCTTGTGTCTTCAGCCGTCAGATTGATCTCAGAGTCATCCTACGGTCGCCCCCTTGTTGTGCATCAAAGTTTGATACATCCGCTTTTCACTACAGTTCCTAACTCCATCGAGTGCCGTTGGTTTTGTTGTATCACTTCATCCGACGGTCGCTCCTCGCTTACCTCCGCATCGCCGTCAGATCTACCTACCATCTTCACATCCTACGGCCCAGATCGCATAACATCTTCACTCGCTGCAACTGCCCAACACCCTAACATCCGAGCCATATACCCCTACCAAACACCCCCTTCTCCTTCTTCCATCGACCTCTCCTCCTCTATGCCTGTTGCAGACCACCACCATCTTCTCCACCTGCTCTGCCTTCGCAACCACCACCTCACCTGCCTCAACTACCCAAACCAACCACACCCATCCTTATCCCATCAATCCCCTACCCCTCTACCTATCTAATTCACTAATTTCTCTTCTCATCATTCACTGAAAACCTAGAAGAAAAATTGATGAATTAGGTTGAGTTAGTAGAGTAATTGGAGCGTGAGAAAGCAGCAGTAGAGTCAGAAGAAGATTGGGTTAGCATGCATGCGATCAATTCCAACGAATTAGGTGAGTTTCACCAAACCCTAGTTCTACTGTTTTGGGGGAAAATTGGGGGAAAACCCTAAATGTGTAATTGGGTATAAATTGATGTCTCTAGTGATGTTAAGGGGGATCTCTGGACTAGCCAGTAGAAAATAAAAGAAAATTTATTTTTTGCAGTTTCAATTTCAGTTATTGCATGACAGTTGATAGTGAATGTTATATGATGTTTTGATTTTTATCTTCAATGTTGGATATTGTGTTGAATTCATCATATATAATGAATGTTATTGCTATTCACATGTTTAGCATGAGCTAAACTGCTTTAAGCTGAGGCTCAGTTGAAGCCTTATGCACTATCAATTGACATGTTGCTAGATAGTTAACTCCTTGCCCTGTTTTGCTTGAGCAATGGGAAGAGACTAATGCTCTTAGTGCCTGTGATTGATTGTTCTGTCAAAAGACAGTCAATGCTAGGGGAAAACTAGTGAGCAAGTTAGTTTTCCTCCCATTCTAGATGT
Source organism: Papaver somniferum (assembly GCF_003573695.1). Classification (NCBI taxonomy): domain Eukaryota; kingdom Viridiplantae; phylum Streptophyta; class Magnoliopsida; order Ranunculales; family Papaveraceae; genus Papaver; species Papaver somniferum. Next base: position 203,491,190 of record NC_039366.1, on the reverse strand, counting down.
ATGCATAGGATTTTTAACTCAACCTAGAAATATGTTGTTTGATTAGGACACAAGGTAGATACTAAGCCTTAGCTTAGCCACAATCCATATTTCAGTCACTCAACTTTAGTTCTGTTGTGCTTTCAGTTCAGTTTATTTCATTTACTGTTTTTCTTGTTTGATTTCCTTGCAATTTGTAGCTGTTGTGCACTGAAATCAGTGCACAATCTCACTCCTGGCCTTGGCTTACAGCCTTGGTTCCTTGCTGTTTTTATTACATGTCATTTTCTTGCTTGGTTAACTGTTTTCCCATCTTTCCCATCTGCCATATTGTTTGCTTCCTTCATTGACAGCTTAGGTTAAACTTTTAAGCACTCCTACTCCCTGTGGACTGATCCCTTTCTTATCCCTATATTATAAAGCTTGACCTTGTATACTTGCAAGAGTTTTTGTGTGTCTTCCATTCCATACCAAGTTTTTGGCGCCGCTGCCGGGGAGTGGTGCTGTGTGTTGAATTTCATCTCCTTGCTGTCTTTCATCTACCATTGCATCTCTGTCAAGATCATTGCAGAGTTGTCTAAGTTGCTGCAGAGCTGTGTTGCTGAGTTGCTGCAGAGCTGTGTTGCTTGGCCACCTGAGCTGCTGCTGCTGTTGCTGCTGCTGCTGCTGCTGCTGCTGCTGCTGCTGCTGTTGCTGCTGCCAAGCCAAAGCCTGCTGCTGCCAAGCCTGCTTCCAAGCCAAAGCAACTGGGATGCTACCTGCTGCTGCTGGGCTCTTCCTTCTACTGGTGGGCTTTTACTTCTCTGAACTGGGCTTGCCAACTTCAACTGAACTGGGCTTGCCAAGTGTTACTGGGCTCGTCCAACTGAGGTGGGCTTCGTTGCTATTGCTTCTGCTGAGCTGCTAAACCCAACTGCTGTTGCTGGGCTTGAGCGTGAGCTGCTTAGGACGATCCTAAAGCCCAACTGGGCTGTGCAACTAAAGGGAACAAAAGCCTAACTGGGCTTCCCTCCTTAACCAAGTAAGCCTAAACCATGAGTAACCCACTTGGGCCCCATTAAATATTCAATTTGGGTATGTAATAATTAATTTATTTTTAATTTGGGCTTGTAATAATTATTTTTATTTTTATTTTTATTTTCTTTTTCTTTTATTTTCTTTTATTTTTCTTTTATGGGCTTGTAATTATTATTATTGTTTTTATTTTCTTTTATGAGTTGTGCTAATTTATGCTAGGTTTAGTTCAAAAAACTTTTCCAAAAGCCCAATTTTAAACCAAAAAAAAAAAAACAAAATCCCTTGTTAGTCCAACACCCATTCAAAACCAAATCTTCGTAACCCTTGTGGGCCAAATTGTTTCCGATTGTTCTGTCTGACCATCATGTTAGTTAAGGTACCTACTAGGACATGATTGTGACCTACAGAGACCAAACAAACAGACTTGTTAGAATTAACCCAGACGAACCTATCGAAATTCTAAGTTCTGAGGGAGACAGTCCAGATCAACCAGAAACAATGGGAGAACCCCGTACCCTCAAGGATTATATGTACCCAACTAGAGCCAGTCAACCTTCTTGTATTGTGCTACCCGAGGCTAATGGCCATTATGAGCTGAAATCAAGCACAATACAGATGCTTCCAATTTTTAGAGGTGTTGAGAATGAAAACCCGTACCACCACGTGAGAGAATTCGAGGAAATTTGTGGAACTCTGCGTTTCACTCAAATGTACGACGAAACCCTAAAGTTAAGGCTCTTTCCTTTCTCCCTGAAAGATAAGGCAAAGGCCTGGCTCTATGCTTTACAGCCTCAATCCATCATGACATGGGATGACCTCCTAAAGGAGTTTTTCAAAAAGTTTTTCCCGAATCACAAGACTGCGACAATTCGTCAAAGTCTGAATAGCTTTGTGCAATTAGAGGGTGAGACCTTAGCTAGATACCTGGAGAGATTCAATGAATTATTGCTCCAATGTCCCCATCATGGTTTTGAAAAATGGAGACTTGTGCAAATTTTGTATGAAGGTCTAGATGTGTCCACCCGAACAACGGTTGAGTCGATGTGTAATGGTCTATTCGTAGACAAAACTGCTGATGCGTCTTGGGACTTCTTGATTGAAGTAGCTGAAAAGACGCAACAGTGGGAATCCATCCGTGAACCCAGAAAGACTACATCCGAAGCGAAGGCTTTTAGGATTGAAGCAGATTTCGAGGGAAGAGCAAACATGGCATCAATAGTTAGGAGATTAGAAGAGTTAGAACTACATAAAAATTCAAAACCTTCCACCACTACTCTCCGAGAACATGTCGCTTCGTCTGTATGTGCCGCTTGTAACGATCCCAACCATCAATTCCAAAATTGTCCCGATTTGCTTGCAGTCCAGGAATCTAGGCTTGAACAGGCACATGCCATGTTTCAAAAACAGACATAACCCTATTCACAGACCTACAATCCAGGATGGAGAAACCACCCTAACTTTTCATGGTCAAAAGGACCCACTCAGGGAGGACCATCTCAACCCAATCAGAGCTATCAAAACAATCAGGGATATCAGAACAATCAAGGTTATCAACACCCGAGAAACCCTCAACAACAATCAAACTCTCAACAACAATCATATCCTCAACACAATACCGACAAGAGATTATCCACCCTAGAGGAAATGTTCCAGAGTTTGATGCAAAGTCAGAAAAATCTAGATCAAAAGATGGATCAAATGTGTGAGAGAGAAAAGGGTAAACTTCCGAGCCAACCCCAACAAAATCCAAAGAGGATATTTCAAACAGGCACAACATCCTGCACTGAAACCTCACCCGATCAAGTCCATGCCATTACCACCCTCCGAAGTGGTAAAGTCATCGAGAACAACGTGGGCGAACCTAATGAATCTGATACAAATTCCACGCTGTCTCCACAACCCCAGAAAACCAAAGAATCTGAGCAAGTTGGAAATCTGACAATTCTACTGCTGTGAATGTCCCTTTGCCAACTCATTCTCCTGTTGCCCCATTTCCTCAAAGATTGATCTATCAACAGAAAAGTACCCATTATAATGAGATGTTAGATCTGTTCAAGAGAGTCAACATCAACATTCCTTTTCTTGAAGCAATCAAGCAAATCCCTGCTTATGCCAAATTCCTCAAAGACTTGTGTACTCAAAAGCGCAAGCTCAATGTGCAAAAACGTGCTTTCTTAGCTGAGCAGGTGAGTTCCATCATTCTGAACAAAACTCCACCCAAGTTTAGGGATCCAGGATGTCCAACAATTTCTTGCACTATAGGAGAACACACGGTCAATAAAGCGTTATTAGACCTAGGTGCAAGTGTTAACCTACTGCCATATTCTGTTTATGAGCAGTTAGGTCTTGGGGAGTTGAAACCAACATCTATCACTCTACAACTGGCAGACCGATCTGTCAAGATTCCTCGTGGAGTGGTCGAAGACGTTTTGATCAAGGTTGACAAATTCTATTTTCCCGTAGACTTCATTGTCTTAGACACTCAACCTGTACAAAACCCAGACTGTCACATTCCTGTCATCTTAGGACGTCCTTTCTTGGCTACGTCCAACGCGATCATTAATTGTCGTAATGGAGTGTTGAAACTGTCTTTTGGTAACATGACGGTAGAATTGAATGTGTTCGATATTAGTCAACAACCTGTGAATCTTGATGATGATGATGTGCATGAAGTTAATATGATTGAAGGATTAATGCAAGATTCGTTGACTAACATTCTATCCGTCGACCCCTTTCAAGCATGTATGGAGAACTTTAACCCAGATTCCTATGATGATGCATACTGTAGTGACGTCCTATCTCTGCTCGAATCTGTACCTCAAATGGACATCACTGAAAGGAAATATGAAGTGGAACCACCCTTACTCTCTGATTCCAAGCTTATTCCATCCATTGTTGAGCCACCCAAGCTTGAATTGAAAACATTGCCTAGTACGTTGAAGTACGCATTCCTAGGTTCTTCTGATACTTTACCGTCATTATTTCATCATGTTTAGACACGGAACAGGAAAGTAAGCTTTTAGAAGTACTTAAGGAACACAAAGAGGCCTTAGGATGGACCATCTCAGATCTCAAAGGAATTAGTCCCACCATTTGCATGCACCACATTAACCTTGAAGAGAATGCCAAACCATCTAGGGAAATGCAAAGGAGACTTAATCCTAACATGAGAGATGTAGTCAAAGGAGAGATCCTGAAACTACTTGATGCGGGTATCATATACCCAATACCTGATAGCAAATGGGTTAGTCCCATTCAAGTTGTGCCTAAGAAGTCAGGCATTACTGTAGTTCAGAACGACAAGAATGAATTAGTCCCTACTCGTACAACCACAGGATGGCGAGTATGCATCGACTACAGGAAGTTGAACACAGTAACAAGGAAGGATCACTTCCCGCTCCCTTTCATTGACCAAATGCTAGAACGTGTGTCTGGACACAGTCACTACTGTTTTCTAGATGGCTTTTCCGGTTATAACCAAATTCACATTGCTCCAGAAGATCAGGAAAAAACTACATTCACGTGTCCATTTGGGACGTTTGCTTATAGACGTATGCCCTTCGGGTTGTGTAATGCACCTGCTACTTTTCAGCGTTGCATGATGAGCATTTTTTCTGACATGATAGATAGTTTTCTCGAGATCTTTATGGATGATTTCTCTGTTTTTGGTTCCTCGTTTGACGAATGTTTGAAGCATCTTGCCCTCGTGATATCCAGATGTAAAGAAAAGAACCTTGTTCTAAATTGGGAAAAATGCCATTTTATGGTGAATTCAGGAATAGTTCTAGGACACATCATCTCAGAAAAAGGAATTGAAGTGGATAAAGCTAAAGTTGACCTCATTCAACATCTACCACAACCTCGCTCTGTGAAGGAGATCAGATCATTTCTAGGTCATGCTGGTTTTTACCGGCGATTCATCAAAGATTTCAGCAAAATCTCCAGACCTCTGTGCAGTCTTCTCTCCAAAGATGTTGCCTTCAATTTCGATGCTGCTTGTGTGAAGGCATGGGAGGAATTAAAAACCCTTCTCACCACCGCTCCTATAGTCCGACCACCCGATTGGAAGCTTCCGTTCGAACTTATGTGTGATGCCTCTGATTATGCTGTTGGTGCTGTTTTAGGACAGCGAGTTGATAGACTACCATATGTGATATACTATGCTAGCAAAACCCTTAATGATGCCCAACTCAATTATTCAACTACCGAGAAGGAATTGCTTGCCGTCGTTTTCGCATTAGACAAGTTTAGATCTTATCTGATAGGGTCTAAGATCATCATATACACAGACCATGCGGCTTTGAAGTATCTTCTTTCCAAGAAGGATGCTAAAGCTCGCCTTATTCGATGGATACTCTTATTACAGGAATTCGATCTCGAAATCCGTGATAAGAAAGGTTGTGAGAATGTGGTTGCTGATCATTTGTCTAGATTAACTTTAGAGTCTATTGATGAATTTGAGCTGATTAGAGAATCATTCCCAGAACAGCTGATGTCTATCTCAGACCTTCCTTGGTTTGCTGATATTGTTAACTACCTCGCTACAGGTAGGATGCCCTCACGTTGGTCGAGACAAGACCGCTCTAAATTCCTGGCTGAAGTTAAACATTTCCTTTGGGATGACCCATATTTGTTTAAGTACTCCAGACCAAATCATTAGGATGTGTCCCCAACACTGAACAGAAAGATGTGATATCTTTCTGTCATGACCAAGCATGTGGAGGCCATTTCAGTGCCAAGAAAACCGCTGCAAAGATCTTGCAGTGTGGTTCTATTGGCCATCATTGTTCAAGGATTGCCATGATTATTGTGTTGCTTGTGAACGCTGTCAAAAGCTAGGAAGCATTTCGAGGAGAAACATGATGCCATTGAACCCCATTTTGATTGTGGAGATTTTTGATGTTTGGGGGATAGACTTCATGGGTCCATTTCCCATGTCTGACAGCAAGTTGTACATCCTAGTCGCAGTTGATTACGTTTCTAAGTGGGTAGAAGCCATAGCAACCAGAACAAATGACCACAAGGTGGTACTTTCATTTCTAAAGGAAAACATATTTCACGTTTTGGTACCCCTAGAGCTATCATCAGTGACGGTGGTTCACATTTCGCAACAAGTACTTTGAGTCTTTAGTACGCAAGTATGGCATAACTCACAAGGTTGCTACTCCGTACCACCCTCAGACTAGTGGACAAGTGGAAGTTTCTAATAGGGAAATTAAGCACATTCTGGAAAGACGGTTAACCCGTCTAGGAAAGATTGGTCATTAAGATTGAATGATGCTTTGTGGGCCTATAGAACAGCTTATAAGACACCAATTGGCATGTCCCCCTATCGTCTAGTGTATGGAAAGCCGTGCCATCTACCTGTGGAATTAGAACATCGTGCTACTGGGCAATCAAAGAGCTGAACTTTTCTCTGGACGAAGCTGGAATTCAAAGGAAACTTCAACTCAACGAGTTGGAAGAATTGAGAAATGAGGCTTATGACAGTGCCAAGTTATATAAGCAGAAGATGAAGATGTTTCATGACAAGCGTATTCTACGCAAATCCTTCACTCCTGGTCAGAAAGTCTTGCTGTATGACTCCCGATTACATCTTTTTCCAGGAAAACTGCGTTCCAGATGGAAGGGTCCGTACCTAGTACGCACAGTTTTTCCTCATGGAGCTGTAGAGCTGGAGGATGTTCCAACAAGAACGTTTTCAAAGTCAACGGGCAGAGATTAAAGCCATTCCTTGAGCCATTTCCACCCGACATTGAAACAACCAACCTGGAGGACCCAGTCTATGTGGACTAAACTGGTCCACTCTTTCCCTAAATAACCAAAAAGTTTTCCAAATGTTTCCCTAAAAACCAAAATTTTCTTTTTCCCATCAAAACCAAATGTCTCCCAACAAAACCAAATTTTTCCCAAAAAGTCCAATCCCATTAAAAACCAAATTTTCTTGTAGATAATGTGTTAGTTAAATTTCCTTTTGTATATATTTTGTGCTCATCCATTGTGACTCCTAATATGATGGATTTTTGCCTTGAATAACGGAGTTTTAATCGAGCTTTCGCCGTACAATCGGGTATTCTCTCTCCTTTTACTCTACTCAGCATGTTCCTCTTCATATATTGTTTTATAATTCTTTCCATATTTTGAAACATTGAGGACAATGTTTAGTTTAGGTTTGGGGGTATAGAGTAGATACCACGATAATATGCTATAATTGAAAACAAAACTCCTTCTTTTGAAAAAAAAAAAAATTCAAAAAAAAAAAAAAATAAAAAAAATTAAAAAAATAAAAATCATAAAAATGGAGCTCATTTACCTTGAAATGTTGACTCTTGTGCAAATATGTATTTTATTAGGAGTCTTAGTCTAGATATTTAGGCACCCTGATTCTAGCACAATTCACATAGTGATAAGAAATTTGCACGCGCACGATCTACCAATACATGTATGGCCTCGATCTTCAAGGTGTTTGATAGGAAGTTACGATTGCCAATCACTTTAGAATACTGAACGAAACTTGACTAGCTTGTTCTTTGGTTGGTTGGGATAGAAGGTGGAGGTTACATTAAGAAAGACAACCATCGAATTTAACTGGGTGCATCAAAAAGGGCTACCTCTTGCAAAGTGTCATGTAATTTTTGTTTCCTTTTGTATGTATCAAAAGTGTTTCCTTCTCAAAAAAAAAAAAAAAAAAAAAAAAAAAAAAAACGATGTATATATTCAGAAAAAAAAAAAAAAATCAAGTATTTATCAATTCCATCTCTCTTGTTCCAAAAATAAAAGAGAGTAGTCAATGTAAATAAGAGTCATGTAAAGAGTCATTTTGTTGTTTCATTGTAATAAGCAAGGAGGGTGTATGCCATTGATGTACAACGCGAGTAATTGTGAAATACCTCCAACTCATTCACAATTCTTGTAAAGTCCGGACAGCTAGCTAGATTTCGACCTTGGTTCTTAGCCTGAGAAACTATCTCTTGGTGATTAGTAGTCATAACTTCAGATCTTTCTTTACACATGTGTAGATACACTTTACACTCTTATCACATGTCTTTTTTTTGTTATCAGTGCTAGGACTGTGCCTTTGATAGCTAGATTGACATCTAGGTACGTTCTAAGCAAACCTTCACGAGACTTCAACTCGTCCACTAGGGACACTTAGTGGTTTAAAAGGCTTAGTGCATATGCTAAATGCATTCGAGAGACCAGCGACAGTGGTATAGGTAGGATTTCCTTAGTTTTGTTTTACTTGAGGACAAGTAAAATTCAGGTTTGGGGGTATTTGATGAGTGCCAAATAATGTATATATTTATCCCTTTTTGTTGGCATTTAACTCATCTTTTGTGCATTAATTCTACATTTTATCCCATATTCTGTATTTTCATTGTTTTCAAGAATAAATATTTTTCTTACTTAATTGTATATTTTTAGGTAATAAATAAAGTCTGGATGAATTGCGGAGCGGAATAGAGCAGAAAAGTAGTGAAAAGCCAGGAGGAATTACGCAAGGAAGCCGTGAAGAATGATGTGCGGAAGACCAAAAAGGGTAGAAATGGGCTTGAAGAAGAGATTTGTTCTTAAAGAAGAAGTGGGCTCAAGATTTTCCAAGCCCAAACTCATTTCCCTAACCCATATTCTATACCCGAAAGCCTAAAACCCAAATCCATACCCGCTTGCGTCTTCAGCCGTCAGATTGATCTCAGAGTCATCCTACGGTCGCCCCCTTGTTGTGCATCAAAGTTTGATACATCCGCTTTTCACTACAGTTCCTAACTCCATCGAGTGCCGTTAGTTTTGTTGTATCACTTCATCCGACGGTCGCTCCTCGCTTACCTCCGCATCGCCGTCAGATCTACCTACCATCTTCACATCCTACGGCCCAGATCGCATAACATCTTCACTCGCTGCAACTGCCCAACACCCTAACATCCGAGCCATATACCCCTACCAAACACCCCCTTCTCCTTCTTCCATCGACCTCTCCCCCTCCATGCCTGTTGCAGACCACCACCATCTTCTCCACCTGCTCTGCCTTCGCAACCACCACCTCACCTGCCTCAACTACCCAAACCAACCACACCCATCCTTCTCCCATCAATCCCCTACCCCTCTACCTATCTAATTCACTAATTTCTCTTCTCATCTTTCTCTGAAAACCTAGAAGAAAAATTGATGAATTAGGTTGAGTTAGTAGAGTAATTGGAGCGTGAGAAAGCAGCAGTAGAGTCATAAGAAGATTGGGTTAGCATGCATGCGATCAATTCCAACGAATTAGGTGAGTTTCACCAAACCCTAGTTCTACTGTTTTGGGGGAAAATTGGGGGAAAACCCTAAATGTGTAATTGGGTATAAATTGATGTCTCTAGTGATGTTAAGGGGGATCTCTGGACTAGCCAGTAGAAAATAAAAGAAAATTTATTTTTTGCAATTTCAATTTCAGTTATTGCATGACAGTTGATAGTGAATGTTATATGATGTTTTGATTTTTATCTTCAATGTTGGATATTGTGTTGAATTCATCATATATAATGAATGTTATTGCTATTCACATGTTTAGCATGAGCTAAACTGCTTTAAGCTGAGGCTCAGTTGAAGCCTTATGCACTGTCAATTGACATGTTGCTAGATAGTTAACTCCTTGCCCTGTTTTGCTTGAGCAATGGGAAGAGACTAATGCTCTTAGTGCCTGTGATTGATTGTTCTGTCAAAAGACAGTCAATGCTAGGGGCAAACTAGTGAGCAAGTTAGTTTTCCTCCCATTCTAGATGTATGCATATGATTTTTAACTCAACCTAGAAATATGTTGTTTGATTAGGACAAAAAGTAGATACTAAGCCTTAGCTTAGCCACAATCCATATTTCAGTCACTCAACTTTAGTTCTGTTGTGCTTTAAGTTCAGTTTATTTCATTTACTGTTTTTCTTGTTTGATTTCCTTGCAATTTGTAGCTGTTGTGCACTGAAATCAGTGCACAATCTCACTCCTGCCCTTGGCTTACAGCCTTGGTTCCTTGCTGTTTTTATTACATGTCATTTGCTTGCTTGGTTAACTGTTTTCCCATCTTTCCCATCTGCCATATTGTTTGCTTCCTTCATTGACAGCTTAGGTTAAACTTTTAAGCACTCCTACTCCCTGTGGACTGATCCCTTTCTTATCCCTATATTATAAAGCTTGACCTTGTATACTTGCAAGAGTTTTTGTGTGTCTTCCATTCCATACCAACAAGAAGCGAATATCTCTAGGTCTACTTTTCTTCTTCTTCTTATTTTTTGCGGCGTTTTACTTCCATCCCTATTGCTGAGTTCAAGAGTGGGTAACTTGCGTTGTGCTAACTCAAGTTATATCGGGCAGTCTTATCCTGGACACATCTTCGCACGTTGGGGTTTAGCATTACTTCAGAGTATACCCGTAAAATAATGTGTTAAGGACAGCTTGTTGAACCTGTGATTCTGCCCTCATCAATTTATTCGTGGTAGAGTTGTTTGATACCGTTCTTTTTATTTAATGTTTGATAAATCTGACGTTTCTTCTATTGTTGCAAGATCCCAACATACTATTCTCATGGTAATAAATGTGAAGGAACATGGAGTGACTAACGATATTCACAAGCTAAATCATTCATATGTTTTAAAGGGGACTATCCACTAGAGAAATGGGAAGTTCATAGCCGCAGTCAGTGCTAACCAAAGTTGCAAAGAGCTGCTCAATCGAATAGATATGGGAAAGAGAAAATTAATAGTCACTACTATTGTGAATTTTGTATTTGATCGTGGTAAGACGTTGAACTTGGTATCTACATTTTCCATGGAGCAAAAGAACTCTTATTCAACTCGAGGACGAGTTTTTTTCAATAAGGGTGGACAGGTGCTGGACATCTACCTTAGTATTTCTTTTTATTTAGAACTCTAATTATTTGAAGTAAGCCTATATAAACAGGCATCCGATTATCTTAGGGTTAATGAATCCATTATCAATCAATCAATATTATTATCATTTAATACGATTATCTTTTTATCTCTTTTATCTTTTCTTGATCTCTTGATTAATGTCGTCAATTTTTATCCTTTTCATCTCTTCGCATCCCTAACAATCTCCGTATAGTCTTCTTCTCTTATCGTTTTACATTATATATGGCACCTAACATGTAAGTAAATGCATACACAGGATCATCCCCTTCTCAAAAAAGAGAGACTAATAAGTCATAGTGAGATATGAGCTCAGAGTAATTTATTGGACAGGGGATTCCAATTAATATTGGTGATTATCCCTGATCAAGTTTCAAGAAGCGACACTTTGTACTTTAAACATACCAAAAAAAAAATGCTTTTATGCACATAAGATGTTGTTGCAACTTTGTAGTTATCGTGGTCAAGAGTTGCACCCAAAGACAGAATTTTTTTTTGCGGTGAACAGAGGAGAAGATGGTAGAGGAAAACTTTTTTTAAGTTTTGTTTTACGTTTTTTTTTTCTCTCGATGTTTTGCAAGTTATAACCGTTTGATCAATAGAGTATCGCTAGATGTCTTCTTCAAGTTTAAAGTGAAAACTCTTTTATTAACGAATCATGGCTTTCACGAAAACTTTTCTCTATGTGCAAACTATTTTTTCCTTGAACGGCGACCGCTCACCATTCAACGTAGGAGCTCATGTGACTTAGAATTTTATAGAAGTTAGATATCTTTTCAAGGATATAATTGAAAAACAAACTTTAATATAATATTTTTAAAAATCAGTGTTTTGAAATCTTATAAATTTTATCTGGTTAAAAAAATTATAAAAAAATCTATACAATGGGATATTTATTATTTTAGAAAATTAAATACGTATCCATTATGAAACCACCGATGAATAATCATATATATGTACTTGGGTTTTACGATTTGGTGCCTTGAAATGTGTGCCACAAGATTCAAGAAGTCTGATTGTGTTCGTATTGGCCGCTGCAAGCTTTTTGTTCGCCAAAAGTCTGAGTGTGAACACATCTACAACTTCTTTGCAAATGCTTTAAATCTCGAAACAGGAGAACACGTAATAAGAGCGAATCATGTACTATCAGACAAAACAATAAATGATGTCAACAAACTACTAAGAAACTACAACCAGACAGCGGAGACTTCAATTAATTAAAAGATTAAAGACATCCAGCGACTAGACCTCTTGGGGTCTACTATCCAAAGACTTTCAAAGTTTGTTTATTTCTAATTTTAAAAACACTCGTAGCTACTATATAGAGTTTGCTCAAGCTTCTACAGTTCTATTATACGTCGTTATGGAATACTCTATTATGAAGTCCTGTGTATTTAGTGGCCAAGAAATATATAGAAGATGGAGGATTATTGTTATAGACCATCCGAGAGTTGTGTTTCTCAGGCTCAAAAATTCAATCATGGTTTCAGAGTCTATTACAACTGTCTCCATGTGTGGTTTTGTCGCCTACTTTGCGGCCTCTATCACCGCTTTCCTTCTGCTTCCACAGATGATAGTCTGTGATGACTTTATAAAGCTTCCGAAAATACATTCACACAGGGCCTCTGGAAACTAGACCTCCACCCAATGCTAATGAACGCAAAGACTTCAAAGGCTGTCCTTCTGTTTAGACGTATAGAACACTCCTTTTTTAGGCTCGTTAACCTATAAAACCGAACTAAGTTCAACCTTCATTTCTGTACCTTCACAGTTTCTCCGTCAGATTTTTAAGCCTCTAAATCTGTGCATGTTATGGAGATGAAGTTTTTAGCACAGCATCAAAATTCTCTTAACTTCAGTACTGTACTACTACTATTATCCAGCCTTTTTCTCCTCATTTATTTTATGTCCAAGAATGTCATTTGCATAGCCGTGATCAATGATGATAACATATCAAATGACCGCATGGCGTTACTTGCTTTCAAGAATGAATTAACTGACCAGAATCCACTCGGAATTTTGAGTTCCTGGAACGACAAGAATAATTCTCTTCATTTCTGCGAGTGGAGAGGTATTAGATGCAGCCGTCGTCATCCTAGTAGAGTCACTGGGATTAATCTTAGATCACAAGGATTGGAAGGTTCCATATCGCCTTATATCGGAAACCTTAGCTTTCTTCAAGATCTTTTCCTCGGCAACAACAGTTTAACAGGCAAAATTCCACACGAAATTGGTCATCTTTTCCGATTGAAACAATTGGATCTTTCGCACAACTCCTTGGAAGGAAAAATTCCAAACAATATTTCTCATTGGTCGACCAATCTCATACACCTTGCTGTTTTTAATAACAAACTTGCGGGAAGAATTCCAAATGAATTTGGCAACTTGTCTAAACTCAAAATCATGTTGCTTGGTAATAATAGTCTTTCAGGAGAGATCCCAAATTCACTGGGTAACCTTTCATCATCTTTTACTGCTCTTGATCTTAGTTATAACAATTTGGAGGGAAGAATCCCAAACACTCTAAGCCAACTAACAAGCTTAAAATATCTGGATTTGACTTCAAATAGATTATCAGGTACTGTCCCTTCTTCAGTCTATAATATTTCATCACTGACATCTCTTTCATTTATGTTCAATCAACTCCATGGGACTATTCCTTATGATATTGGTTTCACACTTCCAAATCTCATTGATTTTTCGATAGGTCGTAACAATTTCACTGGACCTATTCCAGGTTCATTTTCCAATATGTCTAGACTCGAGAGATTACAATTACAAGTAAATAATTTAGTTGGATCAGTCCCTTATAATCTTGGTAAGTTAAAAAATCTTATAGTGTTGCAAATTGGGAAAAATAATCTCGGAAATGGACAAGCTGATGATCTAAACTTCCTCAGTTCTCTAGTCAATTGTACCAGTTTGAGTCGGTTAATTGGAGGAGTCAATAATTTTGGGGGGGTGTTGCCTAGCTCTATAGCCAATCTCACAGAAAATCTTTTTTATCTAGATTTCAGAAATAATCAGCTACATGGAAGTATTCCTCCAAGTATCCAAAACCTTGTAGGTTTAACGACACTCATTTTAAGTTCAAACCAATTCAAAGAAAGTGTTCCTCCAAGTATTGGGCACCTTCAAAATTTGGGTTTCTTAGATTTGGAAGATAACAAACTCTTTGGTTCCATCCCTTCTTCTTTTGGGAACTTAACCCGATTGATCAAACTATCTCTCGGCATTAATAACTTAACAGGTTTCCTTCCATTGAGTCTCGGCAACTGTAAATCTTTGCAGGTCTTGGACTTACAAAGTAACAAACTAAGTGGTAGTATACCCAAACAGATTTTCCAACTTCCCTCTCTATCATTGATTCTAAGCTTAGCTAGTAACTCATTTACTGGTGCACTTCCCATGGAAGTTGGTAACTTAAAAAACCTCGGGGTGTTGGATCTGTCTAGAAACAAATTATCTGGTGAAATTCCAAGTACCATAGGCGAGTGTTCAAGCTTAAGATATCTAAATTTGGAGATTAACTTCTTCCAAGGAAACATTCCTCAATCTTTTACTTTGTTGAAAGGTCTTGATGAATTGAGTCTTTCCGCCAATAACTTGTCTGGTACAATACCAAAAGGGTTTGAAAATTTGACGCTCAGTAAGTTAGATTTATCATATAATAATCTGGAGGGAGCGGTACCAAAAGATGGGGTGTTTAAGTTTAAAAACAGAAGTGTGTTTTTAATTGAAGGTAATAGTAAGCTTTGTGGTGGTATACCTGACTTGAAGTTGCCGGATTGCCCCATCCCTATAAACCCCAATATGGAGCGGAAACAGAAGAAATCAATGCCGATCAAAGTCATAATTATCGTCGTAGTTATTGCAGCTTTGTTTTTAACTTTGATCGTGCTCTTCCTCATTCTTTACCGGAGAAAAAAATCAAAATCCATATTACCTTCAACGCCTTTGGACGTGGATAATCGGCTCAAGGTAGTTTCTTACAGTGAGCTTCTTAAAGCTACCAATGGATTTAATGATTCTACCAACTTGCTTGGTGTCGGAAGTTTTGGTTCTGTATATAAGGGTATTTTTCTTCAACAAGAGGAATCCAAACCAGTTGCAGTTAAGGTTTTACATCTTCAGCAAAGAGGTGCAACCAAGAGTTTCTTGGCTGAATGCGATGCCCTCCGGAAAGTTAGACACAGAAACTTACTAAAGATCATAACTTGTTGCTCAAGTACTGACTTTCAAGGTAATCCATTTAAAGCTCTAGTTTTTGAGTTCATGGCCAACGGGAGTTTAGAGAATTGGTTGCACCCGAATATAGGTGCCACAAATAATAACGATCAGCAGCAGTTGAGGAATTTAAACCTGGAAAGAAGATTATGCATTGCGGTTGATGTTGCTTCTGCATTAAATTATCTTCACCATGATTCTCAATCACCCATTGTGCATTGTGATGTGAAGCCAAGTAATGTCCTTCTTGATGATGATTTTACTGCACATGTGGGTGACTTTGGCTTGGCTAAATTCCTGTCTAACGGCTCCAGTTATTCTCGTCCGTTGAATGGTCAGCGGAGCGCATCCTCAATTGCAATAAAGGGCTCCATAGGCTATATCTGTCCTGGTAAGAAAAGAAATGTCTTAATAACTAATTTGTTGTTGTTGTTATATGTGAAAGCAGATCAATTAGAAAGAGTAATATCTTGTACTGGGTCTAATCTTTATTTTGGCTTACGCAGAATATGGAATGGCTGGCCAAGTTTCTACACAAAGTGATGTTTATAGTTTTGGGATCCTTCTGCTAGAGATGTTTACAGGAAAGACACCTACTGATGACATCTTTACAGATGGTCTAAACATTCATAACTTCTGTAAGATGCACGAGTTGCCAGAACGTGTGGAAGAAATTATTGATTTGCGTTTGCTCTTGGAATTAAGAGAAGATCTTAATTGTGCTGAAAATAGCAACCACAATATGTTGAGGAACGAAAGAAGAAACATAACAAGAGATGCGATGATACATATCTTGGCTTCCATAATTCAAATTGGAGTTAAATGTTCTTCAGAGTTACCTTCGGATAGAAAGAACATGAATGAGGTTAATGTGGACGTACAAGCGGTAAAAGATCAATTTCTTCGTGTTGAAATGTAACAATGAAGAACTCTTTTCACAATCCATGTATCTGTTATCGCTATCGAATAATGAATAATTTATGTTAAAGTCTAGCTATTTTTTCTTCGTTATCTGTCTCTAGACTTTCCCTCTATGGAAACTTGTAATGCATAAAATGATGCAAAATATAATATTACATGTGTATTACCAGGAGTTCACCTTCAAAATGCCATGACTAAAACCTACCCACTTGCACTATAAAAGACTAACAGATTAAAAGCTTGTACACATGCATATGAAACGATCAATGTCAATTTTCAGACCAAATGAAATTTGTGAGTATAGTGCATGCATGAAGTAGGTGAACATAAGGACAATTAATATTGTTCATTCCCAGGCAGTTTTTGACATGCATAACTAAAACTACCAAGATTTTTGAGATATTGAAAGTGATGGCCAGTAAGATACCAATTCTGCAGCATCTCCATAACCAATATTCATGAACATGATGAGAGAATCGAATCTCAGAATAACCTATCCTCGCACAAAACTCCCAACTTCAAAACCATAAGAAGCACAGTTCAACTGGACCAGTCTGGAGGCCATATTCTGAGATAGAAATTCTTGATAACTGATGAGTTGAATTGCCTAAAATCTCATTAACATGGAACGTACAACTTAACAGCTCAATCTACCTGCAAAGAGGTGTCGGTAACAGAATTGGCACAAATGCCTTGATGAATCTGAACACCTGACATCTGACAACCTCCACCTACTTCTGCTGAGAGTCTCTTTAACTCTTTACTGGACCGTTGAGATCTATAAGGGGTGGGGTTTCAAGATGTGAGTGGGGCCTGCAAAATTGATTTGAATGGTTGGATTTCGTTGGTCCACAGTTAAACTATGAAATTTGGTCCACTTTTAGCTTTTTCGGACACTGTCTTGGCTGTCAAAGTCGATAGTCCCATAACCTCTCAAAAATCTTCGAACTGATTTCAATCTTCTTCCGTATGGAAATGCTATTATCTTAAATCTACATAAAAGGCCATAACAGTAACGGAGAACGTCAAGTTACCCAGCCTAACATACAGATAACCGGTTGTGCGTCTCAGTTTTCTTTTTCCAACTGATATCGAGTTAGTATTGATACATCTAACGATAGATGGTTGAAAAGTAGTAAATATAGATGTAGAAACACTAACCCAGTTCAGTTAGGAGTAATGGTTAATATTGCATTGGAAGACACGCTCCATCTGTTGTTGGGTGCAATAATCAAAATAATAAAAAGAAAATAATAAGCAAAACTTATTGATACTTAGCTCCTTTAAAATGGAAGTGGTCGATTCGATAAAACGAACGAGCTCCTCAAATCTCTGTAATAACAACAAGACAAAACTTTGGAAAAACATAGTGAGTCACGTGTTCAACATGTTGTCCTTAAGACATTAGCGCCCGATTATACTCAAGAGTGATGCTATAGCCCCCACATGACGGATATCTCCAGGTTAAAGCACCCTACTACACCTACTACTAGCATATGAAATAGATGCTCAACTTGATCTTGGCAACTCCGAAAAAACCCTTAAGGAAAATCGCGAACGTTAAAGAAATCATTATAAAATATTTTCCCTTGAAGGTCTCTCTAAAAAATAGAGAATCCCATTTTCCATAGATTTTACTAAAGTAGTGAATTTTTTTATATAATGGAATAAAACAACTTCAGAAGAGGAACTCCCCGATGTGGGACTAAAAAGCTTATATAGTCTCTTAAAACAACTAAAAAGTGGAAACTCCACGAGATAGTAAGTACCTCGTACAATCATCCTTATCCCTAAGCAAGGATACAAGTGAGCATGACTACAGCTGAATTATCCAAGGGTCTTTAATTTCGATGTAGTTATAATTGTATTAGGTTTTGTCCATACAGGTTGCCGGACGAAAAAATTGATGGTGTACTTGGAACCATCTCCTTTTCACTAAGTATCTTAAAAAATTAAATCCAAGTTTACTCAAATTTACTAGATCATAAGCAACTATACTAGTTATACACCAATTGCATCCAATTGAATTCGGGTTTTACTCAATTTCACTACGTCATATTCACTTTCACCAATGATCAACCAATTGCATCCAATTTTACTCAATTTCACCTATTATGTTAAACCGAGTCTAATTTTACTCGATATCACTAAATCGTACTCACTTTTCCTGGCTATCCTAAAATTACTTCCAAGTTTACTCAATATTACTAGATCATGCTCAACTCTACCAGTAGGTACCCACCAATTGAATCCAAATTTATTCCATTTCACTGGATCATAATCACTATCACCATTTATCCACAGTTAATCCAACTTTAGTCATCTCACTAGATCGGAAAAACTTTCAACAATTATTCACCAATGGTGTCAAATTTTGTCCAATTTTATTCGATTTCACTAGATCATATTCGTGTTCACTAATTATCCACAAATTCTAACCAAGTTTACTCAATTTTACTAGATCATACTCAATTTTTACCGGTTATCCACAAATTATATTCAAATTTACTCAGTTTTACTAGATCATACTCAACTCACAAAATATATTCAAATTTACTCGGTTTATAGATCATATTTAATTTTATTTGTTGTCCACTAATTGCATCCAACTTTACTCAAATATCATAAATCGTACTCACTTTCACTAATTATCCACAAAATAAAAATCAAGTTTACTCATTTTACTAGAAATTTGTACTTAACTCTATTAATCGTATCTATTACATCCGTATTAAAGTACAACATTACAAAAAACTTTATGGGATTATTAAAGAAATTGGTTATCCACAAAAACTGAAATTGATTTTCTCATATGGTGTCATTTTAATTCAGAAACTCTTACCAAGTACAAGCATTGGCTAGTGGCTTTTCTGAGGGCCGCATGTTCATACGTTACTGTTTCTAGCGATTTTTGTTTTTATTTAAGGAATGGGTAAAATGTCAAAAACAACATATCCAGATTATCAGTCATATATCCACAGGAAACTTGACAGCAGAGTTGTCATTAACATCGATATCAACTACTGTGACTACGCTTGTTCCTATTGTGATGTCTAGAAACAACCACCACAATGTCTTAAGTGCTGCTTGGAAGATCCCTGACGAGCTGAATTGCAACTTTTGTCTGCATTTGTGTGTCTCACATCTCTGATGTAGTTAAAAACAAGTGAAGTTACATCTGCATCTGCTAAAAGTCTTTCTCACAACTTCAAATTTACCCATTTCATCATGTTAGAATCCTCACATTGTACAGAGCTTAAATTGCAAACATCTTTATATGTGCATTACGAGATTCTGAAGTGAGCGACGTTATTGGGATGATGGCCAGCGAAAGATAAAACTAAGGATAATACAGTAACTAGAATGTGACGTTCACAAAAAAAAAGCATAATTGTACAAGAGTGATACAGTAAGTAGAATGTGACATTCTATATAAATGTCCTTTGGATTATAATTCAATGATCAAATGTGGAACAATTTAAGACAATTTCTACTCGTATGTAAGCTCGGATTCTCCAGCACTCTAAAATGTGGTTCTGGAGATCCATAAAGAAAAAGAAAATAGAAATGAAAACAAGACGGAGCCAACTTACACCTATAATACAAGTACAACTTGCAGTAATGTAAAGAATTGATGGAAGCGTTTGATGTGGAATGATTCTATCACAAAATGCTGGCTAACAACCAAATATGCAACAACAGACAGTAAGCTACGACACCTATTCTTGCTCTGGGACGACTCATCAAAATTCGACCTCCAGATACCCTGCAATTATCACATAATTGTAAGCAACTAGTGATCGGATTAAGTAGTATTTACATCCTTACTAGAAATGGGGAAAAAGTGAATTGTAAGATATTCATACACTTCACTTTGGTGCCCAAAAATAAGTAGAAACAAAAGAACAAGAAAACTGAAAATGTACCAGATCCCGTCATCCGATCAGCTAAAAGCTTTCCTTGTTTGGGGAGGAGGCCAGATGTATTTAGCGATTTGAACACATGACCTGCAAGAAAGCAGCTATGAAATCCATCCAAAGCTACTCAAAAAACCTAACTTTAAGTAAGTGATCATCTAGTACATAAAACCGCATTCTAACCTTTATCATCATCAGTTTCAGGGAGGTTGAGTAGCCGATCGGATTCAGAATCAATAGTTAGAGCAAGATGGTCACTTGATCCCTTCCTCATGGACCTCACATGAGCCGTAGAAGCAGCAGGGGGGGGATGTGGAGTTCCTTCCAGCTGGACCCTAGATTAGCAAAAGTGAATGATTTGTATAAGCAACCAACTGTCAAGACTAAAACTGGAGACCGTATTTCAAGGTATATGTGTGTATCGATCAACATCACAACCATGTATGGAAAGCTTAAAACCCAAGTCAAAATTGCTTACAACTGTTTCAATTTCAGATATCTCTGAACCAGATGCCAATGAAGGCCCTTCAAGTATGCTCCTATCCTGGACAGCATCTGATGGAGGCAGACCCTTAGGAACTGGAACTATAAGCAATGCAACTTTCGCTGACAGCTCATCTATAAACTTTTTGTTCCCATGCAATTCAACACCCAGTTCCTGGGCTCTAGCCTTTGAATTTTCAGATTCTAGATTTAGATCTTTGATCAGCTTTTCTAAAACCGGAAATAAATTTCTTACGGTAACAGATTTTTGTTCTTTAATTAACTCTTCCCCTCCAAATTTCTGAATTATTTTCTCCAGATCAAATGCTATCTTAGACAAATCACTCTTTGAATGCTCATCTTGCATTCTCAGCTGCCTTCTCAAACCAGCTGCATTCTTTGCTTGCTTCTCATACCAGCTGTAGCCCATCTTAGTTCTGTGAGGCACAGCAGCACAGACACAGGAGCAGCAGCAGGCAGTTTGCA
Organism: Papaver somniferum; assembly: GCF_003573695.1. Taxonomy (NCBI): domain Eukaryota; kingdom Viridiplantae; phylum Streptophyta; class Magnoliopsida; order Ranunculales; family Papaveraceae; genus Papaver; species Papaver somniferum. Next base: position 203,470,261 of record NC_039366.1, on the reverse strand, counting down.
GGCTTGTTTATCAGCAAGCTACAGCTGGTATGAGAATGCAGCTGAGATGAGAATGCAGTGAACAAACTAAGATGCAGTAAAGAACTAAGATGGGCTACAGCTGGTATGAGAAGCAAGCAAAGAATGCAGCTGGTATGAGAAGGCAGCTGAGAATGCAAGATGGGCTACAGCTGCCTATGCAGTGAACAAACTAAGATGGCAAGCACAGATGGCAAGGACAGATGCAGATATGTTATGAACATCACTGAGCTAAAGATGTAAAGACAGCAAGATATAAGCCAAGGATCAGAAAAGACAGCAAAATGCAAGGAAAACTTTCAACTACACAACAGCCAAGTCCCCGGCAGCGGCGCCAAAAACTTGGTAGGCTGATTAGAGTGTGTAAAATGAGATATGAGCAAAAAGATATGATGAAACAAGCCTACATGGTTATACCGCAAGTGCACGGTGTCGGTTGTAGCTTGTGCAAATACGGTGTGTAATTGAAGTTTTCCTAGCTGAGTTGTCTACAAGGCAGTAACTAAAGAGTAACAGAGAACAATGAGCTAACAGTGACACAATGGCATTGAGCCAAGGGGAAAGGCAGTGAGCAACAGTGACAGAAAAGGAAAATATGCAAACACTAGGGTGTGAATCCACCATTAAATCTCATGCCAAGCTTCCTAAATTCCATTGTTTCTTGTCCCATTGGTATTGGGCAGGGATGCAAGTTCCAGCTTGCATTTGTCCCAGGGATCAAATCAAATCACTAAGGAAAATAACAGACTAGAGCTCTTTCATCCTAGCACTAGTTGGCTACTTAAAGGGACAACCCAATGAGGATGAAAGCCTAGGTGCTTCTAACTAGTTTAGGAATGATGCACTACAAGTCACAAAGATAATTCACTAAGTTGTGGCCTAAGACTAAGGTTTCATCTCACCATAGCAGTGATATCTAAAACATATAGCTAAACATGAAACAATAAGGGACTAAACAGGAACAGAACATCAAAGAGAACAGGGACATTAAACTTTACAAGCTAAACAGCAAAACAATGAACTCTACATAGGATTGGACTAACAGTGAACATGGAATGGACAGAACATGAAGTTGAAATTGGAAACAAAACAGAAGTTAAACATGAAACAGTAAAAAAAAAACTTGAGATTGAAACTAAAATTAAACACTTATAAACATCAAATTAAACTAACAAGACATAAATTGAAATTGAAACTTTAAATTTAACAGAACCCTAAAATTGGATGAAATTGAAATTCTAAAATTGAACATAAATTAAACCCAAATTTGGGGTAACTCGGCTAACCCAAGCACACCCCTACACACACAGACATCATCCTCTATTTATATCACAAAACCCCTAATTTTTCAGAAACCCTAATTTCAAAATTAGGTTTTTTGAATTTCGAAATTGTCTCACCAATTATCGATTTTGGTCTCGACCCATGCTTTGTAGCTGTCCCTTCTGCTCCAATTGACGCCTCTGCTGATCCAATTGATCCCTAGTTCGAGTTATTTTACTCACCCCAAAACCTAGGGTTTCAGTGGTTGTGAGATGGGGAAAATAACTAGGCTAGGGAGATGGGTTTGAGGTAGGGGAGGTGATGGTGGTTGAGACATCGTGTGGAAGCGGCTGTGGTGGCTGGCAGGGTTAGGTGGTTGGCAGGGTATGGTGGTGGCGGAAGTTGCAGAGAGGGGAAAGAGAAGAAGAAGGAGGAGAATTCGATGGTTTGGGAAGAAGGGTGCGTTTGTTTGGGGGTAATAGGTGTTAGTTGCTGTGGTGTGAGTCTGGCACATCAAGCTGGATGTGTCGCAAAGATTTACCGTGGGATGTGGAGATGATGGAACGATCTAACGGCGACATAGAAGGAAGCGAGGATCGACCTTTGGATGCTTAAGTACAACGAAACTGACGGCTCAAGATGGAGTTCGGTGCTAAAGTGTTTGACAGGATCTTCAGATTTTGATGCCCTATAATGAAGCGACCGTAGGATGCTGAGATGATCCAATCTGACGGCTGAATATGAAGGCGGGTATGGATATTGGAAATGGGTTTGGGTGGGGGTTTTGGGCCTTGGGTATGCTAAGCCCATATCTTCTTTAAGAACAATTCTTCCACTTCAAGCCATTTCTAGCCTTTTTGTCTTGCGCACGACATTCTTCGCGGCTTCCTTGCGTAATTCTTCTCGGCTTCCACCACTTTTCAGCTCTTTTCGCTCCGCAATTCATCCAAACTTTATTTATTACCTAAAAATGCAAAATTAATTAAGAAAAATATTTATTCTTGATAACAACGAAAATACAGAATATGGGATAAAATGTAGAATTAATGCACAAAAGATGAGTTAAATGCCAATAAAAAGGGACATATATATACTATATTTGACATTCATCACTAGTCGAAATTCAAACCGGAAGCACAAAGAAAATGCACCAAAACACAGAGAGAAAGCACAAAAAAACATACCAATTATCGAATTCACTTTTCATTTTCCCGATTCATTCTTATACATTTTTTGGAGTTTTTATATCAGAATATCGATAACAATGTCCTAAATTTATTAATATTCTTTTTCATGTCAAAAATTGATAATTAAACCGAAAACATGAGTTCGTATTAACAAAAATAGAAAGCACAAAGAAAACACACTTGTCTTGATACGTATGACACTCTTAACTTAAATATATACTGTCCAAATATTTTCATAATCCGTATGACCCAGCCTACCGCATCTTATCCGTTCAAATTCTTTTAGATAAAAGGATTTTTTCTCTCCCACTTATCTTCATTCACTCACTTTTCTCTCGTTTCTCATCTTCTCCTCCCTCAGAAAAAAAACCCAAGTCAATTCACTGATTTCCCAAATCCCTGATTCTCTTTTTGATTTCATACTGAATCCTCACAAACCCTAGCTTTAGTTCAAGTGGAAACCCTTAATTTCATCACTGATTTTTGTATCTTCACAAAGACAGCAACAAGTTTCTTCCCATTAAACTCCTACAAAAGAATCCCTCCCATAAACATAGAATCTCCGTCAAATCTTCAGGGCATGTTCTTCAGTTAATTTTGATTACCCAGTCAAATCGTTAAACCGATTTCGAATCTGACTTCAGATTAATTCTCTGTATGTTGTATTCTGAATTAACCATAAAATGTTTTCGTATTCAAAATCCTTTAAAAATTACAATTTCCTATCTTATGGAGGAAGTCAGAGTATATCGGATTGTAAGTCAGTTTGATCTATTTACTTTAAAATCTTTTGAAGCTTTATTGCCTGTTCCCATCTTTGTTTCTAAAATTTCTTATGGATCGATTTAGTTTGTCAGAAATGATCGGAGGATAGAAACTGATTTGTTAATTGGGTTTGATGGAAGGATTCGGATGTTTGGGAATCTATCTGCAGCTGGAATATGCTTTTCTCAGATGACAATTGGGTTCCATTTCAAGTTAGTTTTCTGACATTCCATATCACTATTTTCACTCTCTTATAATTTGTTTGACAAAAATACTCTTAAGAGTCTCTCAGATTTGCTTAATTCCATACTGATGAACTAATTTATGTTTATGTTTCAGATGGAGTCTAGATTCTTAACGAGGTTGTTTGAAAGAGGGTAAGAAAATGAACAAGAAGGAACTTGTGGTGATTGTACTGGATGAACTGTTGGTCTGGTATTTCTGAAAGTTATGTGCTGAACAGGTAAAAGAAATATTGGTGAAAGTTATGTGCTGGTAATGAATTTGAGACGAATTACAGAGATAGAGTTTGCTAGCCTAGGGTTCAGTCAAGGTCAAATGGAACTCTGGCGGTGCTAGAATGGAGTTGTTGGTGGATGATTGCAGGTGTCTGTAATCTGTTAAAGTTGAGGATTTTCAAGCTCCCATAATTCTGACTTGGAAGTCTGCTCGATAGGCCTCAATTTCTGTACAAAAATTTGTGATTTTGCTAGTTTCAGTTTCTGTACAGTTTTTCTGAATTTGTGTTGGTTGTCTCAATTCTTTCACCGTTTTTCCTTTTTTCTCTTCTTTTTCTTGTATGTTGAGCTGAAGTGATTTTGATTGAGAAACATCCATATTTTGAGCTTGCAGGCTTCTCTAGAAGTGGAGATTGTTGCATATGGAGGTACTTGTTCCTGGCAAACTTTCCTAAAAATATTGCCTGTCAGTTACTTCTTTCTAAGATTTCGTTCTCTTTTTATAACTATGCATATTTTGTCGCTCGACTGCTTTTGAGAGTTACGTGTCTTTCTGTTACTGTTGATTAGATGAATCAATTGAACTTCTTCCCCACTTCCTTGATTAAAATGGTTAAAATTTTAATTGACTTTGTGACTTATTGCACTGGCCTCTGATATTGTTGTCAAGATTCTAAGAATATATCATAGTTACTTTCGACTGCATTATCTAAATCAATTTTGAACTTAATATTCATATTCAAGTTCAACTGCTCTGTCAAGATTCATTATCTTTCAGGTTTTTCTTATTGACTTATATACATGAAACTTTAGGCATATATTACACTGTAGAGAAGATTAGTTTTGAAGATTGAGATTTCTAGTAGAGAATAACTGAATTTGTATCCTGTTAAGTTGGTGGCTGGTTTAATGTGAATGACTTATCGTTATTTTCAATCTTTTGTTTAACTTCTCTGTTTATTTGCTATTCTATGGACTCCGTAGGTATTGCACGCTGGAAATACAAACAAAAATGCCTTCAAGGTACTTATTATTGTAGAGTACTCTGGGATCATCGGAGTTACATGTTCTTCTGGTTCTGAATCAAATCACGTACTCGTATTCTAAGTTTCTAACTTCTCAAAATACAGGAGTAGGAGCAGAACTTTATTTACTTTGAATAGCTAAGCAGTTGTAGGCTTGAATAGTAGGCAGTCCTCTTGCCGATAGTTATATCTGAATTCTTAAGTTCTTTAACCTGTGCTCCTTGGGGTTATACAAATTATGTTTTGTTAAAGTCAAGCTGACTGGTCACTTTCTCTTCACACGGGCGTCTGCTTCTTTGGAGCCAAACTACCAGCCACTTGTTACATTTGTTGTGGTTCAAAAAAGTCATCACACAAGGTTGTTTGCAAATAACCATAAGGATCGTCAAACAATTGACAGGAGTGGAAAACATATTACCAGGTAAAATAACATGGATCAATGAAGTTTTTGTATGTGTTTGTATGAGGATGGTGCCTTTGTTGCGAAGGATTCATGAAATTTGTGCTATGGGATAAATCAATGCAGGGCACAAGTCGTCCTGCTCACTATCACGTGTTATGGGATGAGAACAAGTTTACTGCCGATGGGCTCCAGTCCCTCACAAATAATCTCTGCTACACGTAAGCGATGTCTTTTCTTTAATGTTCAGTCACTGCTTAGTCTTATTAGTATCTACCTGCCTGATCTTCTCTATTATGTTTATTTTTTTGCAGCTATGCGAGATGCACTCGATCCGTTTCAATTGGTTAGTTTGCTAAACTTTAAATGTTGTTTTTTCGTACTTTTATCATCCAGTGTGAGTTTAGCTCTGTAGTAGCAGAGCAAAAGTTTCCAAAATTACAAATTGTACTGACATTGTGCTTTTGCCATACTTTTTAATAGTCCCACTGGCCTATTATGCCCATATGCTGCGTTCCGTGCTCGTTTTTACATGGAACCTGAGACATCTGATAGTGGATCCATGGCAAGTGGTGCTGCCGGTCGTGGTGGTGGAGCTGTTGCCCGCGGTGGTCCTAGGGCTCCTGGTGCGGGTGCTGGTGCAGCTGTTAGACCCCTCCCTGCTTTGAAGGAGAATATGAAGAAGGTTATGTTTTACTGTTGAGAGGGGATAGAGAGGTAGAGGAGGGTTTCTTTCTTAGGCAGTTTTATGAACCTATATAGTACACAAGTAAAATGATTAGCGCCTTAGTACACAAGTAAAACATAAAATGATTAGCGCTAATCATTTCTTTCTTAGGCAGTTTCTTTCTTAAAATGATTAGCGCCTTAGTATCGTTTCCTCTGTGCAGTTGCTTCTTCAACCGAAAACAGTCCACTCTTAGGATGTTCAGCCATTGACATGGTAAATAGTTGTATGGTTTGTACAATGGTTTGATTACTGCAAGTGGCAAATCATCATTTCATACATTTTTCTTGTGTCTCGTATATAGTGATTGCCATTTGTTAAATTTTAGATTAATCGTTGTTCAATATTTCTAAAACAATGGTAAAAATGTCAAACAAATTTGTATATATTTTTGCTTGCAGCAAATCCCTAATTTTAGGTTATTAGATTCTCTTATATTCTTTTAGTAGGTGTTTTGTCCATTAGGACCAGGTGCTATTAGGATGTTGATTCTGCAAGCAATTATTATTTTCTTAAAGGCCATATTTTATTATTTTCTCTTTCAGGGTTGTACTACAATTGGTGAAATTTTCCAATTGTTTCATTCTTCTCATTTTGTTAACTTGTCTGGTGCAGGCTCATATTGATCAATGGATTGATTTTTCTGCCATGGAGGTTGATGCTAATATCTTGCGCTGGTTTATCCCAAGAATTAGGTTTGCTCCATACGTCCAAATAAAGGTAACTCTTCTAAATAGCATTATGTAATATTGATTTATTTCCTTGTGCAAAAGGACTTCTCTTGTCTTAAAATTTTAAACGTTTCCGGGTCTTAGTAAAAATTGAAGTGTTACTGTTATATTACATGTTCATGACCAGTATTAGTGATGTATGGAAGTAAGCCACAACAAAGTTGATTCTTTACTTGTTCATATCTGTTACTGGAGGCACCAGAATGGTTATCCTGTAATGATTAAGGTGTAGATTAAAGTGTATATTCGTAATCAAGACTTGCTGTTTAACTTATATATGTTCTTGCAGGTTGCCTTCAGGACAAAGGTATTCCACCCTAATATTAACAGCAGTGGGAGCATCTGTCTTGATATCTTGATGAGGCAGACAAGATGTTGGACATGGATTCTGAGCCACAGATTCGGAAAATTGTTAATGAGATAGGATTATTGCGCGTAGTTTTCCATTTTCAGGATCCATTAATTCTTTGTTCGTTGATGTTTTAAATTCCTGCATGCTTTTGTGTTTTCGAACTATGATTTGTTATGAACTATTTTTTGTTTCCAGATTTTGGGTTCTTTGATGATACATAGAAACCTAATTCAGGGTAGTATTTGATCCATTCATCTTTAGCTTTTTTACTCTAGTTACTGCATTTGAATGAAATTTCTGCTTATTATATTACTGTAGTTTTGTTTTGTTGTCTTTTCTTCATTTTCTTCATAGTAGCTACATAAGCTTGAATTTTGATTAAGTTGCTTGTTTTTACAACTTGTATGCAGAAAGAGATGAACTAGATCAGTGAGCAGGTTCGCCGAGGAGAAGTCAACTACACACCTGAGGAAATATATGCAATGGTTGTTGATCCACGTCGTATAGGGGCGAAGCGTGCTCGTAAGTCAAAAGTTGCTGCCCGTTTCAGTTTATATGAGAAAAATGAAGCACGGATGGTTGCTCTCCAAGAACAGTTGGACTCTGAAAAGAAGAAAGTTGCGAAACAAGACAAAGAAATCTCAAAGCTTCAAAAGATGGAGCGTAATCTCAGAGAGTACCTGGATGATGTTTTGCAGAAGCTTGGTTGTCAACCTGTGCCAGATTATTCAGAAGATGAGTCCCAAGATGAAGGTGAACATGAAGTTGATGATCGATTTACTTGGGATGATGTGCAAGAAGACGAGAACAACTATGCTGGGGACGATGATGACTTGCAAGAAGATGAGAACAACTATGTTGGGGACGATGATGATTTGCAAGAAGATGAGAACAACTATGTTGGGGACAATGATGATTTGCCAGTAAATGGATGTGCCGATGATAATCAAGAGAATGAATTGTCTGGGGAGGATGAATAGACTGAATGTTGAATGTGCAGTTTTATTTTGGTGAACATACAGGTCCATTACCTTCACTGGCTCTTTTTGTTATTTTTTTGTTTGGACCTATATGCTTGGGTTGGGATACTGAAATACATACAACGTCTAATTAAAGAATGGTTTTTATAATTGGAAGTGGATAATTATAATTATAAAATCTTAATTAGTAATTAGTAATTACCTCCGGTATTAATTTTTAAATTGTAATTAATTTTCGGATTTTCTAAACCAGGAGCACAAAAATTTGGTTGGTTGCTTGGTCTAGCTATGAAGCAATCAGAATGTATTTTGATTGCTCAAAGGTGCTTGGTCTAGCTAAGAAGCCATCGGTATTTCACTCTCTAGTTTAGGTTGGTCTATCTATGAAGCGATCGGATTTCACTTGCTCAAGTATGGTTGGTCGAACTCTAAAGCAATGATTATTTTGCTTGTTCTAAGGAGGTCGGTCTAGCTGTAAGCGATCATTATTTTGCTTGCTCTAGGTAGATCGGTCTAGCTATGAAACAATGAACAAAGAAGACAGCTACATGATAGTTGGTTGATTATTAAAGCAATTGCCTACCTGCTCTAGACCTATAGAGATCCCACCTTTTGTAACTCAAGAGCGAGAGCCAAATTAAGCCGCTGTAAGTGTTAGAGCGACTCAATATGGGCTTTTCCAACCAAAACTTCCGGGTTGCTTAATCCAGTTTTGCTTGTAGTGGGAAAATTTGGTAAGATCCATAAGTAGTTAAAAAAACACTATATTATGGGATTGATCATCTCATCAGTTGCTAATATTTATACAAAATAGGAAATGGCCTTTACTAGCGAGGGAAAAATGGTTAGCGTTGTACCAAATTCAACTTGCTATTATTTAGCAAGTCCACGGTGTAATTCTATGGAGAACAAAGTTAAGTGGGAGAGAATGGGGTCATGCAAGATCAAGAGACATGTACCAAGGTAACAATATTAATGCACATATCATAAAACCAAATTGCATTAAACTATCAAAAAACTAACTGGAGAAATATTTACGCAGGTATAAGCTAGAATTGCGAATACAAGAGGACTCTGGAACTGGAACTGGAACAGCAACATTTGTTATCATAGGATCCGTTTGACAATGAAAGGTTCGCAACGTTTATGCCAATTAATACGCTGATGGGAAAGGTATAAGTACCGACCAATGATAATACATAACATATTTTTCTAGCATATGACGGCACCAAACTGAAAAATAGAAAGAAAAAAAGTTTGCAGAGAATCTGGGTAGAAGATGTAATTGACATATTGTCCGGGCGCACAAACATATTCGAAATCCAGATTATCGGGGGAAAAAGTTCTAAACAGGACTGTTTATGTGCAGAATAAATGATTTTGAAACTTCCTTACAGGAATGTAAATGGTTTTTAGTTTACTCTCTTCATTTAGCTTTTCAAATGTTTTAGATGCAGCAGTTCTGAGACACGCCATTAAGCCGTTTGAGGAGAGCTCAAAAGAAAAAGAAATTACAGAACAGTAAAGGTATTCCAGATATTTTTTTTATGGAGATGGAATTCTGACTCCAAAGTCCAAATACTTTAGTTGAGCTAAGTTTCTCTAAGTTCAGTCAAATATTTTTGGTCTACTATCAAAAAACTAACTGGAGAAATATTTACGCAGGTATAAGCTAGAATTGCGAATACAAGAGGACTCTGGAACTGGAACTGGAACAGCAACATTTGTTATCATAGGATCCGTTTGACAATGAAAGGTTCGCAACGTTTATGCCAATTAATACGCTGATGGGAAAGGTATAAGTACCGACCAATGATAATACATAACATATTTTTCTAGCATATGACGGCACCAAACTGAAAAATAGAAAGAAAAAAAGTTTGCAGAGAATCTGGGTAGAAGATGTAATTGACATATTGTCCGGGCGCACAAACATATTCGAAATCCAGATTATCGGGGGAAAAAGTTCTAAACAGGACTGTTTATGTGCAGAATAAATGATTTTGAAACTTCCTTACAGGAATGTAAATGGTTTTTAGTTTACTCTCTTCATTTAGCTTTTCAAATGTTTTAGATGCAGCAGTTCTGAGACACGCCATTAAGCCGTTTGAGGAGAGCTCAAAAGAAAAAGAAATTACAGAACAGTAAAGGTATTCCAGATATTTTTTTTATGGAGATGGAATTCTGACTCCAAAGTCCAAATACTTTAGTTGAGCTAAGTTTCTCTAAGTTCAGTCAAATATTTGCCCCTTTGAAATTGTACATATCACAGTACTATCTGTGGTTGCAGCTGGCAAAATTTCTTAATCAAGGTAAGGTCGTATTTGAAGAATGGGATGCATTGCTTGCCATCTTTTGTCTAATTTATACTCCCTACTCCCTCAGTTCCACTTTAGATGATGTTTTAGGGTTATTTTTTTATTCCACAATACTTGAAAGTTATCATATTTTTCCACAAAACTACCACCAATACCCTAACATTTTATCTTGGAACTATAAATTTGGTTTTAAATGTACTAATATCAATTAACGATGGAAGATTTTTTATGAGAATATAATTGAAAAATCTTCATATCTCTCTCCATTTCTTAATCTGCGTGAAAACTCCAAAAACATTATCTAAAATGGAACGGAGGAAGTATTTTAACAACAATTATTGTCGTAGAAGAACAATTAGATTATTTGGGTCAGTTATTTGTGTCACTAGCTAGAAGTAGTTGGTTAAACGTTAACTATATTTGTCCCTTCCAGTTCTCTGTGACCTATTGATTCATGGTCGCCCTAAATTAACTTTATTTCATCATGTTTCTCATTAGGGTAGATAAACTATATATGGTACCATTCACGGGTGACATGGATGCAACTAAAACATACGTAGTTTTTGGTCTTTACCATTTCAGTAGTTAGTAAATAATCAATAGTTTATCATAATGGTCTAGGAGGACTGGAGGAGTCTTTTAACTCTTGGAAGTGGTTCCAAGTAAGCGTGTGATTTCACTTTTCTATTTGTCAATAGGTAGCATTAATTTTTGTATATGAAATACATTTGTACAATGATGATTTATGTGTTGTCTGTTCGAGAGCGTTGGAGAAAATAATACAAATTAAAGGAGGAATATTAGTGGCGGTGTTTCTAGCAAAATGCAAGTAACTCAGGGGTTGGTGTAAATACAGGACAGGAAGCACGATCTCCATATTCATCCTTGGGCTCTCGAACTTGCTGTAACTCTTAACTAAACCTCTTGAATGTGATTTATACCATGTTTCAGCATTCACTTACATTACTATAGCATCAGTTATTAACTTATGATGATATGCTAAACTGGAGAACTTAGCTGTAATTTCATAAACAACCCATTAGTAAGGTCCATTGGTAGCACAAATCAATTTATGAGACGTGTACCGGAAAACTATTAATTATATAAATGATTATGTAGTTTTCTTGAAATAAAAAGATGTGTCTAATGCATCTTTCTTTGGCAAGGTTAATGCAGAAATGAGTAATCGCTCAAAGTAGTATTTTTTCCTGGAAATCTATGGATTATATGGTGTGATTTGTTTGAGTTAATATATGAATTGTAGTTCTGTGGCATATAGGATAACTACCTTGAAAAGTTCATAAGAACAAAATGTAGTATGCAGAAAATCAGCCATACATTTAAAATAACTCATTCCCATGGGATTCCTTCTTTAAAATCTTTAGCAATATCCACACCTTAACTCATCCAACTAGCCAGAGGAATTCAAATTCCAATTCACAAAAAAGTTCCTTAGTAATGCATATCCATAAGAAAGAAGGAATTCAAAATCCAAAATTAATAATTACTCGCACAAGTTCCATTAACCTTTTTCCTCATGGGTTGTATTAATTTCATAATTTGGTTTTGCAGGGCTTATATTTCTTAGGACTATGTACGGAACAAGGATGTTATTTTCTGACCACAACTCATATTGACAGAGAGACATTATTAATGTATACCAAGAGAGCAAACTATGAATAACATTGTATCAGTATCCATAAGAGATTTAATCCGAGTTTTTAAAACTCTGCAATGCAATTCCTATACAAGTAGATACTATATTTTGACGCAACAGGAGAGACCCAACTCCGAGTTGCTAATTCTCAACGATCCTTATACAAGTAGATACTACATTTTGACGCAATAGGAGAGACCCATCTCTACACCATCAACACAAATACTAAATCAGTTAACTTATCACGTGCAACGCACGGGCAAGACACTAGTGTGGGACGAATAATCTTAACATCTCCCTCACGTGTAGCCTCTTAGGGACAATTAATCGGGTGACGCGGAGTAAAGACGCGATCAAATGACTCGTCGCATATAGCCTGCTCTGGTACCATGTTAAAGTATGAGGATATCCAACTCAAAATCAATTGGCAATAAGTGGAAAAGCCCTAAAAATTATAAACTGCATGATCTTAGATAACTCAAACAATATGAGACTAATAATCTCATGGCTCCCTCCCATAGTCACCGTTAGTGTGGCCCTTGTTGGTGTATGTGATTCCAATTTTTTGTATACGTACCCTACAAAGCACCAACTTACAACTTATTTAGGGAAAAATATAGTTTAGTCCTTTTTTAGGTGGTCTTATGTTTGTTTGGTCCTTTTAGAAACACCTTTTCCATTTGGTCCATAATTATTTAAAAATATTAAAATATCTAAATCACTCTTTCTCTCTCTTAAATCTTTTTTCTCTCTTAATAAAAATAAATAAATAAAAACTTAAATATATTTTAAACCATATGTCCAAAAATGATAAATTTTATATATTTGGAAAGCCCTCGGCGATAGCTTTCCAACGAGTGTCATTGCAGTTATGTTTCGGAGCTTTTAATTTTTGCCTTTTTTTTAGCTATAAAATGAAGTAGAAATGAAGTCTGTTTTTATATGGACTTCATTCCTGAAATGAAGTCTGTTTTTTTAGGTATTTATATAGACTTCATTACTAAAATGAAGTCTGTATTTTTTTTTTATGTTTTTATATGAAGTCTGTTTTTTTAGGTTTTATATAGACTTTATGTCTGGAATGAAGTCTGTTTCTATATGGACTTCATTTCTGCAATGAAGTCTGTTTTTTTTTTTTTATATAGACTTCATTTCTGAAATGAGTTCTGTTTTTTTAGTTTTTCAATATGGACTTCATTTCTGAAATGAAGTCTGTTTTTTTGTTGAATGAACTCGTATATAGTTCATTTTATAACTAAAAAATAAGTTAAAAATTAAAAGCTCCGAAACATAGCGACAATGATACTCGTTGGAAAGCTATCGTCGAGAGCTTTCCGAATATATAAAATTTATCATTTTTGGACATATAGTTTAAAATATATTTAAGTTTTAAGTTATTTATTTATTTATTTTTATTAAGATAGAAAAAAAAAAATGAGTATTGATGACATCATCTTGTGTGGGTATTGTCTATCCCAGAACACTATAATTATTATTATTAAATAGGACCGAACAGACATTTAACCAAACTTTTCTCTAATATATTATTCATCTAATGGTATTTCCTACCTTATTCATGCATTTCTTTCTGGAAATCCAAACAACCTACTCTACCCTAGATAAAATCGACGGACTTTTATTTTTCCCGATTGGTAAACTGTAAGAATGATCGACTGGTGAAGGACTTGTCCATTCAAAAGTCAAATGATTAGTAAATCGTAGAGAGTATACTTTGTCAAAGCCGATTAACCAAACTCCCAAAGGTCGCGTTGGAAACTCTGTCTGATCATTTGACTTTTGAGAGATCCGAAAAGATTACTACTTGGATTATCAGGTTGAAATTAGAATAATCATGCGCTGTCAAGAGTGTCAACTCTCCAATTAACGGTGTGAATTCCTAAAATTATATGTGCTGGACTGGAAATAAAATAGTCGTCCCTACTGTCTAGGCTAAACACATCTTAATGAATCAAGTTGACATATATGTAACCATATGTAGATTGATGAATGATTTACAAAGTGGATCTTCTTAATTAGATTGTATCCTATTATATAAGGTAAAATTCTTTCCTTGAATGTCATTGATATTTTAAAAGTCTTTGGAAATCTATTGCTGATTGGTGGTAGTAGTTTTGCAGAAATCAAGAATGCGGCATGGATGCTGGCGGGTCATTAGCCTGCAGATCTGGCAGGGGAAGACCCAACACCTTAATGTCAACTACTGTGCACGAGCTTCGATACGCTAGCATTGGTTTCCTCTTGGGAAGCTATAGATTCGTTATTATCCATAATCTATAAAGGAACAATTTCGGTATCGAACGCTTCAGTTTCCCATTTGGAACCATTTTTGTAATTTTAGATATGGTTGAGGGTTGAAAAAAAGATGTGAACACCATCCAGCATTGTGAATCTCCTCAAACTAGTCATTCAATCTTTTAAGAAATACTAGCCAAGTTTAAATAATCATATTTCTAGTTTGATCGTATATATATATATATATAGAAAACTCGCTACAAACAAACTTGTTTGGAAACGATTTAGTAAGATCAAATAAAATTCATTCATGTGTTGAGGACAATAGTCACAAATATAAATATACCAAAAGATCCATTTTGGCACCATCATCATTGAAAATCTCAGAGATTGAAGTAGAACTTAATAACATTTACATTTTTTTTTTGGTATATCAAGCTAACTACGCGATTACAACACTTTTTTGATCGAAACTACGCGGTTACAACATGCATAAAGACATTTAATTAGTTATATATATCTCTAATGTAGCTGTACATATACCCAGAATAACGAAAAGCACAGATGCCAACAACAAACAAAATCACTTTTCCTGTACCTTTTGCATCTCTGCTGAACAAGAGTCCTTTAAGGTAGTAACTAATAACTCCGGTATGGTGGTGCTTCCTTTTCTTTCTTAGCTTAACTATAATCCATGCAGTCCAAATTAAGAGCCAAAGTGCTCCCAACGAGCAGCAGACTCCGAAGAATACATGGAGTACATAGAACATCATATGCGCTTCGGTATCGAAAAATGGCACCATAGACTGTAATGCGACCAAGTAACCAAAGGCGATGCATCCAATCGAAATGCACATCAACACAACAAGAATTCGAACTTGGGCGATCGATTTTTCCTTTAGAAACCCGCATATGACCAAGAACATTATAAGCAGAGACATAGCAAACGCAACTCCGTTAGTAGCCATGTAAATCTTGTAGCTGGGTGGGTCTGTATAAGCCATTATAGGCTGCCCAGCATAGCGTATTATATAAGGGAAAAACATATAAATACTTCTATCACGATCGGTACTATTATTAGGGAGGTTGCGAATAACACCATCGTACCACACACCGTATACAGAATGAAACACCAAATCTTCGAAAACTAAACCATCCTTGTATGCAGCTGCATAATCACGCATAGTATTTATTAGAGCCTCCGCAAAAGGATAACTATCTATATGAGTATATTGACTATATCCGCTTCGAAAGTATTTGGTGTAATCAGAGGTGGTACTGAACATTCGATCAAGATAATAAATAAAAGTAACAGGATCAGTTTCGGAGCTAACTTTAGAATCTTCTTGCCATAACCCCCCTGGTGGGTTCATTGCAGCTTGAAAGGCAATTCCTGCTACCAATGTTGCCACCACCATTAACGCATTCACCCTGTCTCTCTGCGAATTCTGATCATTATTATTAGGCACAGCTCCATTCTTATGCTTCTTGTCGTTTCCAAAGTACTCAAGAAACCTGGTTTCTAGATTTTCCCTATCAGCTGGTGATAAAGCTTTCAAGGCATCCTCAACTTCATTTACTTCAGTGTTTATATTGCTGCTCTCAAGTAAATACTGTATCATCTGCAAATACAATTGCATTAATAGGTTTCAAGATGCATGCACTGTATATACTACTCCCCAGAAAAAGCGTTCACTTTTACAATTTGGCCGATTTTAAGGAGAAAAATAAATAAATTAGAAGTATCACCTTTCCTGAAATGTCAATGAAATTTTCTGAAAAAAGAAAAAAGAAGAAGAAACAACCAAATCTCAATGAAAATCTTATTAATAAGCAAAATTCAAATGTATACCTCAGTTTTTCCTGTTTCGGCAGCAAGTTGTAAGACTGTTTTGCCATTATTATCCTTGGAGTTGATAATAATTTTTTGGTCCAGATCCCGTGCAAACAAAAACTTGTCTACCAACAACTCGAGCGTCTCGATATTACTGCTACTTTTAACACAGAAGTGAAGTATGGATTCACCATTTTGACAATTCCTCAGATGAATCAAATCGGGTCTTTTTTCCATCAGTGTCTCCATGATCTCAACTCGATCATTCATAGCTGCTAGGTGGAGAGGTGTTCTTCCATCATTATCTTGAATTATACAAGCAGTAGACCACGCCTTGAGCAGCAGTTTCACCATCTGAAGACTTGCTTTCGCTGAAGCAAGGTGAAGTGGAGTCCATCCCCGGTTGTCTTGTTTTGATGCAAGATCAGGTTTCAGAGACAGAATGTTTTTTGCAAATTGGATGTCACCAGACATAACTGCTATGTGTAATGGAGTTCTACAGAAACTTGAAGATACCGCATCTAGATTATCAAGACGAGAGTCTCTAAAGATGTTTCGGCAGTATTCACCAACTCTCTGTGACATCTCTAGGAGCCTCACCATCTTTCTCCCTTGTTCTTTTCTCTCCAGTTAAAATGTACTTTCGCATTTAGATTTTTAGGAGGAGTACGTTATATAGTACTTAAAATGTAAGTGGCCACTTGCCATTTTGTAATCATCTTATTGACAATCATCAAACAGGCAAACATATCATAAATCTTTTTGTAACAACATGCATTTACGTTAGAGAATTTTTATCAAGAAATGACTTGGGTGAAGATAGCATGGTGTTATGCTCGATCGCTAGCAGATTCATGCATATGATTAAGATAGCTAGAGCGATGGGGTCGGTACCGGAGCCAAATCTAGTGACATTTTGTTAAGGCTCACTCCGTGAAGGTAAGGCAACAGTTAAGGCGAGTACTACAATCGCTGGTCAAGTCTTTTTTCAAGTTGTAAATCCAGTTTTAGATCTTGTAAGGATGCGAAAATAAATTATTTACGTCAACTAGATTCGGTCCAATTTGGGCGCCCCGTTTTTATTTTTGAAACCTATTTAACTAAAAAATCTATCCCTCCAAATCCACTTAATCATTTTCTTTTCTAACGAAAGGCGGGAAGTTAAGAAAATAAAATAAAATAAATAGTTGGGTAATAAAACTGTGTTTCAAAATTTTCCCAATTTTTATGATGTGTCAGCATTTGAAAATGGGGAATATACTTCATCCTAGTTGCACCGCAATTCGGGTGGTGCTTGTCTCATTTTGATACTGATATATATTGTTTGTTTCAATTTTTTGGTTGCTTCGTTCTATAATGAATCTGAAAGAAGAAACTTTCACAATGAAATGAATTTAAATTAAGGATTAATAAAATTTAATGAAATTTTTTCTCAACGTTTTCCCACTTTTTTGTTTTTTAATAGTGTTAATCTTGTACGTCTTGTAAGTCCGGTCCTCTGTGTTATATAGTACTCCCTCCGTGAGTTTCATAAGTGTGGGTTTTCAAATTTTTTGCCAAAACAGATTAAAATGGAAAGGCTATATTAATTATGTGTCCCTAGTTTTAACATCCTACAAATATATCCTTATACTACAATAAATATATTTCTACTTTTTAATAATCTTATCCATTTAAAATTAAATTACCTAACTATCCTTAACAATATAATATTTTCTTGTATATCAAAATGGAACAAATTTCTTCCTCTACTATTTCACCCGTACCACCACCATTAGGACCACCTCACGTCCACCACCACCAACATTTAACTACCATTCTACCACCACCGTTCAACGGCCACCACCTACCAACCACCAACACCACTAATATTCCACTACCACTCCACCACCATTGCACCACCACCACCAGTCTGTCACCACGACTGGCGCCACCGCCACCAGCACTGGCGCCACCACCACTACTAGTCCGCCACCACCACCACTGATGCAATCACCGCCAGTCCACCGCCGCCACCACCTCCGCCGCCGCCACCCACCCACCGCCACTAACAATCACCACCACTGATGCAATCACCACCTCTGCCACCACCACCACCACCGCCGCCACCCACCCACCACTGGTTTAGGTATTTTGTATCAACAACAGTAGTTGATCCAGTAAAAAAAGGATCAACAACATATATTGACTTAATTTAGGGATCAACAACAGTAGTGATCCAAAAAAAAGGATCAACAACATATGTTGATCCAAAAAAAAAGGATCAACTACTGTTGTTGATCCCCTAAATTGGATCAACAATGGAAGTTAATCCATGTAAAAGGAGTCGACAACCAGAGTTTACAGAAAAAATTGACATACGAGCGAGTGAACTTGGTGTGAATCGAACACGCATCATCTGACATGGAGTCAGTCATGCTGCTATTGCACCACAAATTCCACATTTGGAGAATTTATATCTATAAAATGCATACATTTAAAGTACAAGCATAATGATACTAATCCAAATGTGCTCAAAAGCAGACATGTTATTGTATGCGAAAGCATGTAAAAAAAAACTAGGAGACTTAAAGTTAAAAAGATGTGTCAGCAATTATTCAAATTAATATGTGAATGAACAGTTGGATCTAATGCTTATTCCTAGTGAACTGAGGCTAAAGAAGTTCTTGAGAAGAATGGAAAATTCGTCTCCCCAGTTAGCATGTTATATCTTTTTCCCAATTCTCAAACACGGTAAAATACAAAAGTTTACTTACTGATGCCATAAACATTGATAAAAAGCTGACTTGCAGCGTGTTATCGTTTGAATTTGCTTTAGGGCAGTTGGCCAGTTGCTTTTACTTCTGTTATGTGTAAACACCTGCACATTTAAAAATGGTTATCAATTATTTTTCATCCCATCATTTTAGAGTAATCTAGAGCCAAAAATATTTATGACACTAGGCAAATAATACAAATTACTAAACCTCCAGATAAAAGTTAAAAACACAAACAAAATGAAACTGAAAATCCACATCTGAAACGACATGATGATCAAAAACAGTATATAAGAATTGCTCAGTACATGCCAGACGATTTCTCAAGAGTCATCAACACCTACGAAAATATCATAAAGTATTAAACAAGACAATCATATGGAACAACTATCATCCTCCAATCATATCAAAGCAACCACCGCCACCATCACCGCCGCCACCATCAGTTCAGATAAATTTTGTATCAACAACGGTAGTTTATCCATTTAAATTGGATCAACAATGGGTGTTTATCCATTTCAGTTGGATCAACAGTGGATGTTTATCCATTTAATCAACCATCATTTAAGTAATCTCTGAGTACTAAACTAAAGACAAAACACACCAACAAAAGCAATCAAAACTGGTTATAATTAAAATGATTCAAGATTACTATTACAGTCAACTCATATGCCGCATCATTACATGGACAATATCACTGGCATATCTCATGGACAGTAGGGAGCTCTAGGTATATATCATTGGCATAAAAATGTGTTTTAACATTCTAAACTAACAAGTCAATCAAAATTGCATTCATAAGGAGTATAAGACTAGCAACCTTAATATGTTCATGATAGTCACTGGATAATTAAATTAAATTTCCACTTTGCATATAAACTGTTCCAACTCCAGTACTTTCATTTAGAGGAGCAGTACTTGCATTTTGCATATAAGCTGCTCTTAATTTCGTCTTCAAGTTATGATGTTGCAAAAACTCTCAATTCAACCTGAGATAGTAATGACCACTGCCATTATTCAACACAATCTTTATGAAAACCTATCATTTCCAGCGCTTATTTCAACCATCGAAACTATTAGTCTATATACTAAGTAATAACACCATTGCTTGCAAGTATATCATCCATTAGCAAACTTGATAACTTGAGTCCAATTAACAACCCCTTGTAGGTGCTGGTCGAAATTAGGAGAATTCTACTTCAGTTACCACAACCACCACCACCACCACCATCAACAACTAATATAACAGTTGATTGTGAATCCAGTTAGAAAAATAACTTAGATGAATATACTAATTGAGATTCCTTATCCTCCACCACCACCATTAAGAAGTATCACCATTATTAACATCTCCCAAAAACCACAATCACACCCATCTCCACCACCACAATGACTGCAACCACAATAATCTAGAAATTGAATTTGGATATGTATAATACAACAAAAAATCATACCTTATCCACCACCGGCAGCAACACCATCAGCAGCAGCATTACTTTTTGAATTCTAAAATTACATAACCAAAACCTAAAGAAATCATCCAATACTCTCTAGATCAATCAAATCGAGATAAAACAAAAATTCAATCTAAATCAAATCATATAGATACAAACATGAAATCAGTTTTGAATAATCTCTAAAACCTAAAAGGAAATGGCATACCTCCTCCTCCCATGCCGCCGCCAGAACCACCATCATCATAGTTACTCCTCTCTCTTCGATAATTCGGAAAGTTTAACTATAATATTACCAGAAATCAAAACCAAACCTAAAATTAGATCTCGATATCGTTGAATCTGATTTAAAAAATTAATATTTAGACGAAGAAGAAGATGAAGAAGGGGGTTTCATCAGTTGCTGATAATTGTGGATCCAATCTTGAATCAGTTGGCGGCGACGAATGTGGTGGTGTTGTTGTGCAGAAGGAAAAGAAGATGAAGAAGAAGAAAAGAAATATCAACCTCTGGTTATGATGTTGGAGTAGGGATTGTGCAGAAATCATGAAAATAAAATTTAAGTGGCGCAGCTGGTGGTGGTAGTTACAGAGGTGGTGGTGGTGGTTGAAAGAAAATGAGAGAAGAAATGAAACTGAAAAAGGAAGTGAATCGATAAGAAATTAAAAGAAAAAGGGTAAATATGAAAAATAGGAAAATGTTGATGGACCCTTGATGGGCTTATAGATGAAGATGGATATATTTATTATTTGATAAGGATATTTGTGAAGTCCATCAAAACAAGGGACAATAATTCAATTTCCACAAATAAAAAATCATTCAAAGCAAGTAGCATTCGTGAAAGACGCGCGATTGGGATAGTAAAACTGATTGGGGATAGAAAAAAAGGATAAAAACCGGATCCAAATATCAAATCAGGGTCACCCCTTATCTAAGTATTTTACCTAATTCATAATTTACCCCTTACTAATTAGGTTTAGTGCTTAATTATAATTAGGAAAAATCTTAAATATTTGTTAAAAGATTAGTATGTGTTATTATTTGTATTTGGGTGAGTGAGGTGAGAGTAGAAGGAGGAAAAAAGTATTTGAGAGGGAACTTATTTTGGTGAAAATGGAAGATGATTGTGAAGAGAGAATTGTTGTTGTTGAATCTTTAGCTCAACTACAACAAGGAGCATATCTTGAATCTTCAGCTAATGACAACAATTCACAATTACAACTCTTTGTTGAGACAACACCCTTGAATGATGATTTTTACGAGCATGGATAGTTTTTTGAAGAACCTACACAAGAAAGTAAACTTGCACAACATACAAGCATCCCCAGTATACAGGTAAAGCTGTTAAGATGTTGAAAATTTGATATTTTTCCTCTAAATCCACCATTTTTGTAGCTGAAAAAGCTCTCTGCTGGCATGGATGTGGTATGAATACAATGCCGGAAGTAGCTATACCGGCATGGTACTCATACTACGGCCATGCCGGCAGCCCGATATTCCCCATTTTTAACCCAACCCGGCATAGTATTCAACCAAAAAACTATACCGGTACAAAAGTTACTTTTTACCTACCACGGAATATTCTATGGAATATGCTACCGGCATGGTTAAATTCAAAGGTTACCATGCCGATACTGCATGAAAAACATACAGGAAGCAGTGCCTTCCAAAGCTAAAAACCGGCATACTAGATTAATTAACTACCAAGCCGGAACTGTGTACCGGCGTGGAACCGTAGATGATGGAAATGCCGATACATGCACCGGCATTGTTCAATTCTAACGTTACCATGCCGGTACCTTCAAAAAACATAAAGGAAGCAGCGTTTTCCAAAGCTAAATCCCGGCATGGTATATTAATTATGGTCCACACTGGAAATATGAACCGTCGTGGAACCATAGGTAACGAGCATGCCGGCACTTCTGCTTCAGGCGTTCATTTCAAATGAAATATGGATGCCGAAAACAGTTTCAAATTTGGACTTCATTTTTGGTTCAGTTAGATCATGCCGGAACATTGTTCGTGCATGCCGAAACTGTGGTCCGACATACTATTTTAATTTATTTTGGAACTAATTTATTTTCTTTTCATTCGATCCATAGGTTGTCACATATATTGATCCAAGAAATGCAAAACCGTTTCATCGGAATACTAGAAAATTCCTCTGGTATGTTAATAAAGAATACTTTTCACCTAGTATATTGAACTTTACTAATGGATTGCTTCTAATGAACCTTATAATCTCCCATTTTTTGCAACGTAGGGAAGAAAATCTCCAATGGAAGCAAGTGCTTGGGTTAAAGAGACGGCTCTTAAGAACATGTGTGCGTTGGTGAGGAATACCCAACCTTCAAATAATCGTTTTGAGATGGTTTGTGTGAGAAGTGGGAAATACAAGGAGAAGAATAGCCACAAGAGAAAGGTTTATGTATATCCAAAGAAGAATAAAAGGGTATACAAGACTCGTACGATGAAGAATAATTTCCCCTTTAAGCTTGTATTTTATTTAAGAGACAGTGACAATGAATGGGATTGTACAGTGTTTTTCGGCCGCCAAAACCACCGGGATCCGAAATTTTTTGTTGGTGACTCCCTAGTTGCGAAGTTAAAACCTCATGAAATGGAGGATCTAAAGAGATTGACCAAAGAACTTATTAAACCAAGAAAAATTCTCAAAGGGTTTAAGGAAAAGGATTGGACGAACGTGTCTTCTCTAAGTACAATTTATAACGCACAAGCAAGTATTAGGAGGGTTGAATGGGAAGGGAGAACCTTTATGCAAGAATTTGAGAAGATAGTTTGGGATCAAAACTACACGCGAATCATTAAAACAAGGTCGGACAACAAGTCCCTTCAAATATTCATTTCGCATCCTTTGCTTTCACAATTGGCACATACATGTTGTTGTTTTCTTTTGATGGATTGCACCTACAAGACAAATAAATACAATATGTCGTTGTTCAACATCGTGGGGCAAACATCGGACAAGGTATCATTCACATTGGTTTGGTGTTTAATGGAAAACGAGAGGGACTATAATTATCATTGGGCATTACGACAATTGAAATTAATCTTCCGGGAAAATCAACTTCCGAGGGTCATTATAACCGATCAAGATGACGCATTAATGAATGCAATATCCGACGTCTTCCCGAATGCACAAAATTTCCTATGTACATATCATATACCTCAAAATATCATAAAAACTTTTCATGCCTTGTTTGAACCCACTAAGACGGATATTAACAAGAGAATGATTGTTCAACTAGAGGAAGATGTCTGCAAGAATAAACTATCACCCGAAAAAGAATAAGATGAGAGAAGCAAGATCAAACAACATGTGGACAAAGAACATGAGGAAAATCATAAAAAGTGGTTGGAATTTTTAAGAGATTGGGAGAAAGTTTATTGTTCTCTTACGTAGGATATGTATGAAAAGAGATTGGACAAGTTTATTTCCGACTGGAACAAAGTTTATCTGACTGCCGTTTGGTATTTTCGGACTCAATGGTTGGATAAGTTCAAGGAAAAATTTGTGCGTTCATGGACAAAACGGTATAGACACTACAAGAATGAAGCAACTAGTGTAGCGGAGTCTTCTCATGGGAGATTTAAAGATCTCATCCAGTCCGTATAAGGAAACATGCTTACAGTCACCGAGGAAATGGATCAATACTAAGATTGATATCGATAGGATCAAGAAGGACTTTGAGAACAACTCAATGGAAAGGATAAGTTCATATTTATAATATGGTAAGTTGCTCCAAGGCATAGAGTTCAACGTATCTCACTACGCAATAAAACATATGACGAGAGAAATGAAAAATGAGATAAACTACGGCAAACTAGGTGATTTGTGTATTTTCCCCGACATGTCTTCATTGGGGATTCCGTGTCATCATATGCTTATGAAGTACGAAGAGGTGATACCTATTGAGGTTATTGATCTGTTTTGGAATAAACTATCTCCCCCCCCCCCCAACCCTCGCCCATCCTACCCCACGAAAGATCCAGGACAATCACCATGGGATACGAACGAAGCAAAAGAATTCTTCGAAGCTTACTCATGTGGCAACTCGGTTATCCGAAAAGTCTTGTTGAGCCAACTAAGTCTAATTACATGCCCATGGACAACACAAATTGAAGAGCCAACAAAGGGAGATCCACCCGGTATACTGCAATCTAAAACGGCAAGGAGAAAATTAAGGAAAGAATTAAAAGAAATGAGTCAACGTGAACTCGAGGTAAGTAAGAAACGAGATCCAACAAGATGTCATATTTCGTAAGCAAGGTTAGCGGAAGAGCCGGTGCATGGTTCAACGATGCAATTGACTGTCACAGAATCACACTTCACATAATTTTCAACCCAAGCATATAGACCTGAATTTCTTACTAATCTTTGGACCTCTTCACATTCCTTAGACAAATCCGAATGAGAAGCGGCTTGGTTTCGGCAAACACGCACATCCTTCTTATGATCCTACAATTAGGTGATAGTAAGATTAAAAGATTTTACATAAATACACAAGAATACATATGCACAAGATAAAAAAATCTTACATAGGTTTGATAGATAGTACGATCCGGCGTGTCCTGGTAGCCAAATAGAATTCTCGGATCGTCAACTTCACCCCAAATTCTACCACGAGAAAGGTCAGGTATCATGTCATCAGAATGAGGAAGGTGGGAACCTTTAACTTTTACTTTGTCCTTGCCTTTGCCTTTGCCTCGTGTCGATTATTGACTTGGCCCACCCACTTCGCTTTGGCTTGCTAATTGACTTGGATGAACTCATTATCTTCCTCCTCACTTTCCTCTTCATCTTCCTCATTGTGCTCAACTGTTCCAGTAGGTTCATGAATAACAAGTCGACTACGGTCAAAACGAATCTCCCAAATTATCCCTCTTGTATCATCCCCCAAACGCTTGTTGCGACCTTGATCTTTCCCTCGAGGAGGCAGATACTAAGGAGTATCAAGACCGTCCTTCCTTCTTTTCTTAACGACAACATCTTTAGTTTTTCCTTTGTTAGCTTCCTTGGATCTATCCCTATATCAAAATACACACGAAATGAATATAAGACAACTCACTTTCATTCTTAATACCGGCATAGATTTACGAAAAACAAACCATTCCGGGACAAAAAATGGCATAGTAATTTGGAAAAAACAGCATGTCGATACACCATTCCGGCAGTGAACAATAATTATCGACAATGCCGGTAATTTATAGGTTTTTCCTGGATACCAAAAGAGCACTACCGGCACAGACGAAAAAAATTCAACTCCATGCTGTAACCGGGTACCGGCATACAATGCAACCTAAAGTCAATGACGGTACTGATAACAATTTCTAGTGGTTTCTTGGATACCAAAAGATCACAACCGGCATACTTGAATTAATGTAAACCAATGTCGTAACAAACTACCGGCATAGTATTCAACCTAAATTTAATGCCGGTACAGAACATCCAGTTTTAGGTGATTTTAGCATCCGTACCGGTATTGTATTCATACAAAATTTAACGTCGTTAAAAAATATCGACATTGCCTTCATTCTAGTTTGAATGTCATAATCCAATACCGGCATTGTGTTCATATTAAAATCAATGTCGGTACTCACTGAAACTCAACTGTTTGAGTTAGGGATTGCGATTCTAACCCAAACCCACTGCTATAAATCGATTCAAACACTTCTAAAACGGTTCAAAATCATTTACCTTCTCACAGAAGCCATGTTTACGAGAAGTTGATTGTCCGAGTTCTCTTCTTCTTCTTCTTCTTGCTCTTGAGCAATCAAAGCAAGCCTTTGTTATAATTTTTTTTGAGCAATCGATTTTGACTTCGATTGGGCATCAAATTTCTTTCTTGGAGGCATGGTTATGATTCAGGTAGGTTAATCAACGAAGAAATTTTTGAATCGACGATTAATCGTCGATGAATAAGAAGATTGAAGAATTTTTCTTTTCAAACCCTAAGCCTAGTGTGCCGGAACTGATTTGAGAGAATGGGGGATAAATGATTTGGTCTTTAGGTTTTAATTTATAGTAGAAAGGGTATTACAGTCTTTTCATAATGTGTTTTAATTAACCAAAGAGTATTTTAGTATATTCATACCCATAAATCAATCACCCCTTAGAAGACTAACTTGGGGGAAGTAATTTATATCCCCCAATCTCGCGTTCTTCGTCAAACCTTTTTTTTTTATTTTTTTATAAATTAGGTATTTCATTTTACATACTAACTTGTGGCTTTAGCAGCCGTTACAACAGTATTATAGCCATCTACTATAGTTAACAAATTAAAGGTATTACAAGAAAAATAAATTGTAGATAATAAAAGGTAAGTGATAAAACCACCAAAAGATGTTGGAAATGCATATGTTACCTCGTTAAAAACCTTATCAAGAAAAACCCATTCCCAAATGGATAAAACCTTAACGAAGGAAAAGAGCACAACACGATGAGTCCTAAAGCATATTCTAAAACTAAAATTACAAAACTAACCATTTGTAATTCTTCAATAATCTAAGAAGCATTCGTTCTCCATCGGTACCCAATGGGTAGTCTTCTAATACTAGCAATATGTAAGATTGCAAGTTGTGAAGATTGAGCGTCTTTGCTCACGATAGAACTATCAAAATGGTTTCTTGAGCCCTTCTATCACGAACGAGTCTGATAAAAGTGCACGACGGCCTGTACATGAGAGAGATATCTTCTTAATGATTGAGGATAACGTTTTAGCCTTTTCCACAATCGAAGATTTGGTTGTTGAGAGTTGCATCTTCGAAAAAATGCAGCCATATACAACATAGCCAATATTGATTTCAACATCATGTTGTTTCACATGAGCATTCAATTTCCTATTCCAAGAAAAAACACAAAAGTAGGTTAAAATATACACCAACCTTATACAGACACAATATATTTTAAAGTAACCAAACCGAAATTTCTAAAACTAAATGAAAAACTTTACAAGGTGTGTGCAAATTAAATAGCCTAGTTTACTGTCTAGTCTCAACTGGTTCAGGGAAAAATGGAGACAACTTCACGTAAAAAGAAAAAAGGAGCAATCTAGAGTCAACTAATAATCAAACCTACTGTACAAGAAGTAAGAAAATAATGGTAACCAGACATACAGGAGTTACAGGATGTACCAGCTAGAGGATTATTGTGATACATGCGACCATAACCCGCTAAATAGTGATAGAAATAAGCAACACAGTCTGACGGTTACATAATATAATTCTGCCATGTATGGTGGGTTTCTCTTAGGTTATAATCTTGGAATTTCAGATATATATATATATATATATATATCAATTTATATCCTTTTGTTTGTATCATGGGTAGAAATGCCACATATTCGGCCAGATTGTTACTCGAACCACCATTTGGCCGTCATTCAAGTATGTCACTCCGACGACCAACTCAGCATTCAGGCTAACCAAATCTACCGATCGGTTAGCGGTCAAAATCAATGACCGGTCAATGGTCGGTCCGCACCCGGTCAATGATCAAAGTCAACTATCCGTCAATGGTTATGTGATTGGAGTGTTTCTATGACTCCACGTCTTTGGGGAGGGTTCTGTTTCTGAGAAACAGGTAAAGGTTGTATTAGAAAATATTAGTCCTTACAAGAGTTATGATTGGCTATTTAAGAGACCAATCCTGCTATAGTGTTACACAGACTTCTCACACACTTACAATTACAAGAATAAGTTCAGTCAACTAATTCTGACTTGACTGAACGCACACACTTTATCTAATAGTGTCTGGTATGTCGATTGAAGTTGCTGTATTAACTTCTGTCAAGAACGAGTTGCGTATTTTAGACCTTGATTGCAGCAGTAGTTTTTGTCAGTTCAACCTCTAGTGTACACGCTAATCTTGTGGTATTGTCCGTCATAACTTGGCAAGTTGTTTCTTGTACCGATGCTATTCCTGGGTAGCTGCTTACAGGTAACATACAAGTTTGTCATTTTGAATTTTAAACTGCCTCATTTGATCAAGTATTAACTTTTTTTAAGTGTATTTTCACCCTTGGAGAAACTATTTAGTTTGTTCTTGTCTACAATATTCTTGGGTCATCAAACTGCTGCAGACAAACTCTTTGAGATTTTAGGCACATAACATGGCAATGCTAGTCTTAGTAAATGCAGCCAAATTGCGGAATGCGGGGGATTTCTCAGTAGTATGAGGGAATATATTTTTTCTTACTTCTTACTGTTTATCTGATACATAATCACACGGATGTAAATTCATAGTTTTTCATATTTTTGTCTAGTGTATTGACAGTGCATGGTAGAAAGTTAGAGGCAGCTAGTGTTGTCCCCTCCTAGCCAGGATTAGGACGTGTTAATCATCCGTAAGGAGATACACAAAGAAAGCCTTTCACTATTTTGAACAAAGTAACCTCACCTGATTCATGATTCTCAACTCTTCTAAGTTCCAACACTTAACACTTTAGGATATGAAGTGACTTTATAAGCTTAACCATATTTGCAATTGCAAGATTAACCAGCGTTGGCAATGATGGTAAAAAAGGATAAAGGCCTGAGACTCTGCGGGATGGGATACCTGGCATTGCTTAGTCCATGACTGTTTTGTGCACGATTGTACTTTGGGACTATTACTAACCCTTCGCAGAGCAACACCAGTTTGTATTTTGGAGGTAGCATTTGCGCAGCATCAAACCCTTTGTAGTTATGAAGAATTTTAAAAATCAAGATTTCTTCTTGGAAATTGCCTCCTGTAAACCCATTGTATACGTTTTACCAAGATTTGGCTTCATAAGAGCATTCTGACCAATTTGTACATTTATTTCTTGCATGTTAAGTTTAGCAGCAGCAAGCATCCATTTGTTAAACATATCCTATGACTGTTACTGTTCTCTTATATGCACTGCTGTCCCTATCTGTAGTGAGCTTCTGACTGTCTGCAGTAAAGACTGATACCATGACTGCAGAATTTATGAACCTGACACTAGTTTGTACTGCATTACATTAGATATGGTGCCTTTTGAACTAAGATGATCTTTATAAAAAGCATATGTAGCACCAAAAAATGATAACGATCCTTAATATCAATTTGGAGCTAGAATGGCATGGTTTAGTACTTAGTTGCAGGAAATTAGAATATCAGTTTTGGTTCTTTCCTTAGAAAGGAAACTTAGATTTAGATTGAGTTTTTAAGGATGAACCAGTAAAAGCTGGAGTACACAGCTTTATTTCATATTTTTCTCTTCAAGGAGTACTATTTTCCGAGTCGGTATGCTTGAATTTGTTGCTATTAAGGTTTACAGTTCCAATGCAGTACACATCTTTTCTCCTACACACAAAACACTCTGAAGCTGATGAGAAGTCTCTTGTATATGCGTCGAAGTGGAGCTTGACAAATCCTCAGGAGGAGGCTGACAAATAGGTTGGCCTTCAGCTGAGATCAAGACTGGTTCATTGAGTTTTACCTCCACTTGATAGTAATCTCTGAATAGAGAATTTGCGCCAACAAGAATGCACTAAACAGGAGTAGCTTGCTTATCAAAAAACAATAAATTTCTAGATTTCCACATACCCATAGAATATTAGAATCGGAGCAGCAATTTTTCTTGCAGTCTCCCATATCGAGCCAGCCAGCTATAGTAGATTGGATCATAGTAATAGGGTACTTCCGTTACTCTAAACTGCAGGTGTTATGCAAAAAGTTGTGGTAACACAGTTGCCCTAATTGTTCTGTCCTCTGTATTGCTGTGCAGTGTAAGGTTGCCTGTGACCTGCCCAAGCTGGTTGAAGGGCTTACGCGTCTGTTCAAATCTGATTTCTATGGCGTGTGTACCATCGAGTAGTCGCACAAGCACATTACTACTGGTGCTGGAGCACTCCATCTTGAGATCTGACTTGCGGGACGATTTCATGCAGGAATTCTGATGTCTGACCCTGTTGTTTCATTCCGCAAGACAGTGCTAGGATAATCTTCGAGAACCAAGTCTCCAAACAAGCACATCCGTATATGGAGGCACGCCCTCTTGAGGATGTACTTGCTGAAGCATTGATGATGGCTGTATTTGGCGAAGATATGTCTTATTTTGAGGACAAGAAAATAGTTAAGTGATTTCTTTCTTCTTATTTTGAGGACAAGAAACCAAGTACAGATTCCCAACCACCAAATCCAGCATACAATAATATATTCAAGACAAACAAATTCAAAATACATTGATAAAGATTTGATTTAGCTCCGAAAGAAGACTTTATCCTCTTTGTTTAGAGGCTTCCAAACCCATATGGCAATATCTCCCAAGTCCCGATCACCAAATACAACACAATGTTAAAAGGACTTGAAATTATAATCCAGAAATGCCTTCATTTAACAAAATAAAATGGAAGATCTTCACAAAATTATAACTCAACGGACATCCAGTCACTAAGTGCTGTAAAATTACTCATCCATCGTTCTTTATCACCTGGCTCCACAGCCAGATTTTCTTAAAGTTTTGACTTCTTAATATCATTCTTGAGTTTCATTCAGAGACTTGATTCTCCAGGTTTTATTTCTCAGCCTTCTCTCGATCATTGATTGATACCAAAAGCCGACTGATACTAGAAGCCAATTTTGAAGCCTTCTCTGGACTATTGATTCTGTAGGAGCAAAGCCGCCATCTATGTATCCTACCGCTCCGGATGGAACCAAAAGGAACAAGTAGACCATAATGGGGCAAGTTAACTACATCATGTGAACAGGGTTGCAAGCTCTCTGTCTATCTAGAGGAAAAGTTAAGCCAAACCTTGACAGTTCAGTGCAATATATCATAAAAATTCTGCCAACGCGTTGAAATTGCTTTTTTCCCCATGTAAACGGGTAATCACCCAAAGACAGATAGCTTGGCTACCGAATACTATCTTAACCCCTCCATAAGCATATTTCACCAGTTAAGAAATCAAAAACCATTTCAGAATCTTTAAACCAGGACATGGGAGAAGGAAAAGGATATAGTCCTGCATACCATCACTTAATCGACATATTATTCATTTTCATGCTAGAAACATCATATTTTCAATTTTGGAAAAGTAGAAGTACCAATACTTCCAACAACAGGACTCAAATATATCTACAGTAATCATAAACTACGTGATGGCTATGCCGTGGGGGTCAAAAGAAAAAGGTAAGTGCTGTGACTAATCTAAATAGATTCTCCGTCTTAATATTGCAAGTTTAATTTCAGATCATAAATATTGTGACAGAATCCAAACAACCTATATACAAAAGAAAAACCCTCGAAATTGTGATGCCTTTAATTTCTTGATTTTCTAAGAACCCTGTCACGATCAGTGAGAGATGTTTCATAATGTTTGGACATGGATCTCCTCCAAAAGCTCAGGAGCTACAGAAACATAATTCCTGTCCAACGCACCTCTGAGATAACATTCTAAGTTTTAAGCAGAACAGAAGAGTATGCTTTTGTGCCTAGTAAATCCTTATCCTCAACTCTGTAGACCTAGCAAATGTTTAACTTGCTCGAGTTGGGAATAACTTTCATGTACTCTATGGGAGCGATATAAATGTAAAATGCAAGAACATCATAAGCAAATGAATTTAAATATGTACCTTTTCAAATGCATCGTACGATTTGTGAACATGGTAACTCCTCTAAAGCCTGCGGGAACCTTCTGGCGTTCCAAAGCAGGCAGACTTTATCGACAAAATGCTCTGCCCTGGGGCACACCTTAAACAAGCTTCGATCTTCTTGAAGTAACATCGGCACAAAATTTTCAATAGTTCTCTTAAAAAAAGATGTCCCGTTGAACCACCCCACATTCATCAAAATTACCAGTAAATTTCCGGCTGATTTCAGCCATTAATGAAGAACATGAAACAGATATTAATAAGACTTAATATTTTTGGACAATCAATGCTATCAAGAAGTTTAACATGTGCTACCATCTCTGCGAGGTTCTTCCATAATTACTTTGTATTTATCCTTGTCGCATCAACCAACAATACATTCCTAGAGTTAGCAGAAGCACAAAAGGCTTATATGGAGGCCAACAACGAGTTATGATTTTGAAACAGTTATAGGCTATCATTGTGGGACTCCTTAGAGTGCTTCAGAAGCTTTTACCTCGGAAACTGTGAGCTAAGGATTCTTCACTCGGATCTCTCAAGTCGCTAGTAATAGGAAAAGTAAAAATGGTACAGAAGCCTAAGGAATGAGACATCGATAACAGTTTTGGCAGAGCTAGTGTTGGGCTACTGAATAAAGCTTACATCCATATCCATGCTATTGCGAACAGACTCAGACATCTCCAGAAACTTGTGTCAAGAAATGGTACAACTTGAAACCTAAATGAATCAGAGTTAAGGAAAGGGAAAATTAATACAACTGAAACTGGAAGTAGGAATTAAGTATGTGGATAACTAAAATTTATGTGCAAACTCACCCATTAAATGAAGATGCCAAAATCCTCGATGCCAACAGAGTGATTGTTCTTAATGCTGGTTGTAGCCTGCAACTGCAATGTACCTTGCTCATTGATCTTTCCCATAGAGATGGAAAAGTAGCATATTGACGACAAACAATTCAGCTGGTTGTAGTTGATGACAGAATGATAACATAAATCATTTTAGTTATTACTGAGAACTGTGCATAATTGACTCTCCTGTTCTTGTGAAATTTGTGATGGATAAAGACACATTTCAAAAGAGTTTATGCTTCCTCGACTCCCATGTATAGACGAAATAGTCATTACATTGTACATCACACACCCATCGAAATAGGGTAGTGTCACTAACAAAATGCACACTTAACAAAGCAATAGAGCTTAACTAACATAAAAACCACTCCCATAAAGTTGGGAAGACGATACAAAGACAGAATAGAAGTAATCCATGCATACATGTTACTCAGTAACACAAGTCAATAACATTTAGGTTCACACAAAGGTTACTTATTCAACTTCAAAATTAAACTCACAAGTCTACAGAATGATATGAATATTACTTCAGAAGCTCAATGGAGATTACCAGTATACAAGTGCGTACGCAGTGATCTCATCCTTTTACAGCTGCTTCAATGGCTGATCATGGCTTCTATTGACTCCATTGTTTTTGTACCTTCTTCCCCTAATTCCTTCAACGAAACTAAGGTATTCTTGTGAGGCAATACTTGAACTACCAGTTTCTTCAAATCCACAAGCCATTTAGAGGTTGCGGCTTTTAGGTCGTAAAAGTTGAGATAATTATCCCAGAGGCATAAAACACCATCACTCTTTGTAATGGCTAATAATTCGATATCATATATTTCAAACTCTCGACTCCAAATGAATGACTGATGTTCCTCTCCCTGATCTTTCATGTCGTGATTGCCATTCTTCTTTTTGAGTAGCCACACGTCATAACTTACGACTCCTTGGATAACTGAACAAATAGCAAAAAAGAAAACCCCATCCAAAACCCCTATTCTGTTACCTAAAGAATAACTCTCTGGTGGCGAGGGAGGTGTCAAAAGATTTTCACAAAAGATTTCCTGAGACAAATCAAAGGCAATGATTTCGGATATATCGTTTTTCAGCTTCAGCCAACAAAGAGCTCCATTAGCAAAGATACCTTGTCTATGTTGCCAAGAACAATTGTTGATATGACAATCGAAGTTTCCAATGTTTCTCCATCCAAACCCACTGCCTAGAGTATAAATGTGGACTTCGAGAAGATGGGTCTTCTTCAACATAAACATTCCTACAACTTTGTACTCATTGGTCGAAGAAACATAACCAAATCCGCTCATGGAGACAATATACTGACTAATATTACAATTTATCCTGATTTCTGGAAGCAAAACATATTCTTTGGTGATGGGGTTACATATGCAATGAGGTCGTACTTTCAAAGATGTGCCTCCAGAAGCAAGACAGATCAAGCCATTACATGAACCAACAATTCTAGTATCGATAAACGGGGATATTAAATTAATCCTTCTAATGCTTTCAATTGGTGTAGACTCATTATCTTGATTATATTCAAAATACTGAAAATTTTCATTATTTCCTATTTCAGACCGAGTCATAGCGAGAAAACTTAGCTTACCAGAATCAGAATCAGGATTTAAGAGATGATGATGGAAGTGCATCTTTGAGAATGATGGGTGAAGAACAAGATTTCTCCAGGTTTTGCTTACTAATTTGCATCCCAGAACTGATTCTATTGGTAAACCCGTTAGAATCTCTAATGCGATTTCCACAGGGAGAGACTTGAAATACTCCATGAACGAATGATAAAACCCTGGAAGTGGAAGAAACGAGGATTATTATTCAGAAAGAATGGTTTAGAGAGATCTCAATCTGGGGTTTATAGGAAAACGGAGTGATGGAATTGGGGATTTATTTTTGGTCTGGAAAGAGTTAAGCAGGGAAATAAATATAGAACCGAAAATTGTGTTGTAAATAGTCCCAGGTGCAGTAATTTCTTTTTACTCTTATTTCGTGTAAAAAAAATTGTAGGGTAGTCTGGGGTTAAAACGGGTGAGTACATGGTGGTTTAGCTACAGAGCCGAAGAGCCTGATTTACTTTCCTCAATGCTTCTCTACGGTATCAGAGCCGAAGAGTCTGATTTCCAATTTTCTTTGCTTCTGCCGTTAAATCTGTAATTTTTTTTTTGAGTTTTATTTCTTTGTTTTGTAATGGATTTGATTCCTCCTAATATAATTTCTCGTATTGTTCCTTTGAAACTCCGGGATCATAATTTCCTAACCTAGAAAGCTTTACTTTTACCTTTATTCAAAAAGTTTAATGTAATCATATTCATAAATGGATCTTATCTTTGTCCTCTCAAATACGTCTATATTTCGTATTGTTCCTTTGAAACTCCGGGATCATAATTTCCTAACCCGGAAATCTTTACTTTTACCTTTATTCAAAAAGTTTAATGTTCTCAGATTCATAAATGGATCTTATCCTTGTCCTCTCAAATACGTCTATACTACTCAAAATGCATAACCTATGGAAACTATTGATCCGGAGTATACTTACTGAAATCAAGAGGATCAAATTTGATACTTTGGATACAATCAACAATATCAGAAAATGTGATTACTTATGTTGTTAGACCAACAACATCCTATGATCTATGGAAATCCATTGAGGAAAGATTTATTCATGTTTCTTCAACTCATGATGGAACTATCTTCTTTAAAACAAGGTAATACTTCAATTGTTAACTATTTGAATGAAATAAAGAAGATCTCAGATTCGCTTTTTGTTGATGGATCTAAAATTGGGGATAGTGAAATGATGGTTTATGTTCTTAATGGTCTCGATTCTGCTTTCGACTCTTTATTTACCTTCATTAGAGTTAGAAATCCACCAGTTAAAATTGGAGAGCTTCACAATCTATTAATGAGTGAAGAAATTATATTGAAAGATAGATCCAAAACATTTATTCAACTTGGTGAATCTAAAGCATTTACTGCTTTTAGACCTCACAAATCATAATATGTTCAGAGATTCACTCATCCTCCATCATACTTTCGACCTAGATTCAATTACACATTCATACAAACTCAACCATGCAGAACACCTCCACTATCTCAATCTTTTCCTTGTCAAACGTCTCCTCAATTTTCACTACCCTCCACTTGATCGGCTTCATCTTTTCCTATGAGAAATCCTTATAATGCACAAGTTACACCAATAATGTCACAAGCTCAAGGCTCCCTGCCATATATATTTCAAGAATGGTCATCCATCTATTGAATGCGGTCGCAGAATGAATTTTGCATATCAAGGTATGCCAATCCACATAATTTGCATGTTGTGATGGCTACCACTGATATTCTTGATGGGAATCCTTGGTATGCTGATAGTGGAGCAACAAATCATATTACTTTAGATTCTTATGATCTCACTGAGTTCCAATCCTATAATGGTAATGAACAGGTTTCTACAACTAATGGTGAAGGTATTTCAATATCTGAAATAGGTACTTGTACAAAAAAAAATATTAAAAATAAAGTTATTTTACCAAATATATTACATGTGCCTACTTCTTCTCATAAATTTCGTTCAGTTCACAAATTTACTAAGGCAAAAACTGTAATATAACTTTGAGGCTGATAAATTCTATATTAAGGATCTCAAATCTGGGAGGAGTATTTTCCAAGGGCATAGTAGGAATGATCTTTATCCGAAGCATCTGTCGGATACTTCTTGTGCTTCTACAACAACTGATACTTCAGATGCTTCTTCTCCTACTAATCTTGCTGATGTTCAAGTTTTTGCTGCGACTCTTCACAAAAGACTTAGATACCCCTATTTTCAGTTTTTACAAAGAGTATGTCATTGGTTAGCTATTAACCTTTTGAAACAGCCTATTTTCTACAATGATTGTACTCTAGGTATATCACATAAGCTTCCCTTTGAGGCTTATTCTTTTATGTCAAGTAAACCATGGCAACTATTGCATATGGATTTATGGGGTCTAAGTCTTGTATCATCTAATAGTGGATACAATTACTATTGTAACATTATCATTGATGATTACAACAAATATTGCTGGATTTTCCCATTATTAAGGAAATCATTGTTTCAGTCTTTATTGGTTTTGCAACTCAGGTCCATAAATTTTTTGTATTGAACATTAAGATAATTAGAACTGATGGAGGTGGGAAGTTCATATCTACATAATTTCACTCTTTTCTTACTTCTAGTGGTATTCAACATCAATATAATTGTCCACATACCCCTGAGCAGAATGGGGTGACCGAGTCCAAACATAAACACCTAGTGTGAGTGGGAAGAACTCTATTACTTCAAGCAAATTTAGCTGACTCTCTAGGTTGATGCTTTTCAGATAGCAAATTATTTTATAAATAGACAACCAATTGCAAGTTTGTCATTCATTTTTCCATATAAAGTTCTTTATGGTTCTTCTCCTAATTACGATTCATTCAGGGTGTTTGGGTGTGCTTGTTATCCTTGGTTAAAGCCATATACTCAATCTAAACTGAAACCTAGAAGGAAATTGTGTATATCTCTTGGTTATTCTCAATGTCATAAAGGATACAAATGTTTTGATCCTAAGACTATAAGAGTTTATTTGTCCAAAATTATCAAGTTTGATGAAGCACATTTTCCTGCACTTGCACGCAAGCTTTTTGATTAATAAACACGTAAGTGCGACACAATTATACCCATATTTACATTAGTTAGGACCCGTTATTTTGCTAATAATATTATTTTAGTGTTTTTGTAGAAAATACACACAAATATGATCACCAGAAGAATCCGATAACCGTGTCGTAGTTGGTATCCGAGGAAGATGAGCCGTCGGCTAATGTGGTAATTAGTTATGGGGATGTACCACTACTTTGATTTCACAGCGAGGAAGTCATTAAGCAAGGCAAAGAGTTAGGATGAGTCAGGCCCAGTTGGAGATACAATTGACGTGGCCTCATTATCACCATATTTTATGTTGTTAATAGGGGTGAGAAAAAGATACTGTGGATTTCAGCCGTATCCATCCGTAAAATTGCTGGTGAAACCCAGTCCGCAAGTTTTATAGGCTAGATACGGGTGGGATTTTCAAATCCGTATTTTTAACGGTTTGGTTGCGGTTGGACTTTGAGATCCACGAATTCACCCGCACCATAGGCACTAGGTTTTACTTTGTTTTATGACCGGTGAGAATCAATCAGTTAGGGTCAACCAGAACTGAAGCAATGAGTTACTTGTCTCTTCTGATACTGGTGTGCCATTTAGAATGGAGGTAATTCTCTTGCATTGTTTCTATTTTGTGGATTATTTCCACAGATTCCATATCGAGCTTTAATCATCTTCCTTCCACTATTAATATTAATTGGTTGCCTTTTGTTATAATATTGTCGCGTGATAGGAACTGTATGTATCGTTGTTATTAACCAGGATTAACACAGAGAGCCAACACGAGAAATTATGCAGATGGGTTCTTTGATAATGCCAGCAACAGCACATGGCTTTTATTATCAAGATCAGATGGTAAGCATAGAAGGTTTCCTCCATTCGTTCTCTAGTAAACACTATTTACTGAACTAAAGAAATGTCCATCTAACCTGTTATCTTATATAAGAAGTATTAGTTGCTCCTCCTAGCTTGCACCAAGCTTTTTGGGGGTGGTCTTCTTCGAAGATGTGATTATACATTTCTTCCCCACATGATATCCATATATTTGCTTTTCTTTTTTTTTTTATTATATCCGTGGTTAATCTGCATCCGGTCCGTCTCATCCACTTATCCGTGGATGTCAAATCCCTGGATAATTGGGCTGGACATAGTTGGATTTTCCAAATCCGCGACTTTGACGAATTGGGAAATGCTCTTTTATTATTCTAGCAGCAGCTTGAGTTCTTATCGAAGAAGATGGATCTCGAATGAATTTCGTGGCACATTTTCAGTTCTCCAAGCAAGCTGATACCACGGATTGTCCTTACTGACTGCAGTTAGTGCCGGCGGTGGTGTTTGTGTTTCTTCATGATTTACTTGATGGGTTTCCACCCAAACATGGTGTTCAGTAATGGAGTAGAGGTGAATCTGTATGAGAAACTCTTGAAGATGCCGAGATGGTGAAGCGAGTCTCAGTCCTGGTGATGTTCTACAACAGCAACAATGGGTATGATCTCCAATGTCGAAGCTGGGTTTCGCTGGTGGAGTTAACTGGTGGTGCTGGTTTGTTGTGGGGCAGCAGCAACATCAACAGATGAGTTCGATGGGTATCAGCTGCCGGTGGTGAAGGGTTCAATGTAAATGGATGGACGTTAGTGCCACGGAGGAAGATAGCAATTAGAGTTGGTCTGAGCCGTGCAGTCGATGGAGGAAAGTTGGTTTCTGTCAAAGAAGGTTAAGGGAGATATAGTCGACGAAGCTTCTATGGAGTAGTTGTTAGTGTTTTCCCAAGTTCGAGATGGTTATCAGTGAGCAATGCAGGAGGTGATTGATGGTGGTCATTTGCCAAGAAGAATATGGTATCAGTACTCGAATATTTCAGTCGGGAATGGAGATGGAGCTGACTGTTTCCATTGTTTTCAGTTAGCATGATCAGGCGGTGGCAATGGCAATGGTTACTCGGATAGGGACTCGATGATGGGAGGGAGAATGGATCGTTGAGTGAGTTGTGCGGTGATGGTGGTATTGGGATCTGTCTGGAATAGCTTTACAAGCTAGTTGAAGATGGATTCTAGGAGGACAAAGAAGAGCAGTCGAATGGAAAATGACTCGGCAGTAAACAAAATACATTCAGAAGATGATGAAGTTGCTGCATTGTCCTGAACGTGGAAGCAAATATGTGATTGTGTTCGACTGGTAGTAATGGGTTTCATGATTTCATCCATTGAGGCAGTGGTGGTTGTCAACAGATCTGTGAATGTGAATCGAACAGAAACGGACGATGTTTGTTGTGGCTAGATTTTGAAGGGTCAACGGAAAGGAGTTGGATTTGGACGTTAGGTCAGTTGTTGGACCGTAGAAAATTTTTGATGGGGGCAAAATTCGAAGGAGGTATTGGGGACAAATGATATGTTGACGTATGTCTTTGATTCCCATGAATTCTGTTTCCAAAAATACCAACAACAATTAAGAAAATTTTTGTCCCCCATACCCCCTTCAGATTTTAGCCCCGTCAAAAAATTTCTAGTTGGACTGGGCCTTGGCAGATTTGCTAGGTCTTAGCTTTATACTGTCGCAGCAGACTATTGAGGGACGAACAGAAACTGAAAAGAGGAGGCCGGCTGGAGTTTTATTTTCGGGGTACTACTTTGGAGGCGACGACGGTCGGCTCCGGAGCCATAGAGAAGAAGACGGTTTGAAGTTCCATTACCTCGATTCCTTTTCGATTTGCTATTGATTTTCTTTCATTTGTTTAAAGCCATGTTTGGCTAGACTTTTGTAACTAGGGTTTTTGGGTTGAAACCACTTTGGGTATTAGGCTAATTTGAAATGATTATATAGCATTAGACCATTATGATTTGAACTAATTAATTCTTGAATAATGTTTATTGATTGATCGAATAAATAAGTTGTTGCTTCACCGATTTTAAAAACATATGTGCGTAATTGATAGTGTTACAAAATATACTTGTCTTATTATTTGATGATCCATGTTTCGCTAAAAACTTTGATGGGTTATGCTTACAAAAGCCATATAGAATTTGTGAATCTATATTTAGTTTCAACCAGCCAGCTTTTACATTCATATGCATCTGTGATGTCATCATATGCATCTGTGATGTCATCACTTTCAACCAGCCAGCTTTTACATTCCTCCGGAAGATCAAGATCGACAAGAGACTGTAAATAATCCAACATTGTATCTTTCATCTGCGACTTACAGAAATCCAACATTGTAGCTTTCATCTGTGACTTGTGAAACTCCAACGTTCTAGCTTTCATAGCTTTCATTTGTGACTTGCAAAACTCCAACAACGTAATTTTCATGTGTGACTTTAAAAAAAACAACAATGTAGCTTTCATCTGCATAATAGATTCAAGCAGTAAATTAGCTTTCAGTGGCACATAAAGATTATTGACATTGTAGTACGGTGACCGGAGTTCAAAACTAGAGTAAATATATATAATCAAATATATACTGCTTAAAAAAACATGAAAAAAATAATATATAAATATATGCATGTAACCTTGAATAATTGTTTTTTGGCTTCATAAAGTTTAATGCAGCTAATGTAAGAACCTAGTAGGAATTCACATTCATGAGCATCGAGTTGTGAATCCATTCTCTGCAA
This sequence comes from Papaver somniferum, assembly GCF_003573695.1. Taxonomy (NCBI): domain Eukaryota; kingdom Viridiplantae; phylum Streptophyta; class Magnoliopsida; order Ranunculales; family Papaveraceae; genus Papaver; species Papaver somniferum. Next base: position 203,429,329 of record NC_039366.1, on the reverse strand, counting down.
ATCTTGTGTGGATTCATGCAAACCATGACTATCGGCATGCACCTTGATATTTTCTTCCTCCCGGTCTAAAACTGCTTGTTCAATCATGACAGCCATAGCTAAAAACACAACAGCATCTTAATTTGGTTAATAATACATGCATAGATTTGATCATGGAATTACCTATATATGAGCATCCGATTAGAGTAATCAAAATCTAGGGAACATGGTTGCTTCTAATTCTCCTGTGTGTGTGGATGAGAAAGAAGAACCCTTACAACAACAATGGCTGCATGTATTTATAGTTGCGAATTTTTCTCCTTCTCCTATTAATTAACCATATCCCCTGCAAAATTGCATGATTATTCACGTCCTTTTGAAATTTTGCATGAATTAACCACCATGGCCATAATTTTTTCCTTTCGTCCTTGGAAGAAAAAGATTGTTGCTACTTGTGCATGATCAGTAACCCAGTACTTGTGAATTTACCCTTTTAATATACCGGAGACAGTTGATTTTCACTTAATTTTTTGCCGTCATAGTAACCAGATGCTGTCTCTTTTTTCATGATATTTTTTGCCTTTATTGAAGTTTGTTTGGTTCCGTGGGTGAGTTTTTATGTACTATTAGCTGTGATCTTCCAACTAACTTAATAAAAAAAGAAAGGTAAATGAAGTTCTGAAACTTTTTTCCTTTTTCTTTTTTTGTTCTTTTGTGTGGAGGTATATTAATAAATAGCTAGATAGACATGTTGGCCAAGATGGCTAGAGGCAAAGGAACAAAAATTCTTCCAACCTAATGCTGGATTTAATTAATAAATAGATGAATTTGTCTCGTGGGGGTTTACAGTGTTGTCTCGTGAGGTTTTACAGTGGATATACCCCACAAAATCCAAGACACTAAGTTGTAATCCATCAACCCCTGCATTAGCCTCCTGAATGGGTTGTACTACGTTTTGACATTGTGCTGGATGCAGGTTCTGGTGCAAATCTGATAGTTGGTGGTAATACCCCCTTTGAACACAAAATGTGGTATCTTGGGTTACTCCATCAACTGCTAGTATTATTTCTTGATGTGCATAGAGTCGCTTCCATACGCCATTTATGTTGGCTGATAACATGTAAAGTTCTCTACAATTTGTTGGGATTGTCATTCCGGATTGTATCATTGATTTCTAAAAGCACTTCGTTACCATATTTGCTGTCTTTGATTTTGAATGACATTTTTTGTTTTTCAAATCGCTGGATGTCTTAGCCTAATTCTTATTTCTTCACAGCTGAAAATGGAAGGAAGAATCGCTGCGTTCACAATTGAGAAAGGTAGAAGATAAATGAAAAAAGATGCCCAAGCATGAAACCCGTTCAGCATGATTCACAACAATATGCTAATTTAATTGTCGGACTCCTGGAAGATGTGAAAAAGCAGACAAAGGAAATCCAAATTTTGCATTCCCTGCCCCGACTCCAGCTATCCAAGAGAACCTCTTTTTAACAGTTTTTGACTTTTTTAGACCAGACCAGTCAAGATATTTCGTAGGTTTGGCGGGGCCCTGTGTACTTGCCAACTTTAGATCGTGATGAATCCAATTCCAGACCAGGACAACCAACTCGTCAAAGTACAGGATCTACCTAGCTGATGCTGTGAGCACAGAGGACTTGGGAACGGGGAAGGTGCATTTTGCTAGTGGCAGACTGGAGAATCCACAATTTAATTCTTGAAATCAAAAATTATTTTACATTTTTTTACCTCCCGAGAGTTGCCGAATTACAATCTGAACTAGATACAGTCAGTTGATAGAATGAGTGGAGTGTGGCTTCTTTCACCTCCCAGCAATATCCCTACTCAATTGCTGGAAGATGCAATTGCAAACCATGTAAAAACTCCTACTTCTCGTTTAATAAATTTCTGCAGTTTCACAAAAATAAATAAATACTGTGACTATTGATTTAACATCCCGCTTTTCTATGACCTATATCAGTTCCTAGGCTTCTTTGGAGGACCCATGCTAGTAGAATCATCTCTGTCACTGGTATTACCCTTGCGCTTGATTCCTAGGAAATGCTCAACCTGAAAGGAAAAATGTAGTCAATTCATGTCATACATAGCCATTATACTAAACATTAGAATGCACAAATCCTACCATAAACACGGACGGAATGAGTTAACTGACCTTGGTGTTGCCAAGCATGGGTGTCAAGCCACCACCAGGAAGGTCTGAAACGGTGGCAAAACCACTACTGGGATCACTAGTTTGCCTGGAAAAGAAAGTATACTATATTAGTAAAACTCCAATCAACCAAAAGAGAAGAACTCCAGCAAAATCCAAAACCATAAGCAATATCTACGACGCCCTTGCAGTTACAGACCGCTTTAGATATTAGAGCAGGCATAGACAGAACTCTTAATTATTCAGTGGCAATGAGTGGTAACCAACTTTGATCCTACAACAATCCAACAGCAAAAGCAAAAGGACGTAGATAACATACCCTGGCCTGACATGCCCACTTAGTACAAGATACGGAGTCCTCATCCGAGCTTGTGCCTCCCTCATTCGCTCCATTGACTGAGAGGGTGTGTCGGAATTTTTCATCTGCTTCAGCTTCATTTCTTCTTGATACTGTTTCTGGCGTTTTTCTTGCTTCATCTTGCCCGGGCCTTTTCCGTGGAACTTATGAGAAATATTCCTGAAAGCTTCTTTTGGAGTCATCTAGGAAGGATGCGGAGAAAATAAAATGAGATCAGGACATAATGAAATAAATCACAGAGTAAATGTCAAATTTTTTTGATGCTTTGTAACTAAGTTCCAGGAGGCCTTATAATCTAAAAAGTAGGTCATCAGATAAGAAAATGAAAATATCAAAAAGAATGTGAATATATCAGAAGAAACACTTACAATTCTACCAAACTCGTCTCTCCTGATAATCTGAATTTCCTTTGACCCATCATTGTCGTATATCCCCACCAGCTTACTTCTCTTCTTGTCCATGTTCCTGCCCCCCCATTCCACAGTATCCTTAAGCGTTCCCCTTTCTTTAAGGAGCTGAAGTGTAGCTGATAAACCTTTACCAACAGCAACTTCATGGATGGTCGCATCTGGTAGAATATCCACTTTCTCCTCGTTAGTCAAGCGCTCATCTTCATTGACATCATTTACCTCTGTCCAACCACCTGTCTCAACATCTTTTATTTCTTGATCAGAAGACTTGGGGATTTCATCTTCCTCCATGAAAACATCTTGACCTTCGGGTTTATCAGCTTCTGAGAAACAAACAGTAAATATTTATGAATGAGATAAATAAAAGAGAAAAATCAATCAGAAAAGATAGTGAGTAAGACATCACAAAGTTCTTTCAAAAGGAAAAGCCTAACAAAGACAAACAATAATATTTACCTTCATCAAGCTGAAGACCCCAAACAAACTCCTCTACTTCTGTAAAGACAACCTTGTCATCTTCTACTTCCTCAGTAGAGGGCGTTTGACTTTCCGCGAACTTGTTGCTCGCAGTAATAGCTGAAGAAACTGCCTGAGCTCCAGATGCAGCATTTCGCTCTTTTAATGCTAGCTTTCTAGCTTTCTCTAATGATTTGTATAGTTCATCATCTTCATCTCCGAAAACAGGGTTATCATCTTCAACCGCGGGAACTATCGAAACTTGCTCAAGACGCAATGCTTTAGATGCCTCTGCTGCCTTCGCAATTGCAGATTGGTATGCATCACTCCTTTTCTGTGCCTCGGATTTCACTTGCTCTTCCTTAGCAGACTGCATCTTCCCGTCTTTTCTGGAACCACGATCCCCAACACCCAACCCAACAGAGATAGCTTCTGCTTCAAGGGCATCCAAATCCAACCTCTCTTTCTTCCGCATAGATTTTTTCTTCTTGGGTTTTTTAAATTGAAGCATCTCTTCTTGGGTATAGTAGTCAGAAGAAATTTTCCCTGAAGATGTTAGATCTTCAAAACGACTAATTGTGGAGACACCATGCAGTCTTTTACGAAGCTGTCGAAGAACAGATAAAGAAAAACAAGGAATATTATCATCTGCGGACATTCTAGCTTGCCATACTGAATAGAATAGAACCGTAAAGAGATGAAAACTACCTCCTCCAACTTTTTCTCTGCTTCACCAGTAAAACGGCCGCTTGCATCCAACGTTACCACCTGTGAAGTAAAATAATAAGAACCAGCAAAAGGTATTGACAAAACCATAGCCAAGATGAGAGAAAATAACCTCATCATCAACTGGATCATCATACTGGGGAAGCATTTTCTTTTGAGACATGCCATCAACATCAAACCTAAATGAAAATTTGGCAACAAATTAGTCATTGGAAGTTTATTTGCACCGAAGCAACACAAAGAATACCACAGATCTTACTTGTCATCGTATGTTCCAGTCCTCTTTTTAGCAGCCTTGTAGGCGTCATCTCTTAGTTTCTGCTCTCCAATCTCCACATTTTCAAGCATGTCAACCTCTGGAACAAAAAAAAAAGAGTTCCTAGCTTTAAAATTTCCCAAAAAATACAAAAAACACACCCAAAATGGTATGGTAACGGCTAAGAGAAACTACCTTCGTTAAGGTCGCCGTCAGCAAGTATACTCTGATCCTTCAAAGTCAAAACAACTGCTCCACCTTCAACTACTTTATCAAGTCCGTGAAGAATTTTTACTCCCGCTAGATCCTCTATTTGTAAGTACGCAAGAAAATGGCAAGAACAAGTTGCATAAGTTAAACTGTACTAGTTCAAATTCATATTAAACTATCATTCAATTAAAAACTTGTAAAAGTAGTATTTATTCAGGGAACAAACTAAGAATGACTCATCTAGGAGGACAGAATTCAGCTCCAAATGTTTGCTGAAACTTATGTTCTATCACAATCATTTGGTTGAGATGGTGGATAACCTTTGCAGCATTTGCCTAATGCAAGATATCCACACATTAGGTGACAGTACCACAAATAGTTCCTGATCTGCCTTCCCTACCTTCATTTATCGTGTCCTCCCTAATACTTAGTCAGACAGTAACAAAACTCTTCTGGATTAGTAAAAGTAAAATCATTGTTTTCTTCTCAATAAGAGAACCGAGAACGTGTTATGCTACAAAGTTTTCCTAGGCTTCAGTTAACTGTCCTATACTTAGGTCACTTGGGCTAATAAAAAAGAAGTGTTCACACTAAAGAGTAAAACGCTGTACTTGATAGGTGCTGATCCCGGCCTTCATCTCCACTTTCTACTTCCTCAATGTTATCCTGAGAAGAAAAGATGGAAAGATCAGTAAGCAAAGATGTGGTTTTAAAGATAAAGAACTGTAAATAAACCAGTATAATATACAGACATATGAGCCATGTCACACTTAACCAACTGACACGAAAGTGAAGGACAATAGAGCAGAGACAAACTAACCTGCTCCTCGAAAACCTTTTTGAGTTGTAAAGCTTTCTCTTTCTCGGAAACTTTTTTCACCTCGAGCTTGCGGCTTTTAGTAACCCATGACAGAACTTCAGAAACGCTTTCAGATTTCTTCTTCAACCTCTCTTCTTTCATTCTGCAGTAATGAACCTACTTAGAGAAGAGATTCAAATACTTAATATTTGCTGGAATCTACAAATACCAGCACTATTTTACAATTAATCTTTAACAAACAAACACCTAAAGGGTGACAGACAAACATTCAAACTACAAGATTGAAAATATCAGAATCCATTTGCTCCTCTTTATGTCAGACAGATGCCCAGATCAGAGATTATAGACAAAACCCCATTGAGAGACATGATTCTTTTCTGGTAACAGAATGCCCAGCTAACTTCTAATGCTACTTCGGTATAAACTTTACATTTAAGTTTAATAATGTAAGGTCATATCCAGATGTGTCCTAAGATGGAGTTCAATTATGTGCACACTCCTCTAAAGAGTGTATATTTGACATTTCTTTTTGATTGGTTGATTAGTAAACTGTTGGGCGCATTACCCTCCATGTTTAGAATCACGACCCTCGTTACATAACTACCTGAAGTAAATCAACGGCGGACATCGAAATGTTACGTGCACACTCTTTAAGGAGGTCGCACAAAATCGGACTCCCTAAGATGGCAGGGCAAAGGCAGCAAATGCACTCGTGGCGAGAGAATATTCAATGGTAAAGAGTTATTATTTTTTAGTGCGGCATAATGCTAAAAAAAGATGCTCTAGAGAGTTCTCATTTTTGGCCACATAATGCATTAGTAAAAATTTGATGATACAAGTTCATCCAACTATATTGCTGTACCCTGTTAATGGGGACATGAATTAAAACCCTTAGAGGAGAATAGCTTCAAGAATGTGGAATTAGGCTTTTTATCTCGTCCAAGTTTTAAAAAACAAAATGGTATTTAATTGGTCGTAAAACATATTAACATAATTTGACTTACTCTTGTATACGCTCCTTTATTTGTGAGGTTGATAAGTGTACTCCCGCTGATGCCGTTTCATTCTTTTGTTTCTGCTCCTTATAGCTGTCGTCACTGTCGTCTTGTTCGATTCGCTTCTCATCCTTTCTACCATCCTTACTTCTATCATGACCATCTTCACGACTTCTTCCAATTGCCCTATCTTTAGACCTATCTTTATTATCGCGATCAATCTCTTTCTCTGTATCTCTATCCTTTCCTCTACTACTCTTCTCTTTCTCTGACTTATTATCGCGTTCCTTCTCCCTCTCTCTGTCTTTATGTTTCTCTCTTTCTCTTTCCTTTGGCCTATCTCGTTCCTTCTCTCTATCCTTCCCTCGTTCTTCCTCCTTTCTATCTCGCCCTCGATCATGATGCTCTTTTTCTATATCTTTATCTTTCGCTCTACTATCCCTGTCTCTTTCTTTATCTCTACTACTTTTCTCCTTTTGGTCGTACTCTCTTTCCTTAACAACCTTATCTCTAATCCTTTCTTTCTCAGGTTCCTCTACATCTTCTCTTCTATCCCTGCTACCATAATCCTTCTCTTCTCTTCTACTACTACTACTTTTCTTACGTTCCTTGCCCATTATCTACAATTGAAGAAAACTCCAAATTAAGCAAAATCCAAATAACAGGAAGAAAGCAGAAAAAAACCGATCAAATACCAATTCAAGGAGACCCTAATGCTTCCCTTGATAAATAAAATCATCGCAAAGAATGATTTCAGGTACTAACAGGAAATAACCACCAGAGCTCCACCACATTATTTTCATGCATCAAAAAAACTATCACAAATATAATCAATAATGTGATACCAGGACAACTACAAAAATCCTTAATCTTGAATTTTGACAGATTTTTTTTGTTTATAACCTCTAATACCTAATAAGAACTCTAAATTCAGCGGTTCTAAACAGAAGTTTTTTTCGTCGGAAACCTCTTGAGGGAGAAGTATTGGTAGTTACACAATTTATCAGAGAAAACTACAGAATCCCTATTCATTTCACCTGACATATCCCAATAACCCTAAATTAACAACTGATTCAAGTCATACATTTAAAAAACAACCTAATTAAACGAAGATAATCATGTATTCATGTTGATACTTGATTGAAATTCAACTAATTTCAAGTATAAACCCTAATTTATTTACAGAAAATTTTAAACCCTAATATAACAACTGATTCAAATCAAACACGCAAAATACTAGAATTATAATCATCGAAACATCATACTTCATTTAATTTGGGAGAAAACAGATTAGGGTTTGAGGTTTGATTGCTTACTTGAACCGAAATCTCTGAACTTATTCCGCCTCTATACCATTCCCTTGATAGCAAAAGGGGTACACTCTGGTTTTCTAATACTGCTCATCCGACCAGGTTTGAAACGCAATTATTTACCGAGCCAGTCCGACCAGGTTTGAAACGCAATTATTTACCGTGCCAGTAACTCGGAATTCGGTATTCACCTCCGACACCCAGAAAATAAATATGATGTTGATTAGAGCGTCTGCAATGGTACGACTAAACTCAAAGATCAAAGACCAAAAAAAAAGACTAAATATGAGTTTAATTTGTATTGTGACGTCATGGGGAGAAGACCAAATTTGGTCGCGCGTAAAACAATTTTACGCATGAAGACGGACGGAAGTATTAGTTACGTTTCATTTCTGCGCGGAATTATAAATTACGTTTCAAACGGGCGTAAATATAAATCACGTCTGTTATCGAGCGTAAATATAAATTACGTTTCGTATGGGGCGGAATCTTAAATTCCGCCCGATTATCAGACGGATTCCAAATGACCACTCGAAGAAACGTAAAAATAAATTCCGCCCGAGTTAAACACGGTCACACAGCACGTGTGAGATCAGACGGGCGAACATCTGGTGTCCGCGTGATGAATTGTACGGACGGACATCTGCTGTCCGCGTGATGAATTTGTCAGGCGTAAAATATTTTTACGCCTGAGACGGGCGTATCCAAATTTCCGCCCATTAGGTTTTCATTAGGGCGTACTCTTCCCCTGTCCGTCGATGAAATCGGGCGTACTCTTAAGCAACCGCCCCTTCCACAATACCGCCTCTCCTTCCCAACCACAACCCATCTCTTCTACACGAGCCTTCTTCTTCTCAGTTCATATTCTTCCACAGTTCATATTCTTCTTCTCTTCACCACCGCCCTCTTCAGTTCATATTCTTCTTCTCCATTCCATCTACCAACCGCACAAAAACCCTAAAAACTCCACAAAAACCCTAAAAACTCCATTATAAGGTATGTATTTTCTACTTTCTTTATTCAATTTGTGTAATAATATCATGTATTGTATTTTTTGTTCGAATTTATTTAGGGTTTTTACGTTGAAAATTGAATCAGACTTTATTACTAATTGGATATTCATATTGGGTTAATCAAATCTTATTAAAATTGGGTTAATCACATCTTAATCCAATAGTATGTTAATGTTAATGTTATTACTTTTGTTACTGTTTCGGAATTTAATTTAATTTTTTGTTTTATTTAATAGTTATAAATATTAATAATTGGATAATTATTTTTTGTTAATTTAGTTACGTGATTTAATTTAATATATTTTTTTGTTAATTTAATTTCGTAATTTAATTTATTTTTTTGTTAATTATAAATAGTTATAAATATAGTTAATTGGATAATTATTTTTTGTTAATTTAGTTACGTGATTTAATTTAATTTATCTTTTTGTTAATTTAGTTTCGTATTTAATTGAATTTTTTGTTAATTATAAATAGTTATAAATATAGTTAATTGGATAATTATTTTTTTGGTTAAATTTATGTTTATGGAATTTTATGATGTTGAAATTTTGTTCGGTTAAATTTATGTCTATTATGGTTCGTGGATTGGTCTTTTAATTATGAAATTGTATTTAACATGTTTGTGCGTAGAATGAACAAGTTTATATCGAGGTTTAGTGGTCGCCAAAAGACCAACAAGAGACAAAAATCTACCGAAGCTGATTACAACTTAATCTCTACCGGTCAAATTGAGGAGGTCGATGTCCCGGGTTAGGGAGGTTTCCTATAGTGGAAGATGATAAGCCGCACGCTACTGAAGACATTACATTTTCAGACGCACCAACATTTAAGTTTAAACATCGTGGATGTCTGGCATCGGTAATTCATTATTATAAATTTATTTCAATACATTGTCCTAGAGTTAAATATTTGATTGAAAAAGCGGGGTGGGAAAAATTGTTGAACATAGAGTGTAGCGTACCCAACATGCCGTTGTTGATTATATTGTTGAGAGGTTTTGGGATACAACCAACACGTTCCATTTTCCATTTGGTGAGATGGGGTTCACGCCATTAGATTGGGTCATGTTAACTGGACTGAGTATCGGTGATGGTTATGTAGTTCCGTATGATTCGAGCCTATACCAATTTGACTATGTCCGTGAGAAGATTTTTCCGGATATCACACAGGGAACAAGAGGCGCGTCGTGGGTATCAAACTCAATTACAATTACATATTTAAGCTCATACTTCAAAGAAGATAAGTTGGTGGCGGCTAATGAAGATTCTCTCCTCGCCCATAGAATAGCAATTGCCTTTTTTATGTATGTTTTGGGTCAATTTTTCTTTCTAATGCAAAGAACTATATTGATGCTGGATGGTTAGCTGCTTTCGAAGAAATTGATAAAATACAAGACCTTGACTGGGGCGGTAGTGCCTTTTCGAGATTGTATGCAGGTCTCCGACAAGCTTGTAGGAAACAACAGAAGGCACTAAGCGGGCCCTTCCAAATATTAGAGGTATTTTGGTAATCGATTTTTTTTAATTTTCAACGTAAAGTATATTTTCATTTAAGTTTATTTCCTTGGATATATTAATTTGATTCATTAATTTTATGGACTAGTTTTGGGGGTATGAATACCTAGGCATATGTCGACCAGACATCTCAATGACCGGTAATGAACAGAAATGGCCTGTAATTTCCAGATGGAATGGAAGGAGGTGTCAGAATGATATTATTCGTTGTAGGATTTTACTGAATCAGCTGACGATTGACCAAGTGACATGGCACCCATGGGAATCATACACCGACGTCCTCAGTTCTGAGATGGGAAAGTCTGCTAGGAAGCTGTCGGACTCGAGATGGATATTTTCTTGGAATGGCGTTGTGAGTTAGACATGATTTTTTATATTATATCATTAATATTAATCGTCAATAACATAGTTTTTTATTTTTCGTTATTTATCTAATTAATAACGTACTCACTACAATTATATTCCCTTTTTGGTTATACAGCATAATGTTTACAGGAGAAGATGTTGGAGGCAAAACCATCCCTCGTTTGCTGTTCCCATGAAACTACATGTAATTATTGGGCATTTGGGTGATGACCAAGCATAACTCCTGCTAGCGGACGGTTTTGTTGATGCAACCGAGGTGGTGCAAGTTGTGCAGTATGAAGTATATTTAGAGTATTGGAAAAAGGTTACTAATTTCAGAAAATATGTGACACATCCTGATTGGGAGGTCCAAACATTTGGGTACGCGGTGACTTCTATTCTACCGAACTTGGAAAACCAGATGAACATGTTCTTATTCCACCGCAACAACAATTATCGCCCGTAAGTGTTCGTTCAACTTTACATTGCTATTCAAAAAAAAAAAAATCTCATCTATCTCATTTTTTCATGACAGGGCGATAGTTATGCATTATTCCAAGAATATGCTGATTTTACTAAACAATTTCGAGATTTTACATTACGAGAAACGAAAGATAGGATGGAGTGTCTATTAGCGAAAGATGAACTTATAGGAAACCAGAATAATAAGATCACGGAATTGGAGTATCAACTGTCTCTTTTCCGAACGCCACACACCATCCAACCTTCCATTGGATTCGGCGCCTTTTCCCCCACATTGCCCCACAAGTGTGGAGTTCTATGAGTCAAGGATCATCTTCAACGTCCTCGGTCAGGCCCATTCCGAGAACGGCTTTTATCCCACCGCGATCGGGCCTCCGGATACGGGAAATGTTTAGCCTGTGATGACTATTTATATGGTTTAGCTTTGAATTTATTATGTTATTTATCTTTGTTATGTGTAGTCATACTAGACATTTATTATGTTATTTATCTTTGTTATGTGTAGTCGTGAGTAGTCATTTCAATACTCAATCATTTCTATCAAATTTCAGCGAGTAGTCATTTCAATTTATCAAATTTCAGCGAGTAGTCATTTCAATCTTTATCAAATTTCTATCAAATTTCAGCGAGTAGTAGTTCAATACTTTATCAAATTTCACCGACTAGTCATTTCAATACGACAAACACCTCACTGACAAACAGTTTACAAAATTTGTCAAATACTTTATGTTATTTTATTTATTAATCCTGATGGAAAATGGAAGCATGTGATCTCCGTCACTCACTCTATAAATACCAACACACCTCTTTTTACAATCACACACTTATTCTGATTCGGATAGAATATGGAAGCATATGAGAATACCGCTCACTATTGTTCTTCTGTTTCATCTTCTTCTTCTTCTTCTAATAGTAGTTTTTATTCCTCGGATGATGATTCAATAGCAATTATGCAAAATAACATGGCCGTTAGTATGGGAGTCCTTGTTACCAATTCTAAATGGCCTCAAACTCGTATCAAAATACCAAGAGATCGTGAGACTGGTGCTGAACTTCTGTGGAACGACTATTTTTCTCCGTATCCAAACCAACCACCTAATGTTTTTCGCAGAAGATTCAGGATGCGTCGACAATTGTTTAACAGAATAGTGGAAGGTGTTACAGCCGAAGACAGATATTTTGTGCAAAGGCCCGATGCGTGTGGAGTTTTAGGATTAAACCCTCATCAAAAAGTAACTGCAGCGGTGCGAATGTTAGCTTATGGATGTGCGGCAGATGCAATAGACGAGTACTTACGCATAGGCGAAACCACGGTGTTGGAAGCAACTCGGAGGTTCTGCAAGTCGATTGTCAATGTGTATGGGAAAGAATATTTGCGTGAACCTACGGCTGGTGATGTTGAGTTGTTGCTCAACCAAAACAAAGATAGAGGATTTCCAGGGATGATAGGTAGCCTAGATTGCATGCATTGGAAATGGGATAAATGTCCGTCTGCCGAATCAGGGGCTTACACCGCGTATAAAGGGAGCGAAAGTATCGTGTTGGAGGCGGTGGTGTCGTATGATCTATGGTTTTGGCATGCATTTTTTGGTATGCCAGGCTCTAACAACGATATTAATGTGATGAACCGTTCATATGTTTTTCGAAGTCTGGTCACGGGAAAAGCACCACCGGTGAACTATGTGGTAAACGGTCATTCTTATGACATGCCGTATTATCTAGGTGATGGAATATATCCAGAAATTGCTACTATTATTATGGCGTTTAAACATCCGCTTGGTAGGAAAAAAGAGATATTTTCAGCGATGCAAGAGGGTGCAAGAAAAGACGTAGAGCGGGGATTTGGTGTACTTCAACAACAGTTTGGAATCATCAAACAACCTGCTAGAATGTGGAATCCAGATGTGCTTGCCTATATCATGAAAACGTGTATTATCTTACATAATATGATAGTCGAGGATGAGCGTCTACCCGGTGAATGGCCACATGTTTATGATCATCGTAGCAACCCGACACCGGTTAATATATTAAGAGGCAACAGTGAGGAGTTTTCCCAAATTAGAGCTGAGCAACGCCGACGTCATATGCGCAGCAAAGATAGGCATATTCGCTTGCGCGATGACTTAATCGAACATATATGGGCAGAATATGGGAATTAAAAGGTTGGAGACGAGGACAAAATATTGGAATTAAATGTTGTTTCCCATATGAAAAAATTATGTGATTTTATTTTAACGAATAATTTATTGAAATGTATTAACTCTATTTCATATACTCATCACTTGGTAAATTAAAGTAAGATGTTACAAAATAAGTTAAAGTTGATTAAATTAAATGAAGATAAAATTAAATCCCAAATATTACATAATAATACGACTAATGACAAAATTAATACATATTAAAACGTAAATAAACTACTAAAACTATTATCACTTATTATTAGACTTAATACTTAAGGTTCGAACTATCCCGTTTTGACGATTATAATTGGCTCCTTTTGTCCCGTACTATTAAAGCCTTTCGAAGTTCGAAGTACTCCTTTTGTACATGATCCAATTTGGAAAGATCCATCATCATGATGCGAAATTCATCGTCTGCGACCTCCTTGGCTATTTTAGCCGCATGCTCAGCTTGTTTTTGTGCAAACTCGGCCTTTTTTTGTTCCATCTTGAATCTTGATTGTTCCCGGTAATGAGAATTGAAATTTTCTTGCTGTGTAATAATTATTCCCATCAATTCCTCTTGGCGGTTGGATTTCTCTCGCCCGGTTTTCTTCAGTCGTTTAGCTGCTTTTTTTCCCATCTGACGAAGGTATGTATTCTCTATGTCTCCTTTATCTGTGTCGTTACCGGACTCGACTTGAGTGCCATCTTCCTCGGTATTCACGCTACTATCCAAATCGTGCGTCGTATCAAAAACAAAAGTCGATCGACGATTATATTTTATATTTTCTATGACAATTGGGTAGCACTCTTCGTGCCTAAATTTTCTTCCATGATTGCATTCCGTAAACCGTTTGTTTACTTCTTCGAGCTGTTAATGTTTTTAAAAACAATTAGGTTCATGGGAATCTCAATATTAGAAAATAATTGTTTCAAAACAGAGAGAATACTCACGGTCATTTCCGGACCCCATCCCGTATGATATTCACCTTCCACTTCCGCCTGTTTTGCCGAAAACAACGCCACTTCTTTACTTATTCCCTGAAATCGTTTTTGCCAGGAACTCCAAGACCGCTCTGGTTTATCCGGTAAATGAGCTTCAATATCATCCTTGATACGAGTCCACAACGCAATCTCTGATTGATCGGCTCCAACGCCGGGATCTTGAGATATTGATAAATGAATTTTACACATCGTGACATCTTCGATTGTCGTAAAATTTGGACCTCTTGCTATTCATGGTGTTGACATTAAAAACGATTCGATGAAAATTTTCAAAATGATTTGAAATATGGAAAACTATTTTTTCTTCCTGATACTATTTTTTTCTTGCCGAATACAAACGAATGATATGAAAATGTTAAAGGAATTCATCTGGTATATATAGGTATAAAATAAACCCGTTATTAACATTCAATTTCAAACGTTCGAAAGATATAAATATCTTACCAACGGTCAAAAATCTGCTACGCAATCTCCAACGCCAACGTTCGAAAAATTTATCATTCTAACGTTCGAAAATTTTCATTTCATGTTTCATAATTTTTCTGATAAGGCGTAAAAAAAAAGTCCGTTTGAGAGGGGCGGAATTTTGGTGTCCGCCCCAGAGAGGCGGAATTTTGGTGTCCGCCCCAGAGGGGCGGAATTTTGGTGTCCGCCTGGCAACGCGCGGAATTCTTATGTCCGTCTCATCAGGCGTAAATTTATGTTACGCCCGCAACAAACGTAAATTTAAATTCCGCCCCACCAACATACGTAAATTTGGTTTACGCCCGTTAACAAGCGTACTTTAAATTTACGCCCAGCAACAAGCGTACTTTAAATTTACGCCCGACTATATTAGAATTTGGGATTTGGTCGCGACCATATTTGGTCTGGAATTTGATCTTTGGTTGGGATTTGATCTTTACTCCGTCCCACTGTGTTACGATCTCATCCCAAATTTTTGGTTATACTCGCCCACTGTGGATGCTCTTACATCGTACCTTCTCCTAGACATATTAAAAAGAGAATACACATAGAAACCAAAATGTAGATTCATCAATGGTGTTAGGCTTTCCTCAACAACAATTAAGCAATATGTCGTCAAAAAAAACACACACATGGAAACTAAAATGTAGATTCTAACACGCTAACATTGGGTACACTAAACAAAGATAATCATAAATTAGAATTGATACCCATATCTATCAAAAGAACAAGCTAGGGAGAGGATCCAACACCAGTATAGTCATTGTTGTTCCTGGTCTTGGACAATGTCACCATCAGATTCACCTCATGTGAATCATTTGTTGGGAAGCTTAAATACTACAACACCACGCACATCTCGATCCAAAAAGAATGGGACAGAAAAAGATTGGAAGATGGTAAACACCCCATATTTTTCCGATAAAATTCGAGATCCCTATTTTTTTTTAGTGATCAACCTTTCTTCTCTCTTCCCAGAGATGCGCAAGGGCCAATTGGATCTGTTCAGAATCATCCAGATTTGTTTACCTGGTTGGAGGTGATGCCCAGAAGCAGTGGACCAGATATCACGGATCATCAATGAAAATTGGCAAGTGGTACCTTTTCCAGTAACTTTAATACTCATAAATTCTTTTCTTTTTTATTACTAGCTAAGTATAACTTGGATATTATTAAACCAAGCATACGAAGCTATACATAAAAACAGATTTCACAACGCAATAACATCGACTTTAAAATTTTTAGTTTATCCTTCTATAAAATGTTGACTTTGTGTCAACCAGAATTTGTAGATAAAACTGCTTATTTGATTACAACAACAAAAATACCACCAATATGAGCATATCGAAAATTACTAGCTCATGTGATTCGAATACACATTAATTTGCGAGCCTTGTTGTTGTTCGCTACATTTAAAAGGCTTTGAGGTTGAATCATATAAATATCATTTAACAAAATGTTCTTAGAATAAAAGTAACTTTTATTTTTTTTAAAGTGGAACATACTTCTCTTTATTTATTTATTTTCTAATTTTAACAAGAATATTTATATATCTTTCCAAAAGCGTTAACGACTTTATATACAACTCGTTTTTTATTAACAAGGATGATTATCTTTCAGAAAGTATTAACGACTTCATTGATAATATTTTATTTCCAAAAGCATCAATAACTCTATTTATAACTTTGTTTATTAATAAGTGTGTTTATCTATCTTTTTAAAAGCATGAATGACTTTACTGATTACTCGTTTTCTTCTTTTAACAAGAATGTTTATCCTTCCAGAAACATTGAAAATTTTATCGATGACATTTTATTTGTTTAGCCAGGACGATTAAAAGAATTATTGTTCCACATTCAACTGAGTAATCTCTTAGTTTCACATTAAACTGGATTATAACACAATAGTTTTGTTAGTATATAAAAAATATTTTTTGTAAATACTAGAGTAAAATGTTTATGATCATGATAAATAAATAAGAATAAACAATATGTAAAAAATATATAACACAGAAGAAACAAGAAATAAAAAATAAGACAAGAAAGATACCTTTTATATTTATGATAAACAAAATGTTGTTAAGAAACAAGAAGTGACTTTACTTAGTTCCACGTTCAACAAGACATAAAAACTAAAACCCAACCCCCTACAAAGCTCACGCCAGCAAAATAATGTGGTATGATAGTTATGTGTTTGAGAGACATAAAAACTAGAACCCTGCCCCCTACAAAGCGCACGCCAGCAAAACAATATGGTCTGATAGCTATGTGTTTGATGGTCCGAGATGTGTTATTATCAAAGATGACATGAATTTGAAAAAAAATCAAAGTTAAAGATATCTCCTCACTAGCATGTCTACATAACTAATATATTATGATTCAGTTCGATACAAACACTTCCCTACCTTTGGGTAAAGGATTATTTTTCTCTTGCTGAGTATTATAACTCATTTTGATCTACCTGGTCCATATATAAAACTATTAGACACCTCCGGGCAGTACCATCAATTTATTGCATATAGAGACACACTTATGATCTGAATTGTTAGAAACCAAATCCAAGAAAAAAAAACCTTATCCAAATCAGACACTTTTGGGAAATTTTTAACTTATATAAATTATACACTTTTGAACTATCACCTTAGTAGGCATCCATAACCCAGTAGAGGATAAACCTTTCTTTATTGTTAGGTTTAAAACATGCTTTAATTCATCATAAGAGCTGCAATGTACATGTCATTATACGCATTTCACGACATCATACAATATATAAAACATTTATTGGTATCATATTACAATATATTGTTATCAAATTCATGCAATACTCAAGATCGTATTAGCCACAAATCTGCATCGCGAAACTTTAACCACGTTTTTTGTAACATTTAATAATCTACGTTTACTGGTATATATAAGTCAAACTACAAATAGCTAAAAGTGTAAAATAATTACCATACTACTTACATTCTTAATTATAAACTATTATATGCACAAGTTCCTTGTAACACTCAAAAATCTAAACCTTGAAGAATTAAACCAATTGAATAGTTATCATCAGTTTGCTTGTAGTATTATTGGAATATAAACCTAGTATCACCAAAGAGTAGTAGTACATGTGAATCAATATGAGTCATATAATAGAAAACAAAACCTTTTTATTTAAATAAAACCTAATATCCTGCAACTCATAGAAGAATTACTAACTTTTGGTGGGAAGCCTAGCAACAAGCTGGGCTCCAACATCTTTTTGAATAGCAATGCCTAATCTATGAAAAATAAAACTACCAAAACTACTACTAACGTCCTTGCTAACTAAACAATTCTTCAGACGCTTGAAAAAACATAAAATATCATCCCCAAGTTTCCCTAAACCATAGAAAGCTAAAACACCCAAACCATAGCCATGAGATACACACTTGTCCAAATATCATGAGGAAAAACACCATCAACAATACTTCTAGGATCCATAGAAAGCCAAAAGACTCATGTTTTCTTTATATTGAGGTGTAAAACCATACCTGGTCCTTCAATTTCTATTATGCGCAAGGCTTTAGACACCTCAAGTGTATCACCAATGATTGTACCATCACCAAGGTATCAGGCGTGCAAATCGAGTTTGCAATTGGAGGCAATAGTCTTCACTAGAGGGTGAATAGTCAAAGAAAATAACAAGGGACCAAGAGGGTTACCCTGCTGGACTCCAAGAGCAAAAGACAAAATATATTGGTTGTAATAGAGCATAGCAAGTCGTATATAAAAAAATTCAACTCAACGAGAAATACCTGGACAATGAATACGAACCTCTTTGATGAGCTGAGATTTGTTCACCATGTTGAACGCATTAGAAAAGTCAATGAGTAGCATTGACATCATGTCTGAGTGACCTTTCATCTCAAGTAGGCCATTTACAGCATGTAAAATACTCTCACCCCCGGAAAGTACACCAACTCCGAATTGGTAATCACCCAAATAAGAAGTCATATCCTTTTCGACAGAGAAAGTAGCCACTTTGAAGACCAATCTACGCCAAACCGTGCCAACTGCAATAGGCCTAATGCCACCCTCAAGGCTTGAGTAACGGTGTTAAGAGCGCACTAGCTATGAATTCACCCAACTCAGCAGGGCATTTCACAACTAACCGAAAATTGACAACCCCTGTAATCGAAGCGAGTAAGTCATCTTCCACTGCAACCGTCGTCCCACTCATCGCATCAAATAAATGTTGCGCCCGCAAGCCATCTCGATCGCAAGAAGTACCTTTGGGGAAGCTCTTAATAGCCCCCCAAACTTCCCGACACTCCACGACAACTGGATCAACTACGGCATCGTCACAATGAATAACAAGAGTGAGCATTGCTGGGTGTTTATCTTGCATTTCCGCATAAGTTTGGTCATTACAAGGTGCAACCCCATTGGAAGAAAGCACACGAATAGCGGCAGAAAAATGACCACAGTTTATTTTCTCAAGCTGTCAAATTAGCTATATTTTTCCTCTTCACATAAGTTGGCTTGGACATTGTACGGACAAGAAGTTGTAGCATCTTGCTAATCAAAGTTAAATATCCATTGGCCTCCTTCCAAACCGATAGAGAATGGTTAATGGCAACAACTTGTACACGTTTACGATTACCATATTTTGCGTCAGTAGAATTCCTCGGTATGTACAAAGCTAGAGTGCAGATAGGAAAAAGAATAAGCTGTTGCCATGCTTTCATGTTTGAAGGGTTAAAGATCACCTTGTCGAGGCAGGTTTTCAGCAACCTTGATAAGGGCATCCGGTATTGATACGGAATGCTCGTCACTGTGGTGAACTGCCTCTGAAGTACAACGTTTATCAAGTATGTAGATAGAACAAACGTCTCTGAAACAGCATCACAAATATCCCTCGTAACATCACATACTGCACCAACTTGACTGCGATGTTGAATCAAAGTTCTCAAACACTCATCACCTACCTCATCAGGATTAGCAACACCATGTATGAGAAACTCTGTGACTGCGCCGTTGAATGGCCCTGAAACAACATCTCCGTGAATTGTTCCTTCCCGTCTTTTAAAAGGAATTTTCCAGGCGTGAAGATGCATACAACGGTGACACGGCCACATCCGAAGACAACCAAGACCTCTCTCCCAAGCGTGGTAAATATGTAGATTCTTGACAATCAGTTACCTGCAAATATCCTTTTTAGCTTCAGAAGCGAGGTGTCGACCTTGTAAATGCTTCAAAAATGATCCCTTGGCATAACCCCTACGACTAACACCGTTCGGACAACCATCGAAGCCTTTGAAGAGGCAATGGCAATAGCCATTGTCGACATCATCCACTGTAACGGGAGATGAAGAAGAATCATCAAGCCCTTGGGAAGAGTGGGTTATCGACTGTATCCTGGAAGAGGAAGCCCTAGTTGATCTAGCCGTGAAAGTTGAAAACAAATTCTAACACAAAAACGAAAAACTGAAACCCTAAAGAGAAAAATAACAAAACAACGTGTCGCAAGAAGGGGAAAAGAGAAAACCGTGGAAGGGAAACCCATTTATTTCTTTTTCTCGGTTATATTAATTGGTGAGTCCAGCATTCCTAAATCAGTTCAAAACCCATTTACTTGAGAACAAGTACTTTTTTTATGGGCCACAGGTAAAGTTGCATTTCTAAGAGGTAATTTTTTTCCTCATAGTCTGTTTAGATACCAGAAGTTTTTTTTTTAAAAAAATTTAGAAGTCATTCTGAACTTGTGCACCCAAACTAACATCTAACTTATTTGATTCAAGAAGTTAAAAAGCAATTTATGTAGTGGTATCCTAACAGACTATAATAGTATGCTTGTTTTCAGTTGTAAATCAGCATTCATAAATCTTTGGGAAATGTGTATTACTACATCGCCTTTTATCGGATGCATATGAATTACACATACTCAAGAGGTATGTATACTCCCAAACATAAGGAGGCGGTTTTTGAAATGCAAGTGGGCATGAGAGCTTGGCGGCTAAGCACAAATTTTCACTGCCCAAAACGATTAGTTATAAGATTTAATATCCTATTTGACACCACATTAAGGTCTTAATCTTTGAATTTAGGTTTCAATTACACCCGACAAACACCAAATTGGTTTTTGAGTTGTGTATCTTACGTGAGTCATCTCCTCCTACTTGTCACCCACTCAAGCGCATGGTTGGCAAGTATAAAATACTAACTCTACCGATGTCTAAGTTAAATAGAATATAATTGATAAAGGAAATTTCATAGGTTCAGATACAGAAATTGATTACGAATTAAACGTCTCTCTTGATTATATCGAATATCATCGATTAAAATGGGTTATTGTAGAAGTTTATGACGTTTATGACCTTGAATTCTTTGAAAAGATTAGAAAGAAAAATTGTATTGGTCATTGTTTTCTCTTTACGTCAAGTTAGGTTATGATATAATATAAGTTTTGAGACTAATTTGTACCTTTTGTGATCATACTGTAGGGATTTCGGAAGAGTTAACTGACTCATATGTTCTATCTTTATCACAGAACAATCTAATTGAAGCAGATGTCATGTCAAATTTATTTACAGAGCAGGATTTCTCTTATAAAACGAGGATATCCAGACTTTGCAGATGGCCATTACACCGTAACAATATCAGTGAACAAGAAAATGGTTTATTCTCTTCTAATTCAATCCTAGACAGTTCGCAAGTTAATTTGTAACGACGTCTCTTTTTGCATGGCACGTACTCAAAGATGCGCCATTGACATGAGATGAAGTTTCATCTCAAGCTTATATTACATGTTGAGGGAATTTGGTACAGGACAGAACAACGGTGCTTCACGCCAGTTGGAGGCTAGCCAAGCGCAGTATTGCACCATCATGGTGTATCAACCTGTGGATGGATGGCCAAGAGAGATATTTCACCATTCATGGTGCATTATGCAGGTTATATTAGAAAAAACCAATATTGCTCCATCATGGTGCATCACGCCAATGAGTGATTTGCGGAAAGCAATTTTGCACTACCATGGTGCAATATTCAAGTTGGCCCACGAGCCAAAACTGAATAACGCACCATCATGGCGCATTATGCAATCAAGGTGCATGGAAAACAATCATGGACTCAAAGACTTCATTGGGATTGTGAAGCCAGACGAAACTACTTCTCTTTTAGTTGAGCGATCTGATCTTGCCATTTTTTATCGTACAAGTTCAATTGAAAGATTGGATTGAGATTATATCTCCGATAGGGAAAGATAAAAAGAAATCACAAATATCTTCGTCTCATCGTTTGTAATTCCGTAATATCTTGTTTCGCTACCATACGATTAAGATTATTGTGAGGTGATTTATAATTCCAGGCTGTCCTTCGGGAATATAAGTCCGAGTTATCGATTAGTTCATGTTCACCTTGATTTTATCAAAAGACGGAACAAACTCTTAGGTTTATATGTGGGAGACATATTTATCTATTATCATAGGTTTTCATATGTGATAAAAATTTGTTTATTCAAGTCTTCGACTTTGGGCCGTAACAACTCTTGGTTGTGGGTGAGATCAGCTAAGGGAATCAAGTGCGGAGCATCCTGCTGGGATCAGATACGTAAGGAGCGAAACTATACCTTGAATCAGTTTGAGATTGATTGGGTTCCAACTACAGTCCAGACCGAAGTTAGTTTGTAGTAGCCTAGTGTCTGTAGCGGCTTAATACAGTGTGATGTTCAATCTGGACTAGGTACCAGGGTTTTTCTGCATTTGCGGTTTCCTCGTTAACAAAACTTCTGGTTTCTGTGTTATTTCTATTCCGCATTATATTTTGTTATATAATTGAAATATCACAGGTTGTGCATTGTACCCATAAATTGTGAAATCTAATCTTTGATTGTTGATTGAAAATTGATTGATCCGTGGATATTAGTCTTTGGTACCATCCAAGTTTATATCTCTTGTTTTTGATAAAGACTCACTGATTTCTATTTGTTTGAGTATAGATCAAATCGAGAGATAGAGGTATTAACTCCTTGATATACTTTTTTATTAAGATTGAGTCTGACTATCTAGTTGGTTTTCTTAACAGTATATTCGAGTTAGTCCATACAGATTGCTAATCGAAATATTGGGTGAGGTTGTTAGACCCCCGCATTTTTAGATATGTCTCCTCAAAAAAGCCCATATAAAAAGCCATCACTATACTCCACATTTGGAATAGTTGTGACCTTTGAAATCTTGTTTCAAATTGAAACGTCACTAATTTTGCAATTACATAATATTTTTCAAATTGACGCCTCTCCAAAACAGTAACCAATTGATGCCTTTCCAAACATTTACATAATATCTTTTCCCAAATTCCGCAAGTTATGTCAAAAATCCAAACTATGTTTAATCTACCCATTTGAATATTGATCAGATATTCAACAAATACTTCATCCAATCATTCTTATAAGAAGTTATTTCATCTAAAAGAAAATGCATTTAAAAGTTGATTGTTGTTGTTTTCCACCTAAACTAAAATGCCTCACATCCTTATTCTTTTATAATGCATGTATAACTTGAGAAATATTTTGATGGGGACAAAATCCGAATGGGGCATGGGGGACCAATCACAAGCCGGCAGTTTTTCTTCTTAATTTGGACGATTTCTAACTAACTTTTATTATGATTGTACACTCCCAAATTACCCCTCCACTAATATCAGAATAAATATCTTTAAATATCTAAAGTAATAACTAACCGGTCAACCCAAACCGATATGGAAACAAATAAAACACGATCTTACAGTACAAGGAACTCTGTGAGTAGTATTTAAGATAGTGATTCGTAAATATAGTGAGACTTTTTGTCTAAGACGTTTTGAGAAACTCTACATGAGTTTATAAACTTTTCGGGACACTGTGAGTAGTATTTAAGAAGTCTTTGGGACTAATAGAAACAAAAGAAATGAAGATGAATGTATGTTTTTTTTGCATCAAGGAAAACCGTATAGACAAAAGAAATATAAGAATTCCACTAACATACACCAAATTAGAAAAATACATGCACAAAAATTATTTTACAGAATAATAAATAAATTAATAATTAACGCCAAAGTATAACTCTTTACATGCATACTAGAAAATATAATTATGTCTGTCAACAGAAAAATCAAAATGAATGGAACATGAATATGGAGATTGTAATCTCTCAATCATATTGGGTTTGGAAAACTACATCTATAGATTTTTATTCAATTTGCATGGACATTTTTTTTGAAGCATAAATATTTCGTTAAACTACTAACACACTATTCCATGGGGGTAGGTGATACCTACAGAGACAACAAATATAATTTTATAGCCTTCAGTAACATAATGGTGGAGCAGAATGCGAGCAACAGTTTCTGTATCAGACAACAAACTACATCTTACAGTTTTTTATCATATAGTCTTGTAGCTTATTTTCTTATCGTTATTTTTTTTATGTCACGAAGGCAATCAAGCTGAGCTATGATCGTAAAGTCAAGGAACGATCATTCAAACCAGGGAATATGTCTTGAAGAAAACCCGAGCAGCCACAATGGAACCAAATTGCGGAAAACTCGGAGCAAACTGGGAAGGCTCGTACGTAGTGGACAAGCCATCATCTCGAGGTTCTTACTACCTAAAGAACCTTGAAGGTACTTAAGATTCAAAACCATGGAAGCCGTGGAATTCGTTCCACTAGAAGAAGTTTTATCATTAGCTTGATTTGCATATGAGTAGTTCGCAAAAATCCTACTGCGCTGCACTCTTTTTCCTTTATGATGGTTTTATCCCACTGGGTTTTCCACGCAAATTTTTTAACAAGGCAGCTGTTTTCGGGCCGTAGGTACTTATCTTGTTACTCATATTCAGATATTTAATTCAATTTTATTTTGGTACTTCACACCCTGTCAAAATGGTTCGTGTTTAAATTATAATCTACTGTGGAAGGTTCGATTTCGCAGACAATTTATAATGGAAAAGCAGTACAGTTCGATTCTGATTTCATTAACATCTCCGACACCTGGAAAATACGGTAAATGCACAATTCGAGCATTTTTACCTTTTCCCAAGCATATACCCATCATATGGGACGTTAGCAAATGTGGTGAACATTTTCACCTGCCTAGCCATGTGAAAATGCACACAACTCAACTCTGCGCGCACATTGGATAGTAGGATTGGCGCAGGGGTCGCGAATTCAAGATAGCAGAAAAACTCAAATACTCATTTCATGCCCGAGCAAAATGCAGCAAGGAGGTGCACCCTTGCGCGAGCGTTGAGCAGCATGACACAACTTCATACTGGGGGCGAGTTATATATCATCTCAGTCACTTGGGGAGATATATATAGCACCTCAGCACAAACATTACAGTGCCTGGGGGCGAGTTGCATAATAATATGAACAACGCGTTTGGGAGTGGGTTATGCAGCACTCTAGAACGATGCAAAGATCAGTTGCCAACAAAATTGGGGAACCCGAACTTCTTAATCCATAACAGGTTATAGATTAAGAGGGGGCGATGTTTATACCCTAATATTTTACACCAAAAAGGTGGACTAACTTAGGCCTGAAAAGATCCTCTTTTTAGCTAGGTTCATTGGGTGCTAATATGATCCTCTTATTAGCTAAGTATGGATAACTAGGCCTCATAATCACTATATATAGAAGCACACGTGGTAGGCCCGGAGGAGTGTGAAAATTAAGCGTAATAAAACGCAGGCCTACAGTAATACCGCAAGTGCACGGTCGTCGGTTGTAGCTCGTGCAAGTACGGGTCGATCCACAGAGATTGGGAGTGTTTTGTAGTGTTTAGCTATTTGGGCTCTAAATTGCTATTGGGCTCTAAATTTGCTTTGGGCTCAGTTGGTCTTAAAATGAATTGAACTGGGCTTGATAATGAACAGTTCACTTGTGAACTGGGCTTGGTTTCAGTGAACTGAACTTGGGCTCAGTGTTGAAGTGAGCTTTGGGCTCAGTTGGCTTGTATGAGGATCTGGGCTTGACAGTGACAGGCCTTAGGTCTTAACCTGAACTGTAGTCTTTGCTGAGCCAAGCTCAGTTGCAGCAGCAGCAGTGGGAAGAGGAAGGAAAGCAATGCAGCAGTGCAAGGCAAGTGGAAGAAAACAGCAGCAGCAACAGGGTTGCAGCAGCAGCAGCACAAGGCAAAGAAAGGGAGGCAACAGGGTTGCAGGGCAGTGGAAGCAAAGACAATGAAGCAAAGGCAGTGGAGCAAAGACAATGAAGAAAATGAAGAAAACAAGCAGAGAACAATGCAAATGAACCAAGGCCTAAGCCAAGGGCAGGGGAGATGGTGAAGCTAACAGTGATGACAATGCAAGAGAGTTAAGCATACAAATGGAATGGAAAGAGAATTAGCTTGCTATGAGCACTAATTTCTCCCATTGCTCAATCAAAACAATGCATCCTAAGCATACAAATGGAATGGAAAGAGAATTAGCTTGCTATGAGCACTAATTTCTCCCATTACTCAATCAAATCAGTGCTTCAAAGCTCTAACCTAACATTCCATCACTTCTTGACAGTGAATTGAAACAACAGATGAACAATGAAAGAACAAACATCACAAACATCATAGGAACATGCACAACAAACATGAACATCAACAGGAAATTAAAACAGGGAAAGAAACTAACACACATGAACATCAACAGGATATTAAGAGTAGAACATATACATGATTAAACAGGAGCAGTGCATGAAACAACACAAAATTGAAGAGAAAAAAAATATTAACAGAACATGAAAGTCCTGGACGCCGGCTATTCCAAGCATACCCTGAACTTGCTCTACACACTCTCTATTTATAGCATACAAATACCCAATTTTTTCAAACCCTAAAATTAGAAATTAGGGTTTTTCAATTCCCAAAATTTTTCACCTAAACTTTGAATTGACGTCGACCCATGTCTCTTTTCTTCTCTCTCGGTCCTTCTCTGCCTCCAATTGCGTCAATTGCTCCCTAATTCGAGGTGTTTTATCAACCCTCACCTAGGTCAGTTGGTGAGAGGAGTTAAAGCAACTCGGCTAGGGGGATGGTGTGGTGTCGGGTGATGATGGTGAAGAATTGATGGCGCTGCAGAGGTGAGGTGGTAGAGATGGTGGCAGGGAGAGGTGGTGGCGATGGCAGGGTATGGGGGTGGAGCAGTTGCAGAGAAATGAGGAGATGGGGGAGAAGTCGATGGAAATGGGATTAGGGTTCGTTTGGTTGAGGGTATAGGTTTCTGATGCTAGGGTGTGAAGCAAGTTCAGCGGAGTTTGATGAACAACGAGTGGAAGGCGTTGGATGATCCCATATAGATTGAATCGAACGGCTACGATGGAGAGGTATGTGGCGACCGTTGGATTGTGAGATACAACAAAATTGACGACACCAGATGGAGTTAGGTGTTGTAGTGTTAAGCGGAAGTATCGAGGTTTGATGCGCAGGCAAAGAAGCGACCGTAGGATCTAATCTGAAGGCTTGGAATTTAGGCACTATGGTGTTTTACAGGAGCTTCAGATTTTGATGCGCTATGAAGGAGCGACCATCGGATGATGAGATGGATCCGATCTAACGGCTGAGAATGGAGGCGGGTATGGATATAGAAAATGGGTTTGGGTAAGGGTTTTGGGTCTTGGGTATGCCAAGCCCATATCTTCTTTAAGAACAATTCTTCCTTCTTGAGCCCATTCCTAGCTTTTTGGACGTGCGCTCCATTCTTTGCGGCTTCCTTGCGTAATTTCTTCCGGCTTTTCACTACTCTTCAACTCTTTTCCGCTCCGCAAGTTATCCAGACTTTATTTATTACCTAAAAATATAAAATTAAGTAAGAAAAATATTTATTCTTGAAAACAATGAAAATACAGAATATGGGATAAAATGTAGAATTACTGCACAAAAGATGAGTTAAATGCCAACAAAAAGGGATAAATATATACAATATTTGGCACTCATCAACACGTACAAATTTCCAAGTCAAGACAGGGAGGTGCCAGTTGACTATAGAAACATCAGCACTGGTGCCATATCAGCAAATCAGAGTCTCAACAGAATGCCAGGTCCTCACCATGGTGCCACATCAGCATGCCGCGTCAATAAATGGAATGTTACGTCAGCATGCAGTACACTCAGCAGGTGACGTGGTGGAACAATCAGCGTATTCTGTCGTACGATCAGTATATTCCGTGAACGTTAGAAACACCGTTAGAATATTCCAACAACGTTAGCATATACTGTTAACTGCTAACGACGTCTGTTTATCTTAACACCGTTAACGATCCAGCCAATATGGACCGTTCACTGTAACGACGTCAGCGTTGCGTCATCTGCTTGAATCATCATGACGACGTCATCGTCTTATCCAGTTCAGTCATCTTCTCCGGCGTGTTCATCATCTCCGGCGGCGGTAGCAGAAGTTCCGTCAATCCCTAGCGGCCTTTCCCGACGGATCTGACCGGCCATTTTCCGACGATAATTTCCGGCAGAAAAATCCGGACGACGTCAGCAGCTAGGTTCCTGTACTTCGCGGGTTAATCTGCTTCCAAGACCCCCGGATTTTTCTGATGGGTTTTCAAAAGTGATTGTAGTGATAGTGGTAAGGGGTATCGTTCAAACTCGAACTTGTGAAGGAAATGGATTTTTAGATTTAAATAAATTAAATACAAAAATTATAAAAAATGTGGGCGAGAGGTACTGGGACTAAGAATTTGGCCGAATTCACTACACAAGGTTCATTCATATATTCTTTGACAATTTAAAACTCAATAAAATTAACATGGAATCTGGTTTTGACGAGATAGATTCTCAAAACATCGATTGTAAGTCCTAAGCATGATGTATCAAAACAACTAAGCTAAGCATACATCATCAAATTAAATAACAATCAATTAATTCAAATCATATTTCAATTTTAAATTAATGCAAAAGTGATAGACGCCTTTATGTGTCTAATATAGCTCATTTATGTATATTGTTAGTGCTCGATTTTATACTCATTTGGCTATTTTATGCTTTTGTAGGTGTTTTTGGAAAAATAAGGTTTTGTGGCGAAATTGGCTAAAAATGTGGCATTTGGACCTCCGTTGATAACGTACCGGAAGCGCCCCAGAAGTGTACCGGAAGTACCCTAGAAATACCCTGGAGGAAGCCCGAAAAAGTGCGGAAAACACCCCAGAAAAATCGCTAAAGGCACCCCAAGAGATATTGATAATGGCACCCCTCGGTTGGATAAGGGCACCCCAGGACACCCTAGCTGTTAAAGGCACCTGACGTTAGGATAGGTACACCTCACCTTCTTCACGTTTCAAGAATGGTTTTTGGCGGGAAACTGCATGCAGTTCAAGGCAGATTTTGGATTCGAACTTGGAGCTGATTTAGAGAGATTCAGTCGTTAACTTTGGTTGGATTGGGTGTGATATGACTAAACATGCCTGTTATAAGAGATTTAACCCAACCAATTGGGCTGGAATGACCGAGAGATGTAATCAAAGTCCAAACAGGGTACGTGCCCGGCTGTTAACTTTCAAAGATTTTGTGAAAGATTTCCGTGAGACTTTCAAGCTGGATATATATGCATCTAGTCCTTTTCAAGTGAGGAGAGAGTTTTCTGGCAATTTAATAACAATAGAAGATGCGTATGAAGAGTTTGAATAAGGATCAGCAGCCGTGTAGAAAAGAAAATCCGTGACTTGGAAGAAAGGAAAAAGAGAGATATACTCGGGATTTTATGTCCCTGCTGTGTATAAATAAGAAAATACGAGTCCCAGAGAAGGTTATCAAGAGGTTTGGGGGAGATTGGGACGTGGAGAGAGGCTGGAGGAGCGAAGAGCATGAGCTGCAGAAAAGTTCACCTGTTGCTGCTCGAGGAGGAAGAAGAAGATAAAGAACGGACCCTCCAGGGTCGTCGTTCTTCAACAGTGCAAGCAAAAGTTCTTAGGTGTCGTTCTTTAGCAGCAGTAAGGTATTATCGTTCTTCTCTGGAGGCTTACTGTCGTTCGTAGATCCACTGTTTTATCCTTTTTCAAAACACTTTGTGAGCTTTGAATTATTATTTTGAGTGTGCGTTTGATATGAATAGCTAAACCCCAATATTGGGATGATGGAGGAAACCATTCTTTATGCATGAGTAATTTTATTTAATTCTTTTATGACTATTTGCACTATTATGAATTGAATTATGATTTTTCTTGATTATTTTTGATTTTGTATGGTTATGTATGCTTAGTCTAAGAACTTTTAATGCATCATGCTTATGATTTACATCTAATACTTAATAAAATCTATTATTGCCAAAGAAAGAGTCGATATTTATGACCTTGGGTATCAAAGCTCCATTGAGCTTCCCTCGTCTCTGTTTCACTTACATTAGCTAGGATTGATTCTAGAGGGGTGTGCTAAAATTGTAACGAATTCCCTTTCGAGAGATCGAAGCTGTTCTAGAAACAATCTAAGTAGAGCCATCATGATTTTTGTTTGCTAGAAATCTTTAGGTTTGTTTTGGTGGAGTCATCCTGTTGTGTGTTTGCTAGATCAACCTTCCTTGATAGAATTTTTATTCTTTTTATTCTTTTTGAATTTTTTAGTGTATGCCCGATTTTACTAGAGAACGGGCTTGAAAAAGAGATACTCTAGGTCGTTTAATTAGTGAAAAACCTAGTAGTTCTTCTTGTGTAAGTGGGGAGCTCGAAGATTCTTCTTTTGAGAGTCCCACTTTTGGAAACTTCAATTTCTAGAACCTGTCTCTGAGTGACGAAAGTACCCCTGGTACTTTAGTTGTGCCAGCAATGGCAACTTTGAAAGCATTATTGAATCCGACTAGGACTACTTAGGGCTGCACAAAACCGACTCAACCCACCAACCCAACCCACACCCGCCTGAAATTATCCGCACCCGACCCAACCCACTTAGGAGCGGGTCGACTATGGGTCACGACATCAAAACCCATCGTATGGTGGGTCGACTGTGGGTGACAACTTCCCTCACCCGACCCAACCCACCCATCCACCTAAATATTTCTAAATTGATGCTAACCCTTAGATTACCTATCCTAGATGAACCACATCCATTGAAGTGATAATACATAATACCTAAACCTAATCATCGGTAGCTTCTCTTCACTGAAGAGTCTTCAATCAGTTCCCTTCAATGGCAATCTCAGAGGCTCAGTTTATTTTTTCATTTTCTCTTCGCTTTGTAAATCAAATCACAGCATCACCAGCAACAATCAATCAACATCATCACCAGTAAACCAACAACCAAAGGTGAGACTAGGAATCATTGTAATTTGTAAATACTAATTAGGGTTTTGTTTCCTAAGATTGATTTTGGGTTGGCTTATTTCAATTGGGTTATTAATGTAATGTTCATTGTATTTTATGGTGGGTAACCCACCACCCACCCGACCCAACCCACCGTAATGTGGGTCGGGTGAAAATCGACCCATTGTAATGTTGGGTTGGTTGCGGGTGACAACTTCTGTTACCCACCATCAGTGGGTTGGGTGACGGGTGAGGTCAAACCCGACCCAACCCGACCCATGTGCAGCCCTAGGACTACTCGTCTGTCATGTATTAAGTTAGCTGACACGGATGCAACCTATGAATTGAGACCGGGGACTTTACAGATGCTCCCGATCTTTTTAGGAAAATAAAATGAGAACCCCTATTTCCATGTTAGGGATTTTGAGGAAATATGTTGTACCCTAAGAATAAGGGGCTTAGATGATAATGCTTTGAAACTTAGGTTATTCCCATTTTCCCGAAAAGATAAATCCAAAGCTTGGCTATATAGTTTGACTTACGAGTCAATTGAAACATATGAACAATTAACATCTGCCTTTTTCAACAAGTTTTTCCCTAGGCACAAAACATCGTCTATTAGGACGCAAATATGCACATTTTCACAACAAGAGGGAGACTCTTTGTATAGGTATTTGGAAAGGTTCAATGATTTTTTAGCCCAGTGTCCTCACCATGGTTTAGAAAAGGTTAGGCTGGTTCAGATCCTTTATGAGGGTTTAAATTATTCGACAACAACCATGATTGAGTCTTTGTGCACTAGTGGGTTTGAAAAACCAAACTGTTGATGCGGCGATGGAATTTTTGAATGACATCGCCGATCAAACCCAGCAATGGGAAAATAGTAGGGATCCCCAGAAAAAAATTCTTCTAAATAAAGGAAACGTTAATATGGTAGAAGGAGGCTATGAATAAGATGCCAAAATTGCTGCTATAGCAAAGAGGTTAGAAGCTTTAGAAGTGGGTCATACTAATGGTAGAGTTGAGCCTTTTTGGGAAGGCCAGAGTAATGAAGAGCAATCCAATGATCTTTATAACGACCCTAGATTCGATAACCGTCAAAAGTTTGACCCATAGTCAGAAACCTATAATCCTGGCTGGAGAAACCATCCTAACCTTTCTTGGTCTAAGGGCCAGAATCTAGGTCAGTCTAGCAATTCTAAAGCTCCCCCAGGTTTTGTCTATACTAAGAATCCCTCAGGACAAGCTCAGTTTCAGAATCAGCCAGATAAGAAAATCTTAAGCTTGGAGGATTCTCTCACTTTGTTAACTCATCAAACTGCACAATTTCAGCTATTAGTAGAACAAAGTCTACAAGCTAGTAACAGGATAGGACAAGAGAATAGTCAGGATATTTCCGAATTAAAAACCCAGGTTAGTCTGATAAATGAATCTTTGAGATAAAAAGGTAAGTTCCCTAGTCAAACACAACCAAACCCTAGAGGAGTTCATGAAGTAGGTACAAAACCATCACATCAGCTGAATGTTATTACAACCCTTAGAAGTGGTAGAGTGGTAGACAACAAGGTAACCATGCCCGATAGTAGACATACTGTAGAGGAGTCCCAAGAAGAGCCACTATCTGAAGAGACAGAAAAAGTTTCTAATGATGCCAATGTGGTTTCAGATAGGTTTCTTTTTGTACCCAGGGCCCCATATCCACAGTTGTTAGCTCCAACAAGGAGAGAGTCGACTTTCAATGAGATAATGGAGATATTTAAGCAGATGAACATCAACATACCTTTATTAGAAGCAATTAGGCAAATTCCTGCTTATGCCAAGTTCCTTAAGGACCTTTGTACGCGAAAGCGTAAGCTTAATGTCAATAAGAAAGCCTTTTTAGATGGTCAGGTAAGTTCGATCATTCTGAACCAAACATCCCCTAAGTATAAATACTCTGGATGCCCCACTATATCTTGTGTAATCGGTAATTATTCAGTGGATAAGGCATTGCTTGACTTAGGAGCTAGTGTTAACTTACTCCCGTATCATGTTTACAGCCAGCTAGGTATTGCTAAGTTGAAGCCGACTAAAATGACTCTAAAATTAGCTGATAGGTCTGTCAAAGTACCTCGTGGTGTCATAGAGGATGTTTTGATTGAGGTTGATAAGTTCATTTATCCAGTGGATTTCGTTGTCCTAGATACCCAACCTGTTCAGGATCCTAGTGCT
The DNA here is from genome assembly GCF_003573695.1 of Papaver somniferum. Taxonomy (NCBI): domain Eukaryota; kingdom Viridiplantae; phylum Streptophyta; class Magnoliopsida; order Ranunculales; family Papaveraceae; genus Papaver; species Papaver somniferum. The sequence goes on along the minus strand of NC_039366.1, from coordinate 203,396,213 downwards.
CAAATACTGGTGATTTTGGGTCGCCCATTTTTATCCACAGCTAATGCCGTCATCAACTATATGACTAGACTCATGAACATATCCTTTGGTAATATGACCACTGAACTGAATGTTTTTAATGTTACTGTACAACCTTCCATTGATTTAGAGGAAGTGAATATGATTAACACTTTAGTTCAAGATCTAATTCAGGATAATTGGGATGACACTTTATTTGATAATTGTTTGGATACATTTGATGAGACAATCCTATTAAGTCAGACAGGTGAACCAACTGTAGAAATGGAATAAGCTCTTTAGCATTTCAAAGACTCCGAAGATTTGGAAATCCAAGCAATAATTAAAGGTTTGTTTGAGAGTAGTGAAAACCCTAAGTTTGGGGGTAGTAATGATTCTTGTAATCGTCAAGTATCCTAATTGGAAGTCCCTAACTTGGGACTCGAGCCTAATGAGGTATTCCCTGAGTCTATTCAGACTCCACAACCCGATCCTCCTGATACTATCCAGGAGAAAATCCATATGTTAGAGACCCGTTTTTCGGATGAATATGTTTGCCGAGACACTCATACGAAGCCCAAATGGGCACCTCAGATAAATCCAGTTGTCTTGCGAGAAACTTTTGATCAGGTTGTGCTATATCTGCTCATTTTTCTGATCCTGAGCATTTGTATCCTATTTGTGTTAGCTCTATTTGGTCTTATGGACCCACAATTGTTTCGACTATTGGTATACGACTTTGGAAGGTGACAATACTTTTAGAGGTATTTGATGTATAGATCATGAATATAAATTTAGCATTACTGGGAGGCTCTCGTGCTCATGTGTCTAGATTCATGAAAACAAATCTCATAGTACTAGTAGATTCATACATACTACTCCCTCTGTCCTAGTTTATATGTCTAGATTAAGGATTCTTTTTTGTCTTAAAAAATTTGTTATATTTCATATTTTTCCAGATTTTATCCCGTCCATTTTTTGGAATCTGGCCGAGAATTGTGTATTTCAATTTTCTAAACAAACTTTTAGTTCTCCTATCTATATATTTCCTTTAATTTGAAAAAAACAATAACAAAAATGTAGATATCTAAAAACTAGAAACCTATGATAATTGTGGAAAAAAGTTATTCTTTTTGAAAAAATTGGGACCAACATAACTTCCGCTGCCTATCCTAGTGATAGACATGAGCCCCTCCGGTCCCAACCACGTCGGATGGCCCTCGTGGAATAGACGGTCAAACATAGAATCCGAATTTACCATTTGGAATACCAAATACCAATCAAATTACAGATCACTTTTTATTTTATTTTATTTTATTTGGCCAACTCATGTAGAAAATCGTTAAGAGTTTGAAAATTTCACCCCGCCAAGCCCGCCTTTTAAAAGACTGATAACTGATTTAAACCTCTTAATCAGCATCACGGTTCCTGCGGGACTGCAATTCGATGGAATCCAACTGTATATTATCGATCTACTCCTTCCTCAAAACTCGTTCATACACTATATAAACATACATCGTTTCTTCATTCCAAAACCTTTAGTTTTTCCATTTTCTTTCTTTAATTTCATTGATTTCTTTTCCTTTTTCTTAATTAGTTTAATCTAATCTTACAATGGCGGCAGAGAAAGAGAGGGAAACTCATGTTTACATGACGAAGCTTGCCGAGCAAGCTGAAAGATACGAAGGTACTTGATTTTTTCATATGTTTGTTCATTCTGAGTTTATAGAACTTCATCCATTTGATCTCATCTGTTAAGTAGCAATCAGTTAGGGTTTGTGTTATTTGGTTCTCATTCTACGTTTTTACCATTTGGCTGGTTGCGCATCTCAGTTGTTTGATTGTATTTCCATAAAATATGAATCGTTGTGATTGAGAATGTGTGGGAATGAGGTCATTATAGATCCAATCTGTTATGTACCTTGTGATAGTTGTGCTTTTGCAGCAGTCCTTATATGGAAAATGGCTCCACATTGTTCCATCCCTTCATACATGCATGCCTTAGAGTCAAGGATACCAATGTCAGCATACCTACAACTAGACTAAGACTAAACCCATTGATTGCCTATTTATACAAACATAAGGTTCTTAGTCCCGTTGATTCCATCTTGTGCACGCTCTTTAAATTTATCAGTTCTAATCAATTGGATCAGAAAATTGACTATAATCCTTTCTGGGATACCTTCATCTCTCAAAACCTGTACATTGCCGGATATCCTTTCCTGAATTAATTCTATAATGTAATTACAACCTTTGACAACTTTGTCTTAAGTTCGGACAATGTTTCCGTTTAAGCCCCTACTGGCCCATATGGCACTCACTGAATGCTAATAATTCTTTACCTAAAGTCTATCGACAAAAAGGAATTTTTCTTCAAAGTTCAAGTAAAAGTGACATACGTCTCTAATGAACAAAACCAAAAATTAAATCTAAAAATGTAACCACTGAAAAAAAAATCCAACCATTGCTATCTACAACGAAGCTGCTTGTGAACAACATTAGTCCTCCCCGCAACCGATTTGATAAAACAGTTGACTAAAAAAAAAAAAAAAAACAAAGATTTTGATACGGAATTAAAAAGAGTTATAGTTCCTGAGAAAGAGACTTAGTGATAAAGAGGCGTAAAAAGGAGATGGACAGATGGAAACTCAATTAGTCGTAAGTCAAAGTGAGTCTTCCAAACGATCATGACGCTCGTGAATTCAAATTACCATATGCGAAAAGTTTTGCAAATAATATAAAATATAAAACGATAAAAGAGACGATACTTTGTGCAACAAACAATATGATAAATTCATACGTACATCAAAAGTAGCAATACCAAATAATATACATCAAAAGTAGCAATACCAAATACGTACAGCCGGAGATGCAACACCAAAGGAGAAAAAAGAAAAGAAATCGACTGATCGACGACTTTGTTTATGAAACCTGCAAAACAAACGGTACATAAACACATATCAGATAACGAAATCTTAATTTAAAAAAACAAAATAAAATCAAGCGCAAAGCAAATGAGGTTTTTTTTTTTTTTTTTTTGCCGGAACGCCTTATATAGACTATAGGGACATGAGGCCTATAGAAACCTTAAAAGACACTTTTATTGAAAACTATTCTCTCCGTCTCACTCTTAGATGATCAAGTTCAAGTTTGCACAATTTTTAAAATAAGTAAGGGGAAAGAGCATCATTAAGCACTTTTTACAATTATACCCTTATGCATAATAAATAATTAAATGCTGAAATGATTTATCTCTCAAACTACACCATGGATGTTCGTAAACTTCATATCATTGGAAAACATTTTAAAAAACCTACATAGCGAGTATAAATATGCCTATCAAATTATGTATATTTCTTATATTTTTTATAATCAATTAAAAGGGTAATTTTAGAAATATCTCCTTGTTTATTGATATAGGTCACTTAGTAGATATCCAAAATCTAAAAGTAAAAAGCGCACTTAGGAGTGAGACGGAGGGAGTATTATTTTTGTTATCATATCTTAATTCTTATATTGGGTTTTGTTATCTTGTGCATTGATCAAAGATAAGGACCAATCATTGCACTGGATCTTGTAAAACACAATTAAAAATCAGAAGATAAATCTTCGTACTGGAGAATGCAAATTCTAATTGGTTTTTCAAATGCGCATTTATGGAGTGTGAGATTATGCATTCTCCAATGCAATGATTGGTCCTTATTACATGTAAAAGATAACAAAATCCTTTTATATTTTCTTAATATTACTTTATTCGGTGATATTAGACAAATGAACATACTTTTCCTTTGGAGATCTTTTTGTAAGGAATTTTTATATTTTCAAGATCTTTTCTGATTCTATCAAATTTCTTTAAATAATCTTTTTTGATTCTATATTTTCGAAAAAAAATTGAGTCTATTAACTTACCTTAAATAATCTTTTTTAATTCTATAAAATTACCTCAAATACGTTTTTCTAGATTTGATATTACCAAAATTACGATTATTTGTTAGATATAGATATCCGTAAAATACCTAAATTAAGTTCATAAATTGTTAAACAAATGCTAAATACGTTAGTGATTTTTTTGATGTTTTTTTAATAGTTATCATGAAATGAAAAATATTAAGAAAACTAATATTGAAATTTCTGATTTTGGCTCGTGTGTTGTTGTTGAAAACAGGGAACAAATAATCAAATTAGATCTCAAACAGCTGAGTCCCGGAGTAGGTCGCTATCTTTAAAGTATTTCTCTTTTCAAAAGACTGTGTCCAGATCCAGTACTGTGGCAGAATACATGGCTTTACCTGATGCTACCTCAGAGATTATTTGGATTCAATCTCTTCTCTATGAACTACATTATTGGTGCTCTAATCGTCATGTGCTGTGGTGTGATAATATGGGAGCAACATACTTAACAACAAACCCAGTTTTTCACAACTGAATGAAACATATTGAAATAGCATTCCACCATGTCAGAGAATTGGTTGCAGCCAAGTCATTAGAGGTTCTTTCTTATCTACTCGAGAGAAAATTGTAGATATTTCACAAAGGGTTATCCACCAAGCGCTTTTCTCTTTTCAGGTTCAAGCTCAGTGTCTATGCACCTGCATAGACTGGTCTCACGCGGGGTGGTGGGGGGTAGAGTATGTCTTTAAAATGCGTGAATTGTGTCCTGTATTTGTAAGTGTGAGCCTGTGAAGTGTGTGCTGTGAGAAACTGACAGTAATATGTGAAATTATACGTTAGCCACCGACTAAGGTGGTTAACAGATTTTCAAATCTTATAAAACACAGAAATTGTGTGATTGATTCTGTAATGAAACGTGAGAAGAATTGTTATCAAATGAAATCAGAGAGATTGTCAAACGATCTCATCTATTTCAACAGACATAAACGACTAACAAAAATTACATTATATTGTAATTGTCTCAATACAACGGTCAGCAACAATTCATTAATAATGATTAACATAGACCTGGCATTTGATATTGTACCTATAATTCCTATAACCAAACATATAACTATGATAATCAGATGCACCACTAAACTAGCTAATGAAATTGTTTTTCTAAAAATCCTAAGATAAAAGGAGATGGGAAGAATAACCGATACATAAATACTAACCAAGGAACCAGTTAGGCCAAGAATAGTTTCGAAGAAGGGGATGTAATTGCTAAAACAAGAATACTTAACAGAAATAACGATCCGGTTGCACCCCTTATAACTGTTCTCTTCCACAAAGGCATTTTAGCTGGCAGATGACATTCCATTTCAGATGCCAACGGAACCATAAAAAAAACAATACTTTGTCATTGGTGTGATGATTGCTGCCCATACTGCACTCTGCGTAAAGACCAAACTTTTTTGGCATGCTCAGCGTTACCTGTGAGCTAACCTCTGGGCCAAACATTTTAGCTCCCAAGAATGCTAGAACTGTGTATAGAGTCGACACTATACCAAAGCTTAAAAACGAAATATCCAACAAACATGATTCTCCAATAAATAAATAATCGAATTATCAATTTTTTTCACTTACGGTAGAGAATGTGGTAGGATTTTCCATTGATCTGTAGACATCAGGGATGCCCATGTGGGAGGCAATGTTAAAAATATATAAACCGGATACTGGGAAAATGTTATTGATTCGGAAAACCTATATAGGTTTGTTAGCTTTAATTCCACCAAAGAAACAGGTGCAAAACAAAACATCGCATATCAGGAACGATAACAAAATACTGAATGTCGAAATGAAAGATATGCTATTAAAATTTCTTAACCATACGGAAGGTATGGAAACCAGTATCGCAATCACTTTCAGGCTCTGCACTATGGACAAGCTGAAAAGCGAGATATGGAAATAACGATATCCGTCCAGAGATCGGGTTAAGTGATCGATCAAGGAGATTGTAAAAAAAAAACAAGTGCCATGAAAGATTCCATATTGACGAAAAATAATGATATATATCGTCCTTTTCTTCCAAATGCTTGATACCCAATGTCTGTGTAGCTTCTTAGCCGAACATCGGTTGCGAGACGTCGACACAACCTAGTAAATGAGAAGTGTATGCGCCTAACATGAACAAACCACATAGGATGAATGCAGATGCCCAACTACCGGTTTGTAGTGCATAGGCAGTCGATAACTGCCCCAACCTTATCAAAAAAATTAAGAAATTATTATTAATGTTTTCATATATATATATATTTATTGGTTTTGTTTGGTAAAATCTTTGATTATCTATAATCATAAATACATAATTGATTTTAGTAGAAATATTTTTATAATAAATTTGTAAAAATACATTTTACAAATAATTGACTATCTTGGTAAAATGCTCTAAAAAATGAGAGGAATAAACAATGATTTAGGATTATTTTTTTTAAGTCCCCTATTTTTCTTAGCTCTTTTGATAGTTTAGAGAAAATAAGAAGAAAAAACCCAACATACTTTTATTAGAAAAAATAATTTATTATAATAATATTTAAAAACAATTTTTTTCAATTTTTGAAAATAATAGATTTTTTCAATTGTGATTAAAATATTCAATTATTATTATGGTTGTCAAACACGTACATAGTCCATTATGAGCTATATAATGAATTATGGGATAATAATCAATTATTATAATGATTACCAAACAAACCCTATAGCACCGTCGTCAACACGATGAAGCTAGTTTTAACTTGAAAAAAATGGAACTTCTTTCATATATTTAATGAGCGAGCATGCATATAACGCACCTATCAGGAGTCCCGTCATATTGAGCAGTGCAGGGAAAGATGTGCTTGTTCCCACAGGAACATCATGTACTTATATTGTTGAATCCTTATATGAGAAGAGATGTATCGTCGAACCCATTGAATTCGAGAGAAGAATAGTCGAAGAAGATGATGATAATTTTGTTGTTTGAGATATTATTGTTCTCTTTTTACTCTTCCGATCAGGTATTTATAAATCTTAATTGGTTTGTTTCATTTTATTATTTTTATAAGGTAAGCTCTTAACTGTTAACCATACATATACAAAGATAAGTTATTGTTTTATATATCTGTTTTGCCGATGTGAATAGATATTTACTGAAAAAGTATACTTTGAAGTACGGGTGATCTGCAAATATGTTGTTTTTATTTACTAAAATATTCTTTGTTGCCAACAAAGTTTGGGGTGATCAAACAATTTTACTCACTTTCCAATTTTTACTTGTACAGGATATACGTTAGAGATGTCTTTCCACTTTTACTCACTTTCCAATTTTTACTTGTTTAAGGTTACGTTTCACTATCGGATATTAAATTTTCATAAATATCAAAATCAAAAATATTCTAACCATAAGTGGTTATGTTTCATAATTTTCTCATCCCTAAGTTAACCTAACTTTATATACAATCGTGAAAACTAATAAGTTATCGTGACTCTGCATATGTTTTGGAAAATATAAACTCTCCCAATTGTAGTAAGTTCAATTCTCATAAAAAATTTATCCAGTTTTTGATTTTTATATTCAAATATTAACTATAAATCAAATAATTAATTTAATCTTATTACTAATCTTGTTTAATTTAGTTAAATTAATCATCAATATTAATTAATTATTAGGATAAGGGTTTTGGAGATTACCATTTCATGATCTGATTTTTCGTTATCTTGTGAGCCCTTAAAATCAAAGTTTTGGAACCTTTATAATAGTTTTTTTTTTATAAAATGCATATGTTAAGAAATAAATGATTTTTGAAAAAAAACAGATTCAAAATATTATGAAATTCAAAACTGAGAAAATAAATTTGGTTGTAAAAGAGATTCCTGATTTCAATTGATTTCCAGACCCTCTTCTTCGGAAAAATTGATCCATAGAAAGCTAAACGAATAGAGACATGTCCCCTCTCCTTTTCAACACAGAGAAAAGAATTACTCAGATTCATTTGAAAGCAGCAGCAGAAGAGATTTTTTTGTTTTGAGAGGAGAGAGAAAAGAACCGTTGTGTGAAAGGACGCCATGTCTTTGTCTCTAAGAATAGTTTATTATTAGTTACGATGTTGTCATTTTGAGAAATAACATCTGCCTGCTGGCACTGATTTCCTGTATGATTGATTAGTCATATCAGATCATCTTAGTTTAAGTTGGTTTAGTGGTTTTTTTTCCCCTTTTGACGGCGTAACATAGTCTGGTGGGTACCCTTTCTATTTGAATCCTCAGAAGAACACTGATAGAATATCTGAAGAGTATCTCTTTTGTCTTCCCTGATAGGACGTTTAGATACACACTTGGGAATTATTTTCTGATTTCCGGAAGTTAAAAATAAAAAAAATCAGTTTTAATATAAGATTTTAAAACCATTTATAAAAATAAGAAAAGAGTTAATTTTTTTAAGAAAGTAGAAGTCACAAAATTTTCTTTCTTTTTGTTTTTTCTTTTCATCTGCAGAAATATTTCATCTTTTAATATTCAATAAATCTCTCTTTTCATCTTTCTTCTTCAAATTTTCTTTTAATATAAAACTAAGACCGAAACGTTTTATTCAAGGTCAGACACTCATTACTCTCCGATCCGTTATCAAAGCCAGGGACACACATCTCAAATTGCCAAAAGATTATTACGATCAAACATCTCGTTGCTTAGTTAGTACAACGTGGTGGGATCCACACGTATATAAACACATATGTTATCTTCCCAAATCCAGTGAGCCCACCGTTTATAGCCATGTGGGAGGGTCTACAAAAGGCTGCTAAATGTTTGCTCCAAGACCATGACGCTGCATTTGGGTGGTAGACTAACCAAAGATTGTTGGAAAACCGTCCACAAATTTTCATGTTACATCCATCCCTAATTATATGATTTCGGTGTTTTTAAATTTTTTCATTAATTATTAACTTTATGTCATTTAATAATTATGTTTATATTCATTAATGATAGAAGATATTTTTAACGACAAAAAATTTACGAATATCAGTAGTATAATTTAAGAGATCAATTATTTTTAAATTGTATTATTAGGTCAACTAATTTGAAAAAGAGGTAGTATTTGCCAGTAGGCCCTGAACTTTAGGTGATTGTTGTTCAGTGTTTTAATACTACCGGATAGATGTCGACAGTTTTTATACCCTAAATTCTCCATGACTTTTTACTGTTGTTCCTCGTTCTCAACATTTTGGTCGGTTTTATTTTGGGTTTTTGCTGCAATTCTATTTTGGGTTTTGGCTTACAGGAGCTTTATTTAAAAAATCGATTTGGGGAGATCCCAAGTAATTACTGTGGAGGAAATCCTGGAGAACTAAAAGGTCTATCGACAGGCCTGACATCAGAGGTAAAAATTGTAATCACCAAAGGAAGAAATTCGTATCTACATATCTGGCAGTTCTTAGAGTCATAAGTTATTGAAAGATTTCCTCCGTCAGAAAGTTTCTGAGAACCAATTCAAGGTGTCAAAAAATTTGTCCATGAATCACATTGAAATTCTAATAGTTTGGGTTGGTCTAGAATTTCAACTGATCCATCGAAATCAAATACCTATTAAGAGTATCTAACCAATTCTATAAAGTTAATTTCAAATCCTAAAACTTCAGAGTAACACCATTCATGCCACCACCAGCACTGTCATCCTCAGGAAACCCAACAGGAAGAGTAGTCACAAAAATGCAAGCACCATTAATGCTGCCACCGCTATAAATACTTGAAATCGTCAATTTACCAGGAGTAACACGAAAACTTATTATTGTAAGGAAAACATCATCAGCTAGGAATATGACCGAATATGTTGTATTTGGTGAAAAATAAATTGTGATCAGAAATAAATTGGGACATATTTGACATTTCACTTATTTGAATTCAGTCTTTGGTAGGTGCTGCAGTATTTTTCAATGCTAAAGACATCACTATTCACAGTTGAGGATATTGACAGATCTATCAAGTTGGAAGCCAACATGAAGAAATTCACAGACGCCCGATCGAGTTTAAAGTGAACGACAGCACGCTGATATATGCATACTAGTTCTGCCTGATATTTTACTATGTTCAAAATAGTAGCATGTGTCTTCCATTTGTGTTCTTTACCTCCGCAAATGTGTGTACAGTTACCAGTTGCTAGAGATCTTGGAAAGAAGAGTAACCATACAATCTTCGTGAGAAGCTATGGCTTATGAAAAGTTGGATATACTGATTTTAGGATCTTGACATTTTCTATTATGGGTAATGTGGCAATGGTAACAGATTGAAACCAAAGATAGAACTTAGTATTTAAGTTAACCAAACATTAATTATTAGTAAAACTTACAATTCAAAAGTTGTAACTTATCAGGTTCTGGAAGCTTAATTTGGTAACAGGTTTTGGAAACTTACAATTCAAAAGTTGTCGATATTCTTATTGTAAAGAGCATGCTTTCAGAACTTGTCCTTTCCCTTTCTGCTCTTCCTCACTATCGGATCACCCATTCTCTCATATTGGGAATGACTTGTGCTAGCTGAAAGCAAAAAATGGTTAAATCTCCATAAATACTTGACGGTGAACTCGCTAAATTAATAATTTTTCATGGTACCAATTACTAATATCATTTTTAGTTGCAATATTAATTCGATAAATTAAGAACTTTTCTAAAAGGAAACCAAGCAGGTATTTTATGTAAGCCAAGAAGCGGAAAAGGTTGTTAATTAGAAGTTAGATTCTTGTAGCAGTTAATGGTTGAAATCAAATTCAATAATTTTGGAACACAAAAGATCAGGTTGTTAATTAGAAGTAAAATAAGACTAATTGGTAAACTAAGTCATATTTCAAAAGAAGTACTAAAAGATTGTAATATTTGTCCATATCGATCTCAAAAGAAGATGGAGACGGGAAATACCTTGTATGAGGTTGAAGTCTGCAATCTTACGCGATTCTTCATTGCCCAAACGACATAGTTCTTGCAAAAGTCGACAGTACCAAATGTTTAAATGTTGTAGAGAGGTTAGGCGCTTCATCTGTTCTTCAGAAGGAAGATTCCTTAGCTCCTCGCAGCTTTGAAGGGAAGATAGTTCTCCAAACCACTCAGGCAAGCTCAACAGCCAAGGAAAACCAATTATTTCGAGAAACTGTAATGAAGTGAGGAGTTGAATTTGGTCTGGCAACACATCCCTTAAAGTAGGCCACCCGCATATCCTCAATTGACGGAGGGAAACGAAGTATTGTTCATCATCTGATCCATTGGCTGCTGGGAATGGAAAAGATATTAAGTCCTCTGAAAATCCACCAAGTATCAGCGTCTCAAGTGCCGGGAGGTGTTGGATACCATCTGGCAAATATGTAACACTACTACACTCTTCAATAGCCAAATAGGTCAGATGATTCAATCCCCAGAAGTCTGGAGGCAACGACCGTAGAGAAGGGCATCTCAAAATTTCAATTTTGGAAAGAAAATTGTTAGGAGCATGATCTGGTTGATAATGCTGCTGCTGCTCCTCACTATCTAAACCACTAAAGACTGGAGAACGTTGTTGGCGCCCCGGAGTAGTTTTAGAGGTAGTGTACTAAGCAAGGGTTTATTTTCTAGATGAATTCTAAAATCCAAGTGTTTGAGAGATGAAAATATAGTCGGTGTGGTTGATAACTTGAAGCACTCGAGGATCTTCAATGTTTCTAGGCGAGAGAAACTAGATGTTGATGACCATTCTTCCAAATTTAAGAAATCAAATAAGCAAAGAAGGGAATGATCCTTCTTCACTTCTTGATGCTTCTTCATTACTTTGATGGAACTCAGGACCAATTTGTTTAATAGCTGCCATCTGATACATATAAAGATATCTAAGAGATTGTAGTCGTCCAAGTGCAGGAAGATGTTCACACTTTACACAACTAAATAGACTAATAGCTACCAAATTCGGAAGATGTATGGAAGTATTCATCCATGTAGGGAACTCTGAACCACCAAAATCATATATTTCTAACTCTATTAGATTTGGGTGAGGTTGGAGACCGTTTATCACCTCAGTATCTTTGGTGATTCTACCGGAATCCTCACAACTTATTGGATCCCAACGCAGTCGTAAGAACGAAATATTTTTCTTCCCTTTTAAATTGGCTTGCGTGGCATCTGTTATTCTTTCCAAACTTGAAATCGTCAATTTACCTCCAAGGAGATTTAGATCTTTTAATTCTTCTATGCCATAACCATCGCCTATTCCCACAACAAATATAGATAATTTTTTAAGTTTACTAAATCTGCTCATCTCTTTTGGCATTCTAGTAAACGCAGGGTCCTCTAGGCTTATAGAATTGTATGAAAAATATTCCAAACCGATCAGCTTTGTCATGTCGTCCGGAAGCTCTGTCAAGTCACACCCAAGGAGCCTAAGGGTTTGCAAATTGTAGAGCTGAATGAAAGAACTAGGTAAAGATTCAATGAAGGTATATGAGAGATCAAGATACCTAAGATGCCTCAGTTCGCCAATTGATTCAGGCAACTTTTTAATATCTGTGTGATTTAGACTTAAAACCCTTAGTAAATTGAAGCTGAAGATCTGCTGATTTAATTTGAGATTGTAATAATTGAAGTCATCGTCCTTTTGATGATGAGAAACAACAAAAGTGCGTAGTTTGGAGGCTTTATAAATCTCCGAGGGAATTGCTGAGACCTTCTCACCAACATAATGTAACCCTAAGCGACGACTCTTATCATATTGCTCAATAACTTCCGGATCAGCATCTGTGTTTACCTCTACCATCCGAGACTCACTCCCAGCGACTGACATCACAAGATCGTGCACAAGATCATGCATTATGAATGTCTTACTATCCTTCCAATCCCAATGCTTTTTGTACTGAGCGTACTCATCCTGGATAAAAGAGTTGAGCAACAAAATCTTGAAATATTCGTTACCTATAGTTTCTTGTGATGCATTTGGTTCCGGGCGACTGTTAAGGAACGATTCTGCCATCCACATTCGGATCAGTTCCTTCTTCACAAATCTATGGCCCTTTGGGAAAAGGGAACAATACGAAAAGCATCGTTTCACTTCTGGCGATAAGTGATCATAACTCAACTTCAATATAGGGATGATCTTATTTTCGTTTTGTGGGAGATTCCAAATTTTGATATCTAACCATTCTTTTTCACTCTTTCTTGAGTAGAGCAAACCCCCAAGAACCTTTGCAGCGAGAGGAAGACCTCCACACCTGCTCGCAATTTGCTTCCCTATGTTGATCAGATTTGTGGTTTCGGTTGCACCTCCATGTCCAAATGCGATTTTCTTAATCATAGACCAACAGTCATCTTCAGGTAAAACTTGTAATTGGTAGATCTTGTATCGACAATAAGTCATCGGAGGAATATCTTCAGCACTTCGCATAGTCATGAGAATTTTACTTCCAGGGCAACTCAGAGACAAAAGATCTTTCAACAACTCCTCTACATCGATGCCCTGATTTTTCCATACATCATCGAGTACTATCAGGCATTTCCCCACCTTGAGCCTCTCTTTCAGGTGCTCTTGAATGACATTTAAGCTAGACTGGCGGTCTGCATTAGATTCCAAGATGTCACAAAATATCTCTTTGTTGCTTGATTTACCGTACATGGATACCCATTTTTTTATTACAAAAGGATCCTCTAATGAGTTATCATCATCAGCAATATGAAATACCAATTTAGCGAGAGCGGTCTTGCCAATCCCTCCCATACCAGTTATGCGAATAACTTCCTTCGTTGCAGTCCCCTAGTAAATCTAATATATTAGTTTTATCATCTTTCCTTCCAACAATAGCAGCTGAATCATTAATAAGAGAAGATGTTTCTGATCTATATCCAGGTGTAACAGTATTAGAATCCGAGCAACCCAGCTGATTGACAAATTTAAATCTCTTCATACTTTTTGTGATTTCTTCCAACTTTGTATTGACTTCTTCAATTTTTCGAGATATATTAAAACGTCTTACGACTGTTTTTATTTCCATTTTAATTTGATCATCTTTATCCTCAAGTTCAGCCAAAACGTCTTCAGCGTCAAGAACCACATACTTGAGTCTTTCCAACCAAAGACTCACTCGCCGATTTTGTACTTGTTGCTTCTCAGCATCCAGTAATACTTCATCAATTTCCTCTAGTGTTCCAGCAAGCTTTTCTAGAGCACCCTTGACACCCCAAACAAGAGCAAGCTTGTCGTAACAAGGAGTTGACACTTTGGTTATTAAAAAATTTATAATCGGGGATACAAAAATTGCAGTCAAAGCTAGATCCATTGGTGGATTCATTTTTTGTTCTCCAAATCTGAAAAAAAGGTTTTGATGATAAATTTCTCTCTTTTCTTTGTTTCTGCTTGAGTAAATCTATCTCTCTGAGTAAGTCGATTGGAAAATAAATCAATAAATTATTAATACTATGAGCTCCTCTTTGTATAAAAAAGAATAGAAGAGGTCTTAGGTTCTTTTGCTCGCCACAACACAGTAAAATTATGAGAAGGAAAATGTCATTTCATGTGGGAAGAGAGAATAAATTTAGGTGATGGTGGACTGTGTTGATGTGAAAAAAGAATAAAGATATGAGATACGATAAGATTTCTTGACCATTTGGGTTTATAATCTAAAGACTGATTCCCTAAAAGATAATAATGGAGTGAAGTAAGGAAGCGGAAATGATATTAGCCTCTCCTTTTACCACACTAGTCACCACTAAGAACTGAGCGAAAGGGAGAAAGAGAAAGATATGGAGTGAGCTTTTTGCTTTGTTCAGCGCAAGAAGTGGAAAAGACATGCCTTCAGTCGTGACTCGGGACTCTTTGAGTTGTCTCGTCTTATCTTTCGGCTGATGGCTCATATTTTTGTATTATTGAATTGTATTTTTCTTTACACGTTTATAAAATTAAAAAATCAGCTTTTGGAACAAAAGTTACCTATTATTAGGCTAAAATAATATAAATAAGTCTGCTCACACCAATTTAAAAGGTAAAGAAATATCAACACAACTCTGGCGTCTAAACTTGTCATCCGTTGCCAGCTGATGCTGCCGAAATGCAGGGAATATCACTTAATATGCAGAAATTAGTTGAATACCCAATTTAAGTGACTAGTTGAATCACTTAAACTACAGACATTATGTAGACAGACGGACTGTGGTTTGTCTATTGTAACCAAACGCAGAATTAATATGAAACCTGTACATGCTAATGTCCCACAAAAACTAGTTATTCTAAACTTCTATTCATACTCGCACATTCAAATTCAAGCAATGGACAAACCTCTTGGGATTTCTTAGTTGGAGTTTTGTATGGTAGTAGTGTATTAAATAGTTCAGCATCATCGTGGCCTAGAATGTGATCGCGCCGTGTTTCAGCTTCATCATTGTCCACAGCTGCTTCACCAACATCAATAATAGGTTATAAATCACCACCAACCTCTTTACCAACCTCTTTCACTATGTTATTTGGATTCCAACTTTCCCCATCAGACATTCCATGACAGTTGCAATTCCCCATATAAATGTAGGACGAAACTGTTGCACAATAATTACCGTAGACTCAACTAAAATTCCAGTTATGAAATAGGTTTTAACAGTTAAATCCAACGTAACAAAAGGGTTCCAAATAACTCACAAAGCTCCTCCTTAAATGCGGTGCATGTACTGTTCAAATGGACAACCCGGCCACTTAATTGCGTAACCTGACTATTGATATCTACCACCACACTGAAAAGTTGATCGAGTCTGACCTTCCAAATATCGACATCAGGCTGAGGATTAAAAGCCGTATCACTAGCTTTTTCATCTGTGCCATTACACTCCTTAATCGTATCGTACATGTGTACATTGCCTTGAGAAGCATTAGGTTGCTGTACAATTGGAGAAACATACTCCACCACATCTTTGTCACTGAGGGGACCCTCAACTGACCCGGGAATTAAAAGCTGGTTGAAAACAGGCTCAGGCCATAGGATGTCTTCAGTGACCCGAACTTCAGAATTACCCTGCAACAAGGCGAAGACACTTAAAACAACATTAAGTACAAATTTTCAAACAAGTACAAATCAAAGGACAAACCTGTACCGGTTCCAATGCGTTACTAACTTTCTTCTCCACGTTATTAGGTGGATTCCCACCATTAACGAGGTCAATTTCTTACACCAAGTCAACATAACCATCTCCTAGAATGTTGGATATCCTTATGAACCACATAGGGTTCAGTCACAAATACGTTTTTTTGTTCATGTATTGAAATGTGTTCATATCTTGGTACTTCGTTGAAGAAACTAGATCAACTACTTCTGCAAATCATCTCCGAGAAGCTAGCAATTCAAGACACGGGTCCTCAATGCATTTAAAGAAGCATGAAAATTCGAGAACACTACTATTAGAAGACTAGCATAAAAAAAACTTCATCAACTAGCAATTTCTTCATGAAGGAACAAACAGTCTTTTGTATTTAAGAAATTTGTTCATTGAAATTGGGAAGTCCCGTCTCAAATATTTTGAAGCCAAGATTTAACTGAAATACTTATCAGGGGAGGATCATACTAAGAGGTATTTTAATGGACTATCGCGTTGTACTCTTTTTCCTTCGTCAAGGTTTTGTCCCATTGGGTTTTCCTTGTCAAGGTTTTAACGAGGCATCATTTGCGTCCCTCTATGTGTTTTGTGCTCTTTTTCCTTCAACTAGGTTTTTCCCTTTGGGTATTCCTAGTGAGGTTTTAACGAGGCAATAGTAGTGTGATGTCATCCAAGGGGGAGTGCTATGAAATAAATATATAGTGGATTTACACCACACTTACACTCCTCTTCACCGCCATCTTTTTCACCTTCTCACTTCCCCGATTACTTTGTAACCACCACCATTACTAGTAATAATGGATGCATAAACATTAATTCCATAGTAAGTGCTATTCTTTTTTCCCTATGAATAAAGAGCATTTCATTTGTAATGTTTACATTTAATGAGAATCCTTATACATTTTCTCTCTACTTTCTATGTCTCTCTTTTAGTTTTATAATACGTAATATATTATGTAATCAATTTCCAAATTGAGTTTGGACTTCCATAAAATTCTAAAATAGGGTAAGTTAAGTTTTCCTTTTCCATGATTTGACGGAAGTATTGTCCACCTTAGACGGTGTTACTAACGTACAGTTAAGTATTTGGTGTAAACACGGTGTAAGGAAATGAATTAGATTAAAACTCTAACGGAAGTGTTGTCCACTGATAGACACATTTTTGTGTCTAATATGTCTCAATTATATGTATTGTTAGTGTTCGATTTTATACTTATTGTGTTATTTTATTTGTTTATAGGTGTTTTTAGAGAAATAAATACCTTGCGGCGAAATGGGCTCAAAAACAGTGTTTTACACCCCAGGATAGAGTGTTAAAGGCGCCCCAGAAATGTACCAGAGGCACCCCAGAAATGTACCGGAAACGTCCCAGAAATGTTCCGGAGGAACCCACAAAAATTACTATTTCCACCCAAATTGATATTCACACCCCAGCACTTTGGATAAGGGGCACCTCAATTATAAGGGGCACCTCAGTTGGACAGCTGCTATTCGCACCCCAGAACTGGTTAGGGGGCAGTCATCTTCCACATTTGAAAAATCGAATTGGCGGGAAAACAAGAACAGTTTCTGGAAGAATTTTGGTTGGATTTTTGGACGAGATTTCAGGCGATTCAATGCCTTAAAATTGCTGGGATTATGTTTTTTGTCCTAAAAGGATTGGTATGTGTCTTTGTACCGACCAACTTGGGCTAGAATAGGAGAAAAAATTAAACAGAGATATGGCGAATATTTTGAAGATATTGAGGATATACGTGTGTTATGAGAAGATACACAGCTGGGATTCGAATATATCCAGATTAGGAAGTATTCAGATAGCTTCAGAAGAAGCGTAAAGATTTGGGACGTGATTTTTGCGAAACAGGAAAAAAATATTGGGAAAAATATTCTCAAATTACTGTGAAGATTTTTGGGCAGTTAATGAGTTGTTTCTGGGTATAAAAGGACCCCTTGGGTCTATTAGATGGGGGGTCGAGTGTTTGGAGAGTCTTAGGAGGAATAGAGAAGCTGTAGGAATCGAAAGAAAAACTTACAGAGAAACTGCCCCTGCTGCTGCTGTGAAGAACAGGAATCGGCCACGGTTCCTTCAACCTTTCGCAACGGTTTTCATCATCGCAACGGTTGTTCATCATCGCAACGGTTTGTTCAACCGATTTGCAACGGCATATTTAGCCACAAAACTTCGGAGACCGTCACCAATTATCTTTGTAACGGCGTGACAGCGACTTCGCAACAGGAATTTCTGTTGCGATTTTTCTGTTGCATTTGCTTACTTTGTAATTGATTTTTGGAGCAATAATATCATATTTTGAGATGAATTACACCATGATGAGCTAATCTTATTCTCTGGGGCGACGGAGGAAGCAATTCCACCAATAAATAATTTGGTAATTTCTATTTTTATTATTTATGCAATTAAATTTATTTAATTATTTGCCTTGAGTATATAGGAATTTTCCAAAGATTTTTATTCAATAATTGTTATTTGATTGATGGATTATGCTTGACTTAGAGTTTTTGATATTCCATGCTTTTACTTACAGTTATTATTTTAAAAAATCAATTTTTGCAATAATTAAAATTATTTTAAAGGAAAAATTTGCATAATAAATATTAGGAATATCAATTTAATTGGTAGAAAAGTGAAATCCTTAGCCCCAGTTTCCCCCAAAAAAAGACTTCAACCACTTTGTTATTTTCTCTACAATTTAATTAAATCTATAAAAAAAAGTTACCTTCACAAGTTCGAAAGAACCCCCCTTTTTACCACTATCTACAACAACATTTGAAAACACATCATCCACCTTCCTTTTTGTTGATGGTGTTACTAACGGACCGTTAAATACTTATGTAAACAAAGTGTAACCCATTTTTTAATATCCGGACGAATAGAGTTATGCCAAGTGTCCTCACCATAGTTTCTACATTAAAAAAATCGTATTTCGGCTAATAGAAAACGATGATTTCATCACCGTTCAACGCGAGAGCTTATGTAGTCAAGGCCTTTAAGGAGGATGATATCTCCAGCCTTATTATGCCTTGATATTTGGCCCGGAAAATCAAATGGTTGCAGAGCCCATTTTATCCAAAGGCTTTCATCATACAAAATTCCATGAGTCATGTAAGGCCTAAGGCATTCTTTGAAACGATTTTTTGGGCATTAGCCCATTTTGGTGGGGGACTACTATCATTTTTTTGGATGGATATTAGAAGTAATTTTGAATCACCCCTTATCCATATATTTATTTTAGTACCGAAATTACTCTTTTTAATTAAATTAGTGTAATGATTAGTGAGTTAATTAATAATTAGTGAGCTTAAATTAATAAGTTGATTTTTTTTCAAAGGAAGAATCATTGAGAGGGAGAAGAAGAAGATGACCATGATAGTGAAGATGAGGGTTTTGGACGAAAAAAATTAGATTTTTTTTTTAAGAGCCACAACCATAGTATGATATTTAGGGTACTCACGGATACTTCAAATTTAGTTGATGGTGCTTGGATTGGCCAAAACATTCCTAAAAATGAACAATTTACAAATTGATTTCGGTTTGGTTAAAAAGTTCGGCTACGACATCTGAAGAACAGGTAGCCGAACTCATCTGCAAGTGTAGTTCGGCTAATGTTTCTGAAAACACAGGTAGTCGAACTCAGCTTTAATGGAGTTTTTGCTTTCAGAGAAAAGTTCGGCTAGGAAAAAAATGTCGTGACGTAACCGAACTAAAAGTTCGGCTGGGAATTTTTTTTTTTCGACGTAACCGAACTCAATATATAAATTTTCAGGAAAAAGTTCGGTAAGGATGAAAAAATTGCCATGTAACCGAACTAAATGTTCGGCTAGGAAAAAAAGTTGGGATGTAAGCGAACTAAAAGTTCGGCTGGGAATTTTTTTTTGCGAGGTAACCGAACTAAAAGTTCCGTTGGGAATTTTTTTTTGCGAGGTAACCGAACTTTTTTCTGAAAGAAAAAACTCCACTAAAGCTGAGTTCGGCTAGTTCGACAAACTGTTTTACATAATTCCTAGTCGAACTTCTCTCTGCAACTTCCATTTTCAACTTATTTTTGATGATTACTTCTCATTTTTTCAACCAAAAATGAATGAAAAGTAATGAGTTTGTGAGAATATCTTTGCCAATGATTTAAATTAAGCTATATACAGAGGTGGTGGTGGTTGATGGTGGTGGTAGTCAGAGGCGGTGGTGGGCGGCGGTGGTGAGAGGAGGTGGTTATATATATATATATATATAAAAACGTGTGTGTGTGGGGTTATTTGGTTGATTTTAAATTAAATTAGGTTAAAGGTAGGTTAGACATTACCACACTTTAGGACACCCTTTATAAGTATAGGGTGGACATTCCTATCACAAAATAGCCCCCCACCAAAATTCTAACACTAAGATCAAGTTCTTGCTAGTCGAGAAACTTACGGATGTGGGTGTAGTCTAGGAGACCTGGGCTCTAATCCCAGCAGCCACAAACAACATTTTTAGTTTTTGGACTTGCTTGTAGCAGACTTTATGGTATATCAAGTTCGATTTTATTGAGCTAGTCCTTTTATGGCCTTTTTTGGTAAAATTTATGATTATAAATAATCATAAATTGATAAATGATTTTGATATAGCCATTTTGAAAATAAATTTTTCCAAACACTTTTTTTCAGATAATTGATTATCATAAAATGATTATACCAAAAAGGAGAGGAAAGAACAATGACCTAAGATTTTTTTTAGTCATATGTAGTTTTTCCTCTCTCTCTGGATAGTTGAGAGAAAATAAGAAGAAGAAATTCAACTTGAATTTGTTGGAAAAAATAATTGATAATTATAAATTTTCAAAATAACTTTTTTCTGTTTATTGAAATAATGGATTTTTTTCAATTATAATTAAAATAATCCATTATTATAATGGTTACCAAACATATATAAAATCCATTATAATCTGCATAATGGATTATAGGCTGATAATCCATTAAAATAATGATTACCAAACAACCTCTATAATTAAGAAGATCAAGATAATTATTCTGCACCATATGACCAGTCTTCTTTATTCTACACCATATACAAGGGCACAGCTAGAAATCCAAGATTTATTCGTCTCAATGTAATTAGCTCATTAACTTCATGAGTTCCCATGGAACTGCAATTTATTCATAAAATTAAGAGAAGTCATCGGTATGTAAAGGTATAGGAATTCATAAAATGAAGCGGTGAAAAATTTACCTGAACTAATGTTTACATCTCAATCTTTTACTCATCGTTCGAGGGAAAAAAAAGCATTTTGGAGACAAGTACTCATTCAAGCTAAAACCCGTTATGACATCTCCCTCGCTTTCACAATGTACGGTGAGTGTGATACCTTTTTCAAATTAAATTAGACAAAAATTTTGGACATTAATAAATCTGGTGAGGACATTTGGCGATACTCTATTGATCGAAACATTAAAATTTGGATAACATTCTGTTTACCCGCTATACTTAACTGGATACTTGTAACTCCGTTAGCAGAAACATGGAAGGACAATACTTATATCAGTGTTTATGCCTTAAACAATTCGTACTTGGTTTATACCGAATACTTAACTGGACGTTAAGTAACGTGGTTGGTGTGGGCAACACTTACCTCAAAATCTGATTCACTAAGAGTCAGACTTTACCAAATCTTTGTCGGCTGAAAACCATTCTCTCTGCCGCCTCCATCTCTCTCCTCTTTCCTCCTCTGTTCTCCTACGATTTATTTTAGTTTAGGTTAGGTCTTTTAGCAGAAAATACCAGAAACGCAGAGAAGCGATTCAGAGATTCATCAAAAAAATAAAATCTCGGCTATCTTCTTTATTAGCTAGAGATGAACATTCCTGTTAAGTATGATGATTATGACGCCTTAATGAAAGAAGAAAGAGGCGAGTTGAAGTGGTTCAGAGATTTTAAAGAACAAAAAAAGGAGCAGTTGAAGTTAGATAAGCGATTCAGAGCTATATACAGGACAAACAAGTAAGTAAAATCAAACCCACACCTTCTTTTTTTTGCCCAAACTACAAGTTTAATTGTGTTAATCTGATAATAAAGTCAAATTTTATTTCTAGGGTTCATAAAAATTTGGGATCTTTTTTCTGTTTTCTATGTAATATAGGGTTTATATTTGAATTTGAATGTTTTATTAACATGTTTAATGATTTTCAATGATTGATTTGATCTAATTATTGTTCAATTATGGTTTACTTAAAGTGGGTATTTCTGATACAGGGAAAATTGAAAATTAGGATTTCTTTAGGCAGAATAAGGGCAATTCTATCATGGTTGAATTGAATGATATATAAACATGATATAAATTACAATTACATCATGAATGAGTGAGTGAAAATTGATGCCATTATAAACCATGTTTGTTATATTGTTATGCTAGAAATATAGTGATGAATGTCTTAAATTGATCCGCAACAGGGGTTCATGAAGTTGAATTTTGGTTTAGTGTGATGATTGGGGTGCATGAGGGAAGAAAATTATATTGTGATAATGTTGATTGTGAAACTATTAGCTTTGATACGTTTTAGCAAATATTAATGATTAGGTTTAAACAAATGTTAATGATAGTGAAACTATTAGTTTTTGCTTCCATCAATAGTTTTATGGACAATGTTCACATCAAAAATGATTATCTGTTTTTTGAAATGTGGAGAAATGCCCTGGCAGATGATGAAGGGTATGTTTGGTTAGATATTTCTGTCCTTGGTGGTGGTGGTGATTTGTCAGGAATTAGTGGTGTTGATTTTGTCAGTATTTAGTGGTGTTTCTAAACAAAGACTCCAGTTTCTAAACCAAAGGTGATAATTAGGAAGAGTCCAAGGTTACAAGAGGCAGCTAAGAAGAAGAGTAATACTACTGTGACTAGGCCTAAAAAGCTAGAAAACACTCATGAGGATTTTCAGGTTGTGCATGTTTGCAGGATTTCAACGAAGGTATGCACAATGTCCCCCACCCCTGGCTAATAATATGGCTAACAGTGAATGGCACTACTAAGTATGTTGTGAATGCAGTTTCAAAGTGGCTAGGTTATAACATAAGCAGCTTCATAAGCAATGTTTAAATTTGATATAGGTGATGCAGTGTTTCAAAGATCCCTAATAACTATTTTCCATAAGAAGCTTCATGGAGGATAAAGTTAACATTGCAAAACTACGGAAGTGCATGCTGGATTTTGGAGATTTGAAGAAGAAGGCTTTACCACCATACCCTGTCGTTTCATGAGATGTATTTGGATTGTAGATGAAGTGGCGAGTTGGTGAGGGGAAAGATAATATGGTAAACTGGGAATGCTAAACTTAAATTTGTGTTAGGGAAAAGTGATCATTGAACACATTAAGTGTATGTGGCTGCGTTAAGTAAACTTGATTATCGAAGACTCTAAGAGTCGTTACTTGATTTGCGTGTTTAATTTCTGATTTTTTTTTGTTCTTCAGTACGATTATTACGAAGGATCAATTATAATTTCGAGGTGTTACTACTTCTACCGCTGTCAATTGTGAATGGTTGATACACTAATTCTCATAAAAACACAAAAAAGAACAAGAGGATTATTGGATTTTAATTTTTTTTCAACTTTATTATTTAGATGATTCACTCCTAAGTTCCTTCTGGTTTCAATGTGTAGGAAAGGATGGCGGTAGCTATTACTGGCATGTGAGTGATAGTCATCTGTTCTTTTCAAATCGAGGCGAGGCGAAGCCGAGCCACACCAAATCAAATCGGGACGGGGTGAGGCGAGCCGAAGCCAAGGCCGAGTTTTACCAAATCAAAAAGATGGTTCAAAGAAAAAGATGTCTGGTGCTTAGCACGGGCACAAAATCTAGTAAATGACTTATGGGCTAAAAAATATACTCTTCCATATAGCAAAGGCTTTCGGAAAGGAATCCAGAAAGAAAAAGTGATGCTCTAGAATATCACAACCGTCAATCTGGTAAGTGTGAGGGATCAGGGATGCGAAATTTTGGAAAGATGCTTGGTGGAGTGCAATACGAATTCATCTCTCACGTACCAGAAGAACTACAAGTTAGCTATAAACAATATGATGCAAAATTAAATAGCTGAACTGGTTCAAGACGAAAGATGGAAAATTCAGTTGAAAAAAAAAACTAATGCACAGGAAGTCACAACTTATTGACATGCTTGGTGACCCAGCTGATCTGGAAAATGGTGAAAAGTGAAAACACTCTCATAAGCAAAACATGCAATACATACTCCAGTAGAGAAGGATATGAGCTGATAAGAAACTGGTATATAATTATAGATAGCAAATTAGCGGTCAATTTTGATCATGTACTTTTTCTTGTGCTGGGGCTCAAGTTGTCTTGTATCTTCATTTTATTTGTAATAAAAAATAAAAAATTTCCTCAAAAAAAGAACTTAAATAAAATTTATTTATTAAAATAAAAATTTCTTCATTTTTTTGATGAGCTCCTTTTTTGTTAAGTTTTTGGGGATATGTTTTAAATTGTGTTGGTTAAGATGGAAGATGGAAAATTCAGTTGAAAAAACAAAAACTAATGCAGAGGAAGTCACAACTTATTGAAATGCTTGGTGACCCACCTGATCTGGAAGAAGGTGAAGACTGAAGACACTCTCGTAAGCAAAACATGCAATACATACTAGAGAAGGCTATGGACCTTGTGGTTGGAAAAAAAAGAAAGAAGAATAATAGCTAAAAAGAAAGCCAACGATCGAGATGCAATTATCAATGAAGTGAAACGATTCTTGTGCCAGTGAGGGTACATCAGAAATTGGTTCTGTTTCTTCAACTTTGATCATGTATTTTTTTTGGTTTGTCTTGTGGGCTCAAGTTGTTTTGTAGCTTAATTTCATTTTTAATAACATATAATTTTTTTACTCACAAGAAAAAACAACAATGAGTTAGATAAGAACAATATACCGGGGACCAACCCAATTTTGAGGGGGATCCTTCTTGATTTTTGACCTACGTCACTGTGAAGTAAAAAACATAATCTCTTATTAGTATATTTCTACTAATGGATAAAATGCCCTTAATATTTTTTATTTAATTTTAATTTTTAACCTTTTTTTTTTCTTATAGATTGGTTTCGGCTATTTTTTATTTTAATATTTCCTAACCGAACTTTAATATATACTTCATATGCAAGAAAACATATTGAGATTTGGCTAAGTTCTGAACCCAGGTTCGGTTTGGTTTATATTTTACCTAGCGAAGCTTAAGTTTGGTTAGTGAATATTTTTTCTTAGCCAAATTCTAATATGAAGAACATATTGAAATTCGGCTGGGACTTTTTCCTAACTAAACGCAGATAGGGAATAGAGTTATGGTTCGGCTAGGAAAAAAATCAAAAAATAAATAAGAGTTTCAAGGATATATCTATATATATATATATATATATATATATCTATATGTGTGTTATTTTATTTTTCCCAAAATAAAATTTGAATCAGGAGTATCCTGTGTGGTTGTACCATGGTGGTCTCAGTTTGGTCAAGCTCAAAAACTACCACACCGTCCCTGTCCCGTTAAGCCAGAACACTTCACGTAGTAGGTCGCATTCACTGCTATATATATTATAATTTGGTCAGTGTTCAAGTAAATATTTTAGACGTGCTACAGAATGGAACAGTGATTATCTCGGTTTCAGGCATTCTGGAACACAACATTCTCAATTAGATGAATACGCATGTAGCCTTGGATATAATCTGCATAATAGACCCCACCAACTAGTGAGCTTTGAATGATTTTTTTGGGGACCAACCCAATTTTGAGTGAACCATTAATCGATTATTCCAACCATTGTGTGGTGATAAGGGATGGCTTAGTGATAGTAAATGATTAAGTTACCGTTTATTTAACTTAAAATATTTTTTTTTTAATTTTAATTTTTTTAATTTTAGTTATTTTGTTTTTATTTTTTTGGAGGGTGGCGGGTTTACTGGGTTTAGTTAAGTTTTTTTTATTCTTATTATTATTTTATTTCTAACCAAACCACAAATTCTTTTTACTCGAAGAACAAACTAAGATTCGGTCAGGAAAATATCATAGCCGAACATCAACATGTTCTTCATATTAAAGTTCGGTTAGGAAAACGAATTAACTCAGCTGAGTTTGGCTAGGAAATATACAAACCAAACCAAACCTGGGTTCGAAACTTAGCGGAACTTTTATACTTTTTTCGCATATGAAAAACATATCAAAGTTCGGCTAGGAAATATTAAGCTAAAAACTAGCCGAACCCAATCAAAAGGGAAAATCAAAAAGATGAAAAAGGAAACAAGAAATAAATAAAAAATAAAGTTTAAAACTAATTAAGTGTTATAAATAATTGAAAATTGGATGACAACACCCTTACATCACCATCAAATTCTTGGTATTTCATCTTCCTCACCATAACTTTCCAGCTTGTATATACTAAATGAAAGTATGAGGGCATGCCATTAACCCCCATCCTTAATGGTATTCAATACTCAGTCACAGAGTAGATTATAAATACAGAGGCAATCTCTTTGTAATAGACATATCTAATGAGAATTTATTCTTCCTTTCTCTATTTTCTACGTCTCTATTTAGTTTAAAACACGCTATCATCATGCTCTGATCATCGAGTAGGTTTTTTTTTATTGGTTAACTTTTTCTTTAGTTTTCTCAAAAATAATGATTTTTTTTATGGAAGCTAAAATCCTAATTTTTTTAATCAGGTTTAATTTTATTTAGTTTTACATCTCATTTAAACGAGCTAACTCTTTAGTTTGTCTTATATATTATACAAGGATATGACCCATGCCATAATGGCACGGGGCTACGAGTTATTTTGGTGTTAGTTGTATATTTCTTTTCTTCCGAGAATACCATGAGCTGAGCGTGGGAAACTCGGGGAATGGTATTCTTTCTTAAACTGAATTCGAAGCTTTAATCGATATTAGTAACATCAATGCGACCGGTTTCTTGTTAGATGGTGATTAGGATGTCCATATATGGATGTACACAGACATATATACACCAGAGAGTTTTTTTTTTTGTGGTAAAGATATGCAATGTAAAGGTGTATACTGGAATCTGCATCTAGTTTCTTTTATGCTTATTGAGATAACTATCCATTCACAATTGTTGCAAACAATACCAACAAACTTGAAAACCTAAATTCCTAATACGGAACTCGTAGAAATTCCTTTGAATAAAATTAACTTGTTCATTGTATTCCAAATTACAAATGCAGTTCAGTCGTCATTCAGTTAGATTGTTATTTTGTGCTAAAATAAAATTATTGCATTTTTTTTCGAAATTCAAAAAGTTGAATCTGAGTTGGGAACCCTTCTTTTATATATCTAAAAAGTGTTACATATGCGTTAGTTTTTGGAACCGTTGACTATTTTTAAAAATTAATATTGACTTTGTGCTAGTATCAATGTATAATTGGCATGGTTACACATTAGCAATACTCGAACCCATGGTTAAAAAGTTTAATTGGCTAGGTTAATATAATTTCCTTCCGGTCATTTTACGACCATTAAACATGTAATTTTCTTATATATATATATGGTAATTCACATTCATCATTCCCTACAATGTTCTAGGTTTGATAGACGTTACACTGTACCGTGAAGCCTCTTGAAAACGAATGATAATTATTCATTTATGGTTTAAACTAACACATTAAAAAAGCAAAGCTTGTTGCTAGGCTCTTAACCAGCTTCTTGAAAACACTTTTTACTTTCGTATTAAATAAAAAAAAATTAAAAAAAATGTCAAACATTAAATATTACAGCATTCCCTTGGATATTGGTAATATGAAGCGTCCTTGAATCTTTCTCAGCAGTGAAAAATGATGTGTCTGATGAAATTGCGTACATCATATGTCAAATATTCTTTTCCTTGCAAATTGACAACACAATCTTGTTGTCTTACTAAATAGTGAAAGACTCGCATTAAATAAATTACAGATCCAAATAAAAGAAATTTCCCCTTCTAATACATGAATTGATAAACTGTACATGTAATGAGACTTTCTCTTTGTCAGCATATGCGTTTGAGGCCTAGAAATAAATATGAGACTCAGTCTAAATACCAATGGTATGAAAACTTACAGATTGAACTGATAGTATACCTTGACCTAAGAGTAC
Source organism: Papaver somniferum (assembly GCF_003573695.1). Lineage (NCBI taxonomy): Eukaryota > Viridiplantae > Streptophyta > Magnoliopsida > Ranunculales > Papaveraceae > Papaver > Papaver somniferum. The sequence goes on along the minus strand of NC_039366.1, from coordinate 203,368,103 downwards.
ATAAGAGACCTAAAACAACCATAATTCTACAATTTGCTAGCACAAAATAAACATGACATTATAGCAGAATATTAAAAGAAGCTCAAGTATTAAATGATATCCACTGAGTAAAAGACAGGTGATGGCTCAAGTATTAGTCATGGTATCTTTAGATGCAAGAAATAGATGGGTTCCTATGCACTAAGCTCTCTTGAACCACGACAATCTTTAGAAAACTCAACATTTTAGTCATGGCAATCACATATGTGCAAATGAACCATATATTCTAGCAAAAATTAGACTTGTACCTTTATGGAATACCAAAACTTCTTCATCTTCATCTTCGTCAATGATAAAATGTATATAATAAAACTTTGTTTAGTCCCGACATATACAGGTATAGTGACACATCACATAAAAAACAAATTGCATCATTGTACTGCTCCCTAAACCGTTTTTTCATTACTTAAAAAATATTTCATGATATCAGAAAATGACAGATTATAGGTTAGCTTCAATAAGCCAGTTCCGTGTTGCTTATTTTGTGGTTTCATATGTTTTAGTATTAGCAAGATGGTTGACTATGTATATATAATTTAATAATCCAGTTCCTAAACAATATTGATGAAAAGAATCAAAGAGAAATTAAACTGTATAAATAACACAATAATTAGGCTTGAGGCACCATGAATCCATTGATGTTAAACAAAAAGATAAAGAGAAAATTTAACAACAATTATCTAAAGCAACCAAAACAACAATGAACCATACCTTGGGAATATAGTGGTGCAAAGAATGAATCTTAGAAAGCAATTTGATTATAAAAGGGATTAAATTAACAATAAATTTAATGGGCGTTTAATTTAGAATACAAAAAAATGGTTTAACATTAAATGGGAGGAATAACTTCCAAATAAATAACGTTAAATTAATGAGCAATCAATTTAAATTCATTATCTTACATAAAATTAGTATGTGAATTAATCTGGACCTTTTTTTATATGCCTAAAATATAGATTGAAAATCTTAAAATATAATTCAATCTGGAACATTCTTTATATGACAAAAATGTAACTGAATAATTTAAATAGGTGCCTCAATATGAGCCGTTCTTTATGTGTCCAAACCGTAGATCTCCGTCCAAATGGAAAAACACCATTGTCCCTTATAATATAGAAATAGAAAAAAACCATTGTTCCTTATAATATATATATATATATATATGATGTATATGCAAATACTTTTGATTCTCAATCATATTCATACTTACCGATTATCATAACTAATTAAGTAGTAATGATAAAATGGATTTAAATTACTTACACAACGATTTTTTTTTGTATTCGTGAAGAGCAGTCTTCGGTTTTAATTATCGATGGATTGGTAGGTATTACGATCAAATATAAATTCTGAAGTACATAAATATTGGTTGTACGTATATCATCCGTTTTTTCTTTTTCGGTAAGTTCACCATGGTTCGAGGCAAGTATATTGTATATCTTTGTTAATATTATACTTATTACATTGATTTTTTTTTTGTTCACTTTGTAATCGAGTAACAATTTTTTTTTTTGATACAATTGATATAAAGACCAATTAATACTAGTTTTCTATCTGTTGAATTTATGAGATATGTAAAACAAAAATCGTCATTCTAAATCATTTTGAGCCAATTTGGTATGATTTATTTGCACCGATTCAAAAAGAACGACATGATCATAGGTTTACGAAAAACCTCAACCATTAAATACGGTTTTATTCAATAACAATCCATTGATTTCTATTTATGAGAAAACATTAATCAACCAAAAAAGTGGACTTTATCTAGAAACGATAATGATTTTTTTATTTTTTAAAGAAACATTTTAAGCCAATATAAAATTGGTTTCCTCTATCGATCCCAGTATGAGATGTCAGTTGTATGGTAGATGAACAGTTTCAAATACAATTAAAATGAGGAATTGTTTTATTATTGACGGATATTTAGCAATTTTTGGGTTTTCCTCTTGGTATGATCTCCAACTGTTCCGTTTGTAGTCGGAACATGGTGGGAGACAAAAGATCAAAAGGGGGTGTGCACCCGTATAGTTAGCATATAGCATTTGTCTTTTTAGAGACTATATTGGTCTTATTATCATTTTATTTTGATGAATAATCTGTCCATAATTTCCTTTTAAATCATTATCTCGTTGGCCCGAAAGGTCAAGAAATTATTGGAAATTTATTTGCATATTTTATATGCTTTTTCTGTAAGAAATAAAATCCAAGGTTGATTTTGAATTTATTTGTCTAATGGACTACAATTTTAGGACAATGTTTTTATATGGCTCCTAAATTCAGAATTTAATGCAACCTGGTATTGTTAAAATCCATAATTATTAAAGGTATATGTCCTCTAATTAATCGGAGACTACTCTACGAAACTTTTTTTTTGTATTAGATAAAAAAAATCTGTCATATTCAGGGGGAGACTATACATTAATAAGTTAGTGTTAATTAAATTTAAAAATTTATATCAATTTTTTCCTATTATAAGCAAATTTAAAAAGGCTGCCATCTAATAGGCGTGAAATATCTCATCTAGCTTTTGCGTAAGCTTATGCCAATTACATTTAGCAAGCATATAATTTTTTAGTACTTGCTATAAATAGTGCTCTTATAGAGTCTATTATATTACAATTCACATTCTCAAAATTAATATCTCCTCGTTAAGCTGAGGAGATTATACTGCCCTTGAACGCTGGTGACAATAAATTTGGAATTTTTCAAAATGTGCATATATTAGAGAATTGTGTGGGATCGTTGTAAAATAATGATTGTCGAATATTAATTTATAATAGCTAGTGAATAATAAATAATGGTGGTTGTAAACCACTCTGCAGAGAAATATCGACAAATCTGATTGGTAAGCACAAAATCCAATTTACGGTGGATTAAAATCTTTTGAATAACGCATTATTTGGATCCAAGACTTAAAACCTTAAACGTGCAAGCCTGAATTCTGCATATTACAGGTTGGTGTAGTCTTCATGCGTTATATCAGAAATATGATCGTTGTAAAAAAGATCTGAGGGTTTCAAAAAAGAAAATCTCAAACCCTAGGATTGATTTAATAATAATTTGTTCACCCTATATGATGAATTTCGCGTGGTAGTCCTTAAGAACTCATATTGCATTCACACAAGAAATGTGGTTGGGGAATATATTTGAATTCAGGCAGTCACCTAACTCGACTATGTCAGGTTTAACAATCCTTTTTTTGTTTTTAGAAATTTGGTACAAAACCAAAATCCGGATTAATTAGTTGATAATATCAACTTTGTAGGTCTTATAAAGAGTCCCTAAACACAAAAACAAAACCACGTTTTGGCAGTATAAATATTATTTTATTTTTTTTAAATCTGCAGTTTAATATTATGTTTGCATAACACTTTTTTATATATAGACTTGTTTTCTATAATACTCATATAGTTGAGTTGGCATCCATAAATCGTCAAAAGTTGCACTTTTTTCCTTCGTTTCAGGTTTTGTCCCATGTGGTTTTTTCTGACGAGGTTTTAATGAGGCAACATCTTGTGGACATTAAATTCTTATTGAAAATGTTGATATTGTGCTCGTTTTCCTTTTTCCATATATTTTTCCGCTGGTTTTTCAATGGCAAGGTTTTAATTGAACATGGTGGTCATCCAAGGGGAAGTTGTATCAGTTGTTGTTATTTGGCGGATTCCCACTATTAACGAGGTCAATATCTTAGAACAAATCAACATAACCATCTTCTAGAATTTTGGATATCCTTCTATACCATATTAGGTTCAATCACAAATACGGTTCATTTTTCACATATTGTAATGTATACATATCTTGGTACTTCGTTGAAGAAACTACATCAACTACTTCTACAAATCATCTTCGAAAATCTAGCAATTAAAGACACAAGTCCTCAATACATTTATAGAAGCATGAAAACTCGAGAACACTACTATTAGAAGACTAGCACAAAAGAATACTTCAACAACTAGGAATTTCTTCATGAAGGAACAAATAATCTTTTGCATTAAAGAAAATTTTTCATCCAAAATTGGGAAGCCTCATCTTAAAGATTTTCAAGCCAAGATCTAATTGAAGTACTTATCATGGGGAGGATCATACTAAGAGGTATTTTAACGTACTATTGCGTTGTACTCTTTTTCCTTCGACAAGGTTTTGTCCCACTGGGTTTTCATTGTCAAGGTTTTAGTGAGGCATAATTTGTGCGTCAATCACTACTCTATACGTTTTGTACTCTTTTTCCTTCGCGTAGGTTTTTCCATTTGGGTTTTCCTAGCAAGGTTTTGATGAGGCAATTTCTAGTAGTGTGGTGTCATCCAAAGGGAGTGTTGTAAGTAAATAAAATGTGGATGACAACGTCCTCATACTACCTTTACATCACCGTCAAACTTCTGGTATTCCATCTTCCTCAACATAACTTTGTAACTTGTATACACTAAATGAAAGCATGGGTACATGCATTTGACCCCCATCCTTAATGGTATTCAATACCTAGCTACAGAGTAGCTTATAAATAAAGAGGAAATCTCTTTGTAATACACATATCTAATGAGAATCTCTTCTTCTTTTATCTCTACTTTCTATGTCTCTCTTTTAGTTTATAATATCAAGGAAGATTAAGATTCTTATATCACCAATTAAGATATATGCATGCATAAACTATATTCATGACGGGAGTTGTGCTGCTCTAAGAAAGAATAGAAATAAATGGAGGAGAAACGAATTGGACATTTTTTTGACAACCTGAACTTGAGGCTCCAAATTCGCTATAACAATCCACAAACACATATAAGAGGAATTCTAGTGATACAAGGCCACCCTCCAAATATGGCGCCTTTAGCGAATAAAATTGTGCCTTGCTAGTCTTTGGCAACACATGAACTACATGTAAGAACTCAAGGAGTTGTTTATAGACCTAAGTGAAATACGCATCAATTTACTTGTATAAGACAATCAATAAACTTCTTTATAGATAAACTTGCAAAAAGATGTTCAAGAATGGGCATGGTGGATTTAATTTTCATTAGCTTGTTGATGACGTTAGGGTAGGTAATTTCTTTGACCTAAAAGATTAATAAAAATTGAGTTATATGATTAATTATGGACCCGATATTTGATAATGTACATGTGTTGCAACGACACAGACACAATATTAGTGTTATGTGTCAAATACTCTACAATGACACGCCAACTTGAAAAACTAAAACACAAGGACCCATACGATAGATAGTTTAACATAAATATATTAAATAATAAACTTACCAAAATACATACATGTATATAAATGATTGATACATATATAAAACAACATATTTAACAAAATGCATATGTATATATGTATGGTTAGTAAAAAAAGGCATTTCATATATTTCAATGATGGAACTATCTACTCTTTTCGTTGTACTCATAACTTATTTTTGAGATAAGGTCGGTTAGGGGAAAAATTTTAAGGTAGAAATATTTTGAGATCTATTTAAAATTTATTTATAATATATCTACTTTCCTGAAAGTTATGGGACAAGTGGTTGGTAACTCTTATTAGTCAAAGTTTCTTACTTAAAAATCATAATATTAAGTATAATAATGTCTTATATATATTTTTTTGGTAACACCACCGAGCTTGGCTGTATTAGTATGCGTACGAATATCTATATGTATGGACACATTTCAAAAAAAAAACACGTGTCACTACGAAATAGTTTGTACCTATAATTCTTATAACCAAACATATTACTATGACGATCATACACTACAGGAAAAATATACGTTTAAAAACCCCCAGAAGGGTTGTCGTAGAACAACGAAGACACTTTTTTGTAGGTTGCGGAACATGTGGATTGTAGAAGGTCCACGACTTGCTACAACCATCAGCTATGAGTCGTAACTGTAGTTGTGGTTCAAGTTTGGACCACCCCTTGCTTCAGTTGTGATTGCCATTTGATTTATTTTTGAAATCCTAACACAACCTCTATAAGGGTTAAGAAAAATACTTTCACTATACCTACAAGAGTTGTAGGAAAATCTTCCACAACAAACTCTGTGGATCGTAGAAACCTGTATCACAACCTTCCCAGGTGTTGTGAGTAAGCTTTTCACTACACCTGTTATAGTTGTCAAACTCCAAAATTGTTTTCTAGAGTTTCTTTCACATCCCTTATAGAGATTGTGAATAGTCTTGTCACTACTCTTATTAATATTGTAAAACGTTTGTGCACAACCATAATTGTGTGTAGTACAATTCTGTAACAAAACACCCTTAGAGGTTGTGATTAGATATGTCACTACTCTTGTTTTTGTTGTTCAAAAATCTAGCACATCTCTTATTAAAATTGTTTTACTTCATTTCACAATCCCTGATATATGTAGTAAATTTCTATAAAACAAATCCTCTAATGACTCATAACCTTTGTCTAGTGTAGTCATAATATCTAACACAACATCCTTAAAGATTGTAATATTTAAAGTAACAACTTCTGTTTAGAGTAGATGAATTTATAGCTACAACATTTGTGTGGAGTTGTGTGCATAAAATTATTTTGGAAAAAAAAATTAGGGGTGAAACCAAATTGCCGAAAGTAATTCACATTTACCAGAACAATGTAACACATTCACCTGAACTGTTTTAATGTTGACCTGCCAGTTAAACACACATTCAAAAAATGGCAGGGATATAGATGTTTGTTACCAAAAGCAGTTTAATTAACACACTCCAAAAATAATAAGAAGGTAAGATATCTATGAAAACACTATTCGATCCTTGGGCCAAGAGATAATACTTCCAACAACATCACCAACATACTTGAACTCTGAAGTCGTCTTGTAGACATGAACAGTCATCACATGAGCAGTCAACACACACACACAGTATAGGCTCTGAAACCTATTGGCATCCCATGTATCTGCTGCACTGGATCAGTTTCACTAATTTCCGCATCAGCCACAACCTCGTCATCCTTGTACCAACTTAGTAACTTGCAAGCTTTAAATTTCTCAGGCACTTGCACCTCATTTGCTCTGCTGACAGGAGTGGTAGTGGGAGTATTTGAGGCTTTTTAATTGCATGGAACAACTCTGCTAGTACTATCCTGGTTGTTGCTTGCAACTGGACTGTCCCTGTGTGAGTGTGAGACTTCAACGCAGACACATTTCGAGCTCCTTTGCTATAGAAAAAACAAATCGGCAGTCAGAGGGGCACAATCATGTTTGATATAAAAAGAACACCAAAAACCAAACTATTAACAAAATAAATTCTCACCTCCAACATCACGAGCCGATCATTCATTCCTCTACAGGTTTCCTGACACTCTTTAATGACCAACTTGTAGTGGGTATTGGATGCAATATTTTTACGCGTCACTCCAAACCCCATGCCTTTAAGTCTTACCCCTTTATCTTCACCAAGAGCCTTTGTAAGAATATCGTCTATCACGGACGATCCACCATTATCAGAACTATGATTTCCTTGGGCTTCTTCAATTTTTTTCTGTTTGAGCGTGAAACATATAAGATATTTTTGCATTAATGAAACACACATAAGTTCAGAAAAGGAAAAGAAGATTACTCACAAAATCCTGTAGAACAACCGGATTTGGCTCATTTCCGTCATGCTATTGGTGGCCCTTTTTCCATAAATCAGCTCTATCGATTTGTTCAGTTGTTTTAATCTCTTTTTGCTGCAAAGAAAATGTGAATCCCAGTTAGTTAACAACTTCCAAAAGAGATACATAAAAAACTTACACAAGTTTTCATTTTATGCGTGACAAACTTGACTGTTATCCACAAGGGTAAGCACTGCTCATCATCTTAATTATTAACTTGGGCATTGTTCATAAGAATAAACTAGCAAACAAATGCAATACATAAAATTAAAAATAATAAAACATACCATCTGCACCTCTAGTCGGGCATAACCTTGACGACTAATCGTGTGAGGAGTGGTATGCTTCGACCGAATTTCTTGCACTTTGAGTCTATTGACCTACGAAGGGAAATAGTGCAATCATTAGACACATACTAATTTTTTTCAAGATTCAAATAGTCATTTATTATATTAGAAACAGTACTTACTCTGAATTCAGCCGAGTTTACACGTTTCACAAACTCTTCCCACTCACTGACAGTCATGCTCGTGGGCATTATCTTTGCAAGCCTTTTCTTTCTCTCTTCCTCTTGTAGATGATCAAAAGCATGTAGTACCAAACCGGCTTTCCTAGATCGAGCTTCTTTGAGATATGTTCCCATTTTGCCAAAATATTAGTCTTGGTAATGTTCAGGCACAATGAACCGTTGCTGCAAATAAACATAAATTATTTTATTTAGATCTGATATGAGTTAAAGAGTTGTCGATTAATGAAAAAATGTAATTAAAAAGTTAAGAATTAGTTTAATTACCTCGATTATCTTCCATATATTGGCCTTGGCCTGATAAGGAACAAGTCTCCAATCCTTGTGCGTTAATGGAATATTTCTCCGGACTAACACACCTAGACAAATGGCCAGCTGCACGGAAGGTTCACCGATCGTTTGTTCTTTAATGTTGAAGGGAACTTCACTTTTTGTAGTTGTCTTATCCAACCTCAATGCATGCATCTGTGTTGGTCCACGCGAAACAAACTTTCTTTTCTTCATTGGTTCCAAAACCTCCTCTTCTTCACCTTACGGCTTATCAGTAGCACCATCATTATCATTCTCCAATTCCTTTCCCACATCAGTCTCGTCTTCATCACCATTATCTTTTTCTTCATCTTCCGGCTCTTCCTCTGCCATGTCTTTGTTGGGCTTGTAAAATATAATCTTCATCTTCCTCTTCAAAATCTGAAAAAGTGTCATTTGGATTCCTGAGCTGAACATTGGGCCAATGCTTATGTCCAACTTCCGCTTTACTTCCCCCTCCCCCCCTTTGGACATTCCAGCTACTTCTTTAGATTTTGTAGCTCTCGGCACATTCTTGTTCTTAGAAACTGGTCTCTTTCGAGACGGTGACCGTAGTTTAGAAGCATTTGTATCAGCTGGAGGTGGTATGCTAGTTTCAGGTTGTTGAAAATTTGGATTTTGTGTAGTACTTCTAGGATCAGTTGGTTCTCTGGGTTCTTTCAACCTTGGTGATGATCGCCTCTGAGATGTAGGTTCAGTTGGTTCTGCGGGTTCTTTCAACCTTGGTGATGATCGCCTCTGAGATGTAGGTTCAGTTGGTTCTGCGGGTTCTTTGAACCTTGGTGATGATCGCCTCTGAGATGTAGGTTTAGGTGGTTCTACAAAATTGCTATTTCTTGGTGTTCGGCACTTTGAAGTAAGTGTAGCAGATTCAGGTGGAGATGCATTATCAGATTCGGACTTGCTCTTCAGTTGCTTCTTCATCTACAACAACCATATATAATTTAGTTAAAATAAGAAGGTAAAGAAATTTTTCGGTTAATACAATGAAATATATATTGAGACGAAAATAGTTTACCTTGATTGGAAACTGCTTGAGCTGCTTTTTCTTTACTGTTACCTTGGTATACAACATAAAATACATAAGCTTAGCGTGACTTAAAAGGGTCATTTACATGAATAAAAGCAACTGAAGAGCCAGTCTAAGTCTTTACCTTATTCTTTCCCATTGCTGTGAGATTTGTTTTCATCAATGCAGTTATATGAGCTACAAATACAGAATTAAAAAGTGATCAGCAAAGGAAGCAACATATCATTCCCTAAAATATTCAGAAAGGAAGCAACATATCATTCCCTAAATCCAGAGTTTATACTGGTCCTTTACAAACCCAATAAAATCAAAGTTAATTTCTTATCCTACCAAATGTTAAATTCCTGCTACAAAATACTAAACCATGCTATTATTGCTCCAATTTAAGTTTACTAGCATGCAAAATAAGCAAAAAGAACTAAAATCAAAACACAAAATTGCATGTTATAACAAAAAATCAAAAAAATCAACAATCAGTAAAATTAAAAAGAATCCCAAAACAAAATCCAAAATCCTAGGTAGAACAAACATCAAAACACAATTGCATGTTATTTTATAAATAAAATAAAACGAACGATCCAAACCCTAGAACAAATATCATTAAAATTACTTGTTAATATACCAAACCCTAAAACAAGAACCTCTATTCAACCAAAAAAATCAGAGAACAAAGGGTTTTAGAGATTTATTTTTACCACTATAGAGAGAATTTCTGACTACCCTTTGAACTGGATCTGCGGTTTGATACACTTCCTGTTAATAGGTTGATTTGAGGAGAGTTTCTGAGATGGGAGGATTTATGTTGAACGGAGAAAGAACTATGAGGTAAGATTTGGATTTCGGCTAAAAACGATCTCCATTTTTTGATTTTGCAGAGAGTTTTTCTCTGAGATGAGAAATAGAAAGAGAAAATGAAAGAGTTGAATGGAGAAGGAACCGAGGTAGAAAGTGAAAGAGTTTTTTTGTGGTCCTTAATTTTTGGTTTTTCCGAAAATTGGAAGAGGTGACACGTTGCAAAATTTGGGCGGGATGTTTGGGCGGGATGTTGGGTTGAAATATCTTGAATCCGCATGATATGCTTTAGAGCCGTTAGATTAGATTTTATGCAATCTAATTGGTTAAGAGAATAAGTTACGGATTGAGAAATGTGTTTGTTTTTGTCATACCGACCAAGGAATCATGACCGTTAAATTGAGTAGTGATACTTTTTTTTGTTTTTACTTCATTCTAGATCGTTGGATTAGAAATGATAACCAATTAATAACCATCAAATGTATATTACTTTACTCAAATTCGACACTGAACCTGATTCGGAGTAAAAATTAAAGAAGTAGGAAACTCGGTAAAAACGATGAATCCTAACATCTACAGGTAAGATTCCATCGTCATAAATAATAAATAAATTTCTTGTTAATATATTATTTTGCAGACAAAAATAAAAATAAACATGTACTTGGTGAAGGCGGTGATTCATACCAGAACTACTATATAGGTGGGAAACTCGGTAAGAACGGTGAATCAAACCAGCTACGGGTAAGATTCCATCGTCATATCCTCCGAAACCCTAAACAAACCCTAAATTCGTAGACTTCGAGGAAGAATTGGGCTCCGAGATCGAGACCCAGACTACTATATAGGTGGGAAACTCGGTAAGAACGGTGAATCGAACCATCTACGTGTAAGATTCCATCGTCATATCCTCCGAAACCCTAAATAAACCCTAAATTCGTCAACTTCGAGGAAGAAATGGGCTCCGAGATCGAGTCCCGGACTACTATATAGGTGGGAAACTCGGTAATAACGGTGAATCCAACCAGCTATGGGTAAGATTCCATCGTCATATCTTCCGAAACCCTAAACAAACTCTAAATTCGTCAACTTCAAGGAAAAAATGGGCTCCGAGATCGAGACCCGGACTACTATAAAGGTGGGAAACTCGGTAAGAACGGTGAATCCAACCATCTACGGGTAAGATTCCATCGTCATATCCTCCGAAACCCTAAAAAAACCCTAAATTTGTCAACTTCGAGGAAGAAATGGGCTCCGAGATCGAGACCCAGACTACTATATAGGTGGGAAACTCGGTAAGAACGGTGAATCCAACCAGCTACGGGTAAGATTCCATCGTCATATCCTCCGAAACCCTAAACAAACCATAAATTCTTCAACTTCGAGGAAGAAATGGGCTCCGAGATCGATACCCAGACTACTATATAGGTGGGAAACTCGGTAAGAACGGTGAATCGAACCAACTACGTGTAAGATTCCATCGTCATATCCTCCGTAACCCTAAATAAACCCTAAATTCGTCAACTTCGAGGAAGAAATGGGCTCCGAAATCGAGACTCAGACTACTATAAAGGTGGGAAACTCGGTAAGAACGGTGAATCCAACCATCTACAGGTAAGATTCCATCGTCATATCCTCCGAAACCCTAAATAAACCCTAAATTCGTCAACTTCGAGGAAGAAATGGGCTCCGAAATCGAGACCCGGACTACTATAAAGGTGGGAAACTCGGTAAGAACGGTGAAGCCAACCATCTACGGGTAAGATTCCATCGTCATATCCTCCGAAACCCAAAATAAACCCTAAATTCGTCAACTTCGAGGAAGAAATGGGCTCCGAGATCGAGACCCAGACTACTATATAGGTGGGAAACTCGGTAAGAACGGTGAATCGAACCAGCTACGTGTAAGATTCCATCGTCATATCCTCCGAAACCCTAAACAAACCATAAATTCGTCAACTTCGAGGAAGAAATGGGCTCCGAGATCGATACCCAGACTACTATATAGGTGGGAAACTCGGTAAGAACGGTGAATCCAACCATCTACGGGTAAGATTTCATCGTCATATCCTCCGAAACCCTAAAAAAACCCTAAATTTGTCAACTTCGAGGAAGAAATGGGCTCCGAGATCGAGACCCAGACTACTATATAGGTGGGAAACTCGGTAAGAACGGTGAATCCAACCAGCTACGGGTAAGATTCCATCGTCATATCCTCCGAAACCCTAAACAAACCCTAAATTCGTCAACTTCGAGGAAGAAATGGGCTCCGAGATCGAGACCCAGACTACTATATAGGTGGGAAACTCGGTAAGAACGGTGAATCGAACCAGCTGCGTGTAAGATTCCATCGTCATATCCTCCGAAACCCTAAATAAACCCTAAATTCGTCAACTTCGAGGAAGAAATGGGCTCCGAGATCGAGACCCGGACTACTATAAAGGTGGGAAACTCGGTAAGAACGGTGAATCCAACCATCTACGGGTAAGATTCCATCGTCATATCCTTCGAAACCCTAAATAAACCCTAAATTCGTCAACTTCGAGGAAGAAATGGGATCCGAGATCGAGACCCGGACTACTATAAAGGTGGGAAACTCGGTAAGAATGGTGAATCCAACCATCTACGGGTAAGATTCCATCGTCATATCCTTCGAAACCCTAAATAAACCCTAAATTCGTCAACTTCGACGAAGAAATGGGCTCCGAGATCGAGACCCGGACTACTATATGGTGGGAAACTCGGTAAGAACGGTGAATCCAACCAGCTACGGGTAAGATTCCATCGTCATATCCTCCGAAACCCTAAACAAACCCTAAATTCGTCAACTTCGAGGAAGAAATGGGCTCCGAGATCGAGACATGGCTGAAGTGGAATAATATAAGTCAAAATACTTAGGTGAAGCCCATACCAAAATAATTTTTAGAATAAAGAAAGATTTAACAGAAGTGGATAGAATTTAGCAGAAGTGAAATTTTTTTAGCAGAATGAAAAACAGCCCTACGACGACTTCTCACAAAGGTTGCGAAAGGGGTTTAGGAAGTCTGACATCCTAACCATCCATTTCAATCTCTAACCGTCCATATTTTTGTTTTTCCTTAATATTTTCTCCTCAGCTTCAATTTTTTTCATTCTACCCTAAATTCTCCCAGCCCGCAGCGCTTCCCAACCCCTTCTCCTCCTTCCTCACTTCTCTGTAAAACCACATATCCCCCCCTATTGATTTTTCTTACCATCAAACCACCATTATCAAAAGCTCACCATCACCAACACCCCATCACCAACAGCTCACCATCAACAAAACCAATATCATGAACCCAACAGATCGAGGGAGCTGAAGTTGTCTTCACCAACAGATCGAGTTGAACACTTATAACAATCAACCAATCGACATAGCTGAAGAATTATACAAGTATGTAAATCGGGTTTCTCGATTTGTTTAGGGTTTTATTTATTTTTTGATTTTGATTCTCGATTTTGATGTTTTTTTTTGTTTGATTTTTAATTCTTTTCAATCATTGCATTTAATTCGTCTGTTGATTGAAATTTTGAATTCTTTTGGAGGAATTGCTTCAATTTTGTCTGGAAATCAGTTTAGGATTTCATAAGAATTTCATGTACAATACTTGGTTGAACTTGGAGGGGTATATTCTCACTGAAGGGAAACAAATCTTAACTTGAGAGAAGAGTTCGAAGTTATATATGCTTTAGATATTTTAAGCATTGTGAACTGATTGTTCTATACTTGGCTGAACTATGTGTGTGTTTACTTGATGTTTTTTTTGTTTGATTTTTAATTCTTTTCAATCATTGCATTTAATTCGTCTGTTGATTGAAATTTTGAATTCTTTTGCAGGAATTGCTTCAATTTTGTCTTGAAACCAGTTTAGGATTTCATAAGAATTTCATGTACAATACTTGGTTGAACTAGGAGGGGTATATTCACACTGAAGGGAAACAAATCTTAACTTGAGAGAAGAGTTCGAAGGTATATATGCTTTAGATACTTTGAGAATTGTGAACTGATTGTTTTATACTTGGATGAACTATGTGTGTGTTTACTTGTTGTTAAAAGAAGTAATCAAATGTGCATGACAGGATTGCATTACTGGCTATGGACTGAAATTAGTTGTAATTAGCTTTAAAAACACTGAATCAGTCATGGATGGAGGTGCGAAAAACTCTCCAAGTAGTAGTGGTAGATGCAACAACAGCAACAGTAAGATGAAAATGGAAAAAATCTTAACTGAGTGTGCTATGTGTGAACAAGGGAACCATGAGATAAAAGTGTGTCCTTGGCTCTATTCTAGGTGCAAGAATGTTCCTTATAATGGTGTGAGAGCATTTCTACGATCTACAACAACTGAAACCTATGGAAAATTTTTCTTCAAGTGCACCATGCCTACCTGCACCTACTTTGAATGGTTTAGTGATGCTTCTGACCCTTGCAAAGCCAAGTCGTTATTGTTACCATCAGAGAAAAGCTGTAATGCTTGTGGAGAAGATGATCACTCTTTTAAACATTGTCCACTGCACAGTCAGTTATGCTTCTCTTCAACTTGTAATTACAAACTCATTCTAAAAATATGCAACAATCAGCACAATAAGCACATAGCTTACCTTATATGTGAACAATGTGGAGCTTTTACATGGGCCTCAGATGCGATCTTCATTGCTGCAAAAGAAAAGGTTAGAATTTCTACTAATCAAATAGCTGATCTAGTTACAAAGTTAGGGAAAAGTCTTCATATGTAATAATTTTTTATTTTATGTTCAAGACCGGATTTAAATGTTGTACTTCATTTCATACCATCTAATTAAAAAAACATATTTACAGCATTGTCATTGTTATGTATATACTTTGGAGATCTTTTTTTAATGTGTGTGTGTGTGTTTTACTAAATGACCAGGGTGAAGTTGCTGGAAAATGTGTGTGGTTAAGAAAAGTTTAAATTACAGCTTATGATTTTTGTGGTTACTTAATTATGCTGGTTATAACTTACATAAGTTGCAGGGCTAGATCTGTGAGCCATATTCTAACTCTTCTTTTTTCAGTTACGCGCATATTCAAGTTATATATATATATATATATATATATATATATATATATATATATATATATATATATATATATAAAGAGAGAGAGATTGATTGAATTAGTTCTAAATGATGAATAAATATTGGATTCATTGGCCAAGGTTAATATGTTTAACTTAAGGATATATATTACATTATTTACATTGGTTTGCTAAATTGTTTACATTATTACAGTGCTCTGATTTTATCTATCTTTTATGCAGGGATTGTCTTCCATATCAGGATGCATTGAAGAATTTCATAGATACCATTGGTCAGAAACTTGGAAATCCTTCTAAGTTCAGTTGTCCTTGTAATGATTGTAAGAATCTTGCTTTGCCACTTCCTCCAAATGAAGTGCATCTTCACTTTTTGAAACGGGGCATGGATCCTACATACACCGAGTGGGTTTTTCACGACGAGCCGGCTATCATTTCTAATGGTATTCACCAAGAGGGAGCGACACATGGTTCAGAACATATGTATGTAGAGGATAATATTGAAGGTGATGCACATCAAGATCAGGGCCATGAAATCAGGCAAGAAAAGGGGTTGGACAACCAGGTGGATGAGGCGGATGACGCTCTGTTATACCCTAATTGTAAAACACACACAAAGTTATCTATCACTACTAAATTGTATAGGCACAAGACAGTTAGTGGTATATCTAGGAAGTCTTTTGACGAACTTCTCAAGACAATTGGTTCGCTGTTGCCGCCAGGTCATTGTCTTCCTAAAAGCACATATGAAGTGAAGAAGCTGCTGAAATCTTATCAATTGACTTACGAGAAAATACATGCCTGTGAGAATGATTGTTGCTTGTTTACAAAGGAGTTGAAAGCTGCAGATGAATGTCCTAAATGTCATTATTCTAGGTGTAAGCAAGACAAATCTAACATGGACGACGATGCGGACATGATAGACAAGCCAAAAAAGAAGATACCGGTGAAGGTTATTAAATACTTCCCCATTATACCGAGACTGAAGAGATTGTATCAATCAACTGAGTTGGTTGAGCAGTTGATATGGCACGTGACGAACAAGAGTAAAGATGGGGAGATACGTCATCCTTCAGATTCTTTGGCTTGGAAGCACATAGACAAAATATTTCCCGCATTTTCTTCAGATGAGCGTAATCCACGTCTTTGGCTTGCTGCTGATGGATTCAATCCGTTTGGCGATCTTTCTGCAACCCACAGTTGTTGGCCGGTGATGCTCGTGGTTTATAATTTGCCCCCTCAGATGTGTATGCAAGCCGAAAACATTATTCTGAGCATGCTGATTCCAGGAAAAAGCAACCGGGTAATGACATCGATTTATATTTGCATCCATTGATTGATGGTCTGATTGAGTTGTGGGAGCAAGGCGTGGAGGTATATGATTCGTGTAATAAAAAAGAATTTAACTTGAAGGCTTTATTGATGTGGACAATTAATGATTTCCCTTCATATGGTAATCTATCTGGATGTACATATAAAGGGAAGGAAGCATGCCCTATTTGTGGTGATAATACACTTAGCAACTGGTTGCCGTTTAGTCGTAAAACTGTATACATGAATCATAGGAGATTCCTTCGTCATAATCATCCTCTTCGACAGAAAAAAGACTTGTTTAATGGAGAAATCGAGAGGAGGGAAAAACCACCTGTTATGTATGGTGATATGATATTTGAACATCAGAGCAGTATTGTGAATGATTTTGGGAAAGCGAAGAAGAACGAGGAGGAGAAAAGGGAAGAAAAAGAGGGAAAGAAGAAGAAGAAGAAGATGACAAAGGAAAAGGGTCAGAATAGTGCTGCAAAAGGTGCAAAGAATGGTAATTCTGAGTGTGGGAAGCGGAAAAGGTATGATGCGGCTAGTTCTGGTATACCAGATGAGAAAATTCAGCTTCAGGTGTTTAAAAAACGGTCGATATTCTTCGACTTGGCTTACTGGAAGGTCAGTTCTCACTTCTAATTTACTTGTTAAATAGTTTTATGCGCATGAGCTATGCTTGAACTCAATATAATTAACCTGAATACCCATTAGCCCTAATAATTAACTTGAACTCAAATAATCTATGTGTTATTTGGTTTACATGCATGTGTCCCTGTTTTTCTAGTTCTTTTACTTAGTGATCAAACTGAATTTATAGGTAATTATAAGCATGCATGTTGAACGACTCATCTTTTATTTTTGGAATACTAATGTTAGTATTTTTCATGAATTCCTAGGATTTGTTACTACGGCATAATATTGATATTATGCATACAGAGAAAAATGTCTGTGAGAGTGTCATTGGTACTATTTTGAATATAAAGTTTAAAACAAAAGACGGTTTAAAATCACGTAATGACCTGAAGAGTATGGGGAATAAAATCAGAATTGCATCCGCAAGAGATAAATAGCAAAACAATCCTTCCACCAAAACCATATAGCTTAAGCAACAAGAATAAGGCTATACTTTATAATAGGATGAGAAATTTAAAGATTCCGTATGGGTATAGTTTGGATCTTAGGAAGCATTTCTCGAAAGATGGTTCCTTAGGTGTCCTTAAGGCCCATGATTACCATGTTCTTATGCAACAAATATTACCTGTAGCTTTGAGGGGAATTTTACCCGAGGGGCCAAGTAAGGAGATTTTCAGGTTGTGTTCTTATTTTCACGAGATATGCCAAAGGGTAGTTCATCTCGAAAGATTAGTATAACTTGAAGTATAAGTTGCTGAGACTTTGTGTATGTTGGAGACGTACTTCCCTCCATCCTTTTTTGATGTGATGGTGCACTTGACAATTTACCTAGCTCGAGAAGTGCGTTTATATGGACCTGTACAATATCGTTGGATGTATCCATTTGAAAGGTATGCTAAATTTTATAAATGTTACTTCTGTTTTTTTATTATTTTGTTTCAATCTTTTTTCTGTTTGCACAACGTGTCAGTAGCTTTCCCTTGTAGCCTAGAGCTACTAATATCCAAGTGTTGAAGTTTTATAATACGTATACCGACTTCGTTTCTACCTTTTTAACTGGTAACTATTTCATATGCTAATTTCATATAGGTATATGAAGACATTCAAAGAATATGTTAAAAATTACTCACTACCTGAAGCTTGTATAACAAAGTGTTATCTTGAAATGGAGTGTGTTAGGTTTTCTATTCTCATGGATCAAGTAGCTGAAATAGGAGAAAAGCCAAGGTGTAATAACAACTTTCAAGATGGTTCCACACAGGCAGAGCGTCCTCTATCTAAAGGTGTCCAAGTGCGTATGGAGGATGCAAAGCTAAAAATTGCTCACAGATATGTGCTTTTTAACACACCAGAAATTGACCCATATCTAACGTAAGTATGACATTGATGTTCATTAGAAATGGTTTGTCAGTTAATACCTCCTGTTTTAATTTTACTTTTATCTTAGAATGCATATGGATGAGTTAAAATCTTCTATTGGGATGTCTATTACCGGTGAAGACCAGCTCATTTCCATACAGTCGGACACATTTGGAGGTTGGTTTAAACGAAAGGTACATCTTTTCCACTTTTATTCAGATTGTACAGCTTAGTAGTTTTATCACTTATGGCTTTTGAGACTTCAGAAAACACAAATAGAACCATCGTCCATGGATGTGCTTTATAGTTGTTTGATTATGTTTTCATGTATGGGTACAAGATATTCTGTTTTATTTTGTCACCTAGAACCATCCATGTTAGGCACAACATCGCTACAAAAATGTCTTCTCATGCTCAGATAACCATTTTAGTTATGTATTTATGTTTTGAGTATGTATTTGTAGGTATATATGCAAATTGAACAAGGCGAGTCAGTATCAAACACGGTAGAGTGGTTGGCAAAAGGTCCTTTAGAAAACTGCGTGTCATATAAAGGCTTGCTAATCAATGGGTCTAGATTTCTTACGAAGGATGTTCAAAGAGTCACACAAAACAGTGGTGTTTCAATTGAATCAAAAACTTTAGTTGCAGGACGATCAGAAACCAACGGTTTCTACGGTGTTTTAGAAGAAATTCTAGTGTTGGACTACATTACTCTTCAAGTTCCCATATTCAAATGTGACTGGGCTCACACATATTTTGGTGTGAAGTTAGAGAAAGTCTTCACATTAGTCAACTTAAAGCAGCATAAAAACCAATTTTGTAACTACCCATTCATTTTAGCATCACAAGCGCGACAAGTTTTCTATTCTCGAGAGTCAGATACATCTAACTGGTATGTGATGTTGAAACCACCACCTAAGGGTTTCCATGAATTATATGAATTAAATGAAAAGGATGCAATTTGCCAACCTGTTGATACTTCAACTCTTGGCTTACAAACGGATGGTGAGAGTGAGAGTTACACAAGAGAAGATGTTGAACCTATTGTAGTGGTTCCGAAAAAGAAGAAGAACAAGAGGAAGAAGAAAAAGAAGTTCACAAGTTAGGTGAGTACGTAGTGTATTGTGTTTACTGTAATATTTTTTTGCTGTCTTCATCGTTCTCGTTGCTTCATTGCGTATCTTGTTGTTACAGTTCTTGTGTATTTCCTTTGCTGAAACTAGTATTGTTCTTGTGATTGTGATGTTTGATCTTATTGTTGTGATTGTGATGTTTGATCTTAGTTTCGAGTGAACACCCTTTTTTAACTCCGCCGGTGAAAATGATTTATCATTTCATTGCCGGTCTCAAGACCGGAAAAAGGAGGAGAGAAAAAGGGAATTTGTGATAGTACAGTCATTCACAGTCATGGAACTAGATATGCACAACAATTTAACTTCTTTTTTATGTATAGTTATCATTTGGTGCTACGGGTTGTTATGGTTTCTGGAAAAAACTCCCTTGTTTTTATGTTTAGAGGTGGATTGGAAGAAATTGAGTACTTGAACTGTGAAATGAAGTGTGAAGAAACTAATAGATATGAAATGAGATGCATTATCATAATAGAATATATGTGATTCTTTATAGAGAAGTCTTGTAGAATGTATGTGATTGTTTACAGGGAAGGATTTGCGCTGTTAGCGTCTCAGATAACTGAGCCTTACTTCTGTACATCATATTTTGTTTTTACGACTCTTATAAAAGTTGTCAAAGGTTGTCATAAGTTAAGTATAAATAAGAAACAAAAACCTGTCGGAATTGTGGTAGTGTAGGCTTGGTTGTTGCTGTGGACTTGCACGCCTGAGGCTCAGGATCAAATCCCAGCAACCTCGTTTTACAACATCATATATATTTACTTCAATAACTCTTAGAACGGTCGTTATACGGTCTCACTAGAAAGAACCCGAACTTGCGAAGTGTATGGATGGTTGATAGGTTAGACTAACGCATAATAGGTTCATGTTCGAATGCCCTCATCCCATATTTTTTATTTTCATATTTTGGTTGTCTTCAACAACCCTTATAAGGGTTGTTGTACAATTTCATACAAAAATAAAACAAAAACCCAAACTTGTGAAGTGTAAGGATGGTTGATGCCAACTCTTTTTCTTATAGAGTTGTCGTTCGTTTTCTTGTCGCAACCCTTTGGTTCTAGGGATGGGTAGTGATGCCATTCTACAACACTTCCTTTGAAAAAGGTTGTAAAACATGGGATGTACTACGACATTTAACAATAATTTGTACTTTTTCAGTTGTAGATGTATATTTTTCCTGTAGTGACATGCACTACTAAACTATCTAACGAAATTGTTTTCCAAAAACCAGTTAGGCCAAGAACAGTTTCAAAGAAGAAGATGATAGTTGCTAAAACAATAACAATAAATAGAAACAGAAAACCGGTTGCATACCTTATGAATGTTCTCTTCCACGGAGGCATTTTGGCTGGCAGATGATATTTCGCTTTAGATATCATCAGAATGATAAAAGAAAAAGTCATACTTAGTCTTTTGTGTAATGATTGCTTCCCATAGTGTAATCTGCATAAAAACTAAATATTTGGGCATGCTCACCTTAACGTGTGAGCTAACCTCATGGCCAAACAATTTAGCTCCCAAGATCGCCAAGATTGTATACAGAGTCGACACCACATCAAAAATTAAAAACTAAAATATGCAACAAATACGATTTGCCGATTCAAAATTTTAATATATTTATAGACCTACAAAAATCTAATTAAATTCATTCAAATTAAATATATATATACTCACAGTAGTGAATGTGATATGATATATTATTGATTTGTAGACATCAGGGACAACTATGTGAGAGCCAATAATGCATAGGCCCCGGATACTGAAAAAATGGTAGTGATTCGAAAAACTTGAACACGCTTGTTAGTTTTAAAACACCAACAAAGAAACAAGTAGAAATTAAAACACCACAAATCAGCTTGTTAGTTTTAAAACACCAACAAAGAAACAAGTGGAAATTAAAACACCACAATCAAGAATGATGACAAAACAATGAATGTGGAAATAAATGATATAATATTCAAATATCTTAACCATGCATATATACAAAATGTATGGAAAGTATTATTTCCATCATTGTTAAGCTTTGCGTTGTAGATAAGCTGAAAAACGAGATGTGGAAATTATGATTTCAATCCAGAACTCTGGTTAAATATGTGAAATAATGATCAAAGCAACATCATGAAAAAATGCAGGTGTAATAATGATTCAAGCACCCAGAAAACTCAGTGAATACGTGGGTTTAACGTGAAAAACTTTAATAAAATTATCAAAAAAAAGAGAGAGAATATTAATAGAATAAAACATCTTTGAAAGGAATGGCATGCCGCCAACTTTAATAATACAGTAATAAATATATGTAATTTACAAGTATTACAAAATCTTAAAATATCGTCACAAAACTCGAGGATGGTATCTATGTTATCATAATGTAGTTGTTAACTGCATTAATATTAAGTTAATTATGAAAATTTATCTCATTTCTTAAAAGGTAATTAATATAAAATTAATACTTTTTGTTTGGAGAAAAAAAATGTGAGAGAATACGTTCGTAATGTGAACATTTTGTCTCTTTTTCTAACAATAAAATTAGCTTTTTCTCCCTTGAACGTGAATATTATATTTGGTATGTTAACAACAAAAAAAGAAAACAACCACATATAATTTTGTGTATTGGATTCCGGTAAGAATAAATAGTATACCGACTACATTTGACCAAAAAGTACCTCATTTATTAAAACATAATTAATAAAAGATGTTTTCTTTTTCTGAAAACAAATTTGGAAAAATTCCTTGAGTGAAAACGTTATTTATTTTCTCAGCGACAATATTTCCTTTGTCTCCCCTGAAAGTGATTATTATAAGAAAACATTGTATATAATCTTGTGTATGAAAAAATGTTAATTTTGTACAGATGTTAATTTTGTAATGATTACCAGATAAATAAAGATTATATATTTGATCTATGCATTAACCTCACAATGTGACTTCAACTACATATATTTCAAAAGATAATTCTAGGATTCAAATTCAAAAAACCTCGACACAAATATAACATGTCCAACTCCAGTAGAGTATATGGATGTTCGTTTCTGTCATTGTATTCGTTTGACTTGTACATCAAAGATAAGGATGATTTCTAAGTTAAGAAATATGTAAAATCTTAAAGCGAAAGGAAACTCCTATAATTTTTTCTAATGGAAATAAATCTCACTTAACATACCAATCCAGTTAAATGGCATACAAAGACAAGAATTAAAATGACATACCAACCTCACTTAAATGGACTTTTTGCCAGAATTTTCTTAAATAAAAGAAAAAAAATCAATTTGAAACTTCAATACTTTGTTTCAAATGAAAATAAACCTCAATTAACATACCAATCCAGCTGAATGCAGAAACATGCTTCCAAAGCTTTTAATGATTTTCCAACATATTAAGCACTGCCTGATATATTTTCCATATCTTTTGAGTTCCGACATCAATTTTTCATCTCCAATAAGTCTCTTATGGTTGAAAATAACCTGAAACAATAATCTGTCAGATATGAATGAAAGAAAGAATGTAAAACTCGAAGCAATAATCATAAAAAGACAAGAAACTGAAACAAAAATCCAATAGTAAAACCAAAGATATTTTAATTACCCGATCATTCTAATTCTTAAAAAAAGTGTTCCTCTTAATTTTGTATACTCCACACATCGATGAGAACAAAATTACGAAAATCAAAAACTTTAAAGAACGAATTTTCATGATGCTTACAGTTCAGGACGAAAATATCTATAACCAATCTCAACTTATAGAGAATTTCTCCATTTGCTTTAGTTTTCATACGATAAATCCACTTGTTGTGCAACGCCTTTTTACCTCTTGGTAATTCTGCTAACACCCACGTGTTGTTCTCCTTAAATGAACCCATCTTGTTTCCTATATCAAGTTTCCAATTGCTTGAACCATCAAACGCTAGTACTTCTTTAATAATTTCAGGTTCAACACCCATCTGTAAGTAGTATATGATTCAAATCCTTCTTAAGGTTTGGTTTGTGTGGTATTGACGATCTTTGTATTTTTTGTGGAACTATAGGAGTATCTGTCACTACATCAAAAGTTTCATCTTGCACCAAAGGTTCTACTATGTCGTCAATAACACGATTTTTTTCTTGCACCATACTTCTTCCAAAAATATCATCCATGTCGATATATAAGTGAAAACGCAATGGTTCAAAATACACCACCAACTTTTTCGTTCGGCAACCTGTATGGAAAAAACCTAATACAATTGCTAGTAGATCAACTTATCGATCCTTGAAAATGTGTATATAAAGTTTATATCTCTATCTCACATCAATCAATATGTATATATACAAGGAGTCCTTAACCTGGTTGTTAAGAAGAGTACTTGGATGATCTCAAAAATTAATATATAAGATTAATCTAATTGTATCCAAATAATCCAATCAAAATTCTACAAAGTAATATAACTTGTAATATATCTTTCAAGATACGAACAATACAAGAAACGAGTCTCGTAATCAAACACAATTAGATGGACGTATCTACTAAGATTGAATATGTACAACTTGCGTAAATCCAATTATAAAGATAAACAATATAATGTGGAAAAGGAAAAACACAAGACACCAGAAGTTTTGTTAACGAGGAAACCACAACTACCAAAAAAAACCCGAGACCTCGTCCAGATTTGAACACCAAACTGTATTACTACGTTATAGACACTAGCCTACTATCAGACTTCAGACTAGAATTTAATTAAGACCGAATCCACGCTCTAATTGATTCAGTTACAGTTTTCCTCCTTATATCTCTTGAACCTCGTAAGGATCTACGTAATTGATTCTCTAAGTGTTGTCGTCCTTTACATCGTAAATATTGCTTCAGCCTAAGTGAAAAATTTTGATACCAATTTGCCTCTAACATGTAAGCTTATTTGATTTCCCTTTAGATCAAAGATGAAGCTTTGAAATCTAGTTTCAATGGACAAAGCTAGCAAACCTCACAATCCAGAATACTTACACTCACTTAAATGAGAATCCTAGATCTTTAACCACCTCTCAAGAACAATATTCAAAAAATCACTTAAGATCAATTTTCAGATTGAGGAATCACAAAGCCTGAGAAGAATAGAACTTTGTGATTTCTATATATCTTTCCTGAAAGAGATTGCAAGAACCTCGATAACAGAAAAAAAGATCAAGATACACGGACTATCACGGTAAAGATAGTCGGACATGGATTCGCGAATCCTAAAAGCGAATTCTTTTATTCATAGACCTAATTATGCTTCTCATAAGCCTAGGCCAACAGGGGATGACTATAGCAATAAACTAGGATACTAATTGTCAGGGATTGAATTTTCCAGTTGAAAGAGCATCTCTATTTATAGTTTTTCAAGGCCGAGCGGGTTTCTTGAAATTCAAGCTAAGATAATTTGAGAATCAAGGAAACACTATTTTTGTTTAGATGAAACTCTAATTAGGGTTTCAAGTAAGCATGTGATAATTAGTCTTTAAAATACAATAAAAGAATATACACTATGGTCCGGATACGGAACTGTGACAGTTCTATTTTGGAAAATATGCCTTTCGAACTATAAGTAAATTGATGTTCGTTTAAACACCTAAGAGTTTAACCATGATGCACATATACAAATGTTTCAGTGATCAATAAAGTCTTAGAAGTATTTAAGAAATTCATAGTGGTGTGTTTTATAAACAACCTACAAATTGACCTGCAAGTATACAGGGTCAATTGTAGCTAGAATGGGAAGAAAGGGAAAGTCCACAGGGACAAGGGGGAGCAAATGTTGTTTTCCAGCTTCTCTAGATGCTTCCTAAGCTAACATGGAGCTGAATGGAGGCAGTAAATGATGAGTGCCAAATATTGTATATATCTATCCCTTTTTGTTGGCATTTAACTCATCTTTTATGCATTAATTCTACATTTTATCCCATATTCTGTATTTTCATTGTTTTCAAGAATAAATATTTTTATTAATTAATTTTGCATTTTTAGGTAATAAATAAAGTTCGGATGAGTCGCGGAGCGAAAAGAGCAGAAAAGTAGTGAAAAGCCGGGAGAAATTACGCAAGGAAGCCGCAAAGAATGGTGCGCACAACCTCATTTTCTACACACAAAAACGCCTCCGTTCTCAGCCATCAGATCAGTTCTCAGAAGCATCCGACGGTCGCTCCTTCATAGAGCATCAAAATCTGAAGTCTCTGCCAAGCACCACAGCGCTGAAATTCCAAGCCTTCAGATTAGATGGTAGTTGAATCCAACGGTCGCTCCCTTGCTGTTCATCAACGTTTGATATCTCCGCCTTACACTACAACACCTAACCCCATCTAGAGCCGTTAACTTCGTTGTATCAAAAAATCTGACGGTCGCTACCAACCTCTTCAGGAGGAACCATCCGATCCACCTACCACCTTCACATCCCACGGCCCATCTCACGAAACATCACCTCTTGATGGACCCGCCTCACACCCTAGCGACCGAGCACCTACACCCCAAACAAACAGACCCTTCTCCCATTCTATCGAACCCATCTCCTCCACCTTACCCTGCTGCAAAACCACCTCTCCCTGCAACTGTCGCCACCACCTTCTTCACCTCCACTGCCACCACCACACCTCCACCATCATCACCCTATCGACCAACAACCAAAACCCATCTCCCCCTAGCCCTCTAGTTCCCTATTTTCTCACTTTTTCACGCTTCTTTGCCTGAATCCCTAGGCGTGAAAAACTGATGAATTAGGTAACCTAGAGTTGCAATTGGCGCATGAGAAGAGGTCAGGGAGCAATTACAAAGCATGGGTCGACATCAAAATGGAGTGGTTGTGTCAAATTGGGTGAGTAATCACAAACCCTAGCCTACTGTTATTTTGGGAAAATGGGTAGAACCCTAATTGTGTTGTGGACTATAAATAGCCTTGTGGGTGTGATGTAAAAACTATGCTTGGAGTAGCCGACATCCAGGACTTTCATGTCCTGTTAAATGTTCATGTTTCAGTTCAATTTCATGTTCATGTTAACTATGTTCTGTTAAGGTTCTCCTGTTAATGTTCAATTTTAGTTTCACTGCATATGTTAAAAGTGTTATTTTCCTGTTAATGTGCTTATGTTAAATGTGTATGTTTTAATTTCTTGTTTTCAATTCCTGTTAGTGTTGTTCACTGTTAATGTGTGATGTTCCTGTTGATAGTTATCCTCATTGCTTTGTCACTGTTAGTGCCATGTCTAGTTTAGTGTTAAGTTTGTGCACTGTTAGTTTGATGGAATGCTAGGCTAGATACATTTGAAGCTTTGATTTGATTGTGCAATGGAAGAAATCAGTGCTCATAGCAAGCTGATTATCTTGCCATTCCTTGTGTATGCTTAGGTTGCAATGTGCTGATTGTGCAATGGAAGAAATCAGTGCTTATAGCAAGCTGATTATCTTGCCATTCTATTTGTGTTTGCCTGTATTCTTGCCTTAGTTTTGCTCCATTTCAGTTTCTCCACATCCCTGCCCTTGGCCTTAGGCCTTGGTTAACTTGCTTTGATCTTTGCTGTTGCCCTGTTGTGTCTTCCCTGTTGCTGCCCTGTTTAGTTACCCACTGCTTTTCCCCTGTTGTTGCTTCCCTACCCTGTTACTGCATTGCTTGTGCAGCTGTCTAGTCTTTCCATTGCTTGTGCAGCTGTCTAGTTTTCTTTTGCTGTTTTGTTTTTCCATTGCTTTGGCCACTGTTTTGCTTTCCTTCCTACACTGCTGCTGCAGCTGCTGTGCAGCACTTGTGCTGCTGCTGCATTGCCTCCCTCTGCAGCTGCTGTTGCTGTTGCTTTTGTCCTGCAGCTGCTGTGCACCACTGCTGTTGCATTGCCTTTGCTTTCCCCTGCTGTTGCTGCTGCCAAGCTGCTGCTGGTGCCTTCTCTGTGTTCCTTTCTCTTGTTGTTGCTGCTGCTTCCTGCAGCCAAGCAAGGCCCAGTGCAATTCCACAGTTACAAAGCCCAGGTTATAAGCCACAAGGCCCAAAGGCCCAGATCCTTGACTGAAACCAAAGCCCAAGTTTACAATTCATCATTCAAAGGCCCAAAGCCCATTTACACTTCAAAGACTAACTGAGCCCAAGCTCAGTTCATTTTATTGTTAACAAACCCATTAAGCCCAATTCACTAAAAGGGTATTCAAAGCCCAACTACAACTAGAACCCAAAATAGCTAGAACACTACAAAACACACCCGATCTCTGTGGATCGACCCGTACTTGCACGAGCTACAACCGACGACCGTGCACTTGCGGTATTACTGTAGGCCCCCGTTTTTATTGCGCTTAAATTTTACACATATCTCCGGGCCCACCAAGTTTTTGGCCGGGGATAATTTCTATACCCTTTTCAAAGCCTAACAGTAAACAGTAGCATGCAAGGGCCTTTGAATCCACTTCTTGATCCTAAGCTAAGGCAGTACCTAATCAAATCATTGTTCTTGTTTCATTTCAGGGAAGATCATAATGGATGATTTTCTTGACTAATCTTTACTCACTTGCCCCTAGCATCAGCTGTCTTCTTACAGCACAGCTGATCACAGGCTTGTTGTTCAAGAAGCTATCTATCACCCTAAGACAGTTAAACACAATCCTTCAAATGGACTGAATTCTTAGCTACCATCATTCTTTCTCCCCTAGAATCAGTTGTCTTCTTACAGCACAGCTGATCACAGATGCATTCACTCAAGTAGATATTATCAGTCCTATTAAATTTAAGCACTACAAGAACAATTAACATGATCATGGATTATCCTAGCATACAATTCAAGAGTATCATCTAACCCCTAGCATATGAAGTTAGAACATATTGAAACTGATTAACAACTGGAATTGAAGTTGAACTTAAACATTGAACTGAAGTTAAAATTGGAATTAAACACTAACAGGACATTGAAATTGCAAATTAAAGATTAAAGAACCCTAAATTAACAGTAAATTGACATTGGAATTAAACTGAAATTAACCCAATTAGGGGGTATCTCGGCTAACCAAGAACACCCCGAAATTGCTCTACACACTCTCTATTTATAGCATACAAAATACCCAATTTTTGTGAACCCTAATTTTGAAATTAGGGTTTTGAAAATCCGAAATTTACTCACCAACTCTCTGATTTCGCCTTGACCCATGCTTCCTTCTCTTCTTCTTCTGTTTTTCCCATGCTATAATTACAACTCTATTCCGACCTAATTTATCAATTTCACCTCTAGGGTTTCTGACATGGGTGAAGCGTGAAATTGAGAGATTAGGAGGCCGTAGAGTTGGTGAAAGTGGTAATAATGATGGGGGTAGTGATGGG
Organism: Papaver somniferum; assembly: GCF_003573695.1. Lineage (NCBI taxonomy): Eukaryota > Viridiplantae > Streptophyta > Magnoliopsida > Ranunculales > Papaveraceae > Papaver > Papaver somniferum. The sequence goes on along the minus strand of NC_039366.1, from coordinate 203,339,018 downwards.
TTAGTGATTTGAGAGCTCGAGTGGTGGTGGTTGAGGCGGCAGGAAGTTGGTGGCGGAGCAGGTGGTGGCAGAATTTTCTCTGCAGACGGAGGTGAGGGAAGATGGAGTCGATGGAGAAGAGATTAGGTGCTGTTTGGTTTAGGGTATAGTGTTCGGTCACTATGGTGTGTAGCGGGATCATCGAGTTCGATGTTTGGCGAATCTCGACCGTGGGATGTGGAGATGAAAGATCAATCTGACGGTGAGATGAAGTGGATCCTGCAGCGACCGTTGGATTATACAATACAACAAAATTAACGACACCAGATGGAGTTAGGTGTTGTAGTGTTAAGCGGAAGTATCGAGGTTTGATGCGCAAGTAAAGAAGCGACCGTAGGATGCAGATGCGATCCAATCTGACGGTCGGGAATGGAGGCGGGTATGGATATAGAAAATGGGTTTGGGTAAGGGTTTTGGGCCTTGGGTATGCCAAGCCCATATCTTCTTTAAGAACAATTCTTCCTTCTTGAGCCCATTCCTAGCTTTTTGGACGTGCGCTCCATTCTTTGCGGCTTCCTTGCGTAATTTCTCCCGGCTTTTCACTACTTTTCTGCTCCGCAAATCATCCAGACTTTATTTGGTACCTAAAAATGCAAAATTAGTTAAGAAAAATATTTATTCTTGAAAACAAAGAAAATACAGAATATGGGATAAAATATAGAATTAACGCACAAAAGATGAGTTAAATGCCAAGAAAAATATATAGAAATATGCACTTTTTAGGACTCATCAAATACCCCCAAACCTGAATTTTACTTGTCCTCAAGTAAAACAAAACTAAGGAAATCCTACCTATACCACTGTCGCTGGTCTCTCGAATGCATTTAGCGTATGCACTAAGCCTTTTAAACCACTAAGTGTCCCTAGTGGACGAGTGAAGTCTCGTGAAGGTTTGCTTAGAACGTACCTACAAAGTTCTAGGTCAAAATATAAGCTCAGATTCCATCAAATGTGACATGTGCAAAACAGTTTAAGCTCACAGCAAAATGGAGATGTCAATCTAGCTATCAAAGGCACAATCCTAGCACTGATAACAAAAAAAGACATGTGATAAGAGTGTAAAGTATATCTACACATGTGTAAAGAAAGATCTGAAGTTATGACTACTAATCACCAAGAGATAGTTTCTCAGGCTAAGAACCAAGGTCGAAATCTAGCTAGCTGTCCGGACTTTACGAGAATTGTGAATGAGCTGGAGGTATTTCACAATTACTCGCGTTGTACATCAATGGCATACACCCTCCTTGCTTATTACAATGAAACAACAAAATGACTATTTACATGACTCTTATTTACATTGACTACTCTCTTTTTATTTTTGGAACAAGAGATGATGGAATTGATAAATACTTGATTTTTTTGTATTTTTCTGATATCTTTTTTCTCTTTTTTTTTTTTTTTTTTTTCTGAATATATACATTTTTTTTTTTTTGAAAACACTTTGATACAAATACAAAAGGAAACAAAAATTACATGACACTTTGCAAGAGGTAGCCCTTTTTGATGCACCCAGTTAAATTCGATGGTTGTCTTTCTTAATGTAACCTCCACCTTCTATCCCAACCAACCAAAGAACAAGCTAGTCAAGTTTCGTTCAGTATTCTAAAGTGATTGGAAATCGTAACTTCCTATCAAACACCTTGAAGATCGAGGCCATACATGTATTGGTAGATCGTGCGCGTGCAAATTTCTTATCACTATGTGAATTGTGCTAGAATCAGGGTGCCTAAATATCTAGACTAAGACTCCTAATAATTACATATTTGCACAAGAGTCAACATTTCAAGGTAAATGAGCTCCATTTTTATGATTTTTTTCAATTTTTTAATTTTTTTGAATTTTGATTTTTCAATTTTTTTTTTTTTTTTGGAATTTTTCAATTTTTTTCAAAAAGAAGAAGGAGTTCGTTTTCAGTTATGGCAAATTATCATGGTATCTACTCTATACCCCCAAACCTAAACTAAACATTGTCCTCAATGTTTCAAAATATGGAAAGAATTATGATGCAACATATGGAAAGGGACATGCTGAGTAGAGTAAAAGGAGAGAGAATACCCGATTTCGGCGAAAGCAGAATTAAAACTCTGTTATTCAAGGCAAAAATCCAATATATTTCAGCCGAGATCATATTGGATTAGCAAAATATATACAAAAGGAACAAAAGGGTTTTTAAGAAATGTTATCTACTGGATTATATACAAAAATTCACCATACACTAACAATCTAAAGAGTTGAGGATCAACCCAAAAGACAAAGTGTAGCGGTTTCAGCAACTTCACACATGAAAGAAAAGCACGTGAAGCTGTGAAACCAAATGAGCTACCCCCAAACCTGGATTTTACAGAAGATATAATTTTGAAAACAAAATCGCGCAACTTTGGGGGTTCATCATGCACAAGATCTAACTCAAAGTGTACTTTGCTATGGACGGGCAAACATGCAATTTCCAACTGTGGTTCCTCAAAGATATTATATTTAAATTCAAAATAGTCCAACAGGACTTGGGAAGCACACAGTTCCAAACCTAGATTCGGGACTCTCAGAAAAGTCGGTTTGACAATATGGGTACAAACCAAATCTAGGTTGGGTGGAAGGCCATCAGATTGTGACTTATGTAGGACGATAGGCACATCATTATTAATCAAATCAAAATCTCCGAAATCATCTACACATGTCACATCATGCTTACAATCATCAAACAAATTGGCAAGATCACAATCAGAGTCATCAACATCATCAACAGATTCATTCTCATGCATCGGCAAATCAGGAGAAATATCACAATGTGACCTAGGTAGAGAATCAGACACATCAAATATATTTTCATGCATATTAGTGTCTGCAGAAGATTCAACTATTCCTATGTCATGCTCATCTTCACAGAATAATTGTACGAATCCCATGTCAATATCAAAATCATATGAATTACAATGAGTATTAGAAAGAACAACATGCATGAAGGTCGAGGGCGAGAAGCCATATGTTATTGAACCAACAGGTTCCACAATATTTTCATGTTCTTCTAACACATCATCATAATCATCATAATCATCATCATGGTAGCATGCATATTGGTCCTCATAAAAAGTGGTGGTGTCGTTAGTCGATTCATGTTCCTCTAAATTAGGTTCATATTCAACATCATTTACATGAATGGGACTAGACACTTCATAAGGGACAACATACATTTCCTCATGAATTTCCTCCTTTTGTAGGTGAAGCAAAATCTGATCTAAATATGCCTGAATTCGTGATGTAGATCTATCGAAGTTTTGCTCACTGAGTCTGAAAGCTTCTGTGGTGGAGTCTAAATTCATGGGACTACAAAATTCTTCATGTTCAAATTGTGGTGATTGGTACATGTGTGCATGATCATTAGGGTTTATAAAAGATTGATCGCAACCCTCAAAGGATTGATTATGGTCCCAATGACTACCATTCTCACAATTTATGGGCATTTCATACCTTGGATTTTCTCTAGATTGCCTAGAATTATGAAAAATATGACAATTCTCAACAGGGTGGTCTAAACTACCACATGCGGGACATGCATAGATTTCAGGTTGCCTAAGAAAATTAGATGTGACAGATTTCTCATGTGATTGCATTTCTAAAGCTGTGATTCGAGCGTCTAATTGATCCATAAGAGATGATTGTGTGAGTGAGGCACTAGCAAAATGTTCATTTTCACGTTGTGGCAAACGATGCATGTGCGAATAGTCAGTAGGGTTCATGTATTGAAGCTCGGGACTTTGAAAATGTCCATAATAATTCCTATAACTATTGACATCATGGTCTATGGGAGGTTCATAACGTGAAGTTTGTCCACACGCAAGTTCTCTAAGGGATTCGTTGTATTCCCCAACTGTAGAAAAAGATCTAGACATGATTGGGCTCAAAGGCTAAGTAAAGAGTTTACAAAGCTCAAAATTTGGTTTTTAGGGAATGAAAAACATTTGGTTTTTATGGGGATAAAAGAAAAAATTTGGTTGTTAATGTGGGAGCAAAATAAAATTTGGTTTTAAAATCTGGGAGCAAGTAAAAACTTTTTTTTTTTTTTTTGAAATTATCCTAGCATAAATTAGCACAACCCATAAAAGAAAATAAAAACAACAATAATAATTACAAACCCATAAAAGAAAGAAAAAGAAGAAAAAGAAAAATTATTACAAGCCCAAATAAAAAATAAAGAAAAACAAAAATTATTACAAGCCCACAAATTAAAAATGGAAGCCCACAGGTTGGGTTCTCTTAATGGGTTTAGGCTTACTTGCTTAAGCACAGCCCAGCTGCTCAGTTAGGTTGCAAAAGCCCAGTTGGGCTTTGGATCATCCTAAGCTTTTGTCTTTGTTGAGGCCCAGTTGGGCTTGGCTCAACTTGTTAAGCTTGGCAGCAACTTCAGCAGGCCCAGTTGGGCTTGTGATTTTCTCCTCAGCAGCACAGTCCTGTTGGGCTTGGTCTTCAGCAGGCTCACCAGCTCAGGGCTTTGCAGCAGGAGCAGATCAACAGCAACAGGTGCAGAAGGCAGCAGCAGGCAGCAACAGGGAGAGTAACAGCCTCAGTTCCACCAGTTCACCAGCAACATCAGAGGCAGTGCAAATGGGCTAAGCAGTTTACAGCAGTGCACTAAAGCAACAGGCAAGAAGATGCTCTGATGTTGTGCAAGAACAACAAGCCAACAACTAGATGAAGATGTAAACAGCAAGAATGCCCTGTAAACAGCAAATGATGCAAGTGCAGCTGCAAGTTAATAACAGCAGCAAGCAAATGAGCAAGGAAAGAAAAACAACATATGCGCCGCAACCGAGTCCCCGGCAGCGGCGCCAAAAACTTGGTGTGTTTTATAAACAACCTACAAATTGACCTGCAAGTATACAGGGTCAATTGTAGCTAGAATGGGAAGAAAGGGAAAGTCCACAGGGACAAGGGGGAGCAAATGTTGTTTTCCAGCTTCTCTAGATGCTTCCTAAGCTAACATGGAGCTGAATGGAGGCAGTAAACAGTAGCATGCAAGGGCCTTTGAATCCACTTCTTGATCCTAAGCTAAGGCAGTACCTAATCAAATCATTGTTCTTGTTTCATTTCAGGGAAGATCATAATGGATGATTTTCTTGACTAATCTTTACTCACTTGCCCCTAGCATCAGCTGTCTTCTTACAGCACAGCTGATCACAGGCTTGTTGTTCAAGAAGCTATCTATCACCCTAAGACAGTTAAACACAGTCCTTCAAATGGACTGAATTCTTAGCTACCATCATTCTTTCACCCCTAGAATCAGTTGTCTTCTTACAGCACAGCTGATCACAGATGCATTCACTCAAGTAGATATTATCAGTCCTATTAAATTTAAGCACTACAAGAACAGTTAACATGATCATGGATTATCCTAGCATACAATTCAAGAGTATCATCTAACCCCTAGCATATGAAGTTAGAACATATTGAAACTGATTAACAACTGGAATTGAAGTTGAACTTAAACATTGAACTGAAGTTAAAATTGGAATTAAACACTAACAGGACATTGAAATTGCAAATTAAAGATTAAAGAACCCTAAATTAACAGTAAATTTACATTGGAATTAAACTGAAATTAACCCAATTAGGGGGTATCTCGGCTAACCAAGAACACCCCGAAATTGCTCTACACACTCTCTATTTATAGCATACAAAATACCCAATTTTTGTGAACCCTAATTTTGAAATTAGGGTTTTGAAAATCCGAAATTTACTCACCAACTCTCTGATTTCGCCTTGACCCATGCTTCCTTCTCTTCTTCTTCTGCTTTTCCCATGCTCTAATTACAACTCTATTCCGACCTAATTTATCAATTTCACCTCTAGGGTTTCTGACATGGGTGAAGCGTGAAATTGAGAGATTAGGAGGCCGTAGAGTTGGTGAAAGTGGTAATAATGATGGGGGTAGTGATGGGTTAGTGATTTGAGAACTCGAGTGGTGGTGGTTGAGGCGGCAGGAAGTTGGTGGCGGAGCAGGTGGTGGCAGAATTTTCTCTGCAGACGGAGGTGAGGGAAGATGGAGTCGATGGAGAAGAGATTAGGTGCTGTTTGGTTTAGGGTTAGTGTTCGGTCACTATGGTGTGTAGCGGGATCATCGAGTTCGATGTTTGGCGAATCTCGACCGTGGGATGTGGAGATGAAAGATCAATCTGACGGTGAGATGAAGTGGATCCTGCAGCGACCGGTGGTTTATACAATACAACAAAATTAACGACACCAGATGGAGTTAGGTGTTGTAGTGTTAAGCGGAAGTATCGAGGTTTGATGTGCAAGTAAAGAAGCGACCGTAGGATGCAGATGCGATCCAATCTGACGGTCGGGAATGGAGGCGGGTATGGATATAGAAAATGGGTTTGGGTAAGGGTTTTGGGCCTTGGGTATGCCAAGCCCATATCTTCTTTAAGAACAATTCTTCCTTCTTGAGCCCATTCCTAGCTTTTTGGACGTGCGCTCCATTCTTTGCGGCTTCTTTGCGTAATTTCTCCCGGCTTTTCACTACTTTTCTGCTCCGCAAATCATCCAGACTTTATTTGGTACCTAAAAATGCAAAATTAATTAAGAAAAATATTTATTCTTGAAAACAAAGAAAATACAGAATATGGGATAAAATGTAGAATTAACGCACAAAAGATGAGTTAAATGCCAAGAAAAATATATATAAATATGCACTTTTTAGGACTCATCACATAGCAATGCTAAATATATTTAAAAAATAAATCTTTGAAAATCTGCTAAATTCTATTGGGACCGTTGATGAAACGATTCGTGAACCGTAAGGCTTGTTCACAAGTCAGGATGCTACGGTTCGTGAACCGAGTTCACCAACCTTATAAGACTCTCCAACTCAGGTGGCTACGGTTTGTGAACCGGGTTCGCCAAATTCTAGTCTTTTCATTCCAACAAAAAAATTCAGTTCGCCAACCTTCCCTGTATCTCTGAAACTCAGATATCTATAGTCTGTGAAGTGGTTCACCAACCTATCCTTATAATAAATATCATAAGTTCATGAATTTCTCTCATAAGATGTTTGAAGCATTCCCAAATGATAAAATTATTAAATGGGCGATTCTCAATTGATCCACAAATTAATTCTCAAATAATAAAAATTTTCGAATTAATATTTCTAAGGACCGTTGAAAATCTTTGCTAAAATCATATTTCGAGATTTTTAGCTAGACAAGCTTGACTCAAAATTTGTTTTTTGTAAATCTACTATAGTCATATGACATAGTCTCAACATATAGAATGGTAAGATAGTGAGTAAAATGGAATGGTCCTTACACACCTGATACAGAAGTTCTCCAAATGTCTTCGTCGATCTTCAGTCTTCGAGGGTGATGTCTGATACTCAAATACCAAATTCTAACCTAGTCAGAGATCTGACTTACTAGACTAGAAATCAAGATATAGTTTTGATGAACTAGCATTGATAACAAGATTTAGATATCAAAACTTATGGGTTCAACATAACATTTCTCTAACAATAAGTTTTTATCGACATTGCTTGACATGATATCTTCAACATTTGTTATATTTCTGTCCTTGTATAACTATTTTTTATTGAAAATGACATCAGTGCTTATGATAAATTTTTGACCATCATAGTTCCAAAGTTTATATCCAAAAGCATCACCTTCATCACAAATGAACACCCACTTCTTTGATAGATATACCTTCAAGACTAAGATGATAACATAACCAACACAACTAAAAACTTTCAAACATGAAAAAGTTACCTTTTTTTCATTCCAAACCATTTATGGCATCTAAATATCTAATGGATACTTATTGTCATGTTAATTAGATCAGTAGTCGTCTCTGTGATAGACCGGAAAAATGACGCCTAAAGCGCCAAGGCGCGCATGCCATGACCCTCCGATGCGCCACTCTGATACTACTGACTGGGTCTTCAAGATTTACTTCTAACAGAAAAATGCTCGTTGATTTTCCTTTTCAAGCATGATGAAGCTTCTCAACATTCCAAATTACCCTTGTTTTTCGAAGGGTTCAAGGCCATAAGGCTAATGCCGATGCATGGTTACATACATCACATGTTTTTGAGTTCTTTTCTAGTAAAAGGTCATGCCTTAGACATGTGCATAGGTCACTGCAAACCTATACAACTTCCTTACTTCTCTTTGGCCACGAGTTGTAAGCATACATTGGTCTTGTTCGTGTTAAGGGTGCATCAAATCAGGCTCATGCCATTATGACCTTGTCATACATCGTTCCCATGATGCAAGTGACGTATGTAAGCTCCCCTAACTTTTTCACCAGTTAGCTTAATTTCTTGGCCAAGATAAATTCGCTATTGGTGCATATTCCAACTATGTGTATCTTGATATACAGTATGATCATCCATCAAATGACATGAAACTTACCTCATTAAGTGTGGAAACAATCATCTCTTGAATCGCATCACAGATCAAGATGATGTGAGGCCAATATGCCGCAATCATCTCGTAATTAGATGATATGAGTCATAAGGTGTTGCATCAGAAGTGTTAGGCGCATTGCAGTTTCCTACATACCCTTCTCGTACCTTGTAGGTATCAAGCATGAACCGTAGTTCGCTAATAGTCAGGACAAGCTACCAAAGGCAACTTTTGTTGTAAGGTCGTGGTCAAGCAATGATCTATTCTGCATAAGCCAAAGGGGTCCTCGAAAAATGGTGCAAAAGAATGTGTGTTACTGTCCTTTCTGTCGGAATGCGTCATTGTGGTGCATAACTTAGTTCGCAACATCGCATAGTGATGCCTAGGCATCATATGCTCCATCGACAAGGCTACACAATAATAAATGAGGCCTTAACATAATTTATGCTCTTGTAGCTAAGGTATGAAGCTTACTTGTGCATAATCTGCAGATGCACCTTCAACCAACTACCCCTCCATATGTATGTTTTATTGCCATTTCTACAATATGGATTTGGGGAGCAGTTTGAAATTCACCAAGTGAGAACGGGGTCAATTCTTGCAAAGGAAATACCAAAAATAGCGATATCATGGCTTCAAAGCACATCCATGGTGGTGCAATGTTTTTCTTAGCCATCCTATCCCTCCCTATATATGTCTTCTTAATATTCTTACCGCTTGGAGTTAGGCAAGACTTTGACGTGCTTGCTTCACTATTCATGGTTGTTTCCAGGGCTAAGTTCTGTGAAGTGCAGTGATGGTTGGTTATTTAACTCTGAACCATTGGCCAACTCTAACTTTGCTCCATGATGGTTTTACATTGCCTCGGCCAGTCTGTTCTGTCCTAATGCACCATGGTGGTGCGATATTGGCTCTTGACCAATATGACATGCGTGATGATAACACAACTTTTCTCAAGGCCAATCACCGAACTGGCCTGATGCACCATTGATAGTGTAACACTGGCCCTTAGATAATATAGCTTAGGCGATGCAGCATAGTGGAGCAGTATTGGCTCTATGCCAATGTAATCTCCAACTTATTGTTTCACCGTGATGGCGCAACATTTAGACTGGAAGAAATGCTCTTAACACAGAACCGAAGCTTTGAGATGAATCTTCATCTCATGCCAATTACACATCTTTGAACATGCGCCATGTGAAAGTGCAGGTATTACATTCTCTGGGCCAAAATGTATCCGGAAAACCAAACCGCGACTTCATACATTCAGCACGCGCATTCATCGTCTAATTTATACGTCTGGCTACACCATTTTCTTGTGGTGTCCTGAGAATCATCCTCTGTAAAAAAATTCAATTTGTAGCACAAAACTGTAAAAATTATGTCTTTCCATACTCACCATTGTTATCTTACCTCTCAAAACTTAGTGGCACTAAAGTCTTTGGATTTAAGTGTCAATAGATTGTCTAGACATATTCCTCAGTCCTTGAAAAAAATTCACTCTCTTGAGGTTCTAAACATATCTTACAATATGTTGAGTGGAAAAATTCCAAGAGAAAGTCATTTTGATACACTGAGTCTAGATGGTTTAGCTTTTGCCGGGAACGAGTTACTGTGTGGATTTCCTACAAAGAAAGTTTGCAAGGGTGATCAAAATTGTAGTACCAGTAATCTTACAGACGAAGATGATGAAATTGATCGAGAAGACATAAAAGACAAGTTACTGTTATATGCTATTGTTGCCTTGGGGTTTGTAGTTGGATTTTGGGGTTTATTCTTTGTTTTGCTTACGAAGAAAAATAAATGGTGGTACGGGTACTAGAGATTTGTCGATTCAGTTGTAGTTAGAATTCTAGAATATATTCAAAATTACTAATTGTAAAAAATGTACTCTTGTTTTTCCTAATAACTAGTGGAATAATATGCGTTATGCGCTTGCTACTTGAAACTATAATTTCAACAATTCAAAACTGCCATGGAGTTATCATCCATCCCCTAAAAAATTGTGTCCATGTTTAGATGGCATGTAGTGTTATCTACTACATTCCCTAACCCACATTGTAATAACTCATAACTCATAAGAACAAAGATAGAATTTTTAATTTATCTGATGGTGTTCATCTGAATGGATATGCGTTCTATGAGATGTTTAAACATGAATTATAGAAGTAACTGAAACACATAGATACACATTCCTCAACAGTGGATGGTTTAACCAAAAGAGCGAGATGACCAATGTCTGTAGGTGCAGAAATCTTACTCGCCACGTGTTACAACGAGAGGAAACGAAATCGGTGAATATAACCTCGCCGATATTCTCGAGAAGCAAAGCATTTATGAGGAGTCAAATCAGTTGTCAGAATAACTTTATCTAAAAGTTGATCTGCAAAGTAGAAAGGTCTCTTGTGGAATCAGATCTACGAACTACTCTCGAATAGTAAGAAACGAAGTAAGCAAAGATCATACGAAGAAGTAAATAGCTATACTTAGCGAAGAAGGAATGACGAAACGAAGTAATATGAGGAAGATGAATTTTCCTCCAAGAAACCAAGACAGCTGTACCGACAAGACATCGGGGTTATCGGATAAAGAATATGATTAACTTTATTGAAAAATGGATTGACGAAGTAAACGTGAATTGTGTGACTATTGGCGAAGTAAAAATGAGTTGTACTCCACTTTTGATATTTGTCTATAAATAAGAATCTTAATACACTGTAAAAATGGGGATTCTCTGTTGGTGTAAGGGACAATGTAAGGAGAGAATTATAAGTTCTTTGTGTGTTGTATTTGAATCTTCATCATCATAATCGTCATAAATAAAATATACTTTGATTTTCTTTTGAACATGTCTTAAATTTGAGAATTCATTTGGGTGTATTGTAGGATTTCCTGCAGTTACATTTTGGCGTCCTGAAATAGGGAGTTAGGTTGACAATTAATTCTCACCTGAGAGTTGAAAGAAGAACTTGATTTTGAAGTTTTATTTTAGTTTCTTAATGCTGAGGGATTCAGGGATCTCATTAGTGTTTAACCAAAAGGTTACTAAAGTTTGAGTGATACTTGGAAAGTTCTGCTGCAATTTCTTATCATCTAAAAAATGTAAGGTTGTTTCAATTTTATTAGAAAAACAACATTCATTATTGATTTAGATTTCAGGAAGAAGAGTAATATTGGTCGGAAAACTCGTTTACCGAACTCATGCTTTCGCGAATAAAGGGAATTGTATTCTTTATCTCAACTTGAGTCAGAGGGTTTAAAATCCTTTCTAATAGACCTACTTCCAGAGGAGGTTGAAAACATTAACCAAGACCATTAAATGATGGGAGTAGTTAAAACCACCAGGAATGAACCTAAATGATGATCCACTCGGTCACTCATAATCCGGATACTCCAAAAAAATAAATCCCCAAAACCCATCGGGATCTTCATTTATCGGATGATATTTAGTCAAAGGTTCATTTTAAAATTTTAAAATTATCAACACTTATAAATGTACCTTACTCGAACAGAAAAATGTTACTTGTTAAACAGAAACCTTTGCTATTATTCAGGGGAGCATTTAACCGTTCCTTACTACATATACCAAAAAGAATAAAAACTCTCATTCGATCGCTGAATGACCGGAAATAATATAAATATCCGAATATTCAATGTCAGAATGCCCGGGTGACATATCCGGTGACTCTATGACTGGATGGACTCTTCATAACAACCTCTTCAAATGTACGGAGTTCCCTCTTGGATTCACAAAGGCGCAGATGTTAAAGTTACCCATGGTAGTTTTTTTTGGGTCCATAAGATCCGGAATATCACAAAGATGCGGATAATTTTGTACTCCATAGGAGTTACCCTTAATTCGTCCATATTTTGCAATCTTTCGTCAGTTGTTGTTTGTTTGATGGATGCGTTTGTGGATTAGTTTAGAGTGAATATATGATGTACATTTCAAAACCCATGTTTGCTTAGTTAATAATGAAAACTATTGCCACACCGATTTTTAAGATTTTTCTTTACTGAGAAACCCACCGTCAAAAAACTTCACGCTCACACCCATTTTCTAAGAAAAAATTAGTCCCAAGACCATATTTTCTAAAACTATGTTTTATTTTTCTATTTTATCAAAGAAGACAAGACAGACAGAGGAGTTTCAAAATACAAAACCTATGTATTGAAGAGCCGATTGATTTCACCTTCGATTTTTCTTTTTGAGGTTTAGCTCGATTTCAACTTCTCTTTTACGCTTTTTAGGTTTTGGATATGTTCTTTCAGCCGAGACAACAATACATCGATGAAATAGATACAACAATACATCGATGAAATTGGAGGTGAAATCAAGAAGCTGGTGGTGCTGAATTTGCGTCTTATAACAGCAATCGAATCTGGGGTTTGGCATGGATTTTTTTCTCTCAAATTGGTAGTGGTCGTTCTAAGTCTCTACACTGACAATAACAACCATGGATTCAAGAAACATCGACAGATGTGTGGATTTATGAACATGGATCCAAATTGTGTTTGTATGGGGTTGATGTTCAATTGAATTGATTCAATTGTGATGACTGTCATGTTATGCATCCGAAATATGGTTCCATAATGCATTATGCATCGATTTTATCTGTACGCATTCAAATCAACCAAAACAATGGCTACATAACCTGTTATAGACTTGTTATGCAGTTGAGAAAATGGTTGCATAATCCACAAAAGATGCTGTTGGATTTAGGCTTATACAACGTTTTAGTGGCAGCATAAACCAAAATAATAGATACATGAACAAAAATATGGTTGCATAACGTGTTATGCATCTTTTATGGTATGCATATTGTGTTATGCATCTTTTTTGGAGACTGCATAAGAATATGTAGTTAGTTTTCGAAAATTTCCTTGAAATGATGATCACCTCCAATTTTTTCGTGAAAAACAAAAATTTGATATCGTTGTTTGTACTCATTGTGTAACTCTCTTCAAAAAATTTCCAACGATATGAAATTTGTAAAAATCCAAGGCGCGGTTTTTTAGAAATGATATATCCAAGTTGCGTTGCCAATTATACCCGTGAAAAATTAGGCATAATCCGTTATGCAGTCATTGTTCAAAATTTCATATAATTATGTGTTACAGAAACTAAAAATAATCTTGGACCTGACAATGAAAATACTACCTCCGTTTCAGTAAAGTGAAAGTAACATTTTTCCTAAAACAGAGGGAGTATTATTTTTTTTGGTCCTGCACCTAATTTTCCCTAGTTAATATGGGAAATTAAAAGCCCAGCCGAGCGAAATATTCACCTAGGCTGATCGCCTCACCTCGCGTTGGTGAATTCCATTTTAAGGCTTTCTGTTAAAGCGAGAACATTTAGTGAAATGAGCTGAGTTTTGCTCCTTTTACAAAACCAACTTTATACATGGGAAGAACCAGGATAATTAAACCATACATTATTTTCTTATCCATATAAGTAGATAGGTAGTAAACAAGACTAACTGACTGCATAATCATCTCGAAACAGAACTCAAAATCATAGTGAATTGGCTTACACACAAACACTGCATGTAAACACAATTAAAGAAGCTGATAGATCATAAACGTTAATTTTTTATAATTCGATTATACGATCTAATTAACAAATTAGTGCAGTTAAAGTGATTAAGAGAATTTAAAACCTAGTGTATGAAGAGCTCCAAGTTTGCACATCAGAATCAAGAGCTCCGGTGTAATTAGTAGCAGATGTTGCATAAACAAGAGTGATCAATGTGGGAAAAAATGAAGTGATCATGAAGAACCCAACAGGGTAAAAATGTGTGTTGGTACATAATTTAACATATTATGTCATGCTAGAAACAAGAGTGCTCTGTATTTTGGACTGAATGCAAAGGATTCTGGGTTCATTGAATACTAGGAAAAAAGAACATTTTGAAATGCGTCTGCTGGGAGTAGAATCCGGGTCTATTGCTTGGAAGGCAATTATCCTAACCGTTGGACTAAAACGCTTGGGTGTGAACGAAGAAGCAAAACAATAATATAGTCCTCTGTTCTTTTTTAGTAGGCCAGTTTCTATAAATAAAAGTTTCAAAAAAATAAACCAGTTTCCTAATTGGGAAAGTCAAATGTTATTTTAATTTTTTGGGACTATTTTTCTCTTAACTTCTTTTGATGACAAGTGTCATGTGGACCACTTCACTTTACTTCTTTTGCTAACAAGTGTCAAGGGAACCATTTCACTTCACTTCTTTTATTGACAAGTGTCATGAGGACCACTTTCAATGATTAGTTCTCTTAATTTCCTTAAATTTCGCTAAAAACAAAACTGGCCTGTTAAAAAAAACGGAGGGAGTATTATTTATCTTAAAATCTAAGTAAAGCCCAAATCTTTATCAAGAGGTTAAACCGGATATTATTGGGGTGTTTAGATTTATCCAAAATTGGTTAAATAGACCAAAATCAACAATTCCTGGGTGAAACAAACTTGTAAATTTTGATACAGTTTATATGGACATGAATCAAAAAAATACTTTTCAATTATCCATTTTGAATATTTCACCCAGAAAAAAAAACATCTTCTACATAGAATACCCCTTAACCTTTTAAACCAAGTTGTTTATCAGCCGATTTTCTTTGAAACTTCGAACTCATTTGTTATCAACAGAAACAACACATCGGCGATTTTGTTTTCCTTTTTCAGATATGGGGCTCAATCATAATGCTGAACACTTGTGAATCGAAGTTTAAAATATTATACTATCAAAAGTCATCTCATATATTTAAATCGGTGAGTTTTAAGTTTCGATTTCACCAAGTATTGTAGATGATTACGATTTATTGATCCAATTTTGTCATTGATTCATCATAATTTGAAATTTCCTTAGCTATTGGATGATGGGATTTTTGTTAATTTTTGGATTTAGTTTGTGATTTTCTAGTCTATGGTTTTACAAATGGATTTTGAAACGAACAACTTAGCAGTTCTTAAATTTGAGTGCATGACAATCACAGAGTTAGTGATGCTGATTTTGTTTCGAGTTTGGATTGATATTTGATCGAAATAGAAGTTGACATCGATGGGAATATTGGGTTCTCGATGTGAGCCTGAAATTGGGATTTGCTGGAATAAGCTCCGGGTTGAAGAAGAATTATGGACGTACGTGAGAGATTATTTTGCTGAGGATGAAATTGATTGTGAATTGAAGATGGTTGCGAACACTCAATATATTGATGCCTGATGTTGATTCATTTTCATATCCATGAGACATTAAAAGTTTAATTCCTATACTATTGCAGCAAAAAGCTTGGACTGATAGTAGGCAATGTAACTGGTTTTGTGGTCAGTTCGAGGAAGGAGCAGTGGTGAGATGGTGATAGTAGAAATTACAATTAGTGGTTATGCAAATATGTTAAAGGATAAGTAGCTTAATGGTTAAGACGGAACTGGGGTTTGCTATATTAAATGATTTCAGTTTCAATTGGTTTGAAATGTTGATGTTTGTGCTTGTTTGAGCAAATAGGTTGAGGTGCAGGTGATGATTGAACGTGATCTGAAAATATGTTTTGAATGTTGTTATTATTGAAAAGTTGTACTGCAGCTGTAAGCTTCGGCATATGGATCAATTTTCTTTATGTATTCAACTGAATAATAACATTGACTCTATTCATATACTTCTTGCAGATGCTTTGAATTTCCAATTTCTTTTCATGGTTATGCATTCTACTGACTCATGTTCAATCGTATATGCTCTTCATTTTTTTTGTGCTAAAACTTGAATGAGTTCAGGAACAACACAGATTAAACCGGGATGAAACTGGTTTCATCCTGCATATTTTGAAAAACCCAGATTTTTGGACAAGATGAAACCAATTTCATCCTGATCAATTCAACAAATTTTTTTTATCCTGTCCACTCTGAAAAAATATTTTTTTTGTCTTGGATGAAACTAGTTTCATGCAGCATATTCAAACAAAAATATTTTTTTTTATCAATATGCATCTGGTTTCATCTTGCATATTCAGACTATATTGTATGAAATTATCAACAAGTTACAATTAATTTAAGTAAATTTTTCATGTTAATTGAACTGCAATTAAGAAATATATATTCATGGATGAATACAGGTTCATAAAAGCATGCAAAGATAGAGTTTTACAAACAAAAAACTTAAACTTAATTTACATTAATATTTTTTTTGTTGCAATTTATTGCTAAAAAACTGAAAAAAACGGTGTTGTTAGTCCTTGTTCAACTTCCATCACATATGTTCTTTGGTATTTCTAACTTCTTATTACTAGCATGCAGAAACTCTATGTCCTCATAGCTCTTTGGATGCTTGGGAAGCTGGAACTTTTTGAAGTTGGAGTAGGTTTTTTGTGGGTATACCTCTCGTAAGCCCTCACGAGACTATAACTCGTCCACCAGGGACACCTAGGGGTTTAAAGGCATGTTGCATTATCTAAGTGCACCCGTTTTCTCGACGAAATGGAGTTGTTGTATTTTAAGCTAGGATTTTTCTCGAGTACTAGCAAAACTAAGTGTTGGGGAATTTGATGAGTTCTTTATTCACATGATTTGAGTGTCAATTCCATACTTGTTTTAGTTAAAATTCTTGCATATTATCCTTGTATTACTCTTGTTTTCTATTTTATTTGTTTATTAAGGTGAATCATCCGAAGTCAATGGAACCGGGGTTGAAAGAGCTAAGAAGAGAAAAGAATCCATTCTAGCACGAGAGACAAGTCTCATAGTCATAGTTATGACGAGGAGATCATGTCGTATGCAAATACATGGTCACTTACGGTTTGTAAAGCATCTAAATTCAACCATAAATTCACATGAAAAAATATAAAGGATTTGAACACACCATCTTATAGAGGACGTCTATATAAAAAGAACGCAAAAAGAATGAGCTTAATAGGACGTCGGATGAAGAAGTTATGGCCAAAATGATGAAGGAAGACAAAGGAGTAAATTTAGAAGAACCTACGGTTCGAAAACCCAACCGTAAGTAAACTCAGGGAAACTTACGGTTTGAAAACCGAACCGTACACAATACGAGTTTTTTGAATTTTGGACTTCTAAGAAGTGTAAAACCCGGACCCATAAGGATTCTAAATCCTAGATATTATGAGTACTATGTAAGGGGAACCCCAACGGATTAAATCTATACATCTCATAATACACTTTTATTCTTCATAAATATTTTAGGGTTTACCCCTTTAGGGGAAAACCGGGTAATTTTGTAATCATGAGTTGCTAAACCTTTGTTGATTAAGGATGAATTCAATGTTCTAGCGTGAAGCTTTATTATTATACAAGTTTGTTTGGAGTTTTTATCATCATCGATTGTCTTTTCTATATTTAGGGTTTATGAGTGATTGATAGATTGGTTTGGGTGCGCAACTAGATTGATCTACCGATTGTTCTATTGCTAGTATTGAGTTAGGATATAAGTAATCGTCGAATATCTCATACACAACTAAAAATTGCGAGACCTTGCAGAGGTATTCTGTGGAGCAATTGCGAGTGAAGACAACACCAGCAATTAAACCTTGATCTAAGAGTTTAACTACTGGGATCAACCTAAATTCACAAAGCTCAAAGCGTTCGATTGGATTACACCTTGAGTGATCTAGTACTTGGTGGTTCGTTGTATAGAATCTGGTTGTCGAGAACTTCCGTACCCAGTGATAGAAGGAGTTTTATAACACTGATCTAGCTGTTATTCTACGGTTGGTGATGAATGGTTCCAACGAAAGATAGATAAGTATACTAATCCAGTTAACGCTTGGTAACGACGAAGGATTCCTTGATCATCTTTTTTTTTTATTATTCTTTTTATTTATCTTACAACCAATACCCTTTGTTTTATCTTATTTTGCTGAACTAAATAACCTATCAATTTCACAGCTCTCTGTGGGAACGATCTCTTAGTACCGCTATATTAGCAGTTAATTAGTGGGAAATATTTTAATTAATTTTTGTGGTTTCGACACGCATCAAATTTTGGCTCACCTGCCGGGGAGAGGTTCCTAATTGATTTTTTATTTGTTTAGCTTGTTTTTATTTTTTGTTTTGATTTTTCTTTCTTGTGAGTCTTCATTTTTCTTTACGGAAATAACATGTACGGAGCAAGAGATCAATCATAAAATAGTGGTAACCAATATGGTTTTCAATCTCACTCTTATGACAACTACCAACCATCCTATGGGTATAATCAAAAACAATATTTTGTTTACGATCAATGCCTTACGAAACCTTATGGATACTCTCATGCATATCAACAACCTTATGACGGGTATGTAAGTAAGCAATCACAAGGATGGTGGGATAGTTGTTCTTCTAATTGTTTATCTTCTAATGATGAAAAAAAGCTTGATTGGTTCATTCTCCAGTTGAAGGAAAAATTTTCCACACCGGAACCCCTCAATGAACAACTAAGTGTGGAGAATAACACATCAACCGGATCTTACTACGATATATCTAACCAAACTCCTGATCATTTTCATTATCGTTTACCTATTCAAAAGGAGGAGATTTGGGATGGAAATCTTGTGGTGAGTAAAAGTATAGGTTTTGAAGAACGGCTTGACCAACTGATCCAAGCGATGGAACAACATCAACAAGAATTGGATCAATATCCACAGAGTGTAAGATCACTTCAAGAACTTCAAGAAGGCTTCCAAAACTGAAGAAGAGAGTTTGATCAACTTATAAGAAAGGAATAAAGAAGAAGTTCGGTATCAAATCCAAAACTATACTGAAATTCCCGTGGATCGTGATGAATGTTTGATCAACAAAAATTACGAAGAACGGCTTGACCAACTGATCCAAGCGATGAAACAACATCAACAAGAATTACACCATTATCCACAGAATGTAAGATCACTTCAAGAACTTAGGGTTCCAAAACTTAAGAAGAGAGTTTGATCAACTTAAAGAAGAAAGGAATAAAGAAGAAGTTCGGTCTTAAATCCAAAACTATTCTGAAATTCCCGTGGATCGTGATGGATGTTTGATCAACAACAATTACGAAGATGAACAACCTTTGGAAATTCCTTGTAATAATGAAAAAGTTATTCCAACTCCGGATTTTATAATGATCATTCGTCTATTCAAAATGAGGAGCCCTTGTGGTGGCTCTCTAAAAGAGTCACAAACTAATACCGCAAGTGCACGGTGTCGAGGTGTAGAACAATGCAAATACGGGTCGATCCACAGAGACAAGGTGTGTGTGAGTTGAAGTTTCCTAGATAGTTCTGAGATAGTGACAGTGAAGCAAAGAGACAAAGGCAATGAGCCTAAGGCAGTGAAGTAAAGAGCCAAAGAAACAAAGTAAAACAGTTGCAGTGAGGCAGTGAGGCAGTGAGGGAAAGAAACAGTGACTTTAGGCTTAATCACTAAGGCTTTTGATTCCACCTCTAACCTATGCTAAGTCAATTTTCAATGCTAACTCATGTTCTTGCCCCTTGTTTAGATATTAGTGAGATTCTAGCCTCAGCTAACTATTTAGATAGCAGTGGAGATTCGAGCCTGCTGCTTATCAAAGAGGTGGTTTTAAGAGAAGGATTTAGGGTCACTAAGTTAAGTCTAGTCCTTGTAGTAATTGGGGCTATCACACTGCAACTACCCGTAGATAAGCCACTTAGATGATTAAACCTTCCTAAAGGATAATCTAATTACAGCTAAAATGTTCTTCCATAGCACTGACTGTCTGATTAGAGCACAACTAGTCTAAGGTTTGAACAATAAACATTAATCATGAGCTGCAGCACCATCAATCACAGGGTTATCCTAACTACAATGTATGCTTGACATACAATGTGAGAGCAATGTGATGAAATGCTTAAATTATAACTGTCCTACACAGTTTCAGAACAAAAGAACATTGTCTACACATTAACCAACTAGCATTAGCATGGAAGCTTCATCTCAACCTTAGCAAGTGATAAATTAAAACATGATGAATATGTGAAAATAAAACTGAATTTGAAAGTGAAGCAAAAACAGAACATGAACAATTGAGGAACTGGATAGTCCAGTCCTCTTGGTGGTGCACTGGCTAGTCCAGTCATGGCTCTACAACAACACCCACAAGTTCTATTTATACCCAATTTACATAATTAGGGTTCATACACCCAATTCCCAAAAATCCCCAAATAAACAGTAAATTAGGGTTTTAAAATTACTCCTTACCAACTCTCTGAAAACGAATGATAACTCTCACCCATGCTTCCAATTCTTCTCCTGATACTCCCCACGCTTCAATTGCTTCTCAATTTCGACCTAATTTTCCAATTTTACACGCTAGGGTTTATGATAGAAAACGTGCAGAAATTGAGAAAATAGGTGGCTAAGGAGAAGGGAAAATGATGGGATTAGGTTCTTTTGATGGACGTGGTGGTTATGATGATGGTTGAGGTGGTGACAGAGAGTTGGTGGCGGAGCAGGTGGTGGAAATGGTGGTGGTATGGCGTCTGAAGATAAAGGGAAAGAAGGAGATGGCTCGATGGAAAATGGATTGGGTTTGTTTGGTTTTGGGTTATAAACCTAGATGCTAGGGTGTTGAGTGGGTTTAGGAATTGTTGATGAACAGCGAGGATGAGACGTTGGATGCGAAGATGATGGATCGATCTAACGGAGAGATGGAAGGAAGCGGGAAGCGACCGTTGGATGCCCGATACAACGAAACTGACGTCTCAAGATGGAGTTAGGTGCTGTAGTGTTTGACAGGAGCTTCAGACTTCGATGCACGACGATGAAGCGACCGTAGGATGCTGATATGATCCAATCTGACGGCTAGAAAGGGAAACGGGTATGGACATAGGAATTGTATTTGGGTGAGGGTTTTGGGCCTTGGGTATGCCAAGCCCATATCTTCTTTAAGAACAATTCTTCCTCTTCAAGCCCACTTCTAGCCTTTTGGTCTTGTGCACAACATTCTTCGCGGCTTCCTTGTGTAATTCCTCCCGGCTTTTCACCGCTTTTCTGCTCTTTTCCGCTCCGCTATTCATCCAAACTTTATTTGGTACCTAAAAATGCAAAATTAATTAATAAAAATATTTATTCTTGAAAACAATGAAAATACAGAATATGGGTTAAAATGGAGAATTATAGCACAAAAGATGAGTTAAATGCTAAGAAAAATATATATAAATATGCACTTTTTAGCACTCATCAAATACCCCCAAACCTGAATTTTACTTGTCCTCAAGTAAAACAAAACTAAGGAAATCCTACCTATACCACTGTCGCTGGTTTCTCGAATGCATTTAGCGTATGCACTAAGCCTTTTAAACCACTAAGTGTCCCTAGTGGACGAGTGAAGTCTCGTGAAGGTTTGCTTAGAACGTACCTACAAAGTTCTAGGTCAAAATATAAGCTCAGATTCCATCAAATGTGACATGTGCAAGACGGTTTAAGCTCACAGCAAAATGGAGATGTCAATCTAGTTATCTAAGGCACAATCCTAGCACTGATAACAAATAAAGACATGTGATAAGAGTGTAAAGTGTATCTACACATGTGTAAAGAAAGATCGGATGTTATGACTACTAATCACCAAGAGATAGTTTCTCAGGCTAAGAACCGAGGTCGAAATCTAGCTAGCTGTCCGGACTTTACGAGAATTGTGAATGAGTTGGAGGTATTTCACAATTACTCGCGTTGTACATCAATGGCATACACCCTTCCTTGCTTATTACAATGAAACAACAAAATGACTCTTTACATGACTCTTATTTACATTGACTACTCTCTTTTATTTTTGGAACAAGAGAGGATGGAATTGATAAATACTTGATTGATTTTTCATTTTTTTCATTCATTTTTTTTTTTTTTTTTTTTAACAAGCAATACTTTTGATACATAACAAAAAGAAACAAAAAATTACATGACACTTTGCAAGAGGTAGCCCTTTTTGATGCACCCAGTTAAATTCGATGGTTGTCTTTCTTAATGTAACCTCCACCTTCTATCCCAACCAATCAAATAACAAGCTAGTCAAGTTTCGTTCAGTATTCTAAAGTGATTGGCAATCGTAACTTCCTATCAAACACCTTGAAGATCGAGGCCATACATGTATTGGTAGATCGTGCGCGTGCAAATTTCTTATCACTATGTGAATTGTGCTAGAATCAGGGTGCCTAAATATCTAGACTAAGACTCCTAAAAATTACATATTTGCACAAGAGTCAACATTTCAAGGTAAATGAGCTCCATTTTTATGTTTTTTTTTTATCATTTTTTTTTATCATTTTTAAATTTTTATCAAAAAGAAGGAGTTCTTGTTTTCAATTATGGCATATTATCAAAGTATCTACTTTTCACCCCCAAACCTAAACTAAACATTGTCCTCAATGTTTCAAAATATGAACAAAATTATAATACAACATATGAAGAGGATCATGTTGAGTAGAGAAAAAGGAAAGAGAATACCCGATTTCGGCGAAAGCAAGATTAGACTCCGTTATTCAAGGAAAGAATCCAACATATGTCAGCCGAGATCATATTGGATTAGCAAAATATATACAAAAGGAACAAAAGGATTTTTAAAATTTTTATCTACTAGATTATATACAAAAAAATTCACCATACACTAACAATCTAAAGAGTTGAGGATCAACCCAAAAGACAAAGTGTAGAGGTTTCAACAGCTTCACACAATAATAATATGATAGGCATGCAAGTGAAGCTGTGAAACAAAATGAGCTACCCCAAAACCTGGATTTTTCAACAGATAAAATTTTGGATACAAAATCTCGCAGTTTTTGGGGTTCATCATGCACAAGGTCTAATTCGAAATGAACTTTGCTAGGGACGGGTACACATGCTAATTCCAACTGTGGTTCCTCAAAGATATTATACTTAGATGCAAAATAGTCCAAAAGGACTTGGGAAGCACACAGTTCCAAACCTAGATTAGGGACTCTCAGAAAAATTGGTTTGACAATATGGGTACAAACCAACTCTAGGTTGGGTGGAAGGCTATCAGATTGTGACTTAGGCAAGAAAGTGACATCTAAGCGTCTCACATGCATGAGATCAAGAGTATCAATATTATCAGTCACATCAGCATTATCTAAGTCACACTCAAGATGTGTAGCATGCTCATCATCACAAAAAATTTGCACAAGTCCTAATTCAGAATCATGGTTATCCGATATATTCAAATTATCATCAACAGAAGCAATATATTGTGGCTTAAGTATGGAATCAGACACATCAACTATGTTTTCATGCATAGGATCATTAGTGTCAACAGAAGATTTACCTAAGTCATGCTCTTCACAGGATAATTGCACAATATCTAAATCAGTATCAACATCACATGCATATGGAATACTAGAAGAAATATCATTCATGAAGGTCGGGGCAGAAAAGCCTAATGTATTTGAAACCAAAGGTTCCACAACATTTTCAGCATAGACATGTTCTTCTAACATAACATTATCATCATCATCATCATAGTAATATGCATACTTGTCCCTATTAGCAGTTGTGGTGTCATTAGTCAACTCATGTTCCTCTAGATTAGGTTCATATTCAATATCATACACATGGAAGGACTAACATGCTATTTTCAAAGTTCAATTCATTACACCTATATCATGTGATGTCTCAGTTTCCCTAATGGATTCCCATTGACGGGTTTTCTCTGCAATCTCAGCTAAAAATTTCCATGCATCGTCCACAGTTTTATCAAGAAATTCACCATTACACATACACTCAACCATGACTCGAGATTTAAAGTCTAGTCCCTCATAGAGGATAGCGACAAGTCTCCACTTCTCAAATCCATGGTGTGGACATTCGCTCAACAAATCATTAAAACGTTCAAAATAGTCAAAAACAGTTTCCTCATCCAATTGGACAAAACAATTGATACTTTGACGAATAGCGATGGTCCTATGATGTGGAAAGAATTTTTTTGAAAAATAGATCTGTGAGTTGGTCCCAAGTGTTGATTGATTGTGGTCTCAAACCGTAAAACCATGTTTTGGCCCTTTCCTTTAGAGAAAATGTAAACAAACGCAATTTCAAAGAGTCTTCGGACATATGATCAGGTTGCATAGTCCGACAAATTTGTTCAAACTCTCTTACATGAGTATAGGGGTTCTCAGAATCGAACCCTCGAAATAAAGGAAGTATTTGTATCATGCTTGCATTTATTTTAAAAGGGTTATTGGTTTGAGGTAAGACAATACATGATAATGGAATTTTTATTGTGGGATACATGTATTCATGGAGAGCACTAGGTTGGCCCATATTGAAAAGACACAAAGCCCACTATTTGGTTTTAAAGGGTTTTCAAAAATTTGGTTTTTTATGGGAAAATTTTGGTTTTTATGGGTTTTGAAAACTTTGGTTTTTATGGGACTAAAAATATGGTTTTCGAAATTAGGAGCAAATTTTTTTTTTGGGTTGGGTTTTGAAGCCCAAATTTTAGTTTAAAAGAAACTACAAGCCTAACAAACAACTAAATTACAAGCCCAAATAAAGAAAGAAATAAAAATAAAACTAATTATTACAAACCCACAAAAAAAAAAAGAAAATAAAAATAAAACTAAAATTATTACAATCCCAAATAAATAAAAGAAATAAAATTAAAATAATTATTACATGCCCAAAAAGATAATTACAATTACAAGCCCAAAAGAGAATAACAATACAAACCAAAAAAATTACAAGCCCAAAAAATTTGGGTTTGGGGTTTAGGCTTACCTTTTTGGAGGGAAGCCCAGTTGGGCTTTTATCCCTTTTCTTAAGTTGCACAAGCCCAGTTGGGCTTAGGATCTTCCTAAACTTTTGTTGGAGAGGCCCAGTTGGGCTTTGACTCTCAGCAACAAGCTCAGACCAGCAACTCAACAATAGCAGAAGGAAAACAACAGCAGCACCAGAGGCTGGCTGTAGCAATGGCCCAAGCACCAGCAGCAGAAGGAAGAAGTAGCAGCAGCAACAGGGAGAAGAAGAAAGTAGCAGCACAACTGCAACAACAACAGCAAGAGCACCAGAGGCTCAGCACCACCAGCAGCAAGTGGCAAGCCCAGCAGCAGCAGCAGAGGCTGGCAGCAGCAGCAGCAACAACACCTGTTGGCTCAAAAAGAGAAGTAAGTTTCTCTTGAAAAAGAAGCAATGAGGGATCAATACAACAGTGATATGCAAACTAAGATGCAAACTAATATGCAGTATGCAAGATGCTAATGCAAGTTACACTAAGATGCAGTTAACCTAAAATGCAATGCAAAACAGTAAGATGCACATCAAGTTATGCAAAAACAGCAAACTAAGATACAAGAAAAACTTCAACAAAACAGCAGCCAAGTCCCCGGCAGCGGCGCCAAAAACTTGGTGGCTCTCTAAAAGAGTCACAAACTAATACCGCAAGTGCACGGTGTCGAGGTGTAGAACAATGCAAATACGGGTCGATCCACATAGACAAGGTGTGTGTGAGTTGAAGTTTCCTAGATAGTTCTGAGCTAGTGACAGTGAAGCAAAGGGACAAAGGCAATGAGCCTAAGGCAGTGAAGTAAAGAGCCAAAGAAACAAAGTAAAACAGTTGCAGTGAGCCAGTCAGGCAGTGAGGGAAAGAAACAGTGACTTTAGGCTTAATCACTAAGGCTTTTGATTCCACCTCTAACCTATGCTAAGTCAATTTTCAATGCTAACTCATGTTCTTGCCCCTTGTTTAGATATTAGTGAGATTCTAGCCTCAGCTAACTATCTAGATAGCAGTGGAGGTTCGAGCCTGCTGCTTATCAAAGAGGTGGTTTTAAGAGAAGGATTTAGGGTCACTAAGTTAAGTCTAGTACTTGTAGTAATTGGGGCTCTCACACTGCAACTACCCGCAGATAAGCCACTTAGATGATTAAACCTTCCTAAAGGATAATCTAATTACAGCTAAAATGTTCTTCCATAGCACTGACTGTCTGACTAGAGCACAACTAGTCTAAGGTTTGAACAATAAACATTAATCATGAGCTGCAGCACCATCAATCACAGGGTTATCCTAACTACAATGTATGCTTGACATACAATGTGAGAGCAATGTGATGAAATGCTTAAATTATAACTGTCCTACACAGTTTCAGAACACAAGAACATTGTCTACACATTAACCAACTAGCATTAGCATGGAAGCTTCATCTCAACCTTAGCAAGTGATAAATTAAAACATGATGAATATGTGAAAATAAAACTGAATTTGAAAGTGAAGCAAAAACAGAACATGAACAATTGAGGAACTGGCTAGTCCAGTCCTCTTGGTGGTGCACTGGCTAGTCCAGGCATGGATCTACAACAACACCCACAAGTCCTATTTATACCCAATTTACATAATTAGGGTTCATACACCCAATTCCCAAAAATCCCCAAATAAACAGTAAATTAGAGTTTTAAAATTACTCCTTACCAACTCTCTGAAAACGAATGATAACTCTCACTCATGCTTCCAATTCTTCTCCTGATACTCCCCACGCTTCAATTGCTTCTCAATTTCGACCTAATTTTCCAATTTTACACGCTAGGGTTTCTGATAGAAAACGTGCAGAAATTGAGAAAATAGGTGGCTAAGGAGAAGGGAAAATGATGGGATTAGGTTCCTTTGATGGACGTGGTGGTAATGATGATGGTTGAGGTGGTGACAGAGAGTTGGTGGCGGAGCAGGTGGTGGAAATGGTGGTGGTATGGCGTCTGAAGAGAAAGGGAAAGAAGGAGATGGCTCGATGGAAAATGGATTGGGTTTGTTTGGTTTTGGGTTATAAACCTAGATGCTAGGGTGTTGAGTGGGTTTAGCAATTGTTGATGAACAGCGAGGATGAGACGTTGGATGCGAAGATGATGGATCGATCTAACGGCGAGATGGAAGGAAGCGGGAAGCGACCGTTGGATGCCCGATACAACGAAACTGACGTCTCAAGATGGAGTTAGGTGCTGTAGTGTTTGACAGGAGCTTCAGACTTCGATGCACGACGATGAAGCGACCGTAGGATGCTGAGATGATCCAATCTGACGGCTAGAAAGGGAAACGGGTATGGATATAGGAATTGGATTTGGGTGAGGGTTTTGGGCCTTGGGTATGCCAAGCCCATATCTTCTTTAAGAACAATTCTTCCTCTTCAAGCCCACTTCTAGCCTTTTGGTCTTATGCACAACATTCTTCGCGGCTTCCTTGTGTAATTCCTCCCGGCTTTTCACCGCTTTTCTGCTCTTTTCCGCTCCGCTATTCATCCAAACTTTATTTGGTACCTAAAAATGCAAAATTAATTAATAAAAATATTTATTCTTGAAAACAATGAAAATACAGAATATAGGTTAAAATGGAGAATTAGAGCACAAAAGATGAGTTAAATGCTAAGAAAAATATATATAAATATGCACTTTTTAGCACTCATCACCTTGTATGACCGAAAAATTGTTGTAAACGGTGTAACATACTCGAATGCATATCAACGTTCCAATGAATATCCGAATTATAATATTTGTAGGCCGGTTGATTTGCAAAAACTAAACCCAATTATTCCTTCGTCGGAGACTCATATAGAAGACCCTTAGGATTTACACCAATGAAGTAGACTTTTTTGGGGAAGATTCCGATTCCGATGAAGAGATAGATATTGAGAATGAAACCAAATTGATTAAAGTTGTGAAGACCCAATTGATCTTGCCAAGGATTATAATGATGCTGAGATTTCGGTTGAAGCAGAAACTAAAAGTTCAAGAGAAGACCACGATATAATTGAGGTAAATAATTCGTTGTTAGTTAAGAAAGATGAGGATCCGCTACAAGGTGTGTCTAATCCATTGCATAATTCTATATCTATTGATTCTTTCCATCTATTTAAAGTAGATTCTCAAAGAGTTGTTAACCCAGCTTTTAAGAAAATACCTCACTTAGGATTGGAGTTGTGTGCTTCCAAAGTTTTAACGGATTATTTTTCTTCTAAGTATTCACCACTTGATGTGTTTGATTCTAGCATTGTACTGGTTCACCAAGCTGAGGAACCTAAAGAAGTTCCCGAATTCTATGTTATCTATCCACTTTCGAGTGTAGAAAGGAATAAGTGTGTGGAAAACTTCAATAAAGTGATAGCTTCAATATTTCTATCCTGTGCTAACAATTGTTTGAAGTTGTTACTAGAATTACAGATTGTTATCTAGATGGACTACCAGATTTTTAGATTATTAGTTTATGGACGATAACCATCGGGTCAGGCTGAGGACGTTAAACTAAGCGCTGAATGGGAGGCAACCCATTGGTTTTGTATTTTCTATCCTTTTTGTTTTTAGTTTTCTTATTTTGCACATCATATTAGGATTTCACACCTTGATTTTACTTAGGATGAGTCAATTACATTGAGGGCAATGTAAAGTTTAAGTATGGGGGAGTGTTTGAATATTTTGCATATAGAGTATTTCAAAAATTTTGTAAATATTTGCATAAAAAACCTTCAACTTGTAGAGATTTTAGAGTCACTAGCATACTTTTAGGTATGTTTACATAGAGAATTCTGACCGATATAAGTGAACTTGGAAGTGTTAGTGAACTACATTTAGATTTCTTACCTGTTAGAGTGTTAAATAATGTATTTAATCATGCCGCTGATGCAAATGAGGAGCAGGGAGAAATGTATTATTAGAGTAGTTGATCAATCATTAATGGAGACTACATATTTTCACATCAATTGAGGCACCAAACCAAATTTTCTTAGTAGCTGACTGAATAGCTTTCTTTTGAGTATGTGTCACCGTACGTTAATTCCAGGTAGAATGGTGAGCTACCCAACTTCATACCATTTTCAACACTACTTTTTGATCTCTTAAGTGCTAATTTTGTCAATCATGAGGATGACGTCTATAGATGAAAACCACCTTCTTGTAGTTTGATTTGCAGTTAGCACCAATCTCTCTCTCTCGCCAACAGGTCCATAGAAACACGATCATCATCAACAAGGAACGACGTCAAAATCTACATGGAAAGTTGAATACATTTGAGGTTTACAAGCAACAATACAAGGAAGAACAAATTTTATATCCAAGTAAAGAAACATACAATGAGCATATTTTTATATACGTGTTGAAGACTTACACATAAGGAGCGGAATTCTATATTCAAGTATGAAGACTTATTTACAAGAGCGAAGAAAATCAAAAGATGAGATTTATTGAAGTTTATGATACAAATACGATACAAGTTGTGAAGATTCAAGTGGTAAAGTACTTCTTTCATGGGCATGTTATTTTCGGTTTTGTTTTTATTATTATAGTTGCAATCTTTTAAAAAAAATGAAAAAAAAAGAGAAAAAAAAAGAAAATAATAAAAAACAACAGAAAATGAAAAAATATATATACAAAAAGATTTGCATTTAGGTTGTTATTTGTTCAATAAAGGCATGGGGAACAAAAATCTATAAAGAAGTTTCAAGCAACAAGAAATTGAGGAAAAGAGTTACAAATTGTCAAAGTTCTACGAAGTTCAAGAGTTTATCATCAATAGTTGAAGACTGAAGACGAAGACTGAGAAGATGAAGAAGACGAGCCGAATAAAGACGTTTCTATTGGATGTTGTGAGAGTGGTTTTAACGTCACTGCCAATCGTATGTGAAGGTGGTAAGTACTCTCATCCTTGCTAATGGTTGATTTCCTTTCTTAGAGATCATCAGAAAAAGTCTTTTACTTACCATGATCTTGTGGGGTCTCCAGAAATAATTCGATGTGATTTCTCTCTTCATTCCCACCATTCAACGTGTAGGATTTCTCTCTTCATTCCTACCTGCACACATGTGAGACCCATAAAAAAGCCGTCTTATTGAGTGCAATTATCATAAAATCCTTTTAAGTGAGGTAGAAGTCGAGGAGAAATGCTTATTGGTCTCTCTCAAATATGCGTTCTCTCATTAAGGTGTGGTTATTTCTCACTCAACATTTAAGAATGAAAATATGTTCTTTGGTATTTCTAACTTCTTATTACTAGCATGAAGAAACTCTATGTCCTCATAGCTCTTTGGATGCTTGGGAAGCTGGAATGCTTTGAATTTGGAGTAGGTTTTATTGGTATACCTCTCGTAAGCCCTCACGAGACTATAACTCTTCCACTAGGGACACCTAGGGGTTTAAAGGCATGTTGGATTATCTAAGTGCATCCGTTCTCCCGACTAAATGGAGTTGTTGTATTTTAAGTTAGGATTTTGCTCGAGGACTCGCCAAATCTAAGTGCGGGGGAATTTTATGAGTGCTTTATTCACATGATTTGAGTGTCAATTCCATACTTGTTTTAGTTAGATTTGTTGCATATTATACTTGTATTACTCTTGTTTTCTACTTTATTTGTTTATTCAGGTGAATCATCCGAAGTCAATGGAATAGGGGTTAAAAGAGAAAAGAAGAGAAAATAATCCATTCCATCACGAGAGACAAGTCTCAGAGTCATATTTACGGCAAGGAGATCAAGTCGTATGCAAATCCATGGTCACTTACGGTTTGGAAAGCAACCAAATTCAACCGTAAATTCACATGAATAAATATGAAGGATTTGAAGACACCATCTTATAGAGGACGTCAAGATAAAAATAACTCAAAAAGAATGAGCTTAATCGGACATTGGATGAAGAAGTTATGACCAAACTGGTAAAGGAAGACAAAGGAGTAAATTCAGAAGAACCCACTGATCGAAAATCCAACCATAGGTAAACTTAGGGGAACTTACGGTTCGAAAACCAAAACATACACAGTACGAGTTTTGTGAATTTTGGACTTCTAAAAAGGGTAGAATCCGGTCCCAGAAGGATTCTAAACCCTAGATATCATGAGTACTATATAAGGGGAACCCCAAGGGATTAAATCTATACATTTCATAATACACTTTTGTTCTTCATCAATATTTTAGGGTTTACCCCTTTAGGGGGAAACCGGGTAATTGTGTAATTATAAGTTTTTAAACCTTTGTTGATATAGGATAAATTCAATGTTTTAGCGTGAAGTTTTATTATTATACAAGTTTGTTTGGAGTTTTTATCATCATCGGTTGTCTTTTCTATATTTAGGGTTTATGAGTGATTGATAGATTGGTTTGGGTGTGCAACTTGATTGATCTACCGATTGTTTTATTGCTAGTATTGTGTTAGGAGATAAGTAATCGTCGAATATCTCATACATAAGTAGAAATTGCGAGACCTTGCAAAGGGGTTCTGTGGAGAAATTGCGAGTGAAGACAACACCATCAGGTTAACCTTGATCTAAGAGTTTTAACTACTGGGATCAACCTAAATTCTCAAAGCTCAAAGAGTTCGATTAGATTACACCTAGAGTGATCTATTACTTTGTGGTTCGTTAGATAGAATCTGGTAGTCGAGAACTTCTGTATCCAGTGATAGAAGGAGTTTTGGGTATAACACTGATCTAGATATTATGCTACTATTCGTGATGAATGGTTCCAACGAAAGATAGATAAGTATACTAATCCAGTTAATGCTTGGTAACGGCGAAGGATTCCTTGATCATCTCTTTCCTTTCTTTTATTATTATTTTTATTTATCTTACAACCAATCCCCTTTGTTTTATCTTATTTTGCTGAACTAAATAACCTATCAATTACACAGTTCTTTGTAGGAACGATATCTTACTACCGCTACATTAACAGTTAATTAGTGGAAAATATCTTAATTAATTTTTTGTGGTTACGACACGCATCAGCTACTGGTGGAATTTGTTCTCTCAACTAAATTGGTTTGCATTCGAAGAAGAATATTAGCTAGTTTACGTAGTGACCTAAGATGAAGGAGATGGTTGAGATGTTGAAATCAGCGATGGCTGAGATGTTCAAATAACAATGGAAATGGAATTGGTTCTGCTGGTATGTATCGAATGAAGGAGCATCATGTTAGCTGAATTGGCTTGCTCAGAACTGATGGGGCTGCGAGAGGTGGTGAATGGATGTGTTTGCGCGGGATTCTGGAACTGAGCAGTGCTAGTTCATGGCGGCTATCGTAGTTCTTAAGCTTTAGCAACGATGGGTTCATGGGGTTTGTTGAGATTATTAGTCCCACATAGTATGGGCAATCTAGATCATGCGGCCTATAATCCTTTAGGGCCTCTCCACTCATTGCCAATTGGTTTTGAGTTGGATGCCCATATTCTAACATGGTATCAGAGCAGGCTATTTGCGATGAGTCTTTGACCACGCCTTTACTCCGCATCACCCGATTTATTGTCCACGTGTTAGACCCAACGAGGCTACACGTGAGGGGGCGTGTTGAGATTATTTATAATCCTTTAGAGCAACTGCAGTGGTGCGATCAAAACCAAAGATCAAAGATAAAAAAAAAGACCAAATTTTGGGTTTAGTCCGTGTTGTGACGCAACGGTACATGATTAAAATTTCGTCAGGCGGACTTTAAAAGTCCGCCCCATTTTTTTTTCGTAAAATTTCATCAGGCGGACTTTAAAAGTCCGCCCCATTTTTTGTAACTTTCATCAGGCGGACTTTAAAAGTCCGCCTCATTCTTTTTCTTTTTTATTTAATTTGAATTTTCATCGGGCGTAATTTAAATCTCCGCCCGTTAACAAGCGTACTTTAAATTTACGCCCAGCAACAAGCGTACTTTAAATTTACGCCCGACTATATTAGAATTTGGGATTTGGTCGCGACCATATTTGGTCTGGAATTTGATCTTTGGTTGGGATTTGATCTTTACTCCGTCCCACTGTGTTACGATCTCATCCCAAATTTTTGGTTATACTCGCCCACTGTGGATGCTCGTAGGGCCTCTCCACTCATTGCCAATTGGTTTTGAGTTGGATGCCCATATTCTAACATGGTTCGAATCAGTAAACAGTGGGGGCAGACCTTTAGATGATCTTGATGTGATCAGAGTTTGGGGGTTTTGGTACTGTTGAATGGGAAATGAATTAGATGGCCAGGGAGATCGAGTTTGCAGCTTGTGGCCAGATATTGAAGGAGATCGATTAGGAAAATGGAGTTAGGATGAAGGTGCTGAGACGCCGGTGTTGGGTGATTGCGTTTTAAAGAAATGGCTGCTATTTAGGTGATACTTCGAACGTGCAGGAAGATGTAGAAACGGAACAGTGGCGTCAGGGGTTGTTGGTTTGAAAGATGGTGGTTGTATGAAGATTTGAGATATGAAAGAAGATGTGTTTCTGCGCAGTTCTGGTTCGACAACAACGAAATGGAAGCTGAGAATTTCTGGTGGTTGTTGAGAGATCGAGAGATGAAGCCGTGAATGGAAATTGGTTATGGTGGTTGTATGTAGACTTGGTAATGGCCTGAAGTTAAAATGGTGTTGGCTTAGATGGGCGCAGTCGTTGGAGGATGGATACTGAGAACGGAAACCATAGCCGGAATTGTGAGAAGTTGGTGCTGTAATTCAAATGAAATAAATTGGTGCTGGGTATGGATTTGAACGGACAAGAGTAGGCAATGGCTGGAGTTTTGAAGAATAATGTAAGAAAAGAAGTTGGGGTCCGGAGTTTGGGTGAGGTGCTATGATCGGAGGCTAAGGAGATTCTGGAAGTCAGGTGATTTAGGAAATCAGTGTTCAGCCGAACAGTTTTTTAAGTTAGTTGGACCCGCTTGAACTGGGCCTTGCAATTTGCTGGGTCGTATTAAGGTCCTCGCAGCAGACTACTAAAAGAACGAAATTTTGGGCACTACTCTAAATTGGTGGGGACTACTAATTGATAGGGGTGTCCACCCTAAATTCTTAAGGGGTGTCCTAAAAGATTAGGGAATACTAATCTGCCTTTATTCTAATTAAGATTATAATTAATCCTAATAACTCACTAACCAACCCATTACCCACTAATCTAACCATTGCCCACTAATCTAACCCATATTAAAACCTAAAAACAGTTTAAAAAAAACAATTTCAAAAAAAACAATTTCAAAAAAACTGTTTCATCATCATTTTCTTCTTCTTCTTCTTTTCCTCTCACGTATACATCGACATTAATCGTC
This sequence comes from Papaver somniferum, assembly GCF_003573695.1. Lineage (NCBI taxonomy): Eukaryota > Viridiplantae > Streptophyta > Magnoliopsida > Ranunculales > Papaveraceae > Papaver > Papaver somniferum. The sequence continues at coordinate 203,304,634 of NC_039366.1, read as the reverse complement.
GATTCAAAAAAATTTCATCGTCGACTAATCCATCTTCTTAAACAATACGTACCAAGCAAACTACAAGACTTCCAGGATCGAGTCCGGGACTCGCACATATAGCCAATCTCCCAAAAGAATTGGCAATAGATAAAAGATTTGAAAAAAGGACGAAAGCCAAAAACGATCATCCAACAAGAACCAACAAGTCTGATTCAAGTGAAATGCAGATACGCCGGTAATCTCCTTCATACCCATTCTTTTTATTTCGTTTTTTGCAGCTGAAATCATCAAAACCCATAGAAAAATGTAGTTACAGATGAGTTTTCGGTTAGGAAAATTTTGAAAACCCTAGTTTTTTCCTAACCGAACTTTCAATATGAAGAACAATTCGGCTATGTCGCAAACTTTATCCATCTCTAGGTAACCGAACTGCGTAGTTCGGTTTGGTCGATATAAAATCTTAGGTAACCAAAATTTTTATTTAGAACACTTCGGAAACTAGAAAATTCTTAGGTAACCGAACTTGGTAGTTCGGTTAGATCGCAAAATACAACCGTAGATATTCCTAACCGAACTCATTCTTTAGTGTGGGAAAGAAGAGTTCGGTTTAGTCGATAAATTTTTAGGTAGCCGAACTTTAGTATAGCCTAGTTCGGTTAGCTCGTGATTTCTAGTTGGTAACCGAACTTTGGTCTGTTAACACCAAATATGTAGTTCGGTTACATCGCAACTCATGCTAGATAACCGAACCTTTAGTTCGATTATTTCACAACTCTTTTTATCTTGTCGAACTTTACTATGTTTACAACTTGTGTTTGATTTATTTGTGTTATTGATTTTCATTAATTAGGAAGAAAGGAAAGAGATATAATCCTCATCTAGATCAAGATATGAGAACTCCCACCCCTCGTGGTAAAGTACATTTGGATTTCCGACACCGTGGTACTAAAAATTCTAAGAATGCTAGTAATGTTAAAAATAAAGAGGTGATGGAGAATGATGAAGAACAAAATGATGATGAAGAAGAGCAAGGAAATGAAGCCACTACAAATGAAGAGGTTGAAGAACAAAGAGAACAAGTGGAAGATGTAGAAGAAGAGGAGTTGGAAGAAGAAGGACAAGAGGAAGAGGATGAGGGGAATGCAAATAAGGGAGAGGAGGGAAAGGAGGGAGATGAGGAAGAGGAAGAAGGGGATGGAGATAAGGGAGAGTTGGGAAAGGAGGGAGATGAGGAAGAGGAAGAAGATGAAGAATAGGAATAAGATGAAGAAGAGGAATAATATGGAGAAGATGAGGAAGAGATACAAGATCTACAAATTGTTCCCGTTAAAGAGAAAAGGAAGCCGAATCCAAGATATTCACACATTCCCCCTGATAATTTGTGTTTGCCACCGGTGAGCCAAACTTATGGTACTCCATTGATGGAGGGGCTACATTTTTTGTCTACAAACACTCATGGGCTGCGAAGATCTTAGCGACAAAGGTATTCTTAAGTTCATTCTTAACTAGTAAAACAAGTTTAAGATGTTGTGTACATATGTTTCGTGAAGTATTAATAGTGTGATGTTATTTTTGTAGGATCATCATGATGCAATTCGTCTAATTTGTCGTTAAAAGGCTTCGAAACGGGATCTTTCCAAGGAGTGTCAAGCGTTTCTGGAAAAGGTTAAAGAATGCGTGTTATGGAACGACTTTGACACTGTTGCAGTTTCTGCACTTCTAGAGAGGTATTATCCGGAGAGATATACCATGCATCTGCCATTTGGATAGATGACAATTACTCAAGGATGATTGCATGAGAATCACCGGCCTGCCAGTGAAGGGTAAATGTCTTCGAGAAGGCTACAACCAATCGATGAGTTATGAATCTCTTGAGGCATTGACTCTAAAGTGTCTAGGATGGGATCCAAGAAAGGCCCAATTTGAGTTTAGACGTGCAGTGAAGGAACCTAAACTTGGAGATGAATATAATCCAAATGATCCAAATGGATTTTCGAAGAAGATGGTGAAGAAATTCAAGCTGGTAAATTTGAATAAAGCATTTGCGGATACAACTAAGAAGGTAAAGAGCGGACGTTTGGTGATGGACGAGGAGACTTTTAAGCAACATGTCACTGCTTTTTGGCTATATCATCTAGGAACTGTTATTTTCTCCGACACTTCTGGGAATAGGGTTGATGCACATTATCTTCAGATTTTGGAGAATCTCGATGAGATTAACAACTACTCATGGGCCACCGGGGTGCTTGCATTTTTGTTAGGAGAGATGGATAAAGAGTTGAGGATTAATACAACTTAAATTGGAGGTTACCTAACTCTTATTCAGGTGACCTTCTATATTTTTACTTATTCGCTAAGATTTTCTGTTTCCAATTCAATTTCATCTATTTGTTTAATATTTTTGTTTTATCGCATAGGTTTGGATCTACGACCACTTCCCTAAACTGAAATTGGCTATGGAGAAGAAACCTTATCCCTATGGCCAACCAACAGCAGAAAAATGGGTGTTTTTGGATGCCCAAAAGAAGTCTAAAGAAGAGCAGTTGGCTTCGTTGAAAAAATGGATGACTAAAATCCGTAGTGGAGAGTCGATGTCGTTAGAGGAACAAACCGTGTACCACAGGCAGTGCGAGGAACTTCTATCTCAAAGAATGGTGGAGGTGAGTCGATCTAAGCAATTGAAGAGGGGTCGACAACAACGAGAAGGTTCAAGCTGCGTCGCTTGTGGATCCGGTAGACAAGTTCAATCCCCAACTGATGAGGGAGTTCTACATAACACTCGTAGTAAAAGAGTTCGTCGTGGTGGTCGTTGAATCCCTTCTTAGTTTCAAAAAGCAATCACGGATTTTGTGTGTTTTGAACAATTAGTTAGGGAGTTTGGGTATGTATAACACTTTTATGTTTATTTAAATCGGGTTTGTGTTTCAATTTTATATTTTGTTCATAATTAGCGTGCAACATTGTCTTGATTGAAAAGGCTACAGGGAAGAGTTCGGCTAGCCAGCACCTCAAATCAGAAAACTGAAAACCTGTTCGGCGACCTGGAACTTTTAACCAGGTCACCGAACAATAAGTTCGGCAGTCTGTGAAATTTGACCAGTTAGTTCGGTGACTTCAAAATATCCCAGATTGCTGAACTATTAGTTCGGTTAGCTCTCAAAGTATAGATACCTTGCCAAAATACTCTCTGTAGACCACCCATATGAGTTCGAAAACCTGGTAAACTTACTCTGGTAGCCGAACTACTCTCTGTATTACACTGGCAGGTTAAGGAGATTTGTTCGTTTATCTAGAAAATTTAAAATTTCACCGAACTTTTAGTTCAGTTAGCTCGCAAATTATAGATATATTGCCGAAATACTCTCTGTAGACTCAAATATTAGTTTGGCAACCTTATAAAATTACTCTGGTAGCCGAACGCCTAGTTTAATCCTACTAGAATTTCGGTTACCTAAGATTATATACGATCTAGCCGAACTACTCTCTGTCTACTCTGTAACAAATAGTTCGGCAACATGTTTTAGAAATACTTAACCGAACTCTGAAAAACCTCCATTAAAATGGAGTTCGGTTACCTGGTTGTTCTGAACTAAGTAACCGAACTCTACATATAGAACAGTTCGGTTTCGTCTCGAGGCAGTTTAGGTAACCGAACCACTTTGACCTAGCCGAAATTTCTTCCTGAAATTTTTGATTTTCCTATTTTTTTGCACAATTCAAGCTACATTGACTAAATTTGAGCCATACATGAGTACACATAACTTCATCTTCTGGTTGTGGTTGATAAAATCCATCATTTGGTTCGTCACATTGAGTTTGGGGAAGAATGCATTCATCATCTAAAAAATAACTCATATCCGGATCTTTATGAATATTGACAAATACATTAGGAGATTTAGGAGGTTTTGATTTGGATGAGGAGCTATCATCACATGAATCACTCAAATCATAGTTAGAAAACTCAAAATAAGATTTTTTGGGTTCACCCTTCTTCTTCTTCTTCTTCTTCTTCTTCTTCTTCTTTCTCTCAATAATTCTGAATCTAACAAACCTATCATATTATTAACTCAATAATCACTAACTAATTATTACACTAACACTAAGAAATCAATACATTAATACTAATTTGAGGTTCAAGGGCTTTTTTGGTATTAACAAAAAATAAGGATAAGGGATAACCCATGTTTACTACCACTATCCATCCATAGTAGTCCCCCACAAAAAGGGAGTAGCCCCCAAAATTTCGTTCTATTAAAAGCAACAAAGACAAGAGAAAAGGGAAGCCCGACTGGAATTCTTTGGAAGATCGTCCATAGAGCCGTGACCTGAGACAGAGAAGAAAAGGAGTGTCGGCTACACAGACGCTTTAGAGAGATAGGGTTTAGAGTTTGTGTTCGATTCCATTTCGTTGATTATCATTTTCGATTAATTCTCTTTGATATTTTTATGGTTTTTGAGAAAGCCATATCTTAATAGATTTCTTTGTAACTAGAGTTTTTATGGTTGAAACCACTTGGGGCATTAGGTTATTTTTAATTGAAATATGAAGCAACAAACCCTTATGATTTGAAAAGATTAATTCTTGAATTTTGTTTATTGATTGATTGAAAAATGAGTTGTTGCATTGTCGGTTCTAGAAACCTATGCGCGTAATTGATATTCTTATAAATATTTTTGGTCTCATTATTTGATAGTCCATGCTTGGGTTAAATTCTTAGATGGTTTATGCTTAGAATAGTCAAATAATATTTGTGAAATAATATTTAGTTTCATATAATTTTATCGCTGATGCAATTTGATAGTGCATGCTTAGATTTACTCTTTTGATGCGCTATGCTTAGTGTATACTAGTGACATTTGCGACTCTATGCTTATAATAGGTAATGTCAATAGAACGAAAGATAAACATACATTCATAATTATGTTTCTTGTCAGTAATTGAATTGTAGTAGTGGTGGATACCATAAAACTCTGGTTACTGACTCTCACATCTTGGTTACATCTTTTAATATCTCTCTTTCTTAGTTTGTTAATCTTATTTAAAACTTTTGAAATATTGAATTTGGTTGGTTAGTTTTTGGTATTAGTTAGTAGTAGTATTTTCACACTCCTCGTGGGAATGACTTGTACTTGCCTCTATCTGCTAGTTAGACACTGTGCATTTCCAGTATTATTTATTGTAGGTTTCCGAGCCTAGCTATCACCTTCTATTTGGTTATTTCTTTTCTAGGATATTAGGTTCATGAGTTCTGAATTAGTCCCTCTGTTGGTAGTCACTTTTCGTCGTTTGGAGGATATGATAGCATGCTAGAGAACTTTGTTATGTGAAGCTCGATTTAAGCTCTCGTCAGTGTAAGATTGATTCCCTGGAGAATGAAATCACTTAGAACTTCGCAGAAGGGTAGAGGATATAAGACAAGTGGCAGTCACTCGTTCAGATGAGATCAAGTTGTTCCGAGCTCAGAAGAAAGAGCTTATTGAATGGTAGTCCGATCATATGCCCCTGTTAGCAAAGGCGGGAGACGACAGGGATGAATTCCAACATCTTAGGTGAGAATATGTCAAGATAGAGAAGGAGCATGACAGGCATTTTCTATCATGTCCTGCTGGTGATGGAGCCATTACAATGTTTGAGGCACAAATTAGTGCTTTAGATAGTGAAAAAGCTCAATTGGAGCAGACTTTAAATTTTGTCTTAGCTAGCCAAAAAGGTTGCTTTTTGCAACTTTTGGTGTTTTATTACTTTATTCCTTGGAATATTTTCACTTATCAAAATTGTTATGCTATCTCACAGAGGCTCGTAATCCTAATGCAGAGTTGGAGAGGCAACTGAACTATATGGGAGAAAAGCAAAGCTTTAATGATGATCTTAATGTCATGGAAACTCGCTTTGATGAGGAGTTAAAGGCGGAGAGTTCTTCATGGAGGCAAAAGATGAGAAATCTTCATGCCGAGCATGGTGTAAAAATGCCCAATGCTTGCAAAGTTGTCATTTTATGTGAGAGCCAAAGAGTTGTTGCTGTTGCAGCCGCACATGTCGTGACCCCTCCCGAGCGCGTTGTTGAGAAAGCTTCCCCTGGTGGTGGTTCAACCGAGGGTGGTAGCCAGATGAACGCTGAGAAAGATGTTCCTGGTGATTAACAGGCTTGAGTTTATTGGTGCTTATCTTAGCTAGTGGTAGTTTTGGTTTTCTTCTGTATGTTTGAATAGTTGTCGTATTTCTTTGTAACTTGTCCGATGTTGGCTAGTAAGTTCTCGTGATTAATCCGAAGCAATGTTTAAAGGTGGATCGTCTGGTTAGTCGTCGTGCTCTTTCTGAGGCAATGATTAAAGGTGGATGGTCTGATATGTCCTCGTGCTCTTTCCGAGGAAATGTATGAAGGTTCTTTTGTTTAGCTGATGCGCTAACTAAGTCCTCTGTTGTTTTGAGGCGTTATTTTTCTAACCATTTTTTAGTAAGTCATCATATGTGAGAGGCAATTGGTACTTTTATTTTGAACATGCATGGTTTGCCATTGGCTTACAATGAAATATTTGTTTCTGATTTCATGGTAGATTAGTTTTCGTTATTGTGGCTCTGATGATTGTTTTTACTTACATTGCTAGTCCAACCATGGGTGACAAGGACGAGGAGTGATCAGTTCTTTAGTTGGTAAGGTCATCTCTTACAGTTCTGAATCTAGAGGAAAATGAACCTTCCTTCTCATCTTTACTGTGTGCCTTCTTGGGCTTTTATTTTTATAATGTCCAATTTGCCCTTGGTTCTGTGATCATATGTTTGAGTCATATTTCATGACCATAGTTTGTAGGGCGATATCTCGGTCGTGTGATTCTTGCCTCAGCCAAAGGCGAGTTCCTCAGTTCTGGATACCTCCTGAATGCCAGGAAATTTTTAAAATTTTGATCGTGATCGCATTACCTCAGGTCTATTTTCGTCTCAGGTAGCTTAGGGTGTCCCCCGCTTCATCTAACTTCACGAGGTCAATTGGCATTGCCTTAGTTCTATTTGTCCGTCTCAGGAAGCTTGGGCATTTTCCCGCTTCATTATTTGAAGAATGGAAGGTGTGGCTAACACCATGCCACAATCTTGATGGACTTTTTGATAGATGACAATCCAACAGAATCAGATATGAATGTATATATCATTGATATAGATATGTTAATATTCCTTGTATCCAGGGATCTGATTGTATTACTCATGTTGTATATATATGGACAATATCAATGAGAATAATTAAGCCTTCTACAATCTGTTATGGTATCTACGAGCTCAGTCGATTCCTCTCCTGAAATCATACGCTCATCTTCTCCTCCTTCTTCTATGGCTTCAAACAGTATTGATATAACCACCTTGAAAAACTATCTGCCTTTCATCTCTGTGAAACTAGAAGATGAAAACTTTCTCATCTGGAAGAAACAAGTTCTTTTTCTTCTAGACTCTCTTGAGCTTTCTAATCATATCAGCACTACAGCCGCTGCCCCTGCTGCTGAAATCATTGATGCAGCAACAAGTGTTCTGTTCCCAACCCTGATCTTCCTAGGTGGACGAAAACAGATAAATCTCTTCTCAGTTTTCTTTTAGCTACCTTCTCTCCTGGTCTGCTTGCTCGAACCCCAACTTTTACTTCTTCTCTTGGGTTGTTCCAATATCTAGAAACAGCCTTTACTGCTCAGATAACTTCTCGTACCCATCAGCTTCTCACGCAACTACAGCAGATCCAAAGGGGAACACGTAAAATAGTTGAATATCTTTCTGATATTAAAACTCTCTCTGATTCTCTTGCATATACTCCCACTCCTGTATCTGATCCAGTTCTTGTGCAGCACACTTTACGTGGCCTGGGTTCTGAATATGATCAGTTTGTCACAGCCATTGAAACCAGAGTAACCCTTCCTACTTTCTTTGAGTTTTTCCCTCTTCTCCTCAACCATGAAGCACGTTTAATCCAGTCCAACAATCTCACGGTACACACCTCTCAATCATCAGCCTTTATTTCCAGAGCTCCATCCTCCCCACACCCTAATGCAACTCTGCCCAGTAATCCTTCTTTCTCTACCTATCCGTCAAATACTTTTTATCGTGGTGGTCGAGGTGGATGTGGATATTCTCGTGGTGGCCGTGGAAATCATCGTGGTGGTCGTACTAATAGTCGAGGATATTACAGTAATGGCGGCCGTTTTGGTGGCAACTCCAACTATTATCAACCTCCGCACTCGATTCTCGGTGCTCCATCCTCATCTCCTGGTACTTCCTTGTTATGTCAGTTATGTGGCCGACCTGGACATAATGCCCTTCAATGTCCTCATCGCTTTGATCATTCTTATCAAGCTGCGGATCTTCCCCAAACCTTTGCTGCCATACAACTTAATGGGACACCTTACGATCAACACTGGTATCCTGACTCGGGAGCTACTCATCATATGACTGCTGATGATGGTCAGCTAGTGAATCGCACACCTTATCAGGGTACGGATCAGGTTGTTGTTGGAAATGGTAATCTACTTCCTATTATGCATACTGGAGATGTTATTTTACGGGCATCATCTAATCCTCTTTCCCTTAAGAATGTTCTTCATGTCCCTTCCTTACAAAAGAACTTACTGTCTGTTTCTAGACTTACTCATGACTCAAATTGTTCCATTACGTTTGATCCTTATGGTTTCATTGTTCAGGACATGGTGACAGGGAAAATACTGCTCCAAGGTCCTAGTAAAGATGGGCTCTATCCACTTCCTTTAACTCCTTCCAGTTTTCGTCAACATTTTGTTCCTGCTGCACACGTGGGTGTGAAAACCACTGCTGATGTTTGCCACATGCGATTAGGTCATCCTCATCATCAAGTTCTTCAGACTTTAGCTTCAAATAAGTGCATCTCCTTAAGTAGGCACAAACTGTCAGGTCTCTGTGATAGTTGTGTGCATGGGAAACACCATCGTCTTTCTTTTGTTTTGAATGAACATAAATCCAACCAAGTTTTATTCAAGATCCATTCTGATCTTTGGGGTCCTGCTCCTATAACTTCAAAGTCAGGCTTCCGTTATTTTCTTTTGTTTGTGGATGATTGTTCTCGTTTTACATGGCTATATTTCCTGCATAATAAATCTCAGGTTTTTCAATGCTTCAAAAATTTTAAGCAACTAGTGGAGAAACGTTTCTCAGCTTCTATTAAAATCCTGCAGAGTGATGGTGGCGGAGAGTATATCTCTAATACTCTTCGTGACTTTCTGGTTCAACATGGCATTGCTCATCAGTTCTCTTGTCCACATACACCCCAGCAAAATGGTGTAGCCGAACGGAAAATTAGGCATATTGTAGAGACAGGTCTCACTCTTCTCCATCAAAGTTCACTTCCTAAACTGTTTTGGCCTGATGCTTTTATCACTGCTGCTTACTTAATCAATCGCATGCCAACTACTGTTCTACAAGGTACTTCTCCCTATGTCATGCTGTATAATCGTCCTCCTGATTATGCCTTCCTTAAAGTTTTTGGTTGCCGCTGTTACCCTTTTCTTGTTCCCTATCGTCAGCATAAAATGGACTCGAAAACAAAGCCCTGTATTTTCTTAGGCTACAGTGATGTTCATAAGGGATACAAGTGTTTTGATCCTCTCTCCAACAGAATCTATATTTCCCGTGATGTTGTTTTTGATGAGACATCCTTTCCATATTCTCACAAACCTGATAGCAGCTTGTCCCTTACTCCTGTTTCTGCCAATCTCTGGCTTCATGGACTTGATATCCAAGTCTCAACCACATCTCAACAAACTGTATCCCATCCACAGGAACATCCTTCTCCTACTCCTCCCAACCATCCGTTAGCATCTTCTGCACCAACCCATCCTCTGCCGGCTGCTATCGCATTGTCAGATAACAATACCAACTCCCATGGAACCATATCTGGTATTCCTGTTCTTCCAGAATCTCCTTCTCCTGCCGTACCAATTGTCTCATCAGATAGTGCACCATCTCTCTTTCCACCAGCAGTACCAGTACCTGTTCCGGTCCATCCACAACGAACCATTGGGACGAGGTCTAAGTCTGGTATTTCCAAACCCAAGGTTCCTTTTTCTCTTATGGCAACCAGATATCCAGTTTCCCATTGTTTTCTATGTATGTTTCAAGATATACCTCCTGAACCCACTTGTTTCACAATTGCTTCTAAGAATCCAAAATGGCAACAAGCGATGACCGATGAATTCAATGCTCTCTTGTCTAACAACACTTGGTCCTTGGTTCTACATCAACCTGGCATGAACCTTGTCGGCTGTAAATGGGTCTACAAGATCAAACAGAAATCCGATGGCAGTATAGACCGTTACAAAGCTCGTCTTGTTGCCAAAGGTTATTCTCAACAATATGGCCTTGACTATGAATAAACCTTCAGTCCTGTCGTCAAACCAGTTACCATTAGACTCGTCTTGAGTATTGCTGTCACTCAATCTTGGAAAATTCGGCAGTTGGACGTTAAAAACGCTTTTCTTCATGGTCTCATTGATAGGGATGTGTACATGCTCCAACCACCTGGCTTCACTGATATGCAACATCCTACTCATGTTTGTAAACTTCATAAGGCTCTATATGGCCTCAAACAAGCACCCCGTGCTTGGTTCAAGAGATTTACTTCCTTCCTGTTTGAACATGGGTTTGTGGCTTCCAAATCAGATACATCTCTGTTTACTCGTCAGTCCTCTGCAGGCATTCTAGTTCTCCTTCTCTATATTGATGATATCTTGTTAACAGGATCCGATCCTAGCTTGCACACCTTCATTGAAATTCTTGGGAAGCAATTTTCGATGACTGACCTTGGTGACTTACACTACTTCTTAGGGATAGAGTTCACCAAAACAAATTCTGGTCTTCATCTCACCCAAAATAGGTACACCCTTGACATCCTAAACAAGATTGATCTTATCAATGCTAAGCCCGTCTCTACACCTTGTTCTTCTGGGGGAAAACTATCCATGTTTGATGGTGCCTTGTCTAATGATGTTACCTTGTATCGTAGTTTGGTTGGGGCATTACAATATCTCACTATGACCAGGCCAGGTATCACGTATTCTGTCAACCAAGTCAGTCAGTTTATGCATTCTCCGACTGATGTTCATTTCATGGCAGTAAAACGTATCTTAAGATATCTCAAGGGCACCTTAGGCCGTGGTTTATTTTTCAGCTCCAAGTCTTCGTATCAAGTACGTGCTTTCAGTTATGCAGATTGGGCTGGCAATCCAGATACGCGTCACTCGACTACTGGAAACTGTATTTTTCTTGGCAATCATCTCATATCCTGGTCTTCCAAAAAGCAACCCACTGTTGCTCGAAGTAGCACTGAAGCCGAATACCGAGCTCTGGCACTCACTTCTGCTGACATACTCTGGATGCAATTTCTTCTCAAAGATCTTGCCATTTTTGTCAAACAACCACCAATCCTCTTCTGTGACAATGTAAGTGCTACTTACATGGCTCTGAATCCTGTTATGCACTCTCGTACAAAACACATTGCCATTGACTATCACTTTGTACGAGAACGTGTTGCCCGTGGTGGCTTGAAGATTCTCTGTATTTCTACTCGGCATCAGCTAGCTGACATGTTCACCAAAGGTCAAGTTTCTGCTAAACATAAGGATCTGTCGAACAAGCTCTCTCTGAAAGACTTTCCTACGCTCGGCTTGAGGGGGGGTGATAGATGAAAATCCAACAGAATCAGATATGAATGTATATATCATTGATATAGATATGTTAATATTCCTTGTATCCAGGGATCTGATTGTATTACTCATGTTGTATATATATGGACAATATCAATGAGAATAATTAAGCCTTCTACAATCTGTTACTTTTCATATAATAGTTATGTGAAAATATAAATTTATATGCAAATGCAAAAGAGAAACAAATATAAGAAGATTAAGGAGAAAACATACAACACAACTAAATAAGAAAATAAAAAATAAAGCAGGAAATAATTGAAGATAATTAAAAGACGTATTTTATTAGTCTCAAAAGAGGGTTTGTAAACCCTTAGTACATTTGGATAAGGTTTCATCACCTTTATAAGTAGGGATTTGAATGATGTTTTCATAATTTAACCTTCATTGTGATAGGTCGTCTAAGTATTGTATTGCTTTAGGTATTTGATATTCCATGGGCGTTCTAATTCTTTCCCATTGGGTTTGAGCAATCTGTATGCTCTGTCACCTGCCTTAGCGACGATGGTTAGTGAACCTTCCCATATGGGTGCAAATTTTCCTGATTCACGCTGATATGGTGGGATCACTCTCCAGACTTAATCGACTGGGTTGAATTATCTCTTGTGGACACGTTTATTGTATTCCCGGGATAAAATTCTATAGTAATTTTTTATTCTTTCGAGAGCTATTTCTGGGTTTTCCTCTAGATTGTCTAGTTTAGCGAGTATCATGTCCGAGGTCGGGGTATTTTCCCAAGCTCGGTCTTAGTTTTCGGGATCATTGCTTCGGTTGGTATGATCGCTTCGGTAACGTATGTTAAAGCAAAGAGTGTCATCCCTTTGGCTTCTCTTCGGGTAGTCTGATAAGCCCATAGAACATTATCTAGTTGTTCACACCAACTCGCTCCATGCCCATCAAGATTATTTTTCAATATATCAGCGATTGTTTTATTAGTGGACTCTATTTGGCCATTGCTTTCGGGGTATATGGGTGTGGACTTGTTTTTTTTTTTATCTTGAAGCAATTAAAAAGGAGGTCAATATTTTTTCCTCGGAGTTTCGCTTCATTGTCGGAAACGATGGAAGCTGGTATACCAAAGCGACATATATAATAAGTTTGAAAAGGAATTGAAGACATCATGGTCTCGGATATTCCTTAGAGATGATGCGTCGACCCACTTCGTGAAGTAGTCTGTGATGAGAATTAAGTATTTTCTTTGGCCTGTACCAGCTCTCAGCGGTCCTACGATGTCGACTCCCCATTTTGCAAATGGCCAAGGGCTTAGTACAGTTTCAGATCCATGAAAGGGGCGTTTCTCCTATTTCCAGATTTTTGGCACTCAATCATCGTTGCGCCATCTTTTTGTTTCCTCATTCTCCCTCCACTATGATTTCTAGCGTATCCTCGGTATATTTCTTTCAAAATTTATTGTCCTTCATTAAAGGATAAGCACCTGAGTAGAGTTCCTAAGTATGATTATCGATATAGTATTCCTTCTCTCAATTAGTAATTTCCTGATCTAGATATCACCTTGTGTGCAAGCTTTTGATCACTTGGGAGATCGCCATTGGCTATATATTTTACGACAGGTCTCCTCGAATCTTTTTCGGGTAGAGATTCTTGGCTCGTGCCTACATTTAAGATTTCCATGTCCCCTTTGATTGGTATAGATGGTAGCAATACCGTCTCCACCTTTATAGTTGTTGCCTTTGGGTACGCCATCATGGAAGCAATGAAAGCTAGGCCATCTGCATGCCTGTTGTTATTCCTACACAAGTGCCGGAAGGTAATGTTGGGTATCTGTCCGATGTAGTGTTTGGCCAGCTGGAGGTATCGTGTAAACATGCGTCTGAAGCTTAACACCTCCCATCGATTTGTCGTATGACAAGATTCGAGTTACTTATGAGTCTGACTTCTTCAAGTCCGAGTTCAGTTATTACTCGGAAGGCATGTATGACGATTATGTTATTTGTGGAGGGGAATTCCATCCTTAAGATGTAAATGATTCTTCGACCTGTAGAAGTCATGAAAACCATTCTGATACCGGATCCTTCCGAGTTACATGACCTGTTCACAAATACTTCACATCGTCTCGGGTTTTCAGAACGAAGCAGTTTGGGAGGATCTTCCAGTTCTTCCTCCATCCCTGGAATTTCCTTAATTTTTTCCGTATCGTTGGGTGGAAAACCTGCTAGGAAGTCTGCTACAACTTTAGTTTTGATTGCTGTCTGAGGTTGATATTTAACCCCAAACTACTTAATCTAGGCTCCCCATTTAGAGATTCTGCCTGCTGTATCGGTGTTATCAAGTATGGACCCTATTAGTGCTTTAGTAATGAGTCACAGTGTGTGCATGAAAATACGTTCAATTTTGTGTCGCATATACTAAGGATAACACGAGTTTCTCTATCTTTGAGTAATTTTTCTCTACTTAGGTCACAGTTTTGCTTATAAAGTAAATGTGTTTTTCCGCCCCTTCGTCTATGCGAGTTAGTACAAGACCTATCGATATGTTAGTGGCTAATACGTAGATGTAAAGATTTTCGCCCGGATTGGGATTTTGTAAGATCGGTAAGTTAGCCAAATTCTCCTTAATCTTTTGGAAATCTTCTTCGCACTCGGCACTCCATGAGATTTTTTCTCCTATCTTTAGAGTGTTGAAGAAATCTTTACATATATCGGACTATCTGGCAATAACTTTCCCAGGGAAGCCAAACGACCATTCGATCTTTGCACATCTTTGACTGTGGGTAGTGAAGGAATTTCTAGGATGTGTTGCACCTTGATTGGGTCTGCTTCGATGCATCGTTTTGTAACTAAATATCTCAAAAAAATTCCCGAGGTTACCCCGAAGGAACATTTTGCTGGGTTAATTATCATGTTGTACTTCCTCATTTGTTCAAAGATGTATTTTAGGTCCTTTGAATGGTCTTGGGGGAGCTTTCTTTTGACAAGAATTTCGTACAGATATACAACATTAGCATACGCCAAATTGAATTTGGGCATATACAAGATGCATAATGCATTTAGATATGCAAGTTAAGCCGAGTTATGGATGCATGGATAAGGAAGGACAGAGTGGTGATGATGCATAAGGATGACAAGAGGTCAGTCTTGAAGAAATATCCATGAAAGCTAAAGCAATATTATAGCCTCAGTTTGAAGGAGTATTCAACTAAGTGTCAATTATATTTTGCTTCGTTATGGTAGTTGCATAAGAATATTGATAGTTGGAAGAGTACATGTGGCAAAGTGAATTGCTACATTGGAGACAGTAGGTGTTGTCTCGTTTCTTTACTTGTTGCTTAGAATAGAAGATGAAGTCAGTATTGCAAGACTTGTTAGGTCTTACAAGTTACAATCAGTTGGTGCAAAGTATTTTCTCAAGTTGGAGTATACTTTTATTTAGGGTCCTGTGGACCTTGGTTTTGGAATGAAGTCTCTCTATGTAAGGCAGTAGTGAATGAGGGTATTTGAGACGAGAGTTCTTGTCTCTTTTGTTCAAAGTAAACCTAGTTCAAATGGAAGATGCTACATAGAATATTAAGCCAAAATATACAATTGAAGACGCTGAAAGTGAAAGAAGCAAGTAAAGGAGTTGGTGGCATAGTCGAGTTTTCTATTGAGAGTTATGTGGAAGTGCAACAACATTTGGCAGCGATAGCATGGAGTAACACAGCAAGAATGAAGTTGTAAGTCCATCAAGTATATGACTGAAGAGTAACTCATAGTTAGGAAGAACATGATGTTGTTTTTCCATCACATTAAAGCATAGCAGTTTGAAGGAATTACGAGGCATGTTAGTTTCAAAGGCGCGTAAAGAGGATGCCTAGTCTAAAGTGATAGTGGGATTTCCCGGATAATCCCAAGTCATGACTATACCAAAGTTATGCTTTTCAATCAATGTGTTGTGAAGTCGGCCCATACCAAATGTGCACCGCACAAAGAACAGTCTGATGAGGATTCCGGAAGATCAAGATATCGTCATGAAGAGATGTCTCTCTCACCCGAGAGAGAATCATGGCGAAAAAAGAAGGTCCAACGGAGGCACATCGATGACCAACTATAGGTAAGACTATGTCAGTTAGAGGCAATGTACAAAGAAGCTACCGGGAGAGAATGAGGCCAAAAGTTGGCAGACCTTCGAGCCAAACCATTTCCAAGGAAGTGCTCTCTCCCGACCTTGAGAACTCCCTTCAGTAAGACAGGCGATGCGATTGAACATATCCGATCTTATTGTATGACGTTAACACAATGTATCCAATACGACGTCGTGGTGTACATATTCTCTCCGGCCAGTATGAAATACGAAGCTTTGATGTGGTTTAACAACCTGCCGAGATAATCGGTCAAGTTATTTGCTCATTTATCTGAACTATTCTTAGAAGCTTACATGCAAAATAACCGAGTTAAGCCAGGAATTGACATGCTGTTCCAACTAGCTAGAGGACCTAATGAATCACTCCAATCTCTTGTAACTCGCTGGAGAAAGATACGTGCAGAAATCAAAAGGGTCCCAGAGGCCTATGCGATCTTAGGCTTCAAAAATAGTCCGCGGAAGACGGACACCATATTTCTCCGAATGTACGAGACTATGCCACCATATCTGGGGAAGTTAAGGGAAATCCAGGAGGACTACATAGCCCTCGAAGAACTCCAAGATGGAACGTACGATAAGCTGGTCAGAGAAAATAGTAGAGGAGAAAATGTGGTAGAGCCACAAAACCCCTAGGTGAAAAATCGAGGTATTGAGCGACCCCATAATGAGTCCACACAATTCGATAAACACACAACTGGAGGATGGGAAGGGAGAGATAAGGCCCAGCAGAAGAAGGGAAAAATTTGTAGACCCAGTCTACCCGAAGTTAAACACTCTCATTTCGAAATCTTCAATAAGGTTGATAGAAAATACAATATTAATTTCCCATGGAACCGAGGGAAACATCCCGAATATGGCAAAAACAGAAAGGACTTTGGCGAGTTCCATCAATTTTACAGCCACCCAATAGACTCAGGTAGTGATCTGAAGAAGATGGTACAAGAAATGATCGATGATGGAAAACTCAAAGAGTATATTACACAGCCGGTCCCTACATAGGCGATAGGAGCCACCGTACATCGTGTGGAAATCCCACGCGAAGCACAATATTTGGGATGTAACACAATATCCCGTTCAGCTATCACTGCACCAACACACGAGGAAAATATCACTTGGCGAATTCATAAACGAAACTTTGATGAAAATGAAATTTTTAGTGTGGAGAAAGATCCCCCGACGGAGGAATGGATGAAACAGCAAATCAGATTTTTAGCCTCTGAAGCACCGGACGCTGGGAGGAATCATAACGATCCTCTGATGGTCACGATGGCCACCGCGCTCCAAGAAAATGAAGACTAAGAGGAGAAGCCGAAGGCGCTACCATGGGCAATGCCCAAAATACTATCGATGGAGGAAGTTATGTCGAGATCTTATTCTGAGAGACGTTCAAATAAATGGGTCTAAAAGATGAGTGCTTAATACCATATGCATATAATATCTTTGGGTTCAACGGTTTATCTACTCGTCCACGAGGTGAGGTAACCCTGGAAATCCGTATAGGAAAAATCCTGACATCAACAACTTTTTGTGTAGTGGATGTACTTTCACCCTATATTGCTATTATCGGACGATCCTGGGTTCATGGAATCAAAGGAGTCGCTTCAATCTACCACCAAAGGATGAGGTTCCCAACACCCGATGGGATCTCAGAGATCATAGGAGACTATGTCGAAGCAAAATACTATTACAATATGGATGTGAAAAATGGTGAGGCTAGGGTCAATTCCCGGAAAGCAAATAAAAAAAGAGCCAAAGATTCTAAGATTCAGGAGGAGATCGACGCATACATAGGAGTAACCAGCAAAGCCATACTTTTGAACGACGAACCAATTCTTAACTCGGAAGAACCCATGCGTCCCTTATAGCAATTACAGAATATCTTCGATGTCGGAGTGCCAAAGTCTAATTTTTCGGCCTTGGAACCAACAAAAGAAGTAAATATTAAGACATATGAAAACCCAGGGATGGTAAAAATTGGGACCCTCCTCGACAGAGAGGAAAAGGAAAAATTGGTGCAAGTACTGAGAGAACACTCTGATGTATTTTCATGGTGCACGGAAGATATGCCGGGAATAGACCCAGAGCACTACAAGAAAACATGGCTTAAGCAACTAAAATGTTAGCGAGCACCCAAAATTTTGGTCGGTTTAAGGGTAAAGCTACTAAACTTGCGACCATCAAACTAGCGACTCGGTACTAATATATATCCACTAATTTGAGCGACCACATAGAGTAGTTTAGTCGGTCAAATGCTTTTCCCGGTAAGAATAGAGCAACCGCCGTTGTAGGTTTGGTAGCTATTTACTTCGAGCTTGGATGACCAGCGATTCAATAAGTATTTGGTTGGTCAAACCTATATGAGCGACTAAGTTTAGCCACCACCCGTTCATTAGAGAGATTATATGAGATTTTAATATTTATCCAACAATGTGTTACCAAAATCTCGAAATAATTTCTCTTTTTCTTCAAGCCCGAAGCAATTGATGTAAAACATGAATGGCCAAATTCAAAATTAAAACTTCTCTTTGTCAATGGAAACTCCAACATCGACTAGAAGGGTTACGGAAAAATCACAAACTGGAGTTGTAATGAAAAGGAGTCGTCCACGATTAGCAGTAGTAAGCGATGTTGATCAATTTTCAATTTTGATTTTCCATGATTACCCATACCCGTGATTAAATGACTTTTTCTTTAAAATTAGCTTCATTTAGTTGAATTGTCTTGTTTTGCAGATTATTAAGAAAGAAAAACCCCCAATTAAAACAACTGATCGAATGAGAAACGTGATCAATCAGCACTCATCGGTGTAAACAATTATCCACAATTCAGATCTCCGGCCATTGAATAGTGCCAGTAAATACTGTAATGGACGCATAAATGAATGCAATAGGATGGGTTTGTTAAATTTCTTGTTCCTTTCTCAGATATTGATTTGAAAATGGGTCCAATGTAATGAGCATTTTTCAAATGGAATTCTCTTTTCATCATATTAAAGAAGTAAAAGTAATATTGTCTGCGTGATTTTAACGATATCAGTCTTCTTTTGTTCATTAAAAAAAAGATACCAATTTCTTTTACAAAGCTAAAAATCTTCTTTTACAGTTTCACCGCAGTATGAAAGGAAACAAACTAAAATTAATCCAAGTTCATCTCGTTGTCAGAATCTTCAAATTCGAGCAAATCATCGTCATCGCTAGTAGTATAAACACTTTCTATATCAGCATCATCTTCATCGACAGCTTTCCCTCGACCTTGTTCTGGCGCAACATAAGTGACGGTTTCTTCCGGAACATCACACCTACCCCAAACAAAATTGTCATCATCATCCTGATGCGGTTCACGTTGTACATCTTCCATAGAAAAAGCCGAGTACAAATCCTATGCTGCTTCACTAGGACTCAACTCCGGATTAATATCACGCACCGGCATATCATAACAGTTCCGAGGTTTTAGTTTTATCACCGTCTGCCATTGGGACTCCTCTCCTTCATTCACATACATAACTTGGGATACTTGAGATGGTAACACATAAGGGTCATCCTTCCAACAACTTACGGTTTTATTAACAGCAGTAACAACTCCATGTCTATCTTTCCTGCATCCCCTATCACTATCTACATCCCTCCAATCACATTTGAAAAGAACAACACGGAATCCACCCACATACCTCAACTCTATAATATCAGTTAGCACTCCAAAATAATCCTTCTCGATAGTTACACATACTCCAGCGTTTTGTGTCGTTCTTCCTTGCTCCCAAAGTTTTGTCTGAAAGCGGTACCCGTTGACCGTGTAAATGTTGAAAGACAGAGCTTCACGACAAGGACCTCCGGCCAATGATAATAGTTCTTCACTCACCTGACCGGTGTCTTTGTGCTGTTGGTAAATCTGTTTGTTATAGAAAAATCCCACCGAAGTCAAAAATCATAAGAAGCCTTTGCGGCGAACAAAACATGCATGTTAATAGTCTGGAATTGAGACTAACTTTACGTTCAAACCAGCTAGGAAATTCTTGGGTGTGTTTTCTATGTGCGTGGCTAGTTCCTTCAAGCATATCTTTGTGTTCACTGTATATTGCCATAAGAAAAACATTCAAATTACATGTGCACGAAAACAATGTCACATTCTAGCATTATTCACTGTACATAAGGAGAAATAGCAAGTAGAGAACACGTACTCCTCATATTGGTGCACGTCATCACAATTCTTGAGAACGGCCATTTTCATTTGTTGGAACTCTTCCTCTGAAAACGAGGCCACACGTTTCTTACCTTGAAATTCACCGGATTGTCTGAAAACAAAAAACTTATTATCTGTTGATTCAAATCGAGTGTTATCCTCGTTTCTACCAAGTTGATTAAACTTCGTAACTACACTAGTCATATGGCGCTCAATTAATACGAGGGATTCTTCTATTATTTGCCCTTTCGCCATCGAGCCCTCGGGATGAGCTTTATTCCGCACATAACACTTTAACTTCCGCAAGTACCTGATACATAGGATAAACAAAGTTCAACTAAATTGACAGTAACCAAAATGAACAAGTGAAAATCAATCAATCTTTGATATCAGGGTAACTATGACATATATAAAGCCTCATTTGGAAATTCATCCATAGCTAAAATCTGTGATATCACTTAGACAAATCGTATATGATCCTGACTAAAGTAACAACCATTCACAAGATATTTACATGTTCGATAGTATATTCCAAATAGCATACATTAATAAATTCCAAAGTATCTTAATAGTGTGTATATATATACACTAACCGTAATAAAAAATCTTTACCAATACCATCAGATCATAGAAAAGGTAAAATTTCCAAGTAAAATGACATTGATATATATATTCGTACCTCTCAACTGGATACATCCAACGATACTGCACCGGACCACCAACCTTTGCTTGTTCTACTAGATGAATGGGCAAGTGCATCATCACAACAAAAAAAGATGGTGGGAATATCCTTTCTAACTTGCACAATGTGATTGCAATACTGTCTTGCAGTTTTTCTAAGTCATCCATATTAAGGACAGTAGCACACAGAACTTTGAAAAACATACATAACTCAGTCACTGCTTCACACACATCATCTGGCAAATTTCCACGAATTGCTATAGGTAAAAAATGTTCCAATAGAACATGGCAATCGTGACTCTTTAGACCAATAAGCCTCCGGTCTTTAAGGTTCACACATCGAGAAATGTTTGATGCGTACCCGTCAGGAACCTTAATTTCCTTCAAAAGTTTACAAAATGAATCCTTCTCCTTGTTCAACATCACATATGAAGCGTTTGGCACCCTATACTTATCCCCTGTTCTCGTCGCCCATAAGTCCTTCCGTATACCCATCCCCTGTAGGTCCAATCGAGCTTTTATGTTGTCTTTTGTCTTCCCATTGACCTTCAATATAGTCCCCATCACGATATCACAAACATTCTTTTCGATATGCATCACATCTAGACTGTGGAACAATAAAATCGTGCTCACGTAGGGTAATTCCAGCTGGAAAATGCTAATTTTCTTCCAATTGTGATCAGAGGGTATCTTTTCTACTAGACTTTGTTGATTGGCGTTCTTACCAAACTCAACTTGCTCTAGATGATCCAACTGCTCAAGTATTTCGGCCCCATTTAATATCTTTGGTGGTGGTCGTTTCTCCTTTTCTCCATTGAAGGCTGCCTTGTGATCGCGCCATTTATGATCCATTGGCAAAAAGCGGCGGTGGGACATGTAACACCACTTACCTACAAATAACATTTGGACAAAATGATAAGAGTTGGGCATAAAAGGAAAGTAATCCAAAAAAAGTAATAGTTCAGTTGTTACCTCCATTGCTTAATCGAAGTGAACATGGGTCATTATTGCAGCATGGACATGCATATTTTCCCTTGGTACTCCATCCAGAAAGCATGGCTAGGGCAGGGAAATCGCTAATAGTACCTAATAGTGCTGCACGACATAGAAAGAACTCTTTCTTTGAAGCATCAAAAATTCGAATACCGCGCTCCCATAAATCCTTCAATTCCTCTATTAATAATTGCAGATACACATCAATATCATTTCCTGGTGATTTGGGTCCTGAAATTATCATAGACAAAATGAAATTAGAATCTTTCGTACACATCCATGGTGGTAAGTTGTTGTTGATTAGAACAACTGGCCATGTGCTATGAGGATTCGTCATATTTCCAAAAGGATTTATCCCATCGGTAGCTAATGTAAGTCTCAGATTACGAGGCTCGGCTGCAAATGTGGGGTGCATCTCATCAAAGCTCTTCCAGTTCTGAGAATCTGCCGGGTGCCTCAAAAGTCCATCATCAATACGTTCTTTATGCCATATCATGTGAGGAGCGGTCTTAAGACACATAAACCACCTCTGAATTCTTTCCTTTAAAGAAAAATATCGTACTATCTTTTCAGCAACTTTCTTCTTAGTTTTTCTTTTTGCACTAATATCTAATTCATTGCCTCCCAATGACCCATCATTTTTCCATCTACAAGCATGACAGACCGGGCACTTATCCAATAGAGAATAGTCTTTCCGAAACAATATGCAATCATTTGGGCAAGCATCGATCTTCTGATAGGTAAGACCCAAGTCCCTTATGGATTTTAGAGCCTCATAACAGTTCTTCGGTATTAGGGCAATTGGAAATGCCTTGATCAGAAGACTCAACAGCTCGTCGAACCATTTGTTAGCCAATCCACCACGGGTCTTAATACGAAGTAAGTGCACAGTAAAGGATAACCTTGAATAATTCTTACAATCAGGATAAAGGGGTTGCTCGGACTCCTCCAACAACCGGTAAAAATTAGCAGGATCGGAGTTTGAAGATTCTCCAATAACACCTAGCAACTCATCCCAATCGTCGTTTTCCGGCAAGTCATCTTCAATTATTCTAGCAGTACCCAAAGGTTCCCTTCCCTCTGCCTCCCCATGGTATATCCAATTAGTATATCCTTTCGTGAACCCATGACGCAATATATGTAGATGCACTTCATCTCGAGAAAAATAGCAATTGTTATTGCAGTAAACACAAGGACAACGAATTGACTCCATCCCAGGTTGTATACGCTCAAACGCAAAGTCTAGGAAGCTTTTGACTCCCTTGCGGAACGCCTCCTCATTCCTATGCATTTTAATCCAACTCTTATCCATCGATGCTATAATATCTGTACTAAACACGCATAATTAAGTTGAAATGCCGAAACTGATGTAAGTTACAAAAACTACATGGATAATATTGAACTACGAATAAACACAATTAACAATGCCCTTACGAATGTATGAAAATATAGCTAAATAAATTGCAAATGAAACAAGAAATATGAAGAAAGCAATAGAATTTAACTTGGAAACAGATCAAATTGAAACACCTAAATATCACCGACGAGAAACAAATCTAGGGTTATTTTTTACAGAATGTCTAAGCTTGAATCTATAAGTTTGAAGTGTCAAATGCAAAATTAAGGTAAAACCAAACAAAATTGGGGTTCTTACCGTACAAAATTTTGTTCTACTACAGCTAAATACGAACTAATCAGGATTAGAACTTCTTCATTTCAATCTTGCTGCCCTAAATCTCGTCTTCGTGGAGATCGATATCTTCACTTGAATCTTGAGATTGTGAAAATAAGAAGATGGATCTTAAGATTAAAAGTGTTTGTGCTGGAAAAACAATCTAAGAGAGGATAGAAGAGGAGATCCAAGGGTTTTTCTTTTTCCTCTCGACAGTTAGAAGAAAGTCGAAGAAATCAAAAGAGGAGGAAAAAACGCATAGAGATTGTGTGTTACAATGGTTTTATGGTAATTATTTCTAATCCAACGAACCAAATTTAAGGAAATCAAATCATGGCCAATCTAACAGTTTGAAGCTGTGTTTGGTTTAACTAAATTTCTCAATCCGTATGCACTTTTTAAACCAATGGGATTGTCTAAACTTTGATCTAATGGCTACAGATAAGCTCATATAGATTGTGTTTCCCCAAAAATACCAGACTATATCCAAAAACCAGACCATATTTGATCGATAGTTTGGTTTTGGTCAGGCGTAATTTAAGACTACGTCCGACATCAGGCGCAAATATTTTCCCTTTAAAGCTGCTTCGTTCTTCTACAAAACTGGTTTGCTTTTGCATGGATTGAAGAATTTGATCTTGTTGCTTCTTGTTTCGAAAAAACTACGGATTTAACATCAAAAATTGAGGTTAGTAAAATAACAGAAGATGAAATTTGTTAGATTTGAACATCCCAGTTTGAAAAATAAAAAGATTTTGCACCTGAATTAAATTTCGCACCTGAGTTTGTCTCCGGTATTGTATGATTCTCATACTCATGAACTAAAACATTTTTGATCTAAGGAATGGAAAGTTTGCAAACCATGGATTAATGCAAAGTTGGAGACACAATTAGATTCATCTGATTATCTTTCATGATTGACTGATAATCATATTTGATCTAGAAGTGTTAGATAAATATGGTTAAGTTTCGATCTCGGAGCCAGTTTCTTTCTCGAAGTTGACGAATTGGTGTATGTTTAAGGTTTCTGAGAATATTCCCATGGAATCTTACCGGTAAATGGTGTGATTCATCGTTCTTACGAAGTTTCAGACCTATAGTAGTCCGCTCCTGGCCATGAGACTCGCTTGTATGCTAGCACGACAACTTGTTCAATTAATGTAGTACGTAGTGCGCTGTTGGAGCTTAGCTTGTTAGGCTTTCAACTAGTTTATTCTAATAATATTGTTAACTAATAAAAAAATAAAAAATCACTTAATATATTTGTAAATTAATTTGTTTTGAAATTTTCGTTTTATTTTTATTATAAAGATATTAATAAAGAATAAATTCCAGATGAAAACTAAAAGAATGCTTTTAGTCCGTGGTGAGAAGTTACGCTGCTGGAGTAAATTTGGTGGAGCGAGGTATAAGAGTTCGTCTGATATGGGGTGAGAAGTTACGCTGCTGGAGTAAATTTGAGGCGCAATTGAAACATACCGCCTGGTTGAGATGCAATTGAAACATACAGCCCGATATAGATGCAATTGAAACATACAGCCCGATATCAGGCGCAAATGTAAACTACGTCCTATCGGGTGTAGATTAAAGTTACGTTTGAAACATACGAAGCTATTATTTGCGCCTGACTACCAAGCGCAAATTAAAATTACGCCTCGCTCGAAACGCAACTAATATTTGCGCCTGATGTCGGGCGTAGTCTTAAATTACGCCCGACCAAAACCAAACTATCGACCAAATATAGTTTGGTTTTTGGTTATACTCTGGTATTTGATTGATACTCCTCTCTGTAGCGTCTGGGTTTTCGACCAAATTTTTAGTTATAGTCGATGACTGTGGTTGTTCTTACAGATTTTGGAAATGACCATATCACTCTTATCAGAAATGAGTGCAATAAATCTTTCACATTGTAAAATCCGATTTGTGCCCACTTTTTTGCCGACACGCATTTTTGCACATTTAACCAATTTATGCACACATTTTGACAATAGGGAATTGTTTACAAAATGTATTATTGTAATGTTCTAAATTCTCCTTCAAAATGTGACTCACATGGAAAAATGTATTTTGTTCAAATCATAATAAATTTGCAGGGCGGAAAATTGCCCCATCTTACTCGCAGAACCAAATTAAGTTGGTTCTTTTATGTGTGTATTGATTCGTGCATAGCTCAAGTACTTGAAGAAACAACTATTGAAAGTACACAGGGAACTATACAAAATCAGTAGAAGTACACAAGGAAATTAAGGGAACAAAAGTGGAAATTTTATTTCATTTTTTCACGTCCTTAATGGTTACAAGACTATAGATTCATATATATAGTTTCTAAAGTATGGAAACTATATTGTCCATTTACTTGACACCTAGGACAGTACGTGTCCTTTCTTAATTAAGTATGATTACACATTTAGATAAGAACAATTTAATCCATCTTATATGTTGAGTAGTAACACGGTTTGACGGAGTCCACTTGACCACAATCGGTGGATCAACCACATCTCTAATGCCTACCGTATATAATAGGTTCGAATTTTGGTAATTTAGGGAGCGGCAAACTTTCCCTCCATCATCTCACTCACAGACCAAATAATCTTTGGTTCGAAATTTGTTAAGTTTCGTCTAGTGGGAAACTTTCCCTCCATCATCTCACTCACAGACCAAATAATATTTGGTTCGAAATTTGTTAAGTTTCGTCTAGCGGGAAACTTTCCCTCCATCATCTCACTCACTGACCAAATAACATTTGGTTCGTGTAACTGGAATTTTTTCAGCCAACAACTCACTCGTTTCCTTGTTCTTAAAATGAAATAAACAATACTTAACATTGTTTCCGCCCCATGTGAAAAATAAAAATTGTGATATAAATTATGTTTCCACCCGCAGGGCCCTTATGATACTAAAGTCTAGGGTTTTAATTCTTCATTCTTCCGAGTACACTCTCTCTCTTTCACTCTCTTTCAAGTCCAGTAGCGGCGGTTTAGGAAGATCTTTAGGGATTTCTGAAAATCCTTAATCGTACACTATAATCTTGGGTAAATTATCTATTACTTTAATTTTAATCTTAGGGTATTACTTTGATTTTAATCTTAGGGTTTTCTTTGAGAGCATGCAAGTCTTTTATTTAAGATTTAGATCCAGTTTTTAAGGTTTAATTTTAAGATTCATCAATTGTTTAATCTTTCTATTTGTCTTCCATGTTCTCTTTTTGCTACTTTAATTTCTGATTAAAGTAGCTTAGGGATTTGATTGTGTTTTTTATTTTAAGTTTTTAGATGCAGTTTCTAGGGTTCAATATGGGGATTCATTAAAATTAATTTTTTTCTCTCTTTTGATTTTGTTTTTTCACCACTTTAAGCTTTGTTTGATTCTCTTTTAAAATCGTTTTTGGTTGGGATGCAATCTTTCATGCCCTGTAAAAAAAATTTTGTTTCTCTGTAATTTTATCCCATAAAATTCTTTCTTTTTTAAAGTGGTTGCGATGGAATCTTCCATGGCAGATGTAATTTTTTTTGGTTTCTCTATAAGTTTGTTAGATATCGATCTGAGTTAGCATCGCACTACAGATCGTTTGATAGTCATGAGGAAGCCCTGCGAAATCCATCCCCAAGAATCCGCAATGTTGATGATTGGGCTCATATGTGTGACTTCTTTAACACTGATGTAAAATTTAAGGTATATAATTTTTCTGGTCTTACCCTTTGCAATGTACTTTGATGATTTGAATTTTTAACATGGAGTGGTGTCCAGCTATGAGCTCATAAAACCGATTATGGTTTCTCTATCATAAGAAACAAAAAAAATCTATATTATTGGTGAATTCGGTAGTGCTTATCATTTTTATTTTTCATATTTAATGGTAGGCTGCGTCCGAAAAAGCAAGGGCTGCGCGAAAGGCACTAGCTCTGAACCATACCAATGGTACACAGAGTTTCGCCAGAAAAGCGTATGATAGGGTAAGCCTTAAATTGTTCATTGATGTCTTATCCCTGTTCTTCATGTCTTAATAAATTTTAAATTGTGGTAAGCTTACAAGTTCAATTTAATTAGGCACGCAAAAATCTCCCGATTGATCCACTCAGTATGTTCATGGAAACTCACAAAGCTAGTAAGCTTGGTAAACTGTGTGCAGATTGGCAGGTAAAAATTTCCTCACTAGTAATAGATTTAATAATGCTTGCAACTTACTGTTGGTGTAAATGTGAACTAAACATCCCAAGCTACAAGGTCGAGATACGCAACATGTGTTATTTGTTTCTGTTGGTATAATATCAATGTGTTGTTCAAATTTGTTTATATTTTTGACTATGCATTTCTTACTGTTGGTATGATACTATGATATAAAATATGATGATCGCGCATAGTTTTCCATGTTTAAGATCCATTAATACTTTGTTTGTTGATATTTTAATTGTCTGCATGCTTTTATGCTGTCAAAATATGATTTGTTATGAACTATTTTTTTGTTGCAGATTTTGGGTTCTTTGATCATACATAAGAACTTATAGAACCATACTTGTTTAAGTGTAGTTTTAGGATAGTATTTGATCAATCTATCTTTTGCTTTTTAACTATAGTTACTGCATTTTGAATGAAAGTTCTGCTTAAAAGACAAGGATAGTTCTATAACTGTTGTGTTGTTTTGTCTTTTCTTCATAGTAGCTACATAAACTTGAATTTTGACTTAGTTGCTTGTTTTTACAATGGGTATACAGGAAGAAATGAACCTGATTAGTGAGCAGGTTCGTCGAGGGGAAGTCAATTACACTCCCGAGGAAATATATGCAATGGTTGTTGATCCACGCCGTATTGGGGCTAAGGGTGCTCGTAAGTCGAAAGTTGCTGCCCGCTTCAGTTTATATGAGAAAAATGAAGCACAGTTGGCTGCTCTCCAAGAACAGCTGGACTCTGAAAAGAAGAAAGTTGCTAAGCAAGACAAAGAAATCTCAAAGCTTCAAAGGAGGGAGCGTAATCTCAGGGAGTACTTGAATGAGGCTTTGACGACCCTTGGTTGTCAACCTGTGCCAGATGATATAGAAGATGAGTCCCAAGATGAACGTGGACCTGAAGATAATGGATTTACTTGGGATGATTTGCAAGAAGATGATAATGATTATGCTGGGGATGATGATGATTTGCAGGATGGATGTGCTGATGATCATCAGGAGAATGAATCCTCTAGAGAGGATGATTAGTCTGAATGCTGAATGTGCAGTTTTTTTTGGTGAACTTACAGGTCCAGTGCCTTCCATCGGCTCTTTTTCTTACCTCTGAATGTTGAATGTGCAGTTATTTTGGTAAACATATAGGTCCAATTTTTTTGTTTGGACTTGTATGCTTTTTGTTCTTTGGACATGTTTTTTTTTGTCTTTTTTGGGATGGATTGCAAACCAGTACGTTAACTTGATGGTTTCTTTTTGTAACAAGTTAATGTATTTTGCATGGGTGGGAATATTGAAGTACATACCACATGTAATGAAGGTTTTTATAATTAAGAGGTGGATTATTTATAATTATAGAATCTTAATTAGTAATTACGTCCAGTATTAATTTGTATATTGTAATTACATTTTCGGATACAGAAATTTGATTGCCTAAAAAATTAAGCGACCCACTTCAGGCCAAGTCGTTCCATGTATCTATCAAGAAGATACTTAATTGCTCCTTGGTTGGCAGGTCTAGTGATGAAGCAATCTGAATAAATTTGGTAGCTTGAAAACTTAAACAACCCACTTCAGCCCAAGTTGTTCGATGTATATACCGACAAGGTATTTAATTGCTCACAGGGACTTGGTCTAGCCATTAAGTGATTGGTGTCTTACTTGCTCTAGGGTGGTCGGTCTAGATGTGGAGCAATTAACGGAAGAGACGCTACATGATAGTTGGTTGATTACTAAAGCGATTTCCTAGCTGCTCTAGACTTATAGAAATCCCACCTTTACCAACTCTAGAGCGAGTGCCACATTAAATCGCTATAAGGGTTAGAGCGACTCAATATAGGCTTTTGCAACTTAAAGTGCCTGGTCGCTTAATCCGGTTTTTCTTGTAGTGGAGGTTTGTTGCCATTATTTGAAAATTAATCCTAAGCACAAACCCATGAGACAAAACATGCGAAAATTGGTACTCGAATACTATGAGGCTATCCGAAGCGAATTAAATCAAGAAGATGGAGGCCTCGGGTGTCATCCAAGAAGTACGATATCCGATATGGATATCCAACATGGTGATCATACCTAAGCAAAATGGAGGAGTGTGAATATGCATTGACTTTAGTGATCTTTACAAAGCATGTACAAAAGACAACTTCCCACTTCCCAGGTCCTACTTTTATATTAAAATGCCATTCGGACTGAAAAATGATGGTACGACATATCAGAGAATGGTCGAAAAAATGTTTGACAGCTGGATACATAAAACTCTAGAAGTATATGTGGACGATATTCTTATCAAGAGAAGGCTACCACAAGACCACGCGAAGGATCTCAAACACATTTTTGAACAAATGAGAAAGTTTCATATGAAAATCAAATCCGGAAAATTGTGCCTTCGGGGTAACATCAGGAAATTCTTAGGATACCTCTTCACTAAACGAGGCATTGAGGTGGACCCAGCCAAGGTACAATCCATCCTATAAATTCCTTCGCCAGCTGCATTAAAAGACGTAGATATTTAATGGTCGATTGGAATCCCTAGGAAGGTTCATTGCGAGATCGTCTAATAAGTGTAAATACTTCTTTAACACTCTAAAAAAGGGAAAAAAATTCTCATGGAGCACCGAGTGTGAGGAATCTTTCCAGAAGATCAAGGAGCACCTAGCCACCCTTTCAATTTTATAAAAGCCCAATCCAGGTGAAGATCTTTACATCTACCTATCAGCCACTAACACGTCGATTAGTGCAGTACTAACTCGCATAAACGAAGGGGAAGAGAAACCTATTTACTTCATAAGCAAGACTCTGACTTTAGCAGAGAAAAGCTTTTCAAAAATTGAAAAAATCATGTTATCTTTGGTTTACGCAACGCAAAAACTGGGAGCATACTTCCACGCACACGTTATGACTGTCATTACTAAAGCTCCAATAGAGTCTGTACTCGATAATGCCGATAGAGAAGGCATAATATCCAAATGAGGAGCTCAAATCAAACAGTTCAGGGTTAAATATCAACCTCAAACAACGATAAATACCCAAGTCGTTGCAGATTTCCTAGACAATTTCCCGCTCGACTATATCGACGAGATTGAGGAAATTCCAGGGTTAAAAGAAGAATTAGAAGATCGGCACGAATTAATTCGCTCGAAAAATCCAAGGTGATGAGAAGTCTTCATTGATGGGTCATGTAATTCGGAAGGATCTGGCATCAGAATGGTCTTCACGAGTCCATCAGACCGAATGATCGTTTACATCCTAAGGCTAGAGTTCTCATCCAAAAATAACATAACTAAGTACGAGGCAGTCATACATTCCCTCTGAGTCATAATAAAACTTGGGATCGACGAAGTTAGACTAACAAGCGACTCATAACTTGTCATGCGACAAGTCGACGGGAGATATCTGGCTTCAGATGCATGTTTACAACGACATCTCCAATTGGCCAAACACTATATTGGGCAGATACTGTAGGAATAATAACAAGGATGCAGATGCCCTAGAATTTATTTCTTCAATGATGGAAGATCCAAAGACAACATCCAGACCGAAAGGGTACTACTTCCCTCCATACCCCTTGAAGGAGATATGGAAATCTTTAATGTAGAAGAAGCTTTGCTCCAGGTTGATTGGAGAACCACAATCATGAAATATCCGTCCAATGGCGATCTCCCAAGTGATCAAAAACCTGCACACAAGGTGATATCCCGATCAAGAAATTATCAACTAAAGGTAGGAATACTATATCGGAAATTATATCTAGGGCTACTGCTCAAATGTCTATCTTTCATCATGGATATGCTGGAAATCACAGCGGGGGCAGAACCTTGGTCGAAAAGACAAACTTCAAGGATATTTTTGGCCTCGTATGAATGAAGATTCGAAACATATGCCACAACGATGCATCAAATACCAACAATATGGAAAAAGAAGACATGCTCCATCCATAGATTTGAAATATGTAGTAAGCAGTTGGCCATTTTCCAAATGGGGGGTTGGCATCATAGGATCCTTACAAGCGAGTACAGGACAAAGAAAATATTTGATTATAGACACGAACTACTTCACAAAATACCATGGAGGCTTCGGCCCTGAAGCACATCAGATACCATGATGTCTTCAAATTTATATTTTAGCATACTATAAGTCGCTTTGGCATCCCATCTTCCATCGTGTCATACAATGGAGCACAACTCCTAGGGAAAAATATTGATATCCTCTCCAATTGTTTCAAGATCAGAAAGAATAAGTCTACGCCCATCTGTCCCGAAAGCAATGGCCAAGCTGAGGCTACTAATAAGACTATTGCTGACATGTTGAAAAAGAAGTTAGATGGACACGAGGCTATATGGTGTGAACAACTGCATAGTGTACTCTTGGCTTATTGTACTAATCAAAGCGAGGCCACGGGGATGACACTTTCGATCAGACATATGGTACCGAAGCGATCATACCAACCGAAGTGATGATCCCTACAACTAAAACCGAAGCCTAGGAAAATAACCTGACCTCAGATATTATACTCGCTAAGCTATACGATCTTGCGGAAAACCGAGAGATAACTCTTCAAAGAATAGAAAATTACTATCAAAGGTTGGATCGAGAATACAACAAACGTGTTCATCAAAGACAATTCAGCCCAGGCGATCAAGTCTGGCATGAGATCCACCATATCAGCGCGAATCTGGCAAATTTGCAACCATATGGGAAGGACCACTTACCATCGTCTCTAAGGAAGGTGATGGAGCATATAGATTTCTCAAACCAAATGGGGAAGAGCTGGAACGACTATGGAATATTAAGTACCTAAAGCAATACAGTTCTTAGAAGACCTATCAGATAGAAGGTTAAATTTTGAAATATGGTCTAAATCCCTACTTGTAAAAGGTCATGAAACCTTACTTAAGTATACTAAGGGTTCATAAACCCTCTATTGAGAAAAATACAATCCCCCATGTTGATGGGAAAAAACGATTTGTTGTTTTCTAGGAAATGGAGGAGTCGATAGTGTGGAGGAGACCCTTGACCGAGCAAAATGCTTCAACCTGTTGCAAATATATGCACCGCAAAGGGATTGCTTTGAATTCGAGAGATGAATCTGTAGAACTCTGGCCTAAACCAAGACAATGTTTGTTCCAGAGTCAATTCGATCACAAGAGAGGATGGGTTGATCTGTAGGAGGGAAGCTGAGAAATGCGTGAGATCAATGTTGATAAAGTATTGTTAATGTGTTGTGTAATCTGAGTGAATAAATAAGATGAGTTCGGATTGATTGAATTTGCTCTGTTGTGAGTGAATGCTCAGACGCTGAGAATTATGAGAATTCCTTATTCAGACGAGCATATTGGTTGTTCGTTCATGTTTTTTCAATCATAAAATCAGAGACTCATTTATATTGCAGGAACTGTAGACACATTGATCCCAGTAAGTGACAGGGTTTCTCGAGTAGAAGAGTGGGAAAAGTGGAAATCGTGTTAAAACCAGTTGCTTATCGCGCGGAGACTTGGTTGATTGTCCACCCACTACTTTTCCAACTTCCTAGCCGCTTGCACGACTTACTCACATTCTGATCGTGGGTGAACACACGTGTTGTAGGCCGCCAGACCAAAATCCTAGTTAATATCCCCCCATGTGACATAATTGATGTCTCATAATTTGTAGAGTTTACAAGGCAGACATGTATTTAGTCAATAATTGTTGACTTGAGCAGACGATGAGTCTTAATATTGTTAAGTCGAGCATGATGAACGAGTGCTCGATGTTTCATGAATTGAGCATGCCTTTGAGACAGATGTACAATTTTCTAATATACGTTGAAATAAAAGTTGATAGTTGAACAAACATGATAAATATTTATAATTTGAGTAAATATTGCTCACCTGAGCAAATATTGCTCGTTTGATGAATTATTGAGCAAATGTTGCTCGTCTGAGCAAATTATACTCGTTTGAAGGAATTACTGAATATTGTTAGTTGAATAAATATTAATCGTCTGAGAAGATTTCGCTCGTGCGAGCAAGTAATCCTCAAGTGAATAATTGAATATTGATAATTGAATCAATATTCCTTGTATGAGCAAATATTGCTCGTTTGATGAATTGCCGAACATTGATAGCTGAATCAATATTCCTAATTAGAGTGAATGTTTCTCGTGTGAGCAAGTATTGCTCACGTGATTTAATATTACTGAATATTGATAAGTTAATCAATATTGACAATTTGAGCAAATATTGCCCGTCTGAGCAAATATTGCTCGTTTGAACATAGTCAAATAAAATATTAATTAAAATATTAGTAGCTGGACTAAATATTATATAATTAATCAAGATGTTGATTGCTGGATCAACATAAAATTATTAGTGTTTAAACCTTCTCAAAATTAGAGATCGCAAAGCTTCTGGTTTAAAACCCTAATTTTGATCAATTGTTGACCAATTGATGATTTATTAAAAACCAATCACTGTATGAAGGAGAGAACGACTACGTGGGATAATGGACGACCATGTAATGCCCAGTAAGTGCTCGAATGAGCATACACCAAAGTCCTTTGTTGACCAATTGGTAAAAGAATGATTAAATACTGGTTTAATAATTTATTAAAATAGTGCTCGTCTGAGCATTAGGCAATAAAATCTAATTATGGAGAGATGAAGGACCGACCAAGGGTGTGAAACTGGCACTCAGTGGTCGTAGGACCAGCTGATGGTCGTTTGAGAAAATTCCAAATTGGTTGGAAAGAGTTTGAACCCAATATGAACTGCAAAAAGCCAATTAGCTCAAAATTATGAAAATGCGTGGGACCAGCTCTTTGCAAGCCTAAGGGACGACCCTGGTCGGTCAGGGTAGCATGCCCGTGTCACCATGTTGTCCGCGTCTTAGTCCTGAGAAATTTGGTATCTTTTGACGCGTGTTGGAGCAATATTTTGGATTTTCAGAAGAGTTTGATCTTGACTGAAACTCTCAATTTTGCTCGAATGAGCAAGTAAAACCTTTCTCGTGCGCTCAATACTTTGATAGTTTGAGCAATATTTGAGAAAATATGCAAAAACTAGGGTTTTTCTCGAATGAGATAGTTTCCTGATATGAGAGAAATAATAATAATAATAATAAAATAAGGATTTGAGGGAGTGTGAGACCATCCACGGCTAGGGCATGGCCGGCAATTAGGCTCGGTTCCTGTGACACTCTTTCCTATTTTTAATTATTCTCGCCGTGTGAGGAAATGTGGAAAAACAAAGGTTTTTTCTCAAACTAAGGAGTTTCATGAGATAAAGGAAACAATAATTATAATAGAATAAGGTAAATTAGGGTGTGGGATGATGGGGTTTTGAAAGAACCTACAAATTGACCTGCAAGTGCACAGGGTCAGTTGTAGCTAGTGATGGGAAGAAAGGGTTTGCCCACAGGGACTTGGAGGGAGCTATTGTTGTTTTCTAAGTAAAATCTACCTAAACAGGGAATTGGGGAAAACTAGGATATTGAATCCACCTAAATCCTCATCTATATCATGTCCAGTGCAAGTCTTGCTCTTGGCCTTAGTAAACAAGGTGAAGGTTCATGCCTGCCTTGTGTTCTGGGCTTTCATCTAGGATAAGCTATTCACCTAGTTCACTAATGCACCCCTAGCATTGATGGTCTTCTTACAACACCATCAATCACAGATGGACTTGATCACTAATTGACTAACTATCCTATATCTAAAGAAAATTGCTCACCTAGTTAATCCTGTTCACCCCTAGCATTGGTGGTCTTCTTACAGCACCACCAATCACAGGTTACTATCATCACTGAGTAATCAATTCTCCATGGTTCTAATTCAAGCTCATCAAGAACAAAACTAATCATTTACTTCACTGTGGCATAGAGGATTCATCTACTTCCTAGTGATGAACTAAAACATGGTAGTGATGAAC
This sequence comes from Papaver somniferum, assembly GCF_003573695.1. Lineage (NCBI taxonomy): Eukaryota > Viridiplantae > Streptophyta > Magnoliopsida > Ranunculales > Papaveraceae > Papaver > Papaver somniferum. The sequence continues at coordinate 203,269,283 of NC_039366.1, read as the reverse complement.
TAAAACATGGTAAACAGAAAGAGTAATTTGAAATTGAAATAGAAATTGAAACTGAAATTAAAATTAAACCTACTCAGACCCAAATTGGGGGTTAACTTGGCTATCCCAAGAACACCCTTCTCTCTACACATCAATTGCCTTTTATAGTTTTACAAAATATCCCCAAATTTCGAAACCCTAACTTGCAAACCCTAATTTTTGAATTGAAAATTCCACTCACCTAATCCCTAAATTGATGTCGACCCATGCCCATTCTCTCTTCTCTGCTCCTCTCCATGTCTTCAATTGCGTCTTATAGCCTCACCTAATTTATTGATTTATCACCTAGGGTTTCAGTGGTGAAAAATCAATAAGTTAGATGGCTATAGAGGTAGGGGAGGTATCTACGGCGTGTAGGTGGTGTTTGGTGACAGTGGAGGAAGTGGCGATGGCAGGGTGGTGTGGTTCAGCGAGGTGTAGCTGGTGGAGGTGATGGAGTTGCAGAGCAGCTCTCTGCAACAGGGTATGGAGGAGAAGAGGTCGAGTGATTTTGGGTTAGGGGGCGTTTGTCTAGGGGTATAGGGTGTTCGATACTTGGGTGTTAGGCGGGTGCAGCGAGGTTTGATGATCTGCGACAAGGAGCGATGGATGGGAAGATGGTAGGTGGATCTGACGGCGATACGGAGGCAGGCGATGAGCGACCGTCGGATGAAGAGATACAACGAAACGAACGGTACTTGATGGAGTTAGGTACTGTAGTGTAAGGCGGAGATATCAAACTTCGATGCACAGCAAGGGAGCGACCGTCAGATGCTTCTGAGAACTGATCTGACGGCTGAAGACGCAAGCGGGTATGGATTTGGGTTTTAGGCTTTTGGGTATAGAATATGGGTTTGGGAAATGAGTTTGGGCTTGGAAAACCTTGAGCCCACTTCTTCTTTAAGAACAACTTTCTTCTTCAAGCCCATTTCTATCCTTTTTTTGGTCTTCCGCACATCACTCTTCGCGGTTTCCTTGCGTAATTCCTCCTGGCTTTTCACTACTTTTCTGCTCTTTTTGCTCCGCAACTCATCCAATCTTTATTTATTACCTAAAAATGCAAAATTAAGTAAGAAAAATATTTATTCTTGAAAACAATGAAAATACAGAATATGGGATAAAATGTAGAATTAATGCACAAAAGATGAGTTAAATGCCAAGAAAAATATATAGAAATATGCACTTTTTAGCACTCATCAAATACCCCCAAACCTGAATTTTACTTGTCCTCAAGTAAAACAAAACTAAGGAAATCCTACCTATACCACTGTCGCTGGTCTCTCGAATGCATTTAGCGTATGCACTAAGCCTTTTAAACCACTAAGTGTCCCTAGTGGACGAGTTGAAGTCTCGTGAAGGTTTGCTTAGAACGCACCTACAAAGTTCTAGGTCAAAATATAAGCTCAGATTCCATCAAATGTGACATGTGCAAAACAGTTTAAGCTCACAGCAAAATGGAGATGTCAATCTAGCTATCGAAGGCACAATCCTAGCACTGATAACAAAAAAAGACATGTGATAAGAGTGTAAAGTGTATCTACACATGTGTAAAGAGAGATCTGAAGTTATGACTACTAATCACCAAGAGATAGTTTCTCAGGCTAAGAACTGAGGTCGAAATCTAGCTAGCTGTCCGGACTTTACGAGAATTGTGAATGAGTTGGAGGTATTTCACAATTACTCGCGTTGTACATCAATGGCATACACCCTCCTTGCTTATTACAATGAAACAACTAAATGACTATTTACATGACTCTTATTTACATTGACTATTCTCTTTTATTTTTGGAACAAGAGATGATGGAATTGATAAATACTTGATTTTTTTGTATTTTTCTGATATTTTTTTCTTTTTTTTTTCTGAATATATACATCGTTTTTTTTTTTTTTTAGAACAAGGAAACACTTTTGATACAAATACAAAAGGAAACAAAAATTACATGACACTTTGCAAGAGGTAGCCCTTTTTGATGCACCCAGTTAAATTCGATGGTTGTCTTTCTTAATGTAACCTCCACCTTCTATCCCAACCAACCAAAGAACAAGCTAGTCAAGTTTCGTTCAGTATTCTAAAGTGATTGGCAATCGTAACTTCCTATCAAACACCTTGAAGATCGAGGCCATACATGTATTGGTAGATCGTGCGAGTGCAAATTTCTTATCACTATGTGAATTGTGCTAGAATCAGGGTGCCTAAATATCTAGACTAAGACTCCTAATAATTACATATTTGCACAAGAGTCAACATTTCAAGGTAAATGAGCTCCATTTTTATGATTTTTCATTTTTTAATTTTTTTGGAATTTTTCAATTTTTTCAAAAGAAGAAGGAGTTCGTTTTCAATTATAGCATATTATCATGGTATCTACTCTATACCCCCAAACCTAAACTAAACATTGTCCTCAATGTTTAAAAATATGGAAAGAATTAAAATGCAACATATGGAAAGGGACATGCTGATTAGAGTAAAAGGAGAGAGAATACCCGATTTCGGCGAAAGCAGAATTAAAACTCCGTTATTCAAGGCAAAAATCCAACATATTTCAGCCGAGATCATATTGGATTAGCAAAATATATACAAAAGGAACAAAAGGGTTTTTAAGAAATTTTATCTACTGGATTATATACAAAAATTCCCCATACACTAACAATCTAAAGAGTTGAGGATCAACCCAAAAGACAAAGTGTAAAGGTTTCAACAGCTTCACACAATAATAATATGGTAGGCATGCAAGTGAAGCTGTGAAACAAAATGAGCTACCCCCAAACCTGGATTTTACAGAAGATATAGTTTTGAAAACAAAATCTCGCAGTTTTGGGGGTTCATCATGCACAAGGTCTAGCTCAAAATGAACTGTGCTAGGGACGGGCAAACATGAAATTTCCAACTGTGGTTCCTCAAAGATATTATACTTAGAAGCAAAATAGTCCAAGAGGACTTGGGAAGCACACAGTTCCAAACCTAGATTAGAGACTCTCAGAAAAGTCGGTTTGACAATATGGGTACAAACCAAATCTAGGTTGGGTGGAAGGCCATCAGATTGTGACTCATGTAGGAGGATAGGCACATCATTACTAATCACATCAACATATCCTAAGTCTTCTACAAGTGTCACAACATGCTCACAATCATCAAACAAATTGGCAAGATCACAATCAGAGTCATCAACATCATTAACAGATTCATTCTCATGCATTGGCAAATTAGGAGAAATATCACAATGTGACCTAGGTAGAGAATCAAACACATCAAATATATTTTCATGCATATTAGTGTCTACAGAAGATTCAACTATTCCTATGTCATGTTCATCTTCACAGAATAATTGTACGAATCCCATGTCAATATCAAAATCATATGAATTACAATGAGTATTAGAAAAAACAACATTCATGAAGGTCGAGGGCGAGAAGCCATATGTTTTTGAACCAACAGGTTCCACAATATTTTCATGTTCTTCTAACATATCATCATAATCATCATAATCATCATCATGGTAGCATGCATATTGGTCCTCATTAACAGTGGTGGTGTCATTAGTCGATTCATGTTCCTCTAAATTAGGTTCATATTCAACATCATTTACATGAATGGGACTAGACACTTCATTAGGGACAACATACATTTCCTCATGAATTTCCTCCTTTTGTAGGTGAAGCAAAATCTGATCTAAATATGCCTGAATTCGTGATGTAGATCTATCGAAGTTTTGCTCACTGAGTCTGAAAGCTTCTGTGGTGGAGTCTAAACTCACGGGAGTACAAAATTCTTCATGTTCAAATTGTGGTGATTGGTACATGTGTGCATGGTCATTAGGGTTTATAAAAGATTGATCTCAACCCTCAAAGGATTGATTATGGTCCCAATGACTATCATTCTCACAATTTATGGGCATTTCATACCTTGGATTTTCTCTAGATTGCCTAAAATTATGCAAAATATGACAATTCTCAACAGGGTGGTCTAAACTACCACATGCGGGACATGCATAGATTTCAGGTTGCCTAAGAAAATTAGATGTGACAGATTCCTCATGTGATTGCATTTCTAAAGCTGCGATTCGAGCTTCTAATTGATCCACAAGAGATGATTGTGTGAGTGAGGTATTAGCAAAATGTTCATTTTCACGTTGTGGCGAATGATGCATGTGTGAATAGTCATTAGGGTTCATGTATTGAGGCTCGGGACTTTGAAAATGTCCATAATAATTCCTATGACTATTGACATCATGGTCTATGGGAGGTTCATAACGTGAAGTTTGTCCACACGCAAGTTCTCTAAGGGATTCGTTGTATTCCCCAACTGTAGAAAAAGATCTAGACATGATTGGGCTCAAAGGCTAAGTAAAGAGTTTACAAAGCTCAAAATTTGGTTTTTAATGGGTTTGGATTTTTGGGAAAAATTTGGTTTTTGTGGGTAACATTTGGTTTTGTCGGGTTTGAAAAAGAAATTTGGTTTTTAATGGGTTTTAGAAAACTTTTGGTTTTTTAAAGGGAGCAAAGCCCACATTGATGGAGGATGCACGGCCCAGCTGAGAAGTTTGGACGAAGCCCAACTAACGAGTTGAAATCAGTGAGACGAGGCCCAGCTGCGAGTTTTTTTGAAAAATAGGCCCACTGCTCGCGTGTAAAGCCCAGTTGTTGGTTTTTGAAATTTTGGCCCACTCGAACTTTGGTTCAGGCCCTCAGTTCAGAAACAAGCCCAGGTAACAATTTGAAATTTGGGCTCTTAAATAGCCAAAGGTCGAGGCCCAACTGGGCTTTGAAAACGTTTTCTGTTTTTGGGTCAAGCCCACAGTGTAAATGTTTAGTTTTCAAATGGATGTTAAGCCCACAGTCCCAGAAATTTAGTTGGGCTTTGGCTAGCTACTAACTAAAATATGAGGCCCAACTGGGCTTTCAAAAGTTCAGTTTTCTTTAATTCAAACAACAGGCCCAAATCAATCTAAAACCACAATCCCACAAGAAATTAAACAAACAAGCCCACAAGAAATTAATTACAAACCCAACAGAAAAATGGAAAAAATTATTACAAGCCCACAAATTAAAAATGGAAGCCCACAGGTTGGGTTCTCTTAATGGGTTTAGGCTTACTTGCTTAAGCATAGCCCAGCTGCTCAGTTTGGTTGCAAAAGCCCAGTTGGGCTTTGGATCATCCTAAGCTTTGGCTTTTCTGAGGCCCAGTTGGGCTTTGGTTCAACTTCTTCACCTTCTGCAGCTTACAGCCCAATTCGGCTTTATTCTACACCAGCTGCAGCAGCTTCAGTGGCAGCAGGATCACCAGTTCAGGTTCAAACAACAACAGGCCAGCAGCAGGCTTTGGGTTTCAGGCTGCAGCTTTGGTTCAGCAAGTTTCAGCCTTAGCAGCACAGCAACAGGTGCAGCAACTCACAGGATTCTTGGCCTGGCACCAGCAGGAGCACCACAGCAGCACAAGAGCACCAGCAGCAGCAGGTGGTTCAGTTCAGGGCTTGCAGGCAGGGCAGCAGCAACAAGGGTCAAGTTCTTACAACCCAGCAGCTTGGCAAGCTCAGCAACAAGGTTAAGAAAGGTCTAGCAGCAACATGCAACAGTTAGCTAGCTAGCTAGCAAAGGCTAGCCAGCAACAAGACCTGCACCAGCAAACAAATGCAGAGAACAGCAAACAAATGTAGAACAAAAAAAAAAAAACAACAACAGCGCCGCTAACCGAGTCCCCGGAAGCGGCGCCAAAAACTTGATGGGGTTTTGAAAGAACCTACAAATTGACCTGCAAGTGCACAGGGTCAGTTGTAGCTAGTGATGGGAAGAAAGGGTTTGTCCACAGGGACTTGGAGGGAGCTATTGTTGTTTTCTAAGTAAAATCTACCTAAACAGGGAATTGGGGAAAACTAGGATATTGAATCCACCTAAATCCTCAGCTATATCATGTCCAGTGCAAGTCTTGCTCTTGGCCTTAGTAAACAAGGTGAAGGTTCAGGCCTGCCTTGTGTTCTGGGCTTTCATCTAGGATAAGCTATTCACCTAGTTCACTAATGCACCCCTAGCATTGATGGTCTTCTTACAGCACCATCAATCACAGATGGACTTGATCACTAATTGACTAACTATCCTATATCTAAAGAAAATTGCTCACCTAGTTAATCCTGTTCACCCCTAGCATTGGTGGTCTTCTTACAGCACCACCAATCACAGGTTACTATCATCACTGAGTAATCAATTCTCCATGGTTCTAATTCAAGCTCATCAAGAACAAAACTAATCATTTACTTCACTGTGGCATAGAGGCTTCATCTACTTCCTAGTGATGAACTAAAACATGGTAGTGATGAACTAAAACATGGTAAACAGAAAGAGTAATTTGAAATTGAAATAGAAATTGAAACTGAAATTAAAATTAAACCTACTCAGACCCAAATTGGGGGTTGACTTGGCTAGCCCAAGAACACCCTTCTCTCTACACATCAATTGCCTTTTATAGTTTTACAAAATATCCCCAAATTTCGAAACCCTAACTTGCAAACCCTAATTTTTGAATTGAAAATTCCACTCACCTAATCCCTAAATTGATGTCGACCCATGCCTATTCTCTCTTCTCTGCTCCTCTCCATGTCTTCAATTGCGTCTTATAGCCTCACCTAATTTATTGATTTATCACCTAGGGTTTCATTGGTGAAAAATCAATAAGTTAGATGGCTATAGAGGTAGGGGAGGTAGCTACGGCGTGTAGGTGGTGTTTGGTGACAGTGGAGGAAGTGGCGATGGCAGGGTGGTGTGGTTCAGCAAGGTGTAGCTGGTGGAGGTGATGGAGTTGCAGAGCAGCTCTCTGCAACAGGGTATGGAGGAGAAGAGGTCGAGTGATTTTGGGTTAGGGGGCGTTTGGCTAGGGGTATAGGGTGTTCGATACTTGGGTGTTAGGCGGGTGCAGCGAGGTTTGATGATCTGCGACAAGGAGCGATGGATGGGAAGATGGTAGGTGGATCTGACGGCGATGCGGAGGCAGGCGATGAGCGACCGTCGGATGAAGAGATACAACGAAACGAACGGTACTTGATGGAGTTAGGTACTGTAGTGTAAGGCGGAGATATCAAACTTCGATGCACAACAAGGGAGCGACCGTCGGATGCTTCTGAGAACTGATCTGACGGCTGAAGACGCAAGCGGGTATGGATTTGGGTTTAGGCTTTTGGGTATAGAATATGGGTTTGGGAAATGAGTTTGGGCTTGGAAAACCTTGAGCCTACTTCTTCTTTAAGAACAAATTTCTTCTTCAAGCCCATTTCTATCCTTTTTTTGGTCTCCGCACATCACTCTTCGCGGTTTCCTTGCGTAATTCCTCCCGGCTTTTCACTACTTTTCTGCTCTTTTTGCTCCGCAACTCATCCAATCTTTATTTATTACCTAAAAATGCAAAATTAAGTAAGAAAAATATTTATTCTTGAAAACAATGAAAATACAGAATATGGGATAAAATGTAGAATTAATGCACAAAAGATGAGTTAAATGCCAAGAAAAATATATAGAAATATGCACTTTTTAGCACTCATCATGGGACCGGCTACGGCTAAGGCATAGCCGACCGTCTAGTGAGCCCGGTCGCGTGAACCTTTCCTTATTTTTCTTAATTATTTTTATCGTTTGAAGGAAAATATAGAAACTAAGAGTTTTGCTCAAACAAGGAAATTTGCTCACATGAAGGAGTTTTCATAAAATTAGGAAAGATAACCAAATAAGATAAAATAATGGAAAATAAGTGCGGGACTAGCCACGGCAGCATGACTCGCCGGCTGGTGCGACCGGTCCCTTTAGGCGCCTCTCATTATTTTATTATTACTATTTTCCTCCCTATTTTGCATAGGTTCCTCGTTTTTCCATATTTTCGGGTGTTCGTTCGCGCATTCGGGTGCTCGTTCGTGCATTATTGCTAAGTACCCTCGCACCAATTTATCGGGGCTTACTCGGTGGTGGCCCAAATGCCCGCATGCTGAATATTTGTTACTAACCCAGGGAATTCTGCTGGGAAAAGCCATGAATTGAAGTAACGAAATATTATAAAGAGTGTAGAATATTTTCTAGGAATTAAATTATCAATCTTGCAACTAGAAATAATTAATTGATTAATTAATGGCTCTATAATAGCAGAGTAAGTTGTCTAGGAGCATTATGATTATTCGATATGAGCTAGTTGCAGCATCATATTTGACTTGAATATTTATTTTGTATAGTCAGGGAAAACATTGATACATCCTGAAGACGTTATTGCTCTATACTAGTGATTAATACATCTAGGATTCGTCCGATCATTTCCATACATAAGTAAATACTGAAATTGCTCAGTTGATGAAATATGCCGTGGTCTCAGTTGAGAGACTGCAAATTCATGTACGCTCTGAGAGGAAGTACACTCAGTCAGAGACTCTTATGGATGAATTGAGAGGAAATACACTCAGACAGAGATCATCATGGCATGAGCTTTCATGCTTAGACGGAGACATGGCTCTCAATATTCATCTGATTACTGGATCAGGAATACGCAAAGTTATGATTTGACAATTTTAGCCTTTATTAAAAATATACTATCTACATTAAGTCCCCTGCTTAATGTGGGACGTTCATGTTCCTCAGTCAGCACTGAATGGTAAGTTTTTAGCTACAGACGAAATAAGTAATTGCATTTAGTCGTAAAAGAATATTACCGGATTTTCGATTTGCTCCAATAATCGCGCGTTCGAGCGAGCTGTTGTTGGAATGAGGGTCCTAGTAGTATAATAGAGCGTCCATTGGTGAGCATAAATTGGTGTATCACCGCTGACCCGGCTGATGGAACGCTGAATCTCGATCGATTAAGGACTCATGGATGTGGGCCCAATAAAAAAATCCTTGTGGAATTAGGTTTTGTAAATAAAATTTGATATAAAAGGGATGAACACCTCTTTGTTTTTTTATCCCAGTGACCGACCACCTCCCTAATCCCTTTAAGTTTCTTCACGTCAGAGAAGGAGGAAAGAAAACTCGCCGGCGGCGACCGTCCGCCGGCCGCCATCATTGTCCGACCAACTTCCAGCCGGCACCAACTAGGTAAACTTTTTTTTTTTCAGTTTTGTAACTTGTTCATGATTTTCTCATGTAATTTTTTTTTACATGTATAGGTAGGCATATACATATGTGGGAATTTTCACAAACAATTGAAATAAACCCTCGTTTGAAAGACGATGCTCGTACGAAAGAAAATAAAATTTCATATTAAAACCCTTGGATGTTCACAAAAAATTTGTTTTCGTTGTATGTGAGTTTTCTTGTTTAAGGAAATTTATATGTTCATATATGAATGTGAGTTTTTTATAAAACTCTCGTTCGTTCGTTAATTTTAAAGACGAACAACAATCCCTAATTTAGGAGAGATTTTCGAAATAGATTTGAATTTAATAATGAAAATTTTGTCTATGAAGTTTCATAAGAAACCAAAATTTTATTGGATGTGTGAACTTTTCATAAAATCAGGATAAACCCTCGTTTGAAAGACAATGCTCGTACGAAGGGAAAAAATCTCCCTTTTTTTGTGTAAGTATGTAAAAAATTTTCATATTGTTTTTTTACGTGAGTTATTCAAGCTATTATATACATATATATTTTTTTGAAAATCAAAGAATTGATTTTGAATAATTATTGAAGGTAAACAATTATTTATGATGAAATATTGTCTTGTTGTGAGCTTTCACAATTTACTAGTAGATATTCACACAATGAAAGTTACTGGTTGTTCACACGGTGAAAACTATTTTCACGGTATGAAAAATCAAGTTTTGATTTTTTAAATAACAAGTTTTGCTCATGTTTGCAGGTTTGAAGAGACGAGCAAGTTTCGAAGTATTAACTCTTGTATCACAATCACTACTGCTATTGGAACCGTAAATAAGTAAGAGTAGAAAGTTACCATTTTCGCGTGTTGTTACTTATGTGTTTTGACCCCGCATTCCTCGCAACAAATAATGGTGATTTCCAGTAGTGACCGTTCTTCCAGCTCTTCCGAGGAATATTAGAACACGGCCAAAAGAAAGAAAACTTCACATGCCAGGGTAGCTCAGTCTCTAAGAAGTACTGGAGCGTTGATGCACAGTATGTCTCTGGATCAGCTGAAAGTTGCTCGTGATAAACTCTCGAAGAGAACTGTTGAAGATGAAAATTTTCAGCTTATCAACAAAAGTGACGCCGTCTTTAACATGCAAGGCTAGAGGCCGAGGATGCAATTCGGTCTCATGCTGACGGTGTATCCTCAGATTCAGATGCAGAAGAATTCAAGTCTGTCTGGGAACCTACTGATCGTAAGGTTAAGCCATATCCACCTGATGTGAGGGTTGAGCAATTGGCCAAAGCTGATTTTCAAGCTGAATGTGAGGAAGATGCCTATCTTGACGCAATATATGACGATCCTGAAGATCATTTGGAGCAGATTCCCAGTAAAGATTCTGATGATGTCTCCGAAGAAGAACTTGAAGAGGATTCCATGGAGGATGATGATCATGAAGATGATGATGAAGCTGATGAATCTGATGATTAGTCTTTTTTGTAATTTTCCTGAACAGTTGATCATTTTATTTTCTGCTGTTTGGAGATGCTCATTTTGATCATTTGAGCGGTGCATAAATGTTGTACCAGAAAATTTGAATGACAATCCCTTCATTGCACATTTTTTTTATGCCTTTGATTGAATGACAAACCAAAATTCATTAAATTGACCATAACCTGTTTGGAGGAGATCATCCGTTCGAACCATCAAATTAAACCAATTGAGTCGCTGACCCTTGACTGCGTCCGGTCATGTTGATGAGTCACCAGTCCCCAAGACTATTAATTTTCCTCTATGTTATCAAGATCTTGAAAAATTGAGTCTTCAGTGGAAATCGCAACTGATTTGACTATGTGTATATTAGTCCAAGATTTAGGGTTTTCCGTTGTGACTATACCTCCTTCTGCTGCTGAGCCGAATTAGAAGAAACTTTAATCACGATCATCACCATGTCTGGAAATAGCACACCGTCTCCTCGGAACGAATCTCCAGTAAGGCATGGAACTGAATCACCTCCCCAGGTATGAGATACGTTTCTCTTCTCCATCTACTTTTTGTAATCATTCATCAATTAATTAGAAAAATATTCATTGTAGATGAATCGAGGAGATCGACTTTCTTCCTTCCACCCTATAATTTGAGGCCTAAGAGAACTGTTAAGATACCTGCTCGTTACAAATCCGCCCGTACAATTGTTGAAGCATCTGTAAGTTTGTCTTCAATAGAGATTCATTTGAGTAATCCTTCAAATCTTCGTTGAGATTAGTCGTTGTTGCAGATGGATGTGCTTGTTGATTCCGGGAAGAAAACGGTGGTTGATAATAATGATCCCAATGTTGTTGATCTCTCAGTCAACCTAGCAGATGCCAATGTTGGGACTTCTCATGTTTATCCAACGACCGGACTCCCCTTTGAGATCTTCATGGAAAATACTTGTCAGAATCACATGCTCGTAGGAGGTTTTAGCGTGCCCCTGTGCTACGTTTCCCTTTACACCAACATATGGAAAAGGTATGGACCCATCGCTACCATTGATGTATGGAAAGGTTTTCTGCCGACTCTTTTGACTACAGTTGCTGGAATGTTGCCGATTATTGAAGAGATGAACGAGAAGAACCTTAAGGATGTGAAGAAAATTGATGTGCGTCGATGGTTCGACATGGTATCGAACTGTGAAGTCTTGAAGTTCAACGTGGGCTGGCTCTATCGCCGTTTTGAAATCATCAAGATTGATAGAGCTCCTATTGCTGCCAACGTGATCTCTGCATCAACTGCTATAATGGAGGAGGAACGAGCACTTGCGCTGGAGTCTATACGAGTTGATAAGGTGATTGAAGACTTCAGGGTCAGAACCGAGAATTTTTAGAAGAGGCTGAAAATGCTCTATGCAAGGGATTATCCGCTGTTAGATGGGAGCATCTGAGATTGTGTTTCTTGTGTTTGAACTTTTCTTTTTTTGTGGAACTGTTGATTGAGAGGATTTTTTTTTTGTGCTCAATTGATGAAATATGTTTGGATTTTTTTTTTTGAACGGACGAGCATATTGTATGCTTTTTTTTAGAAGAAATTACATTTGAATATGCTTAGTTGAAGAGTAGCTATTTTCAATCAGGCATAATATGGTTTGAGCCATTTTTCGTTGATAATATTTCCTCTCACTCTTCCATTAATAGCCAGGATCTTGTACTACCCAGTAGATACCTCTTTGATGACCATATATGGTCCTTCCCATTTTGGAGAGAATTTGGGAGCAGACATGACTTGGGGAATGTGCTTTGCTGTTTTTAACACCAAATCTCCTACTTGGAATGTTCGGGGTCTTACCATTTTGTTGTAAGCTCTGGAGATCCTTTGCTTGTAGGTTTACACGTATTTTTCCACCTTATCTCTCGTTGACTCGAGCATGTCCAGTTCAGCAATTGAATTGGACACTTCAGCTTCATCCCATCGTACTCCACTGGCTATTACAATCCTTGCTGAAGGAATCTTGATCCCGACTGGGAGTATGACGTTGGCTCCGTAGACGAGGAAATATGGTGAAGTCCCAATCGAGCTTCTGGTCGCAGTCCGTTAGGCCCATAGATACATAGGCAGTTGCTTATGCATGTTCGGGGATTGTCATGAATTGTTTGACTGAGAATCCGGATCAAAGTCTTGTTGGTTCTTTCTTCTTTTCTATTTCCTTGAGGATAGTATGGTGTAGAGAAAATTTGTTTGACACCATATTCTTCTAGCAACTCCCTCACTTGTTTGTTTGCAAAAGGAGTTCCATTATCGGTGATGATATGTTTAGAAACACCAAATCTGCATATGATGTACTCCTTGATAAAAGCTGCAATCGTGACTCCGGTGGTGCTTCGGTGAGGAATGGACTCAACCCATTTGGTGAAGTACTTGGTTGCAGTGATGATGTATTCATGTTGCTTCGAAGATGTGGGATTAATTTTTCCAATGATGTCCAGTCCCCAGTTGTAGTAGGGCCATGATTTTCTCTCAGAGTTTAACGGAAGACAAGGAGTGTGAATGAGGTTACCGTGTACTTGGCACTGACGAAACTTCTGGACATAGGTACCTGCATCGTCCTCCATGGTTGGCCAGTAGTATTTCTCATGAATCTAGAGAAATAATATCCTCTTTCCTTGATGCTCTCCTCGTGTATTTCTTTCAAAATTGTTGGAATTTCATACTCAACTAAGCATCTGACCAAGTTTCCCCCAAAGCTTTTGCGGTATAGGATTCCATAAAGAAAGACAAATATTTTAGCTCTCTGAGTAAGTTTGATTGATTCTTTCTTTTCTAATGGCAAGTCATTGTCTCGAAGGTATTTGATGTAAGATTCCCTCAGTCCCAGTGTGGTGGACTGTCAAAGCCTCTAAATGATGAGGAGGTGTCTGACAATTGGGAAAAGATCTTTGCAAAGTTCTTGACTAAGCCTCCATGGAAGGCCAATAATACCCAAGTCGTTGAAGCCTTCTATAGAGGGTTACCACCAACGTATGTCCGCAGATTTCTTCGTGTATGCGTTTGAGTTGCTCATTGGCTTCTTCATTTCCAAGGCATCGTGATGAAGACCCGTCAGGATTTCGGTAGTATAATGATCCATGAAGTAAGAAGTAATTTTTTAGCTTCTGTAGGCTGACTTTCCCTTCTGAAAAAGAACTACTCAATTCATGAATGATAGGTGCTCCCCCAGTCGCTTGCTTGAGCCTCTTCGACTTGAGTGATCCAAGTATATGGAACGACACGTCTCAGCACCGTAATTGTTTTCTCCGCTCTTTCGAATTATAATTTGGAGGCAAGAGTTTCTAAGAATTCATCATGTCGGTTGTTGGTTTGACCAGTGTGAACGATCATCACTTCAGCAAAATGAGTTAATAGTTTTTGCGCCTCGGCTCTGAATGAAGCAAGAGTTACTTCTTTCAGAGAGTAAACTCGGTTCATTTGGTCGACCAGTAGATTTGAGTCACCTCTTATCTCCAGGTGCATCGCTCCTACTTGCTTGGCCAAGGATAATCCCAGCAAGAAAGCTTCGTATTCTGTTAAATTGTTGGTGCAGTAAAAATCCAGCTTGAACGAGTGTGAGAAGAATTCACCATATGGAGACACGAGCACTATGCCTGCTCCTCCAGTCTCATTCTAGGGGTGGAAGATCCATCAAAGCATAATAACCACGTTTCTTCTTTAACCAGCGAAGTCTCTGGGAATTCACCGGGCACGTCTTCATGTAACTGGTGGGCCCGGAGATGTGTAAAATTAAGCGAAATGAAAACGGGGCCTACGTGTAATACCGCAAGTGAACGGTCGTGATGAGTGCCAAATATTGTATATATTTATCCCTTTTTGTTGGCATTTTAACTCATCTTTTGTGCATTAATTCTACATTTTATCCCATATTATGTATTTTCATTGTTTTCAAGAATAAATATTTTTCTTACTTAATTTTGCATTTTTAGGTAATAAATAAAGATTGGATGAGTTGCGGAGCAAAAAGAGTATAAAAGTGGTGAAAAGCCGGGAGAAATTACGCAAGGAAGCCGCAAAGAATGGAGCGCACGTCCAAAAAGCTGGAAATGGGCTCAAGAAGAAGAAAGTTGTTCTTAAAGAAGAAGTGGGCTCAAGGTTTTCCAAGCCCAAACTCATTTCCCAAACCCATATTCTATACCCAAAAGCCTAAAACCCAAATCCATACCCGCTTGCGTCTTCAGCCGTCAGATCAGTTCTCAGGAGCATCCGACGGTCGCTCCCTTGCTGTGCATCGAAGTTTGATATCTCCGCCTTGCACTACAGTACCTAACTCCATCAAGTACCGTTCGTTTCGTTGTATCTCTTCATCCGACGGTCGCTCATCGCCTGCCTCCGCATCGCCGTCAGATCCACCTACCATCTTCCCATCCATCGGTCCAGCTTCGCGAAACATCAAAATTCTCTACACCTGCTCAACACCCTAGTACCTAATACCTATACCCATCGCCAAACACACCCTTCCTCAAACCCCATCGACACCATCTTCCCCCCCCTCTCTGCAACAGTACCACCATGTCCGTCTCCATTACCACCATCTTCTCCCCAAATCACTCCACCATCTACGCCACCAAACCAACCCTAAACCTAAGCCCATCATCACCATCACGTGCTATCTCTTTATCAACCACTAATTTCCCAAATTTCTCATCTCTCTGCTCACTGAAACCCTAGGTGAGAAATTGGGGATATAAGTGATGTTAACGCAACAATTGGAGCATGAGAGGAACGAGAAGACGTAATTGGAGAGTGGGTCGACGAGATGGAGCGAGTATCTCATCAAAATTAGGTAAACCAAATTTACCTGATTTTCTGTTTTTGGGGAAAAGGGGCTGTGAACCCTAAACTGATAATTGGGGGGTATAAATTGGTATTATGTGGTGTGTGTGAAGGACACGGTGGATCTCTCTGGACTAGCCAGTAGAGAATTAGAACAATTTTAATTTTGTGAATTTCAATTTCAGTTTGCCTATCAGTTAACAGTTGAATTGCAAGTGTGTTAAATTATCTTGAATGTTAAATGTGTATGAATCATCTTTCTTAATGAATGTATGTTTCTATATCATGTTTAGCATGAGCTAAACAGCATCAGGCCAAGGCTCAGCTGAAGCCTTGTGCACTGTCAATTGACAGGTTGCTAGGATAGTTCTCCTGTTGCCCTGTTTTGCTTGAGCAAATGGGAGATACCAATGCTCATAGTGCCTGTGATTGGCTGTGCTGTCAAAAGACAGCCAATGCTAGGGGCAAACTATTGAGCAATTTAGTATTCTTCTATTTCTAGATGTATGCATAGGATCAAACTCAACCTAGAAACATGTTATTTGATTAGGACACAAGGTGGATCCTAAGCCTTGGCTTAACCACCAATCCCTTTGCAGTCACCTCTTTTCAGTTCTATTTTGCTTCCTGATCAGTTATTCTCCTTGCATGTTTTTCTTGTTTAAATTCCTGCAATTTGTAGCTGTTGTGCACTGAAATCAGTGCACAATCCTCACCTTGCCCTTGGCTTCCAAGCCTTGGTTCTTTGCTGCTTTACCTTGCTGTTTTCTTAGCTGTTTCCTTTGCTTTACCTTGCATCCTTGGTTCATGCCATCTGCCTTCTTTGTTTCACTGCCACTATAACATTGTGAAATTGTACCTTGTTTTACATCATTTGCTAGCTTAGGAAAACTCTCTAGTTTGCTCCCACTCCCTGTGGACTTTCCCCTGCTTACCTTCTATATCATAACTTGGCCTTGTATACTTGCAAGCTTCTGTGTGTCTTTGCATTTCACACCAAGTTTTTGGCGCCGCTGCCGGGGAGTGGTAGTGCCATCTGCTGTTACCTGAGCTGCTGCTGCAAAGCCTGCTGCTGCTGTTGCCTTCTCTGCTGCTGCTGCTGTTGCTGCCAAGCCTGCTGCCAAGCCAACTGGGCTGCCAACTGAAGCTGTCAACTGGGCTTGTGCACCCTCTGCTGCTGGGCTTGTGCAACCTTTGTTGCTGGGCTTGAACCAACTGAGCTGGGCTTAGTAACCTCATTCTCTGCTGGGCTTCGCTGCAGATTCTGCTGGGCTTATGTTGCTGAGTCGCTTCAATTGCTGCTGGGCTTGAACGTGAGCTGCTTAGGACGATCCTAAAGCCCAACTGGGCTGTGCAACTAAAAGGGGACTAAAAGCCTATTTTTGGGCTTCCCTCCAAAAACCAAGTAATCCTAACCCATGAGTTAACCCACTTGGGCCTCATTTAAATTCAAATTCGGGCTTGTAATAATTAATTTAATTATTTATTTGGGATTGTAATAATTTTTATTTATTTTCTTTTTTTCTTTTTTCTTTTTTTATTTGGGACTGTAATTATTTTTTTGTTTTCTTTTATTTTTCTTTTATTTTTATTTTTTCTTTTATGGGCTTGTCTTAATTATTATTATTGTTTTTATTTTCTTTTATGAGTTATGCTAATTTATGCTAGGTTTAGTTCAAAAAAAAAAATTTTTTTTTTCCCAAAACCTAATTTTTTAAACCAAAAAAAAAACAAAATCCCTTGTTAGTCCAACACCCATTCAAAACCAAATCTTCATAACCCTTGTGGGCCAAATTGTTTCCGATTGCTCTGTCTGACCAACATGTTAGTTAAGGTACCTACTAGGACATGATTGTGACCTACAGAGACCAGACAAACAGACTTGTTAGAATTAACCCAGACGAACCTATCGAAATTCTAAGTTCTGAGGGAGACATTCCAGATCAACCAGAAACAATGGGAGAACCCCGTATCCTCAAGGATTATATGTACCCAACTAGAGCCAGTCAACCTTCTTGTATTTTGCTGCCCGAGGCTAATGGCCATTATGAGCTGAAATCAAGCACAATACAGATGCTTCCTATTTTTAGAGGTGTTGAGAATGAAAACCCGTACCACCACGTGAGAGAATTCGAGGAAATTTGTGGAACTCTACGTTTCACTCAAATGACCGACGAAACCCTGAAGTTAAGGCTTTTTCCTTTCTCCCTGAAAGATAAGGCAAAGGCCTGGCTCTATACTTTACAGCCTCAATCCATCATGACATGGGATGACCTCATAAAGGAGTTTTTCAAAAAGTTTTTCCCGAACCACAAGACTGCGACAATTCGTCAAAGTCTGAATAGCTTTGTGCAATTAGAAGGTGAGACCTTAGCTAGATACTTGGAGAGATTCAATGAATTATTGCTCCAATGTCCCCATCATGGTTTTGAAAAATGGAGACTTGTGCAAATTTTGTATGAAGGTCTAGATGTGTCCACCCGAACAACGGTTGAGTCGATGTGTAATGGTCTATTCGTAGATAAAACTGCTGACGCGTCTTGGGACTTCTTGATTGAAGTATCTGAAAAGACGCAACAGTGGGAATCCATCCGTGAAACCAGAAAGACTACATCCGAAGCAAAGGCTTTTAGGATTGAAGCGGATTTTGAGGGAAGAGCAAACATGGCATCAATAGTTAGGAGATTAGAAGAGTTAGAACTACATAAAAATTCAAAACCTTCCACCACTACTCTCCGAGAACATGTCGCTTCGTCTGTTTGTGCTGCTTGTAACGACCCCAACCATCAATTCCAAAATTGTCCCGATTTGCTTGCAGTCCAGGAATCTAGGCTTGAACAGGCACATGCCATGTTTCAAAAACCAGAGCATAACCCTTATTCACAGACCTACAATCCAGGATGGAGAAACCACCCTAACTTTTCATGGTCAAAAGGACCCACTCAAGGAGGACCATCTCAACCTAATCAGAGCTATCAAAACAATCAGGGATATGAGAACAATCAAGGTTATCAACACCCGAGAAACCCTCAACAACAATCAAACTCTCAACAACAATCATATCCTCAACACAATACCGACAAGAGATTATCCACCCTAGAGGAAATGTTCCAGAGTTTGATGCAAAGACAGAAAAATCTAGATCAAAAGATGGATCAAATATGTGAGATAGAAAAGGGTAAACTTCCGAGCCAACCCCAACAAAATCCAAAGAGGATATTTCAAACAGGCACAACATCCTGCACTGAAACCTCACCCGATCAAGTCCATGCCATTACCACCCTCCGAAGTGGTAAAGTCATCGAGAACAACGTGGGCGAACCTAATGAGTCTGATACAAATTCCACGCTGTCTCCACCACCCCAGAAAACCAAAGAATCTGAGCAAGTTGGAAAGCCTGACAATTCTACTGCTGTGAATGTCCCTTTGCCAACTCATCTTCCTGTTGCTCCATTTCCTCAGAGATTGATCTATCAACAGAAAAGTACCCATTACAATGAGATGTTAGATCTGTTCAAGAGAGTCAACATCAACATTCCTTTTCTTGAAGCAATCAAGCAAATCCCTGCTTATGCCAAATTCCTCAAAGACTTGTGCACTCAAAAGCGCAAGCTCAATGTGCAAAAACGTGCTTTCTTAGCTGAGCAGGTAGTTCCATCATTCTGAACAAAACTCCACCCAAGTTTAGGGATCCAGGATGTCCAACAATTTCTTGCACTATAGGAGAACACACGGTCAATAAAGCGTTATTAGACCTAGGTGCAAGTGTTAACCTACTGCCATATTCTGTTTATGAGCAGTTAGGTCTTGGGGAGTTGAAACCAACATCTATCACTCTACAACTGGCAGACCGATCTGTCAAGATTCCTCGTGGAGTGGTCGAAGATGTTTTGATCAAGGTTGACAAATTCTATTTTCCCGTAGACTTCATTGTCTTAGACACTCAACCTGTACAAAACCCAGACTGTCACATTCCTGTCATCTTAGGACGTCCTTTCTTGGCTACGTCCAACGCGATCATTAATTGTCGGAATGGAGTGTTAAAACTGTCTTTTGGTAACATGACGGTAGAATTGAATGTGTTCGATATTAGTCAACAACCTGTGAATCTTGATGATGATGATGTGCATGAAGTTAATATGATTGAAGGATTAATGCAAGATTCGTTGACTAACATTCTATCCGTCGACCCCTTTCAAGCATGTATGGAGAACTTTAACCCTGATTCCTATGATGATGCATACTGTAGTGACGTCCTATCTCTGCTCGAATCTGTACCTCAAATGGACGTCACTGAAAGGAAATATGAAGTGGAACCACCCTACTCTCTGATTCCAAGCTTATTCCATCCATTGTTGAGCCACCCAAGCTTGAATTGAAAACATTGCCTAGTACGTTGAAGTACGCATTCCTAGGTTCTTCTGATACTTTACCTGTCATTATTTCATCATGTTTAGACACGGAACAGGAAAGTAAGCTTTTAGAAGTACTTAAGGAACACAAAGAGGCCTTAGGATGGACCATCTCAGATCTCAAAGGAATTAGTCCCACCATTTGCATGCACCACATTAACCTTGAAGAGAATGCCAAACCATCGAGGGAAATGCAAAGGAGACTTAATCCTAACATGAGAGATGTAGTCAAAGGAGAGATCCTGAAACTACTTGATGCGGGTATCATATACCCAATTCCCGATAGCAAATGGGTTAGTCCCATTCAGGGGGGGGGGGGGGGGTTGGGAAGGGCATTATTGTAGTTCAGAACGACAAGAATGAATTAGTCCCTACTCGTACAACCACAGGATGGCGAGTATGCATCGACTACAGGAAGTTGAACACAGTAACAAGGAAGGATCACTTCCCGCTCCCTTTCATTGACCAAATGCTAGAACGTGTGTCTGGACACAGTCACTACTGTTTTCTAGATGGCTTTTCCGGTTATAACCAAATTCACATTGCTCCGGAAGATCAGGAAAAAACTACATTCACGTGTCCATTTGGGACGTTTGCTTATAGACGTATGCCCTTCGGGTTGTGTAATGCACCTGCTACTTTTCAGCGTTGCATGATGAGCATTTTTTCTGACATGATAGATAGTTTTCTCGAGATCTTTATGGATGATTTCTCTGTTTTTGGTTCCTCGTTTGACGAATGTTTGAAGCATCTTGCCCTCGTGATATCCAGATGTAAAGAAAAGAACCTTGTTCTAAATTGGGAAAAATGCCATTTTATGGTGAATTCAGGAATAGTTCTAGGACACATCATCTCAGAAAAAGGAATTGAAGTGGATAAAGCTAAAGTTGACCTCATTCAACATCTACCACAACCTTGCTCTGTGAAGGAGATCAGATCATTTCTAGGTCATGCTGGTTTTTACCGGCGATTCATCAAAGATTTCAGCAAAATCTCCAGACCTCTGTGCAGTCTTCTCTCCAAAGATGTTGCCTTCAATTTCGATGCTGCTTGTGTGAAGGCATGGGAGGAATTAAAAACCCTTCTCACCACCGCTCCTATAGTCCGACCACCCGATTGGAAGCTTCCGTTCGAACTTATGTGTGATGCCTCTGATTATGCTGTTGGTGCTGTTTTAGGACAGCGAGTTGATAGACTACCATATGTGATATACTATGCTAGCAAAACCCTTAATGATGCCGAACTCAATTATTCAACTACCGAGAAGGAATTGCTTGCCGTCGTTTTCACATTAGACAAGTTTAGATCTTATCTGATAGGGTCTAAGATCATCATATACACAGACCATGCGGCTTTGAAGTATCTTCTTTCCAAGAAGGATGCTAAAGCTCGCCTTATTCGATGGATACTCTTATTACAGGAATTCGATCTCGAAATCCGTGATAAGAAAGGTTGTGAGAATGTGGTTGCTGATCATTTGTCTAGATTAACTTTAGAGTCTATTGATGAATGTGAGCTGATTAGAGAATCATTCCCAGATGAACAGCTGATGTCTATCTCAGACCTTCCTTGGTTTGCTGATATTGTTAACTACCTCGCTACAGGTAGGATGCCCTCACGTTGGTCGAGACAAGACCGCTCTAAATTCCTGGCTGAAGTCAAACATTTCCTTTGGGATGACCCATATTTGTTTAAGTACTGCCCATACCAAATCATTAGGAGATGTGTCCCCAACACTGAACAGAAATATCTTTCTGTCATGACCAAGCATGTTGAGGCCATTTCAGTGCCAAGAAAACTGCTGCAAAGATCTTGCAGTATGGATTCTATTGGCCATCATTGTTCAAGGATTGCCATGATTATTGTGTTGCTTGTGAACGCTGTCAAAAGCTAGGAAGCATTTCGAGGAGAAACATGATGCCATTGAACCCCATTTTGATTGTGGAGATTTTTGATGTTTGGGGGATAGACTTCATGGGTCCATTTCCCATGTCTGACAGCAAGTTGTACATCCTAGTCGCAGTTGATTACGTTTCTAAGTGGGTAGAAGCCATAGCAACCAGAACAAATGACCACAAGGTGGTACTTTCATTTCTAAAGGAAAACATATTTTCACGTTTTGGTACCCCTAGAGCTATCATCAGTGACGGCGGTTCACATTTTCGTAACAAGTACTTTGAGTCTTTAGTACGCAAGTATGGCATAACTCACAAGGTTGCTACTCCGTACCACCCTCAGACTAGTGGACAAGTGGAAGTGTCTAATAGGGAAATTAAGCACATTCTGGAGAAGACGGTCAACCCGTCCAGGAAAGATTGGTCACTAAGATTGAATGATGCTTTGTGGGCCTATAGAACAGCTTATAAGACACCAATTGGCATGTCCCCCTATCGTCTAGTGTATGGAAAGCCGTGCCATCTACCTGTGGAATTAGAACATCGTGCCTACTGGGCAATCAAAGAGCTGAACTTCTCTCTGGACGAAGCTGGAATTCAACGGAAACTTCAACTCAATGAGTTGGAAGAATTGAGAAATGAGGCTTATGACAGTGCCAAGCTGTACAAGCAAAAGATGAAGATATTTCATGATAAGCGTATTCTGCGCAAATCCTTCACTCCTGGTCAGAAAGTCTTGCTGTATGACTCCCGATTACATATTTTTCCAGGAAAACTGCGTTCCAGATGGAAGGGACCGTACCTAGTACGCACAGTTTTTTTTCCTCATGGAGCTGTAGAGCTGGAGGATGTCTCCAACAAGAACGTTTTCAAAGTCAACGGGCAGAGATTAAAGCCATTCCTTGAGCCATTTCCACCCGACATTGAAACAACCAACCTGGAGGACCCAGTCTATGTGGACTAAACTGGTCCACTCTTCCCCTAAAAACCAAAATTTTTCGTTTTCCCATCAAAACCAAAATTTGTCTTTTTCCCAACAAAACCAAATTTTTTCCAAAAAGTCCAATCCCATTAAAAACCAAAATTTTCTTGTAGATAATGTGTTAGTTAAATTTCCTTTTGTATATATTGTGCTCATCCATTGTGACTCCTAATATGATGGATTTTTTCCTTGAATAACGGAGTTTTAATCGAGCTGCCGCCGTACAATCGGGTATTCTCTCTCCTTTTACTCTACTCAGCATGTTCCTCTTCATATATTGTTTTATAATTCTTTCCATATTTTGAAACATTGAGGACAATGTTTAGTTTAGGTTTGGGGGTATAAAGTAGATACCACGATAATTTTCCATAATTGAAAACGAACTCCTTCTTCTTTTTGAAAAAAATTGAAAAATTCCAAAAAAAAAATTGAAAAATCAAAATTCAATAAAAAATTAAAAAATTGAAAAAATCATAAAAATGGAGCTCATTTACCTTGAAATGTTGACTCTTGTGCAAATATGTATTTTTATTAGGAGTCTTAGTCTAGATATTTAGGCACCCTGATTCTAGCACAATTCACATAGTGATAAGAAATTTGCACGCGCACGATCTACCAATACATGTATGGCCTCGATCTTCAAGGTGTTTGATAGGAAGTTACGATTGCCAATCACTTTAGAATACTGAACGAAACTTGACTAGCTTGTTCTTTGGTTGGTTGGGATAGAAGGTGGAGGTTACATTAAGAAAGACAATCATCGAATTTAACTGGGTGCATCAAAAAGGGCTACCTCTTGCAAAGTGTCATGTAATTTTTTGTTTCTTTTTGTTATGTATCAAAAGAGCTACCTTATGTAAAAAATCAATTTCAAGTTGCTTCAAAAAATAAAAATAAAAAAAAATCAAGTATTTATCAATTCCATCATCTCTTGTTCCAAAAATAAAAAGAGAATAGTCAATGTAAATAAGAGTCATGTAAATAGTCATTTTGTTGTTTCATTGTAATAAGCAAGGAGGGTGTATGCCATTGATGTACAACGCGATTAATTGTGAAATACCTCCAACTCATTCACAATTCTCGTAAAGTCCGGACAGCTAGCTAGATTTCGACCTCAGTTCTTACCCTGAGAAACTATCTCTTGGTGATTAGTAGTCATGACTTCAGATCTTTCTTTACACATGTGTAGATACACTTTACACTCTTATCACGTGTCTTTTTTTTGTTATCAGTGCTAGGATTGTGCCTTTGATAGCTAGATTGACATCTCCATTTTGCTGTGAGCTTAAACTGTTTTGCACATGTCACATTTGATGGAATCTGAGCTTATATTTTGACCTAGAACTTTGTAGGTACGTTCTAAGCAAACCTTCACGAGACTTCAACTCGTCCACTAGGGACACTTAGTGGTTTAAAAGGCTTAGTGCATACGCTAAATGCATTCGAGAAACCAGCGACAGTGGTATAGTTAGGATTTCCTTAGTTTTGTTTTACTTGAGGACAAGTAAAATTCAGGTTTGGGGGTATTTGATGAGTGCCAAATAATGTATATATTTATCCCTTTTTGTTGGCATTTTAACTCATCTTTTGTGCATTAATTCTACATTTTATCCCATATTATGTATTTTCATTGTTTTCAAGAATAAATATTTTTCTTACTTAATTTTGCATTTTTAGGTAATAAATAAAGATTGGATGAGTTGCGGAGCAAAAAGAGCAGAAAAGTGGTGAAAAGCCGGGAGAAATTACGCAAGGAAGCCGCAAAGAATGGAGCGCACGTCCAAAAAGCTGGAAATGGGCTCAAGAAGAAGAAAGTTGTTCTTAAAGAAGAAGTGGGCTCAAGGTTTTCCAAGCCCAAACTCATTTCCCAAACCCATATTCTATACCCAAAAGCCTAAAACCCAAATCCATACCCGCTTGCGTCTTCAGCCGTCAGATCAGTTCTCAGGAGCATCCGACGGTCGCTCCCTTGCTGTGCATCGAAGTTTGATATCTCCGCCTTGCACTACAGTACCTAACTCCATCAAGTACCGTTCGTTTCGTTGTATCTCTTCATCCGACGGTCGCTCATCGCCTGCCTCCGCATCGCCGTCAGATCCACCTACCATCTTCCCATCCATCGGTCCAGCTTCGCGAAACATCAAAATTCTCTACACCTGCTCAACACCCTAGTACCTAATACCTATACCCATCGCCAAACACACCCTTCCTCAAACCCCATCGACACCATCTTCCCCCCCCCCTCTCTGCAACAGTACCACCATGTCCGTCTCCATTACCACCATCTTCTCCCCAAATCACTCCACCATCTACGCCACCAAACCAACCCTAAACCTAAGCCCATCATCACCATCACGTGCTATCTCTTTATCAACCACTAATTTCCCAAATTTCTCATCTCTCTGCTCACTGAAACCCTAGGTGAGAAATTGGGGATATAAGTGATGTTAACGCAACAATTGGAGCATGAGAGGAACGAGAAGACGTAATTGGAGAGTGGGTCGACGAGATGGAGCGAGTATCTCATCAAAATTAGGTAAACCAAATTTACCTGATTTTCTGTTTTTGGGGAAAAGGGGCTGTGAACCCTAAACTGATAATTGGGGGGTATAAATTGGTATTATGTGGTGTGTGTGAAGGACACGGTGGATCTCTCTGGACTAGCCAGTAGAGAATTAGAACAATTTTAATTTTGTGAATTTCAATTTCAGTTTGCCTATCAGTTAACAGTTGAATTGCAAGTGTGTTAAATTATCTTGAATGTTAAATGTGTATGAATCATCTTTCTTAATGAATGTATGTTGCTATATCATGTTTAGCATGAGCTAAACAGCATCAGGCCAAGGCTCAGCTGAAGCCTTGTGCACTGTCAATTGACAGGTTGCTAGGATAGTTCTCATGTTGCCCTGTTTTGCTTGAGCAAATGGGAGATACCAATGCTCATAGTGCCTGTGATTGGCTGTGCTGTCAAAAGACAGCCAATGCTAGGGGCAAACTATTGAGCAATTTAGTATTCTTCTATTTCTAGATGTATGCATAGGATCAAACTCAACCTAGAAACATGTTATTTGATTAGGACACAAGGTGGATCCTAAGCCTTGGCTTAACCACCAATCCCTTTGCAGTCACCTCTTTTCAGTTCTATTTTGCTTCCTGATCAGTTATTCTCCTTGCCTGTTTTTCTTGTTTAAATTCCTGCAATTTGTAGCTGTTGTGCACTGAAATCAGTGCACAATCCTCACCTTGCCCTTGGCTTCCAAGCCTTGGTTCTTTGCTGCTTTACCTTGCTGTTTTCTTAGCTGTTTCCTTTGCTTTACCTTGCATCCTTGGTTCATGCCATCTGCCTTCTTTGTTTCACTGCCACTATAACATTGTGAAATTGTACCTTGTTTTACATCATTTGCTAGCTTAGGAAAACTCTCTAGTTTGCTCCCACTCCCTGTGGACTTTCCCCTGCTTACCTTCTATATCATAACTTGGCCTTGTATACTTGCAAGCTTCTGTGTGTCTTTGCATTTCACACCAGGTCGTCAGTTGTAGCTCGTGCAAGTACGGGTCGATCCACAGAGACTGGGTGTGTTTTGTAGTTTCTAGCTATTTTGGGTTCTAAATTGCTATTGGGCTTTTGAGTTAAGGTGATAACAATGGGCTATGGGCTTTGGTACCAATGAGTTTTGAGTACCAATGAAGTGAACTGATCCTTTGTACTCAAGTGGTCTGGGCTCAATATTCTTGAAGTGAACTGAGCTTTGGGCTCAGTTGGATGGGCCTCAGGTTAAGCTAGGCTTTTGGTTTACACCTGAACTTGGCCTTTCCTTGGAAATGAGATGAACTGAGCTTGGTAATGAACTTGGGTTTTTGCTTGACTCAACAGTGGACTGGGCCTTTGGCCTTACAATGAGCTGGTCCTTTGCAAAACAGAATGCAATTAAGAGACAATGGCCAAAGCAGGGCAGTAAGCTAACAAGCCAAGACAATGGCTCTAATGAGGCAAAGGAAGCTAGAGAAGACAATGCTATTTACAATGCAATGCTATTTACAGTGAAATGAAAACAGAAAAGAAAAAGCAGCCCAGTTGCAGCAGCAGCAGCAAGGAAAAGAAAGCAGTGCAGCAGCAGTACTGCACAGCAGGGGAAAGAAAGCAGCAGCAGCAGCAAGGAAAAGGCAGCAGGCCAAGGCAAGGAAGAAAGAAGATATGGCAGTGAAGCAAAGACAATGCAATAAATAAAATGTAAAGAAGCAAAGACAATGAAGTAAAGA
The DNA here is from genome assembly GCF_003573695.1 of Papaver somniferum. Classification (NCBI taxonomy): domain Eukaryota; kingdom Viridiplantae; phylum Streptophyta; class Magnoliopsida; order Ranunculales; family Papaveraceae; genus Papaver; species Papaver somniferum. Next base: position 203,242,370 of record NC_039366.1, on the reverse strand, counting down.
AGACTAACAAAATAGCAAAGAAAACAAAACAAAGAACATCAATGACAGTGGAGGAAAACAAAAGTAACAAGGAAACAATGGAGGAAATGGAACAAACCAAGGCTGTTTTAGCCAAGGGCAGGGGTGATGGTGAAGGTGAGATGGTGAAGGTGAGCCTAGGCATACTACTAGAGTGGGAAGAGAACTAGTTTGCTCACAGTCACTAGTGAGCACTAGTTTCTCCCCACTGCTCAATCAATCCAATGCCTCAAAAGGCTTTAGCCTAACATTCACACAAAACAGTTATAAAAACAGCTATAAAAACAGTGATAAGAAGCCACAAAAACAGATAGATAACAAAGAAGAGCAGGAAAAAAAATGCTAGGCAGTGGCTGTTTTTGGTTAAATCCTTGTCCCTAATGGAGCTAGGTGGAGGTTCTAGCCTGCCTATGTTCCAGGGCATACATAAATGGAATAGAAGGAGAAGAAGCTTGCTAATGAGCACTAAATTCCTCCATTTCTCAATTAGCTCAATTTACAAGAATTATAACCTAAACTTCCACCACTAACAGTGAACATACTTAACATTAAACATTTACAGTGAACTAACATGGCACTAACCTGACATTAAAATTAAACATAATTAAAACATTGCATGAGATCAAATATCCTAAACATCAGACAAAACAGGGGTATAAGATAAATAGGGCATGGAACTGGAGTTGAGATTAAAATGAAACTAACATAAACCTAATTGCACTAACAGTTGAAAATTAAATCAAGATCAAACTTGCTAAACACAAAATTAAACCTAAACTGAACTGTTGAAATTGAAATTGACATTAAAACAAACTTAATTGTAACTGAAATAGAAAATTGATTTGGAATTTGAAATTAGAAATTAGAAGTGAACCTAATCCAAATTGGGTGGTTACTTGGCTAGTCCAAGAACACCTTCTACACATAATACATATCCCCTATTTATACCCAGGACACCCAATTAGGGTTTACAAACCAAATCCCTAAATTTCCCCCAAAAACAGTAAAACTAGGGTTTTAAATTCATCTCACCAATCATGATGAAAGTTGTTTCTGACTTCGACCCACGTTGCTACATCTCCTTCTAGCCTTCCTGCACGCTTCGAATTCGTCTATAGACTCACTTATTTTACTGATTTCTCACCTAGGGTTTCAGAGAAAGGAATGGTGAGAAATCAGTGAAATAAGGGGCTAGAGAGAGGGGAAAAAAGGGAGGGTAGGTGATGGTGGTAGATATGGCGACGTTTGGTGGCTGTGGCAGGTATGGAAGTAGCAGGTGGACGTGATGGTGGCGGAATGGGTGTTTCTGCAGAGGAATGGGGGAGAAGTACGGAAGAGAAGAAGGGAATGAGAGAAAAAACTCTCGATGGTTTTTAGGGTATAGGAATTTTCACTGTGGAGCATGTACATCGGAGATGATGATCAGAAACGTTGAGCGTTGGATGCAAATATGGTTGGTATATCTAACGGTAATATAAGAGATGAATCACTTCGACCGTCGGATTGTGAAATACAACGAAGTCAACGGTGTTAGATGATGTTAGGTACTGTAGTATAAAGCGGGAGTATCTAATTTTGATGCACAGGCATAGAAGCGATCGTTGGATTCAACTAAAATCTAATCTGAAGGCTTGGAATTTATGCGCTGTGGCGTTTGTCAGAGACTTCAGATTTTGATGCTCTATGAATGAGCGACCGTAGGATGATGAGTTGGATCCAATCTGACGGATGAGAATGGAGGCGGTTTTGGTTATAGAAAATGGGTTTGGGTAAGGGTTTTGGGCCTTGGGTATGCCAAGCCCATATCTTCTTTAAGAGCAATTCTTCCTTCTTGAGCCCATTTCTAGTCTTTTGGGCTTGTGCGCACCATTCTTTGCGGCTTCCTTGCGTAATTTCTTCCGGATTTTCACTACTCTTCAGCTCTTTTCTGCTCCGCAAGTCATCCAGACTTTATTTATTACCTAAAAATGCAAGATTAAGTAAGAAAAATATTTATTCTTGAAAACAATGAAAATACAGAATATGGGATAAAATGTAGAATTAATGCACAAAAGATGAGTTAAATGCCAAGAAAAATATATAGAAATATGCACTTTTTAGCACTCATCAGTAGCATTGTAATGTCCCCTCCTGGAAAAGAAGCAAGTAAATCTGCAACTGCTTGGCCTTTGATTGCCTTGGATGGGACACATACTATGTCAAATTCTGACATTTGAAGTATCCACTTTGCAGGTTTCCCTATGAGAGTTGGTTTTGATAGTAACAATTTTATAGGTTCGCCTTTGGAGACGAGTACAACTCTTTTCACATGAAGTAGTGTCTGAATTTCTGAATTGCGTGAGACAATGCTAAGCATGCCCTTTCAGCCTTCTGTTACCGGAGTTCAGCATCTCTCATTGTACGACTGAAGTAGTAGATTGGATGTTCGATACCTTCCTCGTCTTCTTGAGCAAGAAGAGCTCATATGGTAACATCATTGTAGGCTGTGTAGAGTTTTAAAGTACGGACTTGCACCGGAGACTTCATGACAGCAGGGGAATATATTCTGTATTTTCTACAAAGCATCTTGTTGAATGGTTGTCCATGTGAAACTTGCTCCCTTCTTCAGAAGAGGGGTGAATGAATCAATGAGCTGAGCTAACCCAGGAATGAAGCGTCGAATATAATTTACCTTGCCCATAAAGCTCTGACACTCCTTCACCGTGCGCGGAGGAGGAATCGTGGTACTAGCTTTTGTCTTATCTGGGTCGACTTTGATCCCTTCTGCAGTGATATTGAAAACCAGTAATTTTCCAGAGGAAATACCAAAAGCGCACTTCAGAGGATTCATCTTCAGCTTATATTCTCTGCATCTTTCTAAAACTTGTCTTAAGACTTCTAGATGGGATGATCGAGTCTTTTACTTCACCACCACATCGTCGATGCAGTCTTCTACTTGCTTATGCATCATGTCGTGAAATATTGCAGTCATGGCTCGCTGGTAAGTGGCTTCTGCATTATTCAATTCAAAGAGCATCGCAGTGTAGTGAAAATTCCTGATGGGAGTACGGAATGCGGTCTTATTGGCATCGTATTCATACAACTTTATTTGGTTGTAGCCGTTGTAAACATCCATGTTTATAACATACCGTAACCACTGGTTGCATCTACGAGCATATCAATGTTGGGTAAGGGAAAATCGTCCTTCGGGAAACATTTATTCAGGTTCCTGAAATCAACACAACATCTGATTTGACCATTCTTCTTCTTGACTAGGACAACATTCGCCAGCCATGCTGGATGTTGAATGTGCTTGATGAATCCTGCTGTTATTAGTTTCTGGAAATTAACTTTGATTTCTTCCTCGACTTCGTGTCTGAACTGTCTGGGCGGTTGTTTGACAGGCTTGGAGATGGGAGTGATGTGCAGATGGTGAGTGACTAGCTTGTCTTCTAGACTAGGCATTTCCTCGTACGTCTAATCAAAGATGTCTTGATATTCCTTCATTAGGTTTATCAGTCCCTTTCGTTCTTCAAGTGATAACACAGATCTGATCAAGATTGTCCTCGTATCTTCCTCTGTTCCGATGTTTATTGTTACAAGATCATCGTTTGTGGAGTCGGTACCGTCTTACAATTGTCGTGGAACATCTTGAATTTTTTCATCAGGTGATTGCTCAGTCTGACATGATTTTTCAGGGCGGGTAGATTTTTGACCGATCTCCCATGTTATTTGGTAATCTCTGCGTTGGAGGTAAATGATCCTTTCTTCCGCGTATGACTAGTTGTAAAACTGGATCCCTTCTTTGCATGATCGTGAGTTGAAACTTGATCCTGGTGTCGCTTGAGTGATGTAGCAGGTTGCTTGGAGGGTCTAACATCTGATGTTCTTTCAGCTTTCTCAACAGACTTCCAGTTTGGGAGCGGAGTGTTGTAAATCTTGATCGGATGTTCAGAGATGCTTTCTTGATCTTAGAGGAACTCAGCATCATGAACTGGTGCATAAGGAGACGATGAGGCAGCAATGCGGACGATCTTGTTGTTGAGTAGTGCCTTCATACATTGATGATATGTTGATGGAACGACCTTGTTATCATGGAGCCACGGTCGTCCGAATATCATATGATAGTCAGGTTCTTGCTCAATAACATGAAATTTGACTGTTGACTGGATCGGCCCTACTTTCAGGTCCACATATGCGTACCCATATGTATGGCTCTGCCTCCCTTCAAATCCTGTCATCAAGATGGGATGACGAACGATTTTACTTGGTGGAACCTTGGCTACTCTAAGAGTCTTCATGGTAATAAGGCTGGTGGAAGCGCCTGTGTCGGCAAGAGCTCTTCTAAATTCAGAGTCCTTGATAAAAGTAGTAACATACAAGGCCCGGTTATGTCCTTCTTCCGCCATTCGGTCTTCTTCACTGAAGGCAATGTTGTTCACAAAATGTTCGGATACCATGGATACTTCTTCAACTCTAGAGATGATGAAGTTATTTACACGTCAGACGATATTTGATTGAGTGCAGCAAACGTGTTTGAACGCTGATCTTTGGATAAGTGCAGGAGTTCGACGAGATGGTAACTTCCTGATTTACTGGCTTCTCATGAATCGTAAAGCTGTTGATTTGAGGATCGGTACCGGCAGGAGATGAGCGTTCCTCCATTCGAGATCCTAAAATCTTTTTTAAATCTACCATGTAGTTGAACAAATTATCGATTGATCCTTTTAATCGATGTATATTTCTTTCCAGAACTTCCTGCCTCCATGCTAGTTCGGTTAATGATGAAATTTCTCCATCGGACGTATCAATTGAAAGGAAATGAGTGGTAAAGTAAGAATGATGAATATTACCAGAGTCGTTCGAATGAGCATGAGGGGCGCCAATGTTTGAAAGACTCTGTCCAGAATTCGGTGTAGTTGAATCATACCTAAGACCAACCATGTTTGTGAGTTAGGATTGCAACCGAGAGAATGATCTCCCACTGTGGTCGCCAATTTGTTGATGGGAGAAAATGATTTGCTGGTTTTCTAGGAAATGGAGGAGTCGAACGTGCATATGAGACCCTCGACCGAGAAAACTGCCTTAACCTGTTGCAAACATATGCACCGCAAAGGGAGTTCTTTGAATTCGAGAGATCACTCTGTATGATTCCGGCCTAAACCAAGACAATGGCCATTCCAGAGTCAATTCGGTCACAAGAGAGGATGGGTTGATCTGTAGGAGGGAAGCTGAGAAATGTGTGAGATCAATGTTGATCAAGTATTGTTGATGTGTTGGGTATTCTGCGTGAATAAATAAGATGAGTTCTGATTGACTGAATTTTCTCTGTTATGAGTGAATGCTTGGACGCTGAGAATTATGAGAATTCCTTATTCAGACGAGCGTATTGGTTGTTCGTTCTTCGTTCATGTTTTTTCAATCAGAAAATCAGAGACTCATTTATATTGCAGGAATTGTAGACACATTGATCCCAATAAGTGAGAGGTTTGCTCGAGTGGAAGAGTGGGAAAAGTGGAATTCGTGTTAAAACCAGTTGCTCATTGTGCAGAGACTTGGTTGATTGTCCACCCACTACTTTTTCAACTTCCTCAACCGCTTGCACGACTTACCCACATTCTCACCATGGCTTAACACACATGTCGTAGGCCTCCATACCAAAATCCTAGTTAATATCCCCTCATATGACATGATTGATGTCTCATGATTTGTGGAGTCTGCAAGGCAGACGTGTATTTAGTCAGTAATTGTTGACTTGAGTAGATTAGTCTTTATATTGCTAAGTCAAGCATGATGGACGAATGCTTGATGTTTCATGAATTGAGCATGCCATTGAGACAGATGGACAATTTTCTAATAAAAGTTGATAGTTTGAGCAAATATTGCTCGTTTGATAAATTATTGAGCAAATGTTGCTCGTCAGAGCAAATATTTCTCATTTGAAGGAATTACAAAATATTGATAGTTGAATTAATACTAATAGTCTGAGCAGATGTCACTCATGTGAGCAAGTATTGCTCACGTGAATAATTGAATATTGATAATTGAATCAATATTCCTTGTATGAGAAAATATTGCTCGTTTGATGAATTGCCGAACATTGATAGCTGAATCAATGTTCCTAATTAGAGCGAATGTTTCTCGTGTGAGCAAGTATTGCTCACGTGATTTAATATTACTGAATATTGATAAGTTAATCAATATTGACAATTTGAGCAAATATTGCCCGTCTGAGCAAATATTGCTCGTTTGAACATAGTCAAATAAAATATTAATTAAAATATTAGTAGATGGACTAAATATTATATAATTAATCAAGATGTTGATTGCTGGATCAACATAAAATTATTAGTGTTTAAACCTGCAAAAAATTAGAGATCGCAAAGCTTCTGGTTTAAAACCCTAATTTTGATCAATTGCAGACCAATTGATGATTTATTGAAAATCAATCATTGTACGAAGGATGGACCGGCTACATGGGATAATGGCCGACCATGTAGTGCCAAGTAAGTACTCAATAAGCATACACCAAAGTCCTTTGTTGACCAATTGGTGAAAGAATGATTAAATACTGGTTTAATCACTTATTAAACTAGTGCTTGTCTGAGAATAAGGCAATAAAACCTAATTATGGAGAGATGAGAGACCTACCAAGGGTGTGAAAATGGCACTCAGTGGTCGTGGGACCAGTTGATGGTCGTTTGAGCAATTTCCAAATTGCTTGGAAAGAGTTTGGACCCAATATGAACTGTAGAAAACCAATTAGGTCAAAATTTTGAATATACGTGGGACCGGCTCTTTGCAAGCATAAGGGACGTCCCTGGTCAGTCAGGATAGCATGCCCGTGTCACCATGTTGTACGCGTCTTAGTCCTGAGAAATTTGGTATTTTCTGATGCGCGTTGGAGCAATATTTTGGATTTTCAGAAGAGTTTGATCTTGACTGAAACTCTCAATTTTTCTCGAATGAGCAAGTAAATCTTTGCTTGTGCGCTTAATATTTTGAGAATATTGAAATAATAGTATTTTAATATTTTTACGTGAAGAGCCTAGCCGGTCATGTGACTGATGAGTGCCAAATATTGTATATATTTGTCCCTTTTATTGGCATTTAACTCATCTTTTATGCATTAATTCCACATTTTATCCCATATTCTGTATTTTCATTGTTTTCACGAATAAATATTTTTATTAATTAATTTTGTATTTTTAGGTCCTAAATAAAGACTTGGTTGAGTTGCCGAGCGAAAAGAGCAAAAGAACGACAAAGAATCCGGACTGTGGTATGGAAGACCCAAAGATAGAAGTGGGCTTAAAGAGGAAGAAATTGTCCTTAAAGAAGATATGGGCTTGGAAAAACCCAAACCCAAAACTGCCTCCGTTTACAGCCGTCAGATTGGATCATCTCATCATCCAACGGTCGCTCCATCATCGTGCATCGAAGTCTGAAGATCCTACCAAACACTACAGCACCTAAGTACATCTGGAACCGTCAGTTTCGTTGTATCTGGTAATCCAACGGTCGCTCAAGATTTATACCCATATCGTCGTTAGATTATCCATTAACTACACATCCCACAACCCATCTAGCGAAACATCATCTCTTGATGAACCCGCCTCACACCAGAACATCCCATACCCTAAAAACCATCGAGAACTACCCATTCCATTTCTCTCCTTCTCTTTCTTTTTCTTCCTTCTCCCCCGACCGTGTGCAGAGAGCTCTGCAACCACCTCTCCCTGCCACCACCATCACTACCAGTCTTTGCCACCGCCGCCTGTGCCACCCTCACCACAGACACCATAAACCCATTCCCTAGTTGTCTCTCTTTCTCGTTCTTAGCACCCCCACACACTAGGTGCTATAATCAAGAGAGAGATGAAACTAGGGTTTCACCATAGTCGACAGAGGAGACCAAAAGAATGGGTTGCTCGAAGAGACAGAAGCAGAGGGGAGATGGGTTCGACAGAGGAGACAATTTCAGGGTAAGGGTTAACTTTTCACAAACCCAAATTTTGTCTGTAATTTGGGGATTTTGGGTAAAACCCCTAATTGGGTTCTGGGTATAAAAAGGGGATATGGGTTTGTGTTGGAAGGATATGCCTGAAATAGCCGGCGTCCAGAACTTAGTTCTGTTAAGTGTTCATTTTGCTGTTCACTGTTTATCCATTTTAATGTTTTGATTTTCTCCATTTTATGTCACTGTGATGTTGTTATGTGTTGTTCCTGTTATGAACTCCACTGTTGTGTTATGTTTGTTCTTGGCTGTCACTCCCATGTTCCTGTTATGTTAATTGTCACTCCCATGTTCCTGTTATGTTATGTTTCTGTAATGTTTGTATCATGTTCTGTAATGTTTCTGTTATGTATGTTCTGAACCTCAAATGCTAGGACTAGATGAAACCATGAATCAATAGGGAATCCTAATCAAAACATGTCAAACATCCTGCTCTCACAGTGCATATCATGTATGCATTTTAGTTAGAATATCATCATGTTATCATGTGCAACTCATGCTCAATTGTTGCTAAACCCTCAGACTAGTTGTACTCCAATCAGACAATTAGTACTTAGGTAAATACCTTAGTTGTGATTAGAATGTTCCTTAAGTTAATGATGGATTCAAAATCCTAGTGATCATCCTCTTGTCTTCACTGTTTTCTTATTTCTACTTTACTGTTTTATTGTTTCTTCATATCTCACTCTTCACTGCCCTTGGCTTAAGCCTTGGTGTGCAATTGCTTCTTTACTGTTCTCTGTTTTCTTTAGTTCTTTTATCACTTTCACTGTCACCTTCTCACTTTCACCTTGTTCCATTTTGTTTTGCTTTTGTTCTCTGTTTAGTTTCTCTGTTCTGTTCTCACAATACTTTTGTTACTTCAGTTTCAAGTTCTGTCACTTAAAAGCCCATTGTTCTCTTGCTTGGCTAAAGCCTAGTTCATAGCTCAGAAGCCTAGCTCAAGCTAAGGCCCAGTTCACTTTTACTGTGAAAATTCACTGTGAAAGCCCAGCTCAACCCAAGGCTCAAATCACATCACAAGCCCAGTTCAATACAGCCCAGGTTCAAAACCTTAGGTCCAGTCACTGTTAAGGGAGAGCCCAAAGCTCAAACCAATTCAGTACCAAGCCCAGGTTAAAACCAAAAGCCTAGTTCAGAAATCCAAGGCTCAGTTCACTACACTAAGCCCAAGCTCAATTCAATACATCAACCAGGTTAACCCAACTGAGCCCAACCTCAGTTCACTTCACTGGGACAAAAGCCTTGTTCACCACTGAAGCCCAGTCATTCAAAGGGTATTCAAATCCCAAAAGTTCTAAAGGGGACTCAAAACCCATTGGTAACTTAGAAGCCCAAAATAGCTAGAAACTCATAACACACCCAGTCTCTGTGGATCGACCCGTACTTGCACGAGCTACAACCGACGACCGTGCACTTGCGGTATAACTGTACGCCCGTTTTATCTGCTTAATTTTTACACACTTCTCCGGGCCCACCAGTGACCATTTGGCTTTTTGACTTTTTGATGGTTTGAGCAATATTTGAGAAAATATGCAAAAACTAGGGTTTTGCTCGAATGAGGGAGTTTTCTGAGATGAGAGAAATAATAATAATAATAATAAAGTAAGGATTTGAGGGAGTTTTGGACCGGCCATGGCTAGGGCATGGCCGGCTAGTAGGCTCGGTCCCTGTGACATTCTTTCATATTTTAATTATTCTCACTATGTGAGGAAACATGGAAAAACCAAGGTTTTTGCTCAGACGAAGGAGTTTCATGAGATGAAGGAAATAAGAATTATAATAGAATAAGGAAAATTAGGGTGTGGGAGCGGCCACGGCTTGGGAATAGCCAGCCGGCTAGTGAGCCCGGTCCCGTGACACTCTTCCTTATTTTTCTTAATTATTTTCATCGTTTGAAGGAAAATATGGAGAAACTAAGAATTTTGCTCAAACAAGGAAATTTGCTCACATGAAGGAGTTTTCATAAAATTAGGAAAGATAACCAAATAAGATAAAATAATGGAAAATAGGTGCGAGACCTGCCACGGCGGCATGATCGGCCGGTTGGTGGGACCGGTCCCTTTAGGTGCTTCTCAATTTTATTACTGCTACTTTCCTTCCTATTTTGCATAGGTTCCTCGTTTGTCCATATTTTTGAATGCTCGTTCGCGCATTCGGGTGCTCGTTCGTGCCTTATTGCTAAGTACACTCTCACCTTTTTCTCGGGGCTTACTCGGTGGTGGCCCAGATGCCTGCAAGCTGAATATTTGTTATTAACCCATGGAATTCTGCTGGGAAAAGCCATGAATTGAAGTAACGAAATATTATAAAGAGTGAATAATATTTTCTAGGAATTCAATTATGAATCTTGCAACTAGAAATAATTAATTAATTAATGGTTATATACTAGCATAGCAAGTTGTCTAGGAGCATTATGATTATTCGATATGAGCTAGTTGAAACGTCATATTTGTTCTGAATATTTATTCTGTATAGTTAGGGAAAACATTGTTACATCCTGAAGACGTTATTGCTCTATACTTGTGATTAATACATATAGGAGCCGTCCAATCATTTCTATACAAAAGTGAATACTGAAATTGCATATGTCGTGGTCTCAATTGAGAGACTAAAAATTCATGTACGCTTTGAGAGGAAGTACACTCAGTCAGAGACTTTTATGGATAATCTGAGAGGCAATACACTCAAACAAAGATCATCATGGCATGAGCTTTCATGCTTAGATGGAGACATGACTCTCAATATTCGTCTGATTACTGGATCAGAAATATGCAAAGTTATGATTTGACAATTTTAGCCTTTGTTAAAAATCCACCACCTACACCCCCTTTTGCTTATCTTTAATTCTTCGTCGCTTTACTTTTTTGATTTGTCCTTCTATTATGTGTGCTCTGTTTTAATTTTTCTCGTTTTCTTTGTTATTACTTCCTTTTTGCATTTACATATAGATTATTAGTTTCACAAAAACATCATATCCAAATCCCATCAAGACTATGGCACGGTTCTAGCCCTAACTTCCATTCTACAAGGAATGATGCGGGAAAATACCTAAGCTGCCTGAGACGGATAAACGATACCTAAGGCAATGACATCTGACCTCATGAAGTGAGATGAAGCGGGACACACCCTAAGCTACCTGAGACGGAAGCAGACCTAAGATAATGTCATCACGGTCCAAAATTGGATAACGTCCCAAAAAATAGGAGACGTACACAACCGAAGAACTCTCCTTTGGCTAAGGAAAGAATCAATCATTCGGCCGAGATATCTGCCTACATACTTTGGTCTTGAAAAGCGACTCAAACACCTGAGCGCAGAACCAAGGGAAAAGTGTAACCTAAATAGGACACTATTAAAACAAACTATCCTCAGAGCCACCAAAATAAGCATAATACATGACAAAATTAGAAACAAATATTTCATTTTCACATCAATGGCAAAACCGTGCTAAATGAAAATAATTATCCTGAACCCTGAACCCTGAACTGTAAGTATCATGTTGCCTCCCACAGATGAGGACTTAACCAAAAATTGGTAAAAAAAAAACAGTGCCTCCAAACAATAGAGGACTTGATTAGTAATTTATCGAAAGAACAACCTTTAAACATTGCCTCATCAGAAGCACGAAGACTTATCAAAAGAAACCTTTAAACATTATCTCCCCAGAAGCACGAGGACTTATCAACAAAACAACCTTTAAAAACATTGCCTCACCAGAAGCACGAGGACTTAACAAAAGAACCACCTTTAAACATCTCCTCGGAAACGGCACGAGGGCTTACCTACCCATATGAACAACAACTACCTAAGAAGGACTCCGATGAACTCAAACTTGTTCGGGATGCACTTGATCGCCTTCCTTGGATGGATCACCACCAGGAACATCATGCTCTGTATCGGGCTCGGGCTCAGTAGGAATAACAGTATTAGGCATGCTAAGAGAAATAATCCTTTGACGTTCACAAAGAATCACAGCCTTACAAGCCTTAGTCATTTTCACCCCATACTCAGCGTGCATATCACTCGGCTTCTTCCTCCATACGGAACGTTCGTCCTCCAATTCCTTCTCGAAGTGAGCCTCCATAATATTGATTTCATCGTCCAAACTTTGCTTCTCTCCGATGACATCATTCAACTGATTTTCCAACTCTGCATTGCGCTTGCGAGCCTCTACGAGATAGAAAAACAAAGTTAATATGCCAAAATATTCCAAGGAATAAAGATTATAAAAATCCAGAGTTCCTAACAGCAACCTTCATGTTCAGATAAGACGGAAGCTAGGGTCTGTACCAATTGGGCCTTGTCGTTATCTAGAACACTAATATGTGCATCAGTAGAAGTAACGACACCATTGCTAGAGAGGCACGATAGAAAATGTCTATCACGCTCCGTCTCAAGCTTCACATATTCTCGCTTAAAGCGCTAAAGTTCATTTCTGTCATTCTCTGCCTGTGCTAAGAGGGGAAGATGATCGAGACTTCCATTCAATAAGCTCGTCTTTCTGAGATCGGAGTAATTTGATCTCATCCGTACGAGTAACAGTCACTTGCTTTATGTTCTCTACCCTTTCACGAAGTTCTACAATACGATCTCGATGAACATCCACATTTGTATTGAGCTGAGTGATTTCATTCTCCAACGAATTAATCTTACACTGACGGGAGCCTAGATCAAGCTCCACAGAACAAAGATATCTAGCATGTTTATGGACATTAATGTCTATCCTCTCCTCCAAACGACGCACAGTGACTACCAATAGAGGAACTAGTTAAGAATTACAGAACCTAGCATTCTACCAAAGAAACGAACAAACAGAAGGATAAATACCTTCCAAATCCTTCTTATCCTGGCCCAGCGACATAGCCTTCTACTTGGAAGCCTCCAACTCGAGCTGCAACCGGTAGACATCGCTCTCCACACTTCTTGCTCGGCTCCTAGCAACCCAAGCCTCGGCCAGCATACCGATCCTCAAGTTGTTGATCTAGTACATCGGACAACAATACCAGTAAGACTGGGACAATTACAAACACTATATAAAACAGTTAAGATAAAATAACATACTGAGATCACAAGCCTTTGCTGAGAAGCCTTATCCAGAGTATTTAAGACTTGAGCCTGATCTTTCTCTCTCAGCTTGGAATACTTCTCAGAGCATAACATGGCATCAGCATTGGCGCCGCCCCCAAAAATGGTGAACGACGGCACAAAAAGAACAATTGTAGAATTGGAAAACCACCAGCAAAAGAACTACACAGTCCACTGCCTCCAGTAAAAACACCACCAACACTCTCATCCTGACTACCAGCACCAGCATCTCGCCCTCCCATATCGGATGAAGGACCCCTGCCAGTGATATTACTCACCTGGGCAACTCTACTTTCGATATCGGATGAGACTCATCATTCCGAGAGGGAAAGGACTCCTGTAGCAACACATGATCCACATCCTCAAAGAATTTTTCATCAAATTCCATAACCTCATCATCACTAAAGAAAGCAGACATGTCAATATCCAAAGCGTACTCGGGAACACCCCCAGCAACATTTGATGGACCAGAACCATCATTAGGCAAGGTATATATACGTTAAAACATTATTTTCTACCTTAGCATCCTCAGCAGCTTGAATAGTCCTCGCATGACGCTTACGACTAGAAGGAGCAACCCACTTCAGTTCCCAGGGATTGTAAGCCGGCAAATGTCTATACATATCGGGGAGCCCAGAAAGAATACCATCCACATCGTCTCAGCCATAAACATAGAGACCCACAACCCGAAAAGGAACTAAAAACCACTTTGAATCATTTGTCTAACAAAGAGTATAATTACTGGCATGGGGAGGATCCAAATCTGACAGGAGCAGAGGACCCTTCAAGGCATGGCGATATCGTGATATTCCCACTCCAAAGCCATCAAATTTCTCAAGATGTTGACACCAGTAGTTATCCACAAAGTTCTCGACAGTATAAACATCTTTCTAAGAAGGAATAAATTAATTCTTCTCATGATCGGTAACCTTACCCTGACTTCGGAGAGTGCATTCTCGGATGATCCGATAGAAATTACCATTTGGATGAAATATGCCTCGCTGGGGATTAAAATGGCAAAGCACATCGTACTGAAACGAGTCTAAGGGACAGCACAGGGAAAGGCGAAGTCCAGCCTCTAGCTGACCCTCAGTCACGATAATTTTGTTAGAACTACAAGGATGCTCGGTGATGTCTTTGGTTCGAACTCTGTCTTGCCCTTTCGGGCTAGCAAAACAAATTTGGAACTTTTGGATGCGATACTTGACCTTCAGATTCTCTAAATAGGCGGCATTAGACATCATGGACGGACGATTAGTGCCGGAAGGAGTAGTAACTGGTCTTTTATCAGCATTGTGAAAACCAAACAATCACAAAGGAAAAGAGATAGAAGAAACATGAACTGATAACAACTGTAAACGGAGAAAAAAGATTATCTAGATATGATGGTAGCAAAACTACAAAAGAAAAAAATTCTAAAGCGATAACGATGAACTGACGAAGCAGTAACAATGGCAACGCCATTAATATACCAAACATCCTTAAAAAAGGAGAAGGAGGAAATAACTCTTACCGTTTTCGAGATAGAGAATTCCTGCCAGACATGACATACAACAAAAAAATTCGGAACTCTGCAAAAGGAAAATAAAAACATTATTCTCTATCCCAAGAAGATCTTATATGGAACCTTTGGAAAATCAACGGGCGCCCCAATTCCAACGGGTAAAAAATACATTCTAAGCGAAGACGTGGCAAAAATCTTGGTACGTGGCGAAAAAGGTGGGACAGTTACAAGTTTTCGTCCCATCAGGACATCGGTGAGATGAAATGAAAAGGAGCAAATTGTGAGGGTAAAATACACAGTCGCCACGTTTCGACATCTCAAGGGATGATCTCATCATAAGATAACATGGAGGATGTACCGAATCATCATCTAAAAATGTGATTACATTTGAAATCGAGGTCTACTACACCATATGTATAACGCATGTAGGAAATAGTTAGATCACTCATATGGTCAAATCTAAAAAGATATCAAAACATTTAATAAAGGATCAGAGTAGGTGTGACATAGCTGTGATGAAAGTACATTGTGTCAGATACTCGGACGAAGGGCGATTAACATTATCCGAAGAAGGTGTAGTATGACAACCAAAAGAGGGAACAACACGATGAATGAACAAGGCGAGATATGTCGGAGCGAAGACTCGAACGATGCACCTCTAAGAAGAATAACAAAAGACCAGTCTGAGTAAAGACGAGATGTACGATAACGTCACCATCCGATCTACATCGGGTTGCACCTTCATGAGTCCAGTCTGTCTATAAATACCAGTCCATGTAGAAGGAAATGGATAGGTTATGCAAGTTTTAGATGGTCTTTATATAGATAATTCTAGAGAGATATTTAGAGAAGAAAATAGTGAAAAGTCTAAGTGGTATTTGTAATTCATCAAAGGGTAAGACCTTAATCAATAAAGAGATAGTTTTTTTTCCCGTGGATGTAGGTCTAAAAAGCCGAACCACGTAATATTCTTGTGTTCTTCTTTACTTTCATGTTCTTACATCTTATTTATATTGTAATCTTGAATGTTAGTAGTTTTATAGTTGTTAGATTTATTTGGGTGTGGTCATCAGAAAATATGCAACTACACATACCAAGAGTGGTATGAATCCATAGATTGCATACCTTAAGGCACGATATGATTTGGTGTATGCACATATGATTGAAGAATGTGGCCAAGTCTTGTATAAGTCCTATTATGTTGCAAGGTGAAACTAAAGTCACAAAGGGAAGGCATAAGGCTATAGTGATGATCACTGAGATAATTTGGGAAGAATCATTACTTGCGTACACTTAAGCGCAAATGATTCAAGTGAAATTCAAGCCTAATTTAGGGAATTGGGAAGAGGAATTGGCAAGATGAATTTCCAAGTTATATTTGGGTATTGTTATGTGATTGTAGTGCGACTTGGAGCATAAGCCAACGTGACAACAAAAATACAAGATATCAGGATCAATGACAAGGCAGTAAGCTAAGTGAATGGCATATCGTACTAGGAAGAAAAGGTTTTGCAAAAAAAAAACCCAAACAAATTTGTTGACTTCTGAGATAGGATCGAAAGTGTACAAGGCAAGAAAACAAGTATAGAGCGTATACTTTGTTGCGTTCAACGAAGATGTTGAACACATTGGGTGAGAGAGGTTTGTTAGCGTTCGCAAAAGTGAAGCGCAGAGATTGCGAAAAACTGAAGTCAGTGGCCTTCCCAATAAAAATGCATAGTCCGACGATGTAGCGCCAACATGGCCGAGATAAGAAAGGATATTTAGGACATGCAATGCTATGCGATAGTGTTTCATATCCTTCATTCAGAGATAAGCCTTCTCAAGAAAGGAATTAGGGATGCAAAGCTAGTAATAGGATGACTTAGGGATTGGCCCAAGCATTAGCCAAGGCTTGTCCAATGCATAAGTGACGTTACCAAATACACCATTGATGATTATTGCTCTTAAATCGAATTCAAGTGATGCATATGAAGTATGAAGTTGAACTAAGTAAGGAAAGACTCAATTGGCATGATATTTAGATGTTGGCATCAAAATAAGCAAAGTACATGGCCGGGATAAATGTGGCGCAACCATTGCCGAACTTGGCAGAGGCCAAGTTGGATGAAGCGCAACTGTTGCCATATTTGGCAGAGGCAAAATTGAGTAAAGAGCAACCATTGCCGAATATTGGCACGAGCCAAGTTTAGTGCAGCGCAATGATTTTCGGATTTAAGTTCAACCTGTCAGCTACGAGTGTGTGTGCATCACAGGCATGCCAGGATTTATAAATAAGTTTTGCATATTCTAACCACCAAGAACAGATGTGGCGTCATTTGTCTTGACAACACAAAATGTGGCAGTTAGAAAGCAGATTGACGGTTAGGAAAACTACCCTATGGGACACATGGTTGTTTCTTCCGCTTGCAAGTGCTGTGCACGGGTTTTGTCTTTGTAACTACCGTATAAATAGTGCAAGAGGCATTATAAAGAAGTAGGAGATGGTTTGTTTTTTTTTTTTTGTATCATGTTTGAGAGAATATGGCATCACCAAGAGGGTGATGACCTGTTTTATTCCAAGTTATGATCAACTTTTGTAATCTTCCTTCAGTGCAATAAAATAGGTTTGTTGCAGTATATTTTTGTGTTCATTTTGTTACTGATTTTGTAAGTTGTTCAATTGGAATTGATGCATGGCAAACCTCTTACTCTTATGGTGGCATAAAGAGTTAGAGGGAAAGAAGATGAAGTATTTCGTTGCGTAAAGCCTTAAGAGTGAAGGAAGATACATATTTTGATGCAAATATGCAAGGTTGAGTACTTATAGGTGGAGTTAATTTACTGAACCACGGAGTATTTTCGGTCATGTCTTATAAAAATTTTAGGCAATTAAACTAACACGTGACATACAGATTTTTGTACTAGTTTAATTAAAATTTTAATACCGAGAAAGAAACGAAAAGAATAAAACACTAAATGATACTAATAAAAAAGGAAACAAAATCACGTTACCACTTCATTGTGTGACCACATGAGGTTCTCTTATCTTTTTTATGGGACCTTAATGACTCTGAAGAGTATAGGAAAAGTAGTCCGATGCTTCTGACCACAACTAAGTTGTCTTTGTTAGGAGATTTTTCTCATAGATAAATCATCTTTGAAACATGTGGTTCATACACTTAGGAGAAAGTTCTGCCTATGAACAATTTTTGGCAAAGTCAAGTTAGGTTAGTCTTCCCAAAGAAATATCTTTGTGATAAGCAGAGGTGTAAAATGTGCTGGCACGGCACAACACAGTGCATTTAGAGGCCAGTCTGCCGTGTTGTGTTGTGTCGTATTTGAGGGTGTGCTGTGTCGTGCTATGTTGTGCCTGACAAATTTATTTTACATTTTTTCAAACTAAATATTTTCAACATATTTAGATATTATATGTGTTGTTATTGAAATAAGTCGACATAATTAATATAAAATGTCAAAAAATTGTTGAAATAAATACTCTTTTGTGAAATATATGTTGTGTATAATATTGCGTAGTGTTTTATACATGATATGACGTGCTTTATTAACGTGTTGTGCCACGTGTTTATCCTGGCTCAACACAGCATAGTAAGCTAACGTGATGTGCCGTGCTAGGATGATTCACGTGATGTGCCGTGTTGTGCCCGTGCCCAGTTTACACCCCTAGTGATAAGGTTTCGAGATAAAATCCTCTTCGTGAATTGTGGTTCATACGATTGTGATCGAAGTCAAGTCAATAATGTTCCTCATGCATAGATTGGCTAAATAAAAACCCTCTCATGCAGCTAGTTGCTTAGAATTGTTATGGGAACAGAGTCTTGGAAGCACAACAATAATTTGCAGTCTCTGGTTTTCTTTTGTCCCTTTGGATTTTTTTCCCTTTTCTCTGCTGTCAAGCAGGTCATAAAAACAAAACAATACAGAAAATCTTCCCTCTCATTGTTTCGAGTCTTTGGATAGCAAGAGCGCTTTGTAACGCATTCACCATCGATCATTGCTTAAGTAAGTCTTTTCCACATCCTCTTTGTCATTAATTTACCAGTTTACTTTTCTTTTTTTTTTGTGTGTTTTTTTTAATATGAGTTCCTTCTTCTTCTTCTTCTTCTTTTTTTTTTTAATTTTTTTAATTTATTTATTTATTATTATTATCAGTTTTTGTGATGTGTTGATATTAGTAATCATCTCGTATCTATGGTCAACTTTTAACTTCTTTGTTTCCTTTGAAGCAATTATCTTGATCAACATATGTTCATAAAAAGGTCGATTATTCTTTTAGAAAATGATCACCCATATTTACGATGACGATGATATTTTTATATATATACATATGTAGACCCTGAATTATCCTCCCCAATTAGACCTGAAACCTTCGAGTTGTCATGGCTTCTAAGGCAGCCACAAATTTCAAATTCTAAACATGTGTTTGATTTTTATGAACCTAATTTAAGGATAATTTGGGAAATTTTTATCGATGATAAGCATAATTTAGAGAATAGGCGATCTACAACTATAACACCCATATCTTGTGCTCTAAGATTTTAGTTTTGAAAATATAATTCGATCATTTTGATAGATTTGCGTCTTCGAAAAGAGATAAAATATAATGGATTTAGCAAAAAAAAAGCGTCTTCGAAAAGAGATGCTCCTATGACTGAGTAGTGATTTCCCTGAAAATTCTTCATATATATGCAACAATAACTGTAAATCCTAGATCTATTTTTATGATGAAGATTAACTAGATCTAACATGTGGCGAACCTCCAATGTACTTTTATCGTGATAACCAAACACGAAAAAATCATTAAAAAATACTATATAAGTACATATAAAATTGTCTTAATAGCGAGGATAAAAATAGCTCTAATAGCGAAAAAAATATCCGTAATTCAACACAGAAGCAGTTTTTGAGCTTTGGACTTTCGTACAAAATTTTGAAAGACAAATGTTTCATCCGATCATCCCCTCTCATATCAGTCAAAGACATCCGATGGATATAATACTTATAACCTCTTTCCATGAATATACATTAAATTCCTTTATAATTATGATCAGAAATTTCATACTATACATTATGAATTTACAGTGATTGAATTTCTTCATTAAGAAAAACAAATTAATACGAATATTTTAAAAGATTTAAATTTATATCTTTTGCTGTTACAAACATGATATAACTTACATTATTATTGTTCATACAAAATCATCCAAGATTTTAAAATTAATATAATCCACCACACAGGTACTAATGTAGTCAAACTTATGGAAACAATTATCGCTAAAGAAATATTTTTCTGCATGTGAGTAGGAAATTTTGTACTGATAGATTTTTTTATATCTAACACATGTAACCACCCCTTATTTTTTATGTCTGTAAAAAGAAGCCAGAGGTGGATCAATAAAGAACACATAAGAATTCTTTTTCAAGTAATTAAACCAGATAACAACTATTTATGTACTTTCTTTATCTGTTACAATGAACAATATTGAAATGCTAATGTTTGCAAGATGGATTTTTGATACAATCCGAAAATATTGCATAATAATCCAAGCCTGGCCGAGTTCATGATATTTTGGTTTGACTCATCAAGAAAAAATACAACACACTGATAAATTTATCTAGCACGATTTAATTTTAATAATAATTATTTAATCCATTACAATTTAAACCAAATTTATTTATTTTTTTACATGTGACTTTTAAATCTAAAATTTCTTATGGGTGAAACTCGGTCTACCAAGATTTCAGAAATAGTAAAACACAATTATTAAATTAGATAAATATCGAACTACAGTTTTCCAATTTTTATTGGATATTTACTCGAACTGCACATTGCACAGCCTCATGCAGTGCCGCTACTACACTAGTTATTTCTAGCTGAAAACAAAGAAAACAACTCCTAAATCAATGATGTTTGATATTATTAAAGACAAGAGACCTTTGTTCATATCTATTTTTATAAGAGGGGAAGAGAGAGAGAAACAGGAGGAATACAATGTGTAGTTAAGTAAACAAAAATAAGAATAAAATAAGGTGAAAACCAGGCCTATTTTTTTAGGGTTACAAATCTAGGCCAGTTTTTTTTCACTTAATAAAACTGGGCCGGTTTGACCATTTTATTGAAAAAAGGCTAACAACAATTATCTACCTTTTTACCACCGTTAGTGTAGGATAAAAAGACTTTTAAGTCCTTCACTCGTTGACTTTCTTGTTGACTCGGTACGGTCTGTACATATCACTATAAATACACGTCACACCATATGTACACGTCACCATTTATTTGCCATATGTAACTCCTAGATTGGCCCCGACCACTTTCACTACAGAACACCATCTCGGTCTACTGCACCAGTAACATACCAATTTAAAGTGGTGTTTCATTATATTCCATCTACCCAATTGAAAAAATTAGAAGCAGAATTAGTGTTTGCTGGTGATATTGGAGACAAATCTTACACAGAGGGGAGCTTAAGTGGCGTTTCATAATATTCCAGTAGCGTCATTCGTATTCAAAGAAACTGTGATTAGATCTTCAATTTTAGCTTCTAGTCGTGGCCCAAACTTTACAAAACCAGAAATTCTCAAACCTGACGTTATCGCAACGGGTCTTAGTATCTTGGTTGCTTGGACCGGAATTACTTCTCCATCAGGTTTAGAAGTTGAGAAATTCGGGTCGCCTTTGGTATATTAGCAAGAAGTATATATAACCATCCTACCATAACCACCCAGCAACACCATCATCCCCGCCACCACTACCATCACCAACCACCACCACCATATCCACCATCAATATATACCATCACCACCAACCAGCACCACCCATCATCATCAGCTTCATAACTATCATTGTCACCACTAACTACCAATACTAGCAACCAACACCATATCCACCAACCAAAAATTTGGTTTTATCGTAAACTTACTGTTTCATCATTAAAATCTTTGGTTTCATGATAAAAAAAAAGGCAAAAATAAGTTGAAACCAATTTTAGTTTCATTATAGAATTTGATGAAACATCATAGAATTTAATGAAACCAATTTGGTTTCATCGTAGAATTTGATGAAAACAATTTTGTTCGTGATTTTTGTACAAATTCTTATAATTTTTATAATGACACCAGAAGATGAAATTAAGAAATCCATAATAACTTTAAAACAGATTTGTTCAAGAATTATTGTATCTCCATTGCAAAAGGTGAAAATCTTAAAAGATCATCACTAGAGGTGTAAACTAGGTTGTGCTAGCACTGGCACAGCCCAACACAGTAGGTGAGTTAGCCCATAGCTTACTTCGGCACACTGGCACAACACAACAAGTGGCACGGATAAACACGTGGCACATCAAGCTAATAAATCACGTCATATCATGTATAAAACACTACACAATACTGTACAATATAACATATATTTTTGTATATTCAAAAGAAAAGTGTTTATTCTAACCATGTTTTGACATTTTGTCTTCGTATGCCGAATTATTTCAATAACAACATATATAATATCTAAATATGTTGAAAATAGTTATTTTTAAAGATATAAAAGAAATGTCCCAGGCACGACACAACACGCCCTCGAGCGCGACACAACAAGGCACGCCTTAATTTCTGGCACGACACATAGCATGGAGGGATCGCCTCTAAATGGGTTGGGCTGGGCTGTGCTGTATCAACACATTTTACACCTTTAAGCTTGACGCCTAAATTAAAAAAAATCACTAAATTTTTACCTCAACCGCAATTGTCAAAGTCATAAAGGAAGATAACATGGCTAAATGAGGGAAAAAGAGACAAT
Organism: Papaver somniferum; assembly: GCF_003573695.1. Classification (NCBI taxonomy): domain Eukaryota; kingdom Viridiplantae; phylum Streptophyta; class Magnoliopsida; order Ranunculales; family Papaveraceae; genus Papaver; species Papaver somniferum. Next base: position 203,219,975 of record NC_039366.1, on the reverse strand, counting down.
CTAAATTGGACTTTCTGCATGATCTTGGGTCCTATTGTTCACATTATTTTCTGCAAGATTGGAGATCAACTTTAGGTAATTATTATCTATAATTATTCGTCACAGCTCAGCTTATTGCGAGACTCCCATCCAATTCTTGTAAACTACTTTCTGTTGATGATGATTAATAATAGTATTCTTTTAATTAAAAAAAAGGTTAATTATCTAATCAAATCTGTATAACATATTTGACATAAATAATGTTTGTTAAAAATAATCAACACCCTCAATCAATTTTAAAAGAAAAAACCATCATCTTATGTATTTTTTCTTTTTATAGATTATGTTTATGAAGTTCTAGGAGAATGGTTTTCGCAAAATAATTAAAAGCTTAGTTAATTCCATTTCAATTGACGTTGTTGTGGAATTTCTTTAAGGAAACAATTAGAATATACACCCCGATCAATTTTGATGTAATCATGATTAAGAATAATTTATTTTAGCGGAAATAATAGTTAGAGTTTTTTTTTTTGGGGGGGGGTGGGGTGGGGTGGGGGGGATCGGAGTAAGAATTCAGGTTTATACATAATTGTTCAATTTTGAGAATACTAAAAGAGCAATTATAATTAATCTTATGTATGATCAAGAAAAAAAAAGGTTAGGGTGTATTTTGATTTTGAGCAAGAAGATCTAAGTTTTATTGTTAGCAAATAATTAAGACTTAGTTGGTTTTTCATTTTACCTTTTGTTTTTTTATATTAATTTAAATTTTTTGGACTAGGGTTAATAAAAGTGTGGGATATATTCTGGAGAAGCCTAAAAAAATACTTCTCCCACAATATTTTCAGTAGGTCAATATTATAAAATCGTAGCTTTGTCCTATTATGATTTATGAGTATTTGTATGATAATGCTTATTTATCACGATGATCAATTATCAACACAATTTTTTTTTCATATCATCATGTTTTTGTTAGGATATTTTTTTTCTTCAAAAACACTAAATTTTGGGTAGGATTATATATGATATTTTCTTTCCCTTTTCTGGGTTAGGATAAAGATAAAAATAATAAAAAATTGATTTTTATTACTCCTTACGTTCTATTTTACTTGATGTGGTAAAGTTTTTCACGCAGGTTAAGAAACATCAAAGAGAGTTAAATTTTCCCAATTATACCCATATTAATACCTTAATTTTTTTTTTAAATAACCTAGTTTTTCGTTTGTAGATTCTAGGGAAAGTTATCAATCTCGTTGCAATTTATTTGGGATGTCCAAATTTTTATGGATTTGGGTATACATCCTCCATGAAATTTGTTTAGAAATTAAAGTAAATTTTATTTATTTATTACGATGAAAATTTATGCTCCAGTGTGATTCCAAAGCAAAGGGTAAACAAAATAAATCCTAAAACATCAAGTAAAATGGAATGGAGGGAGTATATATTTTATGGTTGATTAAGGAACCGATAAAAGAAGTTAGTAAAATCATTTTGTTTTATACCCACTTTTCTGAGTGTGCACAAAATTGGACACAAATGTATAATAGAAGTTTGACGGGGATCACATCTAATCTCCCCACTTATATCGGATTGTCATAAATGGTAAAACTAAATTACGGTTATATGATGTGGAGGCATAAGAACGAATATCAAGCTTTTTGTGGGTGGTTATTCCCATCATGCCGATAAGAGATCCGAAACAAGATGACCCATTTTCACCACCCAAAATATGGTAATTAAAACAACACACTATAGAATAGGAGAAAATGTTTGATGGGTACATTTAGAAGGGAGAATGTTGGATAAACTTCAACATTAAGCCTAAGGTAATCTCTAACAAGTTGGTTAGGATAAGAAAAGGTAATTGATGTAATCCTAAAGGAATTAGGAGTCATCTAGTTTTAAGAAAAGGAAAAACATGTAATAAGAAAATAGGATTAGGAAAAGGATGTTCTAGTTCTATATATATGATCATCAAAATTTTGGTTTGATCATAAGAAAGATTAAGAGCTTTGTGTTTAGTTTTGAGTTATTTTCTAAACATTAATAAAGAGAGTTGTCTTTATTCAAAGCTAATATTTGTCTTTAAGTTACTTTAATTATAACTCCACCAACACCTGCGTCGTTGACATTATTTGAGGCACCATCACAGTTCAATTTACTAAACCTTGCCTAGGAAAGATACATGGGACAACAATCTCCACAATCCTAGTCTCTCGTTTTTCAAGTCTGCCGGAAGCACTGAAATACTCCTTTGAGCTTTTTATGGCTCTAGCAAAGATCTTTGATGGAAGGGACACCTTCTTATTCACCATAACTGTTTGTAAAAATTCACTATAAAACTTTTGTTAATCAAACATAAAAATTGTTATACTTAAAGATTGGAGATGATATTGATCACCACCATATCATGATATTTGTTTTTTATAGAATCATATTTAATCATATACTTTTACTTAATATATTAGGTTAGCCATATTTTAGTTTAATCGTACTAGGTGACTGTCGTTCATCGCACCCCTGATCATCTAAACGCTGAGGATAAAATGGTAAACTTATTGTGTGTGAGTCCACGCATGTGGGGTACGTATTAACGGTTTTTTTTCTCTAGGATGGATAACTTAATTTTTCTTCAGGACGGTTTTTTACCCCACCATAATGTGGGTTGTACAAGGAGCGGACAGACCGGCGTAAAACTTATGTCCTATATTTATGAGATTTCTCTCTAGTCGATCCGGTACTCGTTACTGGAAAAGACTTTGATTTCGATTTCGGATAACTTAATTTTTTCCTGTCGTGAAATAGATCCCAGTAAATTAGTGAAAACCGGCATCATATCAAGTTTCCATTTTTCTTCTTCACTAACAAAAGGTACTTTTGATGCATCCTTTTAATGTGGACTAGTATTCGGTAAATTAAAAGTTGTAGACATGACATTTAATGTATGTTATTTCAATATGGTTTAGATATTAATTTCTACTTTTACTTTTAATATTTTCCTTTCATATTTACTAATTAACTTTTAAGTAAGGTAGACTATCTTTGCAGCACAAGGTGAACTCTACCATGAAGTTGACATGAAATTTTCTAGATTGACAATGCAATAATCGTTAACAAATTTAAATTGCAAAGAAACCGTTCGTGTTTTTCTTCAAGGTCCAAGTGTTAGGTTAAGGGTAAATTAGTGATCAAGAATTAACGATGATTTTTGATGGATTTTATAAGTTAAATATGTACCCGATAGATTTATATTTAGAATTGTACATACTGCAGTGCATGGATTAGGCAGAATCTATGTTTTGAAAGGTGCACTAAGCGTATGACTGGCGTCTGGTAAAAAAGGCGCCCAGATGTCAAACTATGATCAAATTTGTTTTATTTTTTTTTCTGGACAGCTTTGGTGCCTTAGAAGCACTTAAGCGTTAGGCGAGGCGAGGCGCCTTACAACATAAGGAAGTATGCAACATAGATCTGTCGGCCTGGTTTAGGTTCACAAATCCTTCTATCGTTTTTTTTTTTCGTTTGTTGCGTCTGGTATACACTATTCAAAGTATAACTTAAGGTGAAACTTTTTCAGAGAAGGAGCCAAGGAGGCAAAAGGCGTGCGATGGCTGAACCAGTCATCGGATTCATGGTAGAGAAGTTCTGTACTTACGTGGGCAAAAATTATATTTCTGGGTTCTTTGGATTCGAGAAAGAGTTTGATAAATTGAAAAAGAGTATTTCTTTTCTGAAACCCTTCGTCATTGATCTGCAAGAATCTAAAAACCAGAACAGCCGTAACAGTGAAGTTGTCAAGACTCTTGTGGAAAAATTTAGGGAGTTGATTTATGAAGCAGATGATATACTAGTTGACTGTGAAATTCATGCGGATTACCACAGAGATCCTAACCCTCTGATTACCAGTCTTCACAATGGCGACTTTCGTCATCGAACAAAGAGAAGACTGGAGGAAATTAATGAGGAAATTAGTGAGATGCAGAATACAATCTTTAACTACTGCCTTCCTTCCATGTTTAAGCAAATCAATGCGCCAGAGGGAAGTAACAAATGTGCCACCAACAGCCGGTGGACTTCCTCTATACTAATTAAATCCGAGATTGTGGGCCTGATCAGAGATGTAAGACAGATAAAAGAATGGATCCTTGCAAAAAACGATGAGTTACACCTAGTTGCGATTGCGGGCATGGGAGGTTTGGGAAAGACAACCCTTGCGAAGAAGGTATTTAACGATAAACAAGTACGTGCTCATTTTAAGAAGAGGATTTGGGTTTCTGTCTCTAAGCCTGTTGACGTGGTGAGAATCATGAAGACCATCTTGCAAGAGTTAAGTATCACAGACTATAGTAGTGACTCTTATCCGGCAACATTACTGCTAAAAATCAAAGAAGCTCTCAACAAAACAACGTATCTTATCATTATGGATGATGTATGGGGCATTGAAAAAGGCTGGTGGGCACAGATGCTTAATGGATTAACACAAGATGGGAGATACAACAGTTGCATCATAATTACCACAAGAAATGAAGAAATTGCAAAGCGCATGGGAGTCGGAGAATTAAGAATTCACAGACCAAATCTCCTTAGTGATGAGGATAGTTGGTCATTGTTATGCAAAGTTGCATTCTCTACAGGAATCTGTCAGCATCACCAGTTACAAAAAGTGGGGAAACAAATTGCAAAGAAATGTGGTGGCCTCCCTCTAGCAATCAAGGCAATAGGAGGGTTGTTGTCAACAAAATCAAGCTCCCTATCTGAGTGGAAGAAGATTTTTGATGATTTTCGTGATAAATTGGCAGAGGTTAGTGCGGATACTGATGATTCCGTAGTTGCTTCTCTACAACTTAGTTATGATGATTTACCTAGTCGTCTGAAGCAGTGTATACTATGTTTTTCAATTTATCCTGAAGATTTCCGAATAAGAGCTAAACAGTTGGTGTATTGGTGGGCTGGAGAAGGTTTTATTGTCCCAGGAGGTAACAGTAAAACAACACTTCAAGTAGCAAAAGACTGTTTTTCTGAATTATTCAGTAGATGCCTTATTGAACCTGTTGATGGTAGGGCAGTTGGCGATGACGATTTTTTTGAATGCAAGATGCATGATATGGTGCGGGATTTGATCATAATTGTCGCGAAGCAACAGGCATTTTGTAGCTTCGATGATGGCGACGGACTAGTATTTGATAAGGATACTCGTCATTTCGGCATTCCAAGAGGAGTCAGTATTCCCAGTACAGAATTTACCAATTCCAAGATTCGAGCCATGATACTATTAGATATGCTCAGTCCTTTCCAAACCTGGAAACAGAACTATAACTTAACAAAGGTCGATTCTCTGAGGGTGCTAGATCTCAGTTTTTGTAATCTGCAACCAATTCACGAGTTAGTAGAATGGATCAAATCACAGAAGCGCCTCACATATCTCAACCTTCATAGTACATCTTCAAGAGCAACCATGCCAGATTTTTTCAAATATCTCCCAAACCTCCAATATTTGATTATAAGTTGTAACAGTTATTTAAAGAGGATCTCCGTATCTTCTTTGCGAAAACTGATAGTTTTGGATCTATCACATTGTTATAAACTAGAATGCCCGGAGGGATTGGGAAATCTCATTAACCTTGAAGAGTTATCCGGTTTAAAGCTAGGAAGTTCAAGTGCTAGACTTCCAGATATTATCAACTTGCCCAAACTTAGAGTGCTAAGGCTAAGTACTGCGGGAGCTCCAAATGTTGATATGTTCAGACGTGACATGTGTGTACTCTCACAACTAGGTAATCTCCAGGTTTTATATATTAACTCTTTTTGTCCACTATGCCAGGAGGATATTAACAAGCAACTGGACCATCTTGAACCACCTGCATCTCTTGAAGAGTTATGTATTCATAATTACATGGGAGAAACTATGCCAGGATTTATCAAGCCAGAACTTCTACCAAAATTGCAGCACCTTACTATTAAGAATTCAAAACTGAAACACCTGACTCCTGACTTCTGGGGAACAAAAGAGAAAAGCTGGAACCTCGAGGCCTTATCTTTGATTGAATTGCCGAAGCTGGAAATGAATTGGGGGACTGTGAGACAAATGATGCCATTAATAAGTTATGCAGAGGTAAAAAAAGTGCCGATGTTGGAGTCTTTCCCTGGTAACATGTTTAAAATAAAATACAATGTTTGGAGGAAAATAGAAGAGGAAGATGCTAAACTTAGAGAAAATGCTGTGGATCTGATTGACGATGAGGACGAGGATGAGGACGAGGCAGAGCCTAGTCCCAAGAAGGAAAGAGTTACCTAGTTCTGTGGTGAGATGTTTAGTCTTAATCCTATCTTTAATTCAAGTTGTGTCTAGCGTGTTAGAGACTCATGAAGAGGTTTTTTCACTCGAAGGAGTTTTTCCTCGATCTAGTTCTCTTTGTTTTAGGAAAATAAGTTAGCTCGATTTTAAGTAGTAGAAATTCTATGTTATAAAAGTAAGGATCATCATTAATGAATAATAGTACAATATTGCTTTTTTTGTTTTTCTGAATCTTTGAGAGTTATCATTTTGTAGTCTAAAGTAGACATAATTGACCGGGCGTAAGGGGGCCTCCTGTATGTCGACTCCTTTTTAATTTGCCAGGAACGCTTCAATTGAAATTGGTTTTCAAATATTTATTTTTATTCCATCGCATTTCCTCAAATTTCCAAAACTTTCTTCCATTTTCTGTTATTCAATTATGTTTCTAATAGACACCCATTCTTATCAAACTCCGTCTAATCCACTGATTTTGGTTTAATTTGAAGCAATCGAGGGTGAAATCGATTCAGTTGATCAAATTTGATGGGGTATAAGTATAATTTGAGACCCCAAATCTTTGATTTAAAATCAATTTTGTGAAAGGATGATCAATGTTGATCCAATTTGATCTAATTAAATAAAACCTTTGGAAATTTGAATAGGCCACCATTTTTTTTTTGAAGGTTTTAGGTTCAAAAAATTGACAATTGATTCGTGTTTTGATTGAGTTGATGGTGTTTACCGGTAGTCGGAGGTTGTACCTCTTCGATTACTAAATCAATTTTGAAAATAAACGATCACTTCCTATTCAATTGAATCGATTAAAAAAAAAGTGTTGCGTGCAACCATATTTTAGCCCCACAGTGACAGTAAAAGGACTCCCTTCCGAAGAAGATGAATGATGGTCTACTATTAAAGAAGAAGCATGGCCCCTGGCGAGGCATTAAACTATTAGAGACTCCTGGAATGACACAAATAGGAAAAGAGATAGCTAGAAAATGTTGCGATTTGTCTCGTGCGGCAAGATCTATTTGGAGTCTAATGCATTCAAAAAATGTTGAAGGTTATAAACAGGGGAAACATATCGTTTGGTCCATTTATGTCTGGGCCTACATCATTCATTTGGTCCATAATAATTAAAAAAAACCAAACATACAATAATACCCTCCACTAACTGTTACCGCCAGAAACACAATAACTCCCTAAAAAAGTGTAAAACCTTCTCTCTCATTCAGTCTCTTCATCTTCCATTTTTAGAGAAAAACTGCAATCATTTCAATAATTGCTTCATCTTTTTCTTTTCATCTGAAAACCAAGAAAAAGAACAGATAACTAGTCGGAAAACAAAAAATTCATCTGCCGAAATCATTTCAATCTTCACAATCGAAATCAAAAATCAATCTTCGAAATAAGAAAAACAAAACTCAAAATCAAAAAACCTAGAAAAATTAGAGAAATCAAAACCCTAAAACGAGGAGATCGAGCAGAAATATAGTAGAATCATCTGCCGATGAAGAAGTTGAAGAAGGAAACAACCAATTATTTTTATTTGAATGAGTTAATCAAGTTGAAGAAGAACCAGTTTCAAAGAAACCGAAATCAAAAGAACCAGCGAAAGGTACAAAAAACCCTAATTCGAAGTACTAGAAGTTGATTTTTGATGTTTTATTGTTCTTCTGAAGTTGAATTTTCATATGAATGCATATGAATCATGTTTTATGCTATCTGCATGTTGATTTCAGTTATATTCAGTTATAGGTAGGGCATATCTTGTCGGAGTTTATTTTGTTGAATGAAGTTGTAAATCTATTTGATGAAGTTGTAAAATGAAGTTGTTAATCGCATATATCTTGCCAGAGTTCATCCTTTAGAATGAAGTTGTAGATCTATTTGATGTTTGATGAATAATAGGTCTTTCTTTGACTTAGTTCATTTTGTACAATGAAACTTTTTTTTCTTTGATGTTTCCTGGACTTCATTTTCTAGAATGAAGTCTAGAAAATTTGTAGATTTGGATGTTACAGTTCATAGAATGAACTTCATTTTGTAGAATGAAACATGTTTATTCTTTGATGTTTGATGGAATTTATTTTCAAGAATGATTTTAGCAATTGCTATCCTTTTTCTTTTTATTTTTGTCTTTTTTAATTTCCTAGAATTTTGATTTCTTATCAGGTAGAATCCATGAAATAATATTAAAAAAAAACAACGAGATTCCGGCTGAATTTTAGCCGAAGTTAACCGATTCCGACGAGTTTCCCGATGATAATTCATCTCAGCGAAAATATCGATATCGGCTTCTCTTTGGCCGAAAACAGAAAAATCGCCGAGAACTAGGCCGAGATTGACTACATTGAACAAACCCACAGAAGTCCCAAATGGAAGAAGCATTTTTTGGGGACTACTCCAAAATGGTGGGGGGCCTACTATTTGATAGGATATCTACCCTAAATTTTTAAGGGGTGTCCTAAAGTGCGGAAGTGACTAATCTACCCTTAACCTAATTTAATATAAAACCAATCTAATAACCACCTATATATATATATATATATATATATATATATAACCACCACCTCATCCCACCACCGTCTTCCACCGCCACCAACTCCGACTACCACCATAAACATATATATCGCTTAATTTAAATCATTAACATAGATATTCTCGCAAACCCATTACTTGTCATTCGTTTTTAGTTGAAAAAATGAGTAGTAATCATTAAAATGAGTAGAAAATGGAAGTTGCAGAGAGAAGTTCGGTTAGGAATTATCTGAAACACTTTGTCGAACTAGCCAAACTTAGCTTTAATGGAGTTTTTTATTTCGGAAAAAAGTTCGGTTACCTTGTAAAAAAAAATTCCCAGCCGAACTTTTATTTCGGTTACGTCGCAACTTTTTTTCTTTTTTTTCCTAGCCAAAAAAGTCGCAATTTTTTTCTCCTAACCGAACTTTTAATTCGGTCATGTCGCAACTTTTTTTCTTTTTTTTACTAGCCGAACTTTTAGTTCGGTTACGTCGCAATTTTTTTCTCCAAACCGAACTTTTCTCTGAAAAACTATATATTGAGTTTGGTTACATCGATTTTTTTTTCCCAGACGAACTTTTAGTTCGGTTACGTCGCAACTTTTTTTCCTAGACGAATTTTTCTCTGAAAGCAAAAACTCCATTAAAGATGAAAAACCTCCACTAAAATGGAGTTCGATTACCTGCATCTTCTGAACTAAGTAACCGAACTCTACATTCTAAACAGTTCAGTTACGTCGCAAGGCAGGTTAGGTAACCGAACCACTTTGACCTAGCCGAAATTTCTTCCTGAAATTTTCGATGTTTCCATTTTTTGCACAATTCAAGCTACATTGACTAAATTTGAGAATTACATGAGTACCCATAACTTCATCTTCTGGTTGTGGTTGATAAAATCCATCATTTGGTTCGTCACATTGAGTTTGGGGAAGATTTTTTTGGGTTCTTTGTTCATCTTTTGTTCTTCTTTCTCCCAATATTTCTGATTCTAACAAACCTATCATATTGTTAACTCACTAATCACTAACTAATTATTACACTAACACTAAGAAATCATTACATTAACACTAATTTGAGTTTCAAGGGCTTTTTTGGTATTAACAAAAAATTAGGATAAGGGATGACCCAACTTTACTTCCACTGTCCACCCATAGTAGTCCCCCCACAAAAAGGGAGTAGTCCCTAAAAAATCGTTCAAATGGAAAACCCACGGAAGCCAAATGGATGAAGACTAAGTCAACCCAATCTCAAAAGCGAAAATTAGGCGCAGGCCCAAAAAAAAATATTTTCTTACCGTCAGGCCCATAATTAATTTTGGATACGGTCGCACCCAATTTTTTTTAGAAATGCATAGTTACTCTATTACCCTCAGCGGTTTCGTCAGTTTCATTAACTGTTGTACGGTCAGAACATTTATTATTTTTTCACCGGTTTCTTCTCTTCTCAGCAGTTTCTTTTCTCCTCCTCCAAAAACTCTGTAACGGATTTTCAGAGTAAATTTCTTCTCCATTTAGAGTATAAAATCAATTTCATACTCTAAAAAACAAACCTAGAAACCACTTACAGTTTATTAAGTTGAAATTACAAACCCTAGAAACAACATTTCGACAAAAATGAACGAAACACAAACACAATCAGGTTAACAACATTTTATTTTCCTTTGATACTTTCATTTTCTTCTTATATTATTTTAACATCTTTTTTATCACTTTCTTTTTCTTTGATTTTAACATCATTTTTACTTGTTGATTTTGAATATGAAAAAGGAGAAACAGATAGTGACAGACCACTGATGGAGATAAAAATAAAGGCAAAGCAAGATTCTGTGAAGAAGATAAAGGAAGTATCTGGTATGCATCCACAATAGGTCATGTGTTTTACTTTTAAATAACATATGTTATGCACGAAAAATAAATGTGCACAATCAGTTATGTAGATGCATAACAAGTTATGCAGTACAAAATAAATATGCATAACAAGTTATGCAGTACAAAAAAAATGTGCATAACTAGTTAGCAGATGCATAACAAGTTATACAGTACGAAAAATAATTGTGCATAATCAGTTATGCAGATGCATAACTTGTTATGTGGCACAAAATAAATGTGCATAACTAGTTATGAAGATGCATAACAAGTTATGCAGTACAAAAAAAATATGCATAACTAGTTATGCAGTACAAAGAATATGTGCATAACTAGTTAAGCAGGTACATAACTTGTTATGTGGCACAAAATAAATGTGCATAACCATTTATGCAGATGCATAACAAGTTATGCAGTACGAAAAATAATTGTGCATAACCAGTTGTGCAGATGCATAAGGCATCATGCAGTACAAAACAATGTGCATAACTAGTTATGAAGATGCATCAAAGTTTATGCTTATCATAAATCACTGCATCAAATGTCATGCTTAGAAAAGTTACTGAATAACTTAACTTATGATACATCAACTAAGGAAAAAAAGAAAGCAAAGAAAGCTTTACCAACTAAAGTTTTGGATGAAAAACAAGTGAATGAGGAGGATGATACAGATGATGACGAAGAACCAGATGATGGCGAATCTGGTAAGATTTGCTTGTATCTTTATTTTGATTTATTGTTTGTTTGGTGTGATTGATCTCTCAAACTTATAAATAAATGCATAACATCTTATGCATGTGCATGTCTTGGGTACTGTATGCATAAGATGTTATGCATGTGTACTTTTTAATGCATAACAAGTTATGCAGAAGTAATAATATGCTGAATTATGCAGTTAAAACTGCTTGGGTAAGATTAATTGCTTAGTATCTTTTGTGTTGATTTTGTCTGTTGCAGTCAAACAAGTTTCTGATAATAGGAAGAAAAGAAAAAGACGTGAACCCAAACAAACAGAATACCTGAATAAGAAAGAAAAGGAGAATCAAGGTGGAAGACCCGAAAGTGAACAAGAATAAGAAGAACCTTCTATAACTGGTTATATGCTGCAAACATTTCATACTTGGATGGTAAGAGCAACCAGCTGATGGATGAGGTCCTTCTATCATATGACCATGATGATTTGAGTCAGCATTCATTCAAGGTTTCCGAAAACAAGTCTATACAGTCAACGACTAGTGAGCTTGCTGTTATTTTTCAGATACCAAGAGTTAAAGAAAACAGAGGAAGAGATATTCTGACTTCAAAAGAAGAGATAGGGCTGACTCAGTCACTTTCCCTCGTCAAGCAATTCCCATGCAAAACAAGGGCAGGTGTTGTGACTAAAAACCCCCAAAGCCCAAGTAACAAAGGTGTGGATAGATGATATTGAAAGGCTGTTGATGGAAAAACTTGATCAGAAAAGTCATGAAGAGGAAGTTGTCTCCTTTGCATGCCTTTACATGCTAGTCGTTTTGTTCTTTTGTCGATCAATGGGAGACTCACTGGACGTCTCATATGTTGGTTTGGTGAAGGATTTGGAAACCATGTATTCTGTATCTTTTCCTAATCTAATTCACCAACACCTGATGGACGGCATCAAGACTGTGAAAAGAGACAATCTTCTCATCAGGAATTGCGGTGGTTGCACTGTATATTCTCTTGTGAGTTAGTTTGTTTTTTTTTTTTAACTTTTTTTTTAAGTTATGCAGTACCAAAAAAATCTGCATAGCTAGTTATGAAGTACAAAAAATGTGCATAACTAGTTATGCAAGACAAAAGAAAAGTGCATAACTAGTTATGCAGTACAAAATGTGCATAACAAGTTACGTAGTACAAAAAAAATGTACATAATATCTTATTAGTTATTGTTTTTTCCAGCTTTGGTTGGCTGAGCACTCTAACATAGCTGAGATATCATCATCCGACATTGTCAAGGTCAATCCCACTGTTACACCAAGAGCTGCAAGGTGGGACTTTGCAGCAATGAAGAAAGCAATGCTCAAGAAGCATATTTCAAATTAGAGGTACTTGTTTATGAACCTTAATAATGAATGCATAATAAGTTATGCTCCTTAATAAGTAATTTCATAACATCTTATGCAGCAAAAAATTGCGAATGCCTGACCAGTTATGCATTGTTTAAAAAACTGCATAACATCATCATCTGCAGCATCTTCAAGAGTAGAAGTAGTATTGCAGTATTTCATCATGATAGACTTCTTTTCCTGAATTTCCAACAGCGAGTCTTCTCTACTTCTCTGATGCATGCACCATAAGAAAACAACTTTCACAAAACTAAATCTGGTTACCTCTTTCCTTGGGCGCTTAAGAGAATCCACCTCTTTCATTGGGCGCTTAATAAAATCCATGGCTAGCTTGGTCAACTTCCAAGTTCACTCACTTTTGATGTAGTAAATTCTAGACATTGTTCGGAAATCTCCCCCAGCACCAAGTACCCAAAGATTGGACAACACTGCCTGCAAAGACCCTAATGGCGTAAATGGATTTGATGCCTAAGTTGTTGGATCTGCATAAGATGATGGGTGTACAATATATTGCGTGTAATAAGTGTAGGATCATGTTGTTGATCGTGTGAACCATGCATATAAGATTTTTATGCATCTCCAAAAATTAAATGCATTATCTGTTATGCATTGTTTAGAGTAGTTGCATAACTTGTTATGCATATAAAATGTCATATTATATTTGTTTCGCATTCCCTACATCACACATTGTTTAAATGCATAACATCTTATGCAGATCCAACATTAAATGCATGACATGTTATGCATTGTTTAGAGTATCTGCATAACTTGTTATGCATTTAAAATGTCTTATTATATTTGTTACGCATTACCTGCATCACACATTGTTTAAATGCATAACATCTTATGCAGATCCAACATTAAATGCATGACCTATTATGCATTGTTTAGAGTAGCTACATAACTTGTTATGCTTTTAAAAAGTGTTATTATATTTTTTAAGCATTCCATTCATCACACATTATTTTAATACATAACATCTTATGCAGATCAAATATGAAATGCATGATCTGTTATGCATTGTTTTGAGTAGCTGCATAACCTGTTATGCATGTAAAAAGTTATGCATTCCCTGATGAGTGTTATTAAATCATGTTGCAGTTTCAAGAGAACTTTAGAGATTAGTACAGTGGAGTGGAATTGGAATTCTGTGAACCAAGAGAACCAAGAAAAAGGTCAGCTATATTTGAACTCGTTGCAATGAATCTTGAAGAGAACATGGACAAGTATGAAGAAGCATTTCAGGATGCTTTACAAATCATTGAAGAAGAGAAGCTTCCTGATAGTCCTGGAGCAAGGTTGAAGATTATTCAAGCAAAGCTGAAAGACATGAAGAAGACTCAGGAGACATATAGACAGACTACAGGAGACTTCAATTCTCAGATGTATGAATATGTGAAGATGTTGCTTGTTGATTTAGGCATAAATGAGGTGCAGGAAGAGTCGTCAGGTGGCCCTAGCTTCGATCCATCATCAGTTGATACTATTGTCCCACTCTGTCAAAATTTTCCAAGGAATCAGATACTTGTTGAAGTGGTATCTTCAACTGAACCACTGGTAGCTCTCTAAAAGAGTCACAAAAATTATAACCGCAAGTGCACGGCGTCGAAAGTGGCAAATGTGCAAGTACGGGTCGATCCACAGAGACTTGGGGATGTGTTGAGATTCTCCTAAGCTAATTCTATATGCAAGGCAGTGACAAAAGATAACTGCGAGATGTTGGCAGGAAGCAAAGCAAGTGACTAAGAATGACAGTGGAAAAAGTAGTGAAGAAAATGAAAACAGTGGGAATGGAAGTGTGATTCTAGGGTTAAGATTTCCCTTTCACCTAGCTAGTTCACCTAAGTTAAATCCTTGTCATGTGGCTAGTTAACTACCTAAAATCCTTAGATTAACCCCTAGCATTGCCTATCTGATTAAAGCATAAACAATCACAGGTCACTTAGGGTCTAGGTCTCTAACTAATATGGCTTTGTTAATCCCTCAGACTATCACTGACTCCTAGCATTAATGGTCTGTTTAAAGCACCACTAATCACAAGCCAGTGAACCCTTGGAAAGTCACTAACCTAACTGTTTTGAGCTCAACGGGGACTAACTCAAATGGCTAACCATTTGTCTCAAGGGTCTTCTCACCCTAGTGATGGATCAGAACATGCTGGAGTTAGGAGCTTTCATGTTGTCAAGCATTAAGACTCAAAACAAGAACATATAAGTAAACAGGGGAATTACAGGACTAACAGTAGAAGATTCACAAGACAACAAACAATTGAACATTCACACAACACACATTAACAGTGGATAAGAAGAAGATATGCAATGAAATTAACCCAATTAGGGGGAACTAGGATGACCCAAGAACAGTTTTTGCATTCTCTACAACTTCCCTTTTATAGCTTACATCAAATCCATAATTTCACAAAACCCTAAAATTTGCAAACCCTAACTTTTGGGGAAAATCAAATTCGACATACCCATGTGTAAATTGGCTTCGACCCATGCTTCTTGATGTCCCTCTGATGCTCTTCCTGCTCCAATTGAAGTACTGCAACCCTAGCTCGAGTTGTTTCATCAACTCCACACCTAGGTCAGAGAGATGTGGGTTTGGGGAAACGACTAGGCTAGGAAGAGAAAACTGTGGTACGTACGGGTTTTGGTAGAGGCGGAGAGGGGTGTAGTGAAGCTCGAGGAGCAGCAGTTGCAGGCTGCCATGGTCGGGTGGAAGGAGGAGATGGCAGAGTTTTCTCTGCAGACGGAGTGGAGGAGAAGAACTCGATGTTTGGGAAGAAGGGTGTGTTTGGTTTAGGTCGATGGGTTCGATGGCTAAGGTGTTGAGCGGAATCATCTGAAGTTGATGCGCAGCGAGGAGATCCGTTGGATAATCACTTACTAATTGAATCGAACGGCACGATGTAAACAAGCTCTGAGCGACCGTTGGATTAAGTGATACAACGAAGCTGACGGCTCCAGATGGAGTTAGGTACTATGGTGTTTGACAGGAGCTTTGGATTTTGATGCACAATGATGAGACGGCCGTTGGATGATGGATCCAATCTGACGGCTCTCATGGAAATGGGTATGGATAATAGAAATGGATTTGGGTAAGGGTTTTGGGTCTTGGGTATGCCAAGCCCATATCTTCTTTAAGAACAATTCTTCCTCTTCAAGCCCACTTCTAGTTGATCCGGCTCTTGCAAACATCATTCTTCGCTTCCTCCTAGCGGGAGTCTTTGCCGCTCCTTTGCTCTTTTCGCTCCGTGAGTTAACCAGGCTTTATTTAGTACCTAAAAATGCAAAATTAATTAAGAAAAGTATTTATTCTTGAAAACAACGAAAACACAGAATATGGGATAAAATGTAAAATTAATGCACAAAAGATGAGTTAAATGCCAAGAAAAATATATAGAAATATGCACTTTTTAGCACTCATCAAATACCCCCAAACCTGAATTTTACTTGTCCTCAAGTAAAACAAAACTAAGGAAATCCTACCTATACCACTGTCGCTGGTCTATCGAATGCATTTAGCGTATGCACTAAGCCTTTTAAACCACTAAGTGTCCCTAGTGGACGAGTGAAGTCTCGTGAAGGTTTGCTTAGAACGTACCTACAAAGTTCTAGGTCAAAATATAAGCTCAGATTCCATCAAATGTGATATGTGCAAGTCAGTTTAAGCTCACAGCAAAATGGAGATGTCAATCTAGCTATCAAAGGCACAATCCTAGCACTGATAACAAATAAAGACATGTGATAAGAGTGTAAAGTGTATCTACATATGTGTAAAGAAAGATCGGATGTTATGACTACTAATCACCAAGAGATAGTTTCTCAGGCTAAGAACCAAGGTCGAAATCTAGCTAGCTGTCCGGACTTTACGAGAATTGTGAATGAGTTGGAGGTATTTCACAATTACTCGCGTTGTACATCAATGGCATACACCCTTCCTTTCTTATTACAATAAAACACAAAAGATGACTCTTTACATGACTCTTATTTACATTGACTACTCTCTTTTATTTTTGGAACAAGAGAGGATGGAATTGATAAATACTTGATTGATTTTTTCATTTTTTTCATTCTTTTTTTTTTTTTTTTTTTTTTTTTTTTTTTTTTTTTTTTTTTGATAAGGAAACACTTTTGATACATATACAAAAGGAAACAAAAGATTACATGACACTTTGCAAGAGGTATCCCTTTTTGATGCACCCAGTTAAATTCGATGGTTGTTTTTCTTAATGTAACCTCCACCTTCTATCCCAACCAACCAAAGAACAAGCTAGTCAAGTTTCGTTCAGTATTCTAAAGTGATTGGCAACTAAAACTTCCGATAGAACACCTCAAGGATGAGGCTATACATGTATTGGTAGATCGTGCGCATGCAAATTTCTTATCACTATGTGAATTGTGCTAGAATCAGGGTGCCTAAATATCTAGACTAAGACTCCTAATAAAAATACATATTTGCACAAGAGTCAACATTTCAAGGTAAATGAGCTCCATTTTTATGATTTTTTTATCATTTTTTAATTTTTTATTTTGATTTTTTCATTTTTTTCAAAAAGAAGGAGTTCTTGTTTTCAATTATGGCATATTATCAAAGTATCTACTTTTCACCCCCAAACCTAAACTAAACATTGTCCTCAATGTTTCAAAATATGAACAAAATTATAATACAACATATGAAGAGGATCATGTTGAGTAGAGAAAAAGGAAAGAGAATACCCGATTTTGGCGAAAGCAATATTAGAACTCCGTTATTCAAGGCAAGAATCCAACATATGTCAGCCGAGATCATATTGGATTAACAAAATATATACAAAAGGAACAAAAGGGTTTTAAGAAATTTTATCTACTGTATTATATACAAAAATTTCACCATATACTAACAATCTAAAGAGTTGAGGATCAACCCAAAAGACAAAGTGTAGAGGTTTCAACAGCTTCACACAAATATAACAGGAAAGAAACGCAAGTGAAACTGTGAAACAAAATGAGCTACCCCCAAATCTGGATTTTTCAATGGATAAAATTTTGGAAACAAAATCTCGCAGTTTTGGGGGTTCATCATGTACAAGGTCTAACTCAAAGTGAATTGTGCTAGGGACGGGCAAACATGCTAATTCCAACTGTGGTTCCTCAAATGTATTATACTTAGAAGCAAAATAGTCCAAAAGGACTTGGGAAGCACACAGTTCCAAACCTAGATTAGGGACTCTCAGAAAAATCGGTTTGACAATATGGGTACTAACCAAATCTAGGTTGGGTGGAAGGCCAACATATTGTGACTTATGTAGGACGATAGGCACATCATTACTAATCACATCAACATCTCCTAAGTCTTCTACACGTGTCACAACATGCTCACAATCATCAAACAAATTGGCAAGATCACAATCAGAGTCATCAACATCATCAACAAATTTATTCACATGCATCGGCAAATCAGGAGAAATATCACAATGTGACCTAGGTAGAGAATAAGACACATCAAATATATTTTCATGCATATTAGCATTAGTGTCTACAGAAGATTCAACTATTCCTATGTCATGCTCATCTTCGCAGAATAATTGTACGAATCCCATGTCAATATCAAAATCATATGAATTACAATGAGTATTAGAAAAAACAACATTCATGAAGGTCGAGGGCGAGAAGCCATATGTTATTGAACCAACAGGTTCCACAATATTTGATGAGTGCCAAATATTGTATATATTTATCCCTTTTTGTTGGCATTTTAACTCATCTTTTATGCATTAATTCTACATTTTATCCCATATTCTGTATTTTCATTGTTTTCAAGAATAAATATTTTTATTAATTAATTTTGCATTTTTAGGTAATAAATAAAGTTTGGATGAGTCGCGGAGCGAAAATAGCAGAAAAGTAGTGAAAAGCCGGGAGAAATTACGCAAGGAAGCCGCGAAGAATGGTGCGCACAACCTCATTTTCTACACACAAAAGCGCCTCCGTTCTCAGCCATCAGATCATTTCTCAGAAGCATCCGACGGTCGCTCCTTGCTGAGCATCAAAATCTGATGTCTCTGCCAAGCACCACAGCGCTGAAATTCCAAGCCTTCAGATTAGATGGTAGTTGAATCCAACAGTCGCTCCCTTGCTGCGCATCGAAGTTTGATATACCCGCCTAACACTACAGTACCTAACTCCATCTGGCATCGTTGATTTCGTTGTATCATATAATCCAACGGTCGCTCATCGCTTGCCTCCACATCACCGTCCGATCTACCTACCAGCTTCGCATCCAATGACTCAGCGTTGCAGAACATCAAATTCGATGGACCCATCTAACACCCTAGCGACCGAGCACCTACACCCCAACCAAACGGACCCTTCCTTCCCAAACCATCGAACCCTTTCTTCACCACCATACCCTGTTTGCAGAGCCTTCCCCTTCCACCGTACACCACCACCTTCTCCACCTCTGTCACCATCATCTCTACCACCTAACCTCCACCAAATCACCACCAAACACCACCTACACGCCGTAGCTACCTCCCCTACCTCTATAGCCATCTAACTTATTGATTTTTCACCACTGAAACCCTAGGTGATAAATCAATAAACTAGGTGAGGCTATAAGACGTAATTGAAGCATGGGAATGGAGCAGGAGACTGAGGAGAAGAATGGGTCGAAAGAAGACTCGTCAAATCACATGTTAGGTGAGTTTAATTCCAAACCCTAATTTCAACTGTTTTGGGAATTTTTGAGGGAATTGTGTAAAACCCTAATTTGAGGGAATTGGGTATAAATAGAAGCTTTGGGGTGTTGTAAAAACCATGTTGGGACTAGCCCACATCCAGAACTTCCAAGTTCTGTTAACTGTTAACTTTAGTTCACTTTTAAATTTCAGTTCATTATCCATGTTTGTTTGTTGCTGTTTTGTTAATTTGTTTATGTTAAAATGTTGATGTTAATGTTAAAATGTGAATGTTTGTTTCACTGCATATGTTGTGTTCTGTTAAAAATTACTGTTAGTTCAGTTTCAGTTCATGTTGTTGTTTTTTTTCTTAGTTCAATTTGCTGTTCTGTTAAGTGTTCATGTTAGTTTAAATGTCACTGTTAACATGAAGGAATGCTAGGCTAGGTATCTGTGAAGCAATGTGCTAATTGTGCAATGGCAAGAAATCAGTGCTCATAGCAAGCTGATTTTCTTGCCATTCCCTGTGTATGCTTAGGTTGTAGTGTTGATTGTGCATTGGGGGAAATTAGTGCTCACTAGTGACAATGAGCAAGCTAATTTTCCTCCCATTCTTTTAGTTTGCCTGTTTTCTGCCTAGCCTTGCTTCATTTCAGTTTCTTTATCACCCCTGCCCTTGGCTTAGGACTTGGTTCATTTCTATTGTTGTTGTTTAGTTCTTTGCTGATAGTCATTGTCATGTTTTATTTACTGCATTGTCTTTGCTTTATTGACTTGTTTTGTTGTTGCCTCTCATGCATTTGCACTGCTTTGCTGCACTGCTTTGCTGCACTTGCATTGCCTTTGCTGCACTGTTTTCTTTGCATTGCTCCTGCTGTTACTGCACTGCAGTGCTGCTACCTTTCTTCCCTTGCAGCTGCTGCTGCTGCTTTCTGCAGTTCCTGCTGCAGTTCCATTCTGTTGCCTTCCTTTCTGCTACACTGCAGCTGCCTCTGCAACTGCTGCTGCCTTGTCTGTTGCTGTCAAGCAAGCTACTACTTGCACCTGCCAAGCCAAGTCCAGCTCCTGCTGCCTGCCAAAGCCAGCTGAGCCCAATCTGGTTCACTATCAAGTCCAAAGCTCAATTCAAACTGAAGCCCAATTCAGTCAACTGTGGGCTTAACCAAAGCCCAGTTGTTTAAGACCAAAGCCCAAATTCATTAAGGCCCAATCCAATTCAGGCTTAATCAAAAGCCTAAGTTTAAGGCCTAAGCCCACTTGCACTTCAAAGACCAAACTGAGCCCATGCTCAGTTCCTTTTATTGTGAACAAACCCATTAGCACTCAAAGCCCAATTTAAGCCAAAAGGCTTCAAAACCCAACAACAATTTAGGAACCCAATTAGCTAAAACACTTCCAAAACACACCCGATCTCTGTGGATCGACCCGTACTTGCACGAGCTACAACTGACGACCGTGCACTTGCGGTATTACTGTAGGCCCCCGTTTTTATTGCGCTATTTTACATATCCCGCCACCAAGTTTTTGGCGCCGTGCATATTTTCCGGCCTACCAAGTTTTTGGCGCCGCGCCGGGGATTGGTGCTGTGTTTTATCTGTGTTTTTTTAGCTATTTGTATTTCATTTCATAGCATTTGCATCTGCATCTGCTTCATTTCATTTGCTGTTGGACCTGCTGATTCTGAACCTGTTTTTCCTCTGCTGGGACGCCACCAAGGAAAAGAACCAAAACCCAAC
Source organism: Papaver somniferum (assembly GCF_003573695.1). Classification (NCBI taxonomy): domain Eukaryota; kingdom Viridiplantae; phylum Streptophyta; class Magnoliopsida; order Ranunculales; family Papaveraceae; genus Papaver; species Papaver somniferum. Next base: position 203,198,851 of record NC_039366.1, on the reverse strand, counting down.
TGGGTTTTTGCAACAATATCAGAGCAGCTGGGCTGTGCTAAAAAGGTAAGCCTAAACCCATTCATTGAGAGAACCCAACCTGTGGGCTTCCAAATTTTTTAATTGTGGGCTTGTAATAATTAACCCAATTTTTTTGGGCTTTTTATTTTTCTATTTTGGGTTTGTAATAATTTATTTGTGGGCTTGTATTTATTTTTTGTGGGCTTGTTTAAATTCTTTCATTGGACTTGTATTTTGAACTCTGGGTTTAAACCCAGCTGAGCTTGTAAGCATCAATTGGACTTGTATTCCACTCGAAAGTGGACCTCGAAACCAAAGTTTTAAAACAAACGTCGGGCCTTAACCAACTGGGCCAAATTAAACTTTCAAAATTAAAACTTAGTGTTTCGTGGGCCGCAGCCTTCCATCCATTTCATTAGAGGCTTGCACAGTGGGCTTGCTCCCATACAAAAACCAAATTTTATTTTATTTAAAAAAAAAAAAAAAAAAAAAAAAAAAAAAACCTTTTGTTCCTTTTGTATATATTTTGCTAATCCAATTTGATCTCGGCTAAAATATGTTGGATTTTTGCCTTGAATAACGGAGTTTTAATTCTGCTTTCGCCGAAATCGGGTATTCTCTCTCCTTTTACTCTACTCAGCATGTCCCTTTCCATATGTTGCATTTTAATTCTTTCCATATTTTGAAACATTGAGGACAATGTTTAGTTTAGGTTTGGGGGTATAGAGTAGATACCACGATAATATAATTGCCATAATTGAAAACGAACTCCTTCTTTTTGAAAAAATTGAAAAATTCCAAAAAAAAATTGAAAAATCAAAATTCAAAAAAAAAAAAAAAATTGAAAAAAAAATAAAAATCATAAAATGGAGCTCATTTACCTTGAAATGTTGACTCTTGTGCAAATATGTATTTTTATTAGGAGTCTTAGTCTAGATATTTAGGCACCCTGATTCTAGCACAATTCACATAGTGATAAGAAATTTGCACGCGCACGATCTACCAATACATGTATGGCCTCGATCTTCAAGGTGTTGGATAGGAAGTTACGATTGCCAATCACTTTAGAATACTGAACGAAACTTGACTAGCTTGTTCTTTGGTTGGTTGGGATAGAAGGTGGAGGTTACATTAAGAAAGACAACCATCGAATTTAACTGGGTGCATCAAAAAGGGCTACCTCTTGCAAAGTGTCATGTAATCTTTTGTTTCTTTTTGTATCAAAAGTGTTCCTTCAAAAAAAAAAAAAAAAAAAAAAAAAAAAAAAAAAAAAAAAAACGATGTATATATTCAGAAAAAAAAAAAAAAAAAAAAAAAAAAAAATATATCAGAAAAAAAAAAAAAAAAAAAAAAAAAAACAAAAAAATCAAGTATTTATCAATTCCATCATCTCTTGTTCCAAAAATAAAAGAGATTTGTCAATGTAAATAAGAGTCATGTAAATAGTCATCTTTTGTTTCATTGTAATAAGCAAGGAGGGTGTATGCCATTGATGTACAACGCGAGAAATTGTGAAATACCTCCAACTCATTCACAATTCTCGTAAAGTCCGGACAGCTAGCTAGATTTCGACCTCAGTTCTTAGCCTGAGAAACTATCTCTTGGTGATTAGTAGTCATGACTTCAGATCTTCCTTTACACATGTGTAGATACACTTTACACTCTTATCACATGTCTTTTTTTGTTATCAGTGCTAGGATTGTGCCTTCGATAGCTAGATTGACATCTCCATTTTGCTGTGAGCTTAACTGTTTTGCACATGTCACGTTTGATGGAATATGAGCTTATATTTTGTCCTTAGGTTTTGTAGGCACACCTCTGGTAAACCTTCACGAGACTTCAACTCGTCCACTAGGGACACTTAGTGGTTTAAAAGGCTTAGTGCATACGCTAAATGCATTCGAGAGACCAGCGACAGTGGTATAGGTAGGATTTCCTTAGTTTTGTTTTACTTGAGGACAAGTAAAATTCAGGTTTGGGGGTATTTGATGAGTCCTAAAAAGTGCATATTTCTATATATTTTTCTTGGCATTTAACTCATCTTTTGTGCATTAATTCTACATTTTATCCCATATTCTGTATTTTCATTGTTTTCAAGAATAAATATTTTTATTAATTAATTCTGCATTTTTAGGTAATAAATAAAGTTCGGATGAGTCGCGGAGCGAAAAGAGCAGAAAAGTAGTGAAAAGCCGGGAGAAATTACGCAAGGAAACCGCGAAGAATGGTGCGCACAACCTCATTTTCTACACACAAAATCGCCTCCGTTATCAGCCATCAGATCATTTCTCAGAAGCATCCGACGGTCGCTCCTTGCTGATCATCAAAATCTGATGTCTCTGCCAAGCACCACAGCGCTGAAATTCCAAGCCTTCAGATTAGATGGTAGTTGAATCCAACGGTCGCTCCCTTGCTGCGCATCGAAGTTTGATATACCCGCCTAACACTACAGTACCTAACTCCATCAAATACCGTTCATTTTGTTGTATCATATAATCCAACGGTCGCTCATCGCTTGCCTCCACATCACCGTCCGATCTACCTACCAGCTTCGCATCCAATGACTCAGCGTTGCAGAACATCAAATTCGATGGACCCATCTAACACCCTAGCGACCGAGCACCTACACCCCAACCAAACGGACCCTTCCTTCCCAAACCATCGAACCCTTTCTTCACCACCATACCCTGTTTGCAGAGCCTTCCCCTTCCACCGTACACCACCACCTTCTCCACCTCTGTCACCATCATCTCTACCACCTAACCTCCACCAAATCACCACCAAACACCACCTACACGCCGTAGCTACCTCCCCTACCTCTATAGCCATCTAACTTATTGATTTTTCACCACTGAAACCCTAGGTGATAAATCAATAAACTAGGTGAGGCTATAAGACGTAATTGAAGCATGGGAATGGAGCAGGAGACTGAGGAGAAGAATGGGTCGAAAGAAGACTCGTCAAATCACATGTTAGGTGAGTTTAATTCCAAACCCTAATTTCAACTGTTTTGGGAATTTTTGAGGGAATTGTGTAAAACCCTAATTTGAGGGAATTGGGTATAAATAGAAGCTTTGGGGTGTTGTAAAAACCATGTTGGGACTAGCCCACATCCAGAACTTCCAAGTTCTGTTAACTGTTAACTTTAGTTCACTTTTAAATTTCAGTTCATTATCCATGTTTGTTTGTTGCTGTTTTGTTAATTTGTTTATGTTAAAATGTTGATGTTAATGTTAAAATGTGAATGTTTGTTTCACTGCATATGTTGTGTTCTGTTAAAAATTACTGTTAGTTCAGTTTCAGTTCATGTTGTTGTTTTTTTTCTTAGTTCAATTTGCTGTTCTGTTAAGTGTTCATGTTAGTTTAAATGTCACTGTTAACATGAAGGAATGCTAGGCTAGGTATCTGTGAAGCAATGTGCTAATTGTGCAATGGCAAGAAATCAGTGCTCATAGCAAGCTGATTTTCTTGCCATTCCCTGTGTATGCTTAGGTTGTAGTGTTGATTGTGCATTGGGGGAAATTAGTGCTCACTAGTGACAATGAGCAAGCTAATTTTCCTCCCATTCTTTTAGTTTGCCTGTTTTCTGCCTAGCCTTGCTTCATTTCAGTTTCTTTATCACCCCTGCCCTTGGCTTAGGACTTGGTTCATTTCTATTGTTGTTGTTTAGTTCTTTGCTGATAGTCATTGTCATGTTTTATTTACTGCATTGTCTTTGCTTTATTGACTTGTTTTGTTGTTGCCTCTCATGCATTTGCACTGCTTTGCTGCACTGCTTTGCTGCACTTGCATTGCCTTTGCTGCACTGTTTTCTTTGCATTGCTCCTGCTGTTACTGCACTGCAGTGCTGCTACCTTTCTTCCCTTGCAGCTGCTGCTGCTGCTTTTCTGCAGTTCCTGCTGCAGTTCCATTCTGTTGCCTTCCTTTCTGCTACACTGCAGCTGCCTCTGCAACTGCTGCTGCCTTGTCTGTTGCTGTCAAGCAAGCTACTACTTGCACCTGCCAAGCCAAGTCCAGCTCCTGCTGCCTGCCAAAGCCAGCTGAGCCCAATCTGGTTCACTATCAAGTCCAAAGCTCAATTCAAACTGAAGCCCAATTCAGTCAACTGTGGGCTTAACCAAAGCCCAGTTGTTTAAGACCAAAGCCCAAATTCATTAAGGCCCAATCCAATTCAGGCTTAATCAAAAGCCTAAGTTTAAGGCCTAAGCCCACTTGCACTTCAAAGACCAAACTGAGCCCATGCTCAGTTCCTTTTATTGTGAACAAACCCATTAGCACTCAAAGCCCAATTTAAGCCAAAAGGCTTCAAAACCCAACAACAATTTAGGAACCCAATTAGCTAAAACACTTCCAAAACACACCCGATCTCTGTGGATCGACCCGTACTTGCACGAGCTACAACTGACGACCGTGCACTTGCGGTATTACTGTAGGCCCCCGTTTTTATTGCGCTTAATTTTACATATCCCAAAGCCTACCAAGTTTTTGGCGCCGTTGCCGGGGATCATTTTTTACACCTCTTCAAGGCCTACCAATATTTTCATGTTCTTCTAACATATCATCATAATCATCATCATGGTAGCATGCATATTGGTCCTCATTAACAGTGGTGGTGTCATTAGTCGATTCATGTTCCTCTAAATTAGGTTCATATTCAACATCATTTACATGAATGGGACTAGACACTTCATTAGGGACAGCATACATTTCCTCATGAATTTCCTCATTTTGTAGGTGAAGCAAAATCTGATCTAAATATGCATGAATTCGTGATGTAGATCTATCAAAGTTTTGCTTGCTGAGTCTGAGAGCTTCTGTGGTGGAGTCTAAATTCATGGGAGTACAAAATTCTTCATGTTCAAATTGTGGTGAATGATACATGTGTGCATGGTCATTAGGGTTTACAAAATATTGATCGCAACCCTCAAAGGATTGACTATGGTCCCAATGACTACCATTCTCACAATTTATGGGTATTTCATACCTTGGATTTTCTCTAGATTGCCTAAAATTATGCAAAATATGACAATTCTCAACAGGGTGGTCTAAATTACCACATGCGGGACATGCATAGATTTCAGGTTGCCTAAGAAAATTAGATGTGACAGATTCCTCATGTGATTGCATTTCTAAAGCTGCGATTCGAGCTTCTAGTTGATCGATCAGTGATGATTATGTGAGTGAGGCACTAGCAAAATGTTCATTTTCACGTTGTGGTGAATGATGCATGTGTGAATAGTTATTAGGGTTCATGTATGGAGGCTCGGGACTTTGAAAATGTCCATAATAATTCCTATAACTATTGACATCATGGTCTATGGGAGGTTCATAACGTGGAGTATGTCCATACGCAAGTTCTCTAAGGGATTTGTTGTATTCCCCAACTGTAGACCAAGATCTAGACATGATTTGGCTCAAAAGCTAAGTAACTATGTTACAAAGCACAAAATTTGGTTTTTAATGGGTTTGGATTTTTGGGAAAAATTTGGTTTTTATGGGTAACATTTGGTTTTGTCGGGTTTGAAAAAGAAATTTGGTTTTTAATGGGTTTTAGAAAATTTGGACTTAATGGGAAAAGAAAACACTTTGGTTTACTGGGTTTTGAAAATTTGGATTTTAGTATTGGGAGCAAGAATTTTGGTTTTAGTGTTGGGAGCAAGCCCACATTGGTGGGAGAAATTGCTTTGCCAAGGGAAGGTGAACTAAGCCCACAATGTGTATGCAAACTGAAGCCCAATGTAGCTTTTGAAATAGCCCAACTGTTGCTTGTTTGGTCTGAGGCCCAGTTGGGCCTTTAAAAGTTCAGTTTTTCTAATTTAAAACTACAGGCCCAAATCAATCTAACACCACAAGCCCACAAGCAATTAAACAAACAAGCCCACAAGAAATTAATTACAAACCCAACAGAAAAATGGAAAAAATTATTACAAGCCCACAAATTAAAAATGGAAGCCCACAGGTTGGGTTCTCTTAATGGGTTTAGGCTTACTTGCTTAAGCACAGCCCAGCTGCTCAGTTTGGTTGCAAAAGCCCAGTTGGGCTTTGGATCATCCTAAGCTTTTGTCTTTGTTGAGGCCCAGTTGGGCTTGGCTTATGAATGGCAGCAGCACCACTTCAGGCCTAGCAGCAGGAGCAGATCAGCAGCAGCAGCAACAGCACAACAGCAGGCTTTGCAGGTTCACAGGGTCACAGCAGAGCAACAGGTGCAGAAGGCAGCAGCAGTTAGCAGCAACAGGAAGCAACATGGGCCACAGCAGCTCAGCAGCAGTCTTGGCCTGGCACAAGTAGGAGCACCACAGCAGCACAAGCACAGCAGCTCAGCAGGAGAGCAGGAGTACAGCAAGCACAGGAGCAGCAGTAGCAGCAGCTCCACAGCAAAAGCAGCAGGATAGGCAGGTACCTGCTGGCTCAAAGCAGAAAGTGAGTAAAGATGCAAGCTATGATGCATGAATGTAAGTGAACAATATGCAAATGAGTATGCAATGCAGGGAAAGATGCAAATGCAATGAACTATGATGCAAATATGAAGATGAAAGTGAATGCAACAAAACAGCAAAGAACAACTCAACACACAGCGCCAAGTCCCCGGCAGCGGCGCCAAAAACTTGGTAGCTCTCTAAAAGAGTCACAGAAATTATAACCGCAAGTGCACGGCGTCGAAAGTGGCAAATGTGCAAGTACAGGTCGATCCACAGAGACTTGGGGATGTGTTGAGATTCTCCTAAGCTATATGCAAGGCAGTGACAAAAGATAACTGCGAGATGTTGGCAGGAAGCAAAGCAAGTGACTAAGAATGACAGTGGAAAAAGTAGTGAAGAAAATGAAAACAGTGGGAATGGAAGTGTGATTCTAGGGTTAAGATTTCCCTTTCACCTAGCTAGTTCACCTAAGTTAAATCCTTGTCATGTGGCTAGTTAACTACCTAAAATCCTTAGATTAACCCCTAGCATTGCCTATCTGATTAAAGCATAAACAATCACATGTCACTTAGGGTCTAGGTCTCTAACTAATATGGATTTGTTAATCCCTCAGACTATCACTGACTCCTAGCATTAGTGGTCTGTTTAAAGCACCACTAATCACAAGCCAGTGAACCCTTGGAAAGTCACTAACCTAACTGTTTTGAGCTCAACAGGGACTAACTCAAATGGCTAACCATTTGTCTCAAGGGTCTTCTCACCCTAGTGATGGATCAGAACATGCTGGAGTTAGGAGCTTTCATGTTGTCAAGCATTAAGACTCAAAACAAGAACATATAAGTAAACAGGGGAATTACAGGACTAACAGTAGAAGATTCACAAGACAACAAACAATTGAACATTCACACAACACACATTAACAGTGGATAAGAAGAAGATATGCAATGAAATTAACCCAATTAGGGGGAACTAGGATGACCCAAGAACAGTTTTTGCATTCTCTACAGCTTCCCTTTTATAGCTTACATCAAATCCCTAATTTCACAAAACCCTAAAATTTGCAAACCCTAACTTTTGGGGAAAATCAAATTCGACATACCCATGTGTGAATTGGATTCGACCCATGCTTCTTGATGTCCCTCTGATGCTCTTCCTGCTCCAATTGAAGTACTGCAACCCTAGCTCGAGTTGTTTCATCAACTCCACACCTAGGTCAGAGAGATGTGGGTTTGGGGAAACGACTAGGCTAGGAAGAGAAAACTGTGGTACGTACGGGTTTTGGTAGAGGCGGAGAGGGGTGTAGTGAAGCTCGAGGAGCAGCAGTTGCAGGCTGCCATGGTCGGGTGGAAGGAGGAGATGGCAGAGTTTTCTCTGCAGACGGAGTGGAGGAGAAGAACTCGATGTTTGGGAAGAAGGGTGTGTTTGGTTTAGGTCGATGGGTTCGATGGCTAAGGTGTTGATCGGAATCATCTGAAGTTGATGCGCAGCGAGGAGATCCGTTGGATAATCACTTACTAATTGAATCGAACGACACGATGTAAACAAGCTCTGAGCGACCGTTGGATTAAGTGATACAACGAATCTGACGGCTCCAGATGGAGTTAGGTACTATGGTGTTTGACATGAGCTTTGGATTTTGATGCACAATGATGAGGCGGCCGTTGGATGATGGATCCAATCTGACGGCTCTCATGGAAATGGGTATGGATAATAGAAATGGATTTGGGTAAGGGTTTTGGGTCTTGGGTATGCCAAGACCATATCTTCTTTAAGAACAATTCTTCCTCTTTAAGCCCACTTCTAGTTGATCCGGCTCTTGCAAACATCATTCTTCGCTTCCTCCTAGCGGGAGTCTTTGCCGTTCCTTTGCTCTTTTCGCTCCGTGAGTTAACCAGGCTTTATTTAGTACCTAAAAATGCAAAATTAATTAAGAAAAGTATTTATTCTTGAAAACAACGAAAATACAGAATATGGGATAAAATGTAGAATTAATGCACAAAAGATGAGTTAAATGCCAAGAAAAATATATATAAATATGCACTTTTTAGCACTCATCAACCACCTACTCAAGAATCACTTCCACAAGTTATCAGACTTGATATCCAAGATAAAACTGCTAGTCAAGGACTCCAGTCTTCACCTTTCAAGTTCATGGACATGGAAAAAGCTGTTAATCTCTCCAGCGACAACGAAACTGACACGCCATAGGAATTGTAGACAACACCAAATATTGCAACAACTCAGGAAAAAATTGAAGCGCAGGAGAAATATTTTATGGATGGTGATGATGATGATGACATACTTTCAGAAACTGAGAAGAAAGCAGAAGAAAATGATGCTGGGGGACCACAACAGATGATCCTGGAGCCCACATTTGATCTCCATATTTCACAAGGAGATGATGCTGGAGGACAACAACAACAAGCTGTTGAGATGCAAGAAGAGCGAGTCGCATAAAAGCCGCAACAACTGGTTGTTGAGATGTCAGAAGATTAAGTCACAGAAAAGCCGCAACAACCAGCTGTTGAGATGGTCGTTGATGAGGGAACCTGTGATGAAATACTAGAAGAAATACTAGAACCTGCGATGAAGTACTTAGATGAACTAGAATAAGAATTTGTTCCAGGAACAGAATTTGGGAAGAAAGAAACTAAGGAAACTATGAAGAAGTACTCAAGAAAAAGAGATGGGGACCACGAACATAAATAAGGAGAAAAAAAAAGGAAGAAAGGTAAGGAGAATCAAGGAAAGGACATTGAGTAATGAAAGGACAACCACTATACTACTCAAAGATTGTGAACTAGGGAAGCAGCAGAAGAACAAAGACAAGCCTGATGAGAATAAAGTTGAACAAGAAAAACCTCGTACATCTGTTGGCAGGCCGTTTAGAAAATTACCTCCGCAAGAAACAATGAAATGTTTCAAAGATTACAAAGATACAATAGAATCAGCCATGATGAAAGTACTGGAGACATACTTTGAGCATGTCAACAGCATGTAAGTATATATAAACTACCTCTATGCTTGTTTAAAAAATAAATGCACTACAAGTTATGCTTCAAAAAAACCCATGCATAATAAAAAAAAACCATGTCATTAATTATATCTTCTACAGAAATATTGTTTGGAGTATCAGAGACGGAGAAGACCCGTACTTATGGGATATTCAGATTCACGGAGATGTAATAACGCAGCTAATGAACAATGAATACCTAGAAGAACAAGTAATACCCTACTACAGTTACATGTTGTTCAATAAGCGGAAAAATGAAGAGAATGATGTGAGCATTCAACAGAAGTATGCGGAGTGTTCATTCATGAGTCCAGATGCTTGGGTAAGTCATCTCCCAACACTTTAACTTTTAAAACTATTTTGCTAAATAACAAGTCATCATAACTAGTCAATGTCCGACCAAACTAAATTTAACTGCATAACTTGTTATGCAGCTAAATTTGAACTGCATAACAAGTTATTCAGCATATTCTTACTTCTGCATAACTAGTTATGCAGCTAAATTTTAACTGCATAACATGTTATTTCAACAATGAATACCTAGAAGAACAAGTAATACCCTACTACAGTTACATGTTGTTCAAGAAGCGGAAAAATGAAGAGAATGATGTGATCATTCAACAGAAGTATGTGGAGTGTTCATTCATGAGTCCAGATGCTTGGGTAAGTCATCTCCCAACACTTTAACTTTTAAAACTATTTTTCTAAATAACAAGTCATCATAACTAGTCAATGTCCGGCCAAACTAAATTTAACTGCATAACTTGTTATGCAGCTAAATTTGAACTGCATAACAAGTTATTCAGCATATTCTTACTTCTGCATAACTAGTTATGCAGCTAAATTTTAACTGCATAACAAGTTATTTCAACATATTTTTACTTCTGCATAACATGTTATCAACTAAATTTAACTGCATAACAAGTTATTCAGCATATTCTTACTTCTGCATAACTTGTTATGCAGATAAATTTAATTGCATAACTGGTTACGCCTTATTGTTTCCTACACCTGTTGTGCACCCTTTCAATGACATCCTCTAACCTTTTTTTTTTCCTAAAAAATATTTTTTTTGCAGTTCTTTGTTAAAAAAAAAGGACAAAGATGGGATTGCCAAATTTGTTGGAGAATTCATCTTGAATATCCCTATCCCAGTTGAGAAAATGTTCATTACAATGAACTATATAACAAAGGAAAACCCTACTGGTACACATTGGACATTGTTAGAGTATGACTTTTCAGAGGGTGAGTGGAACTTCTATAACAGTGTTTCAAGATTTAAAGTTAAATGCAAGAATCAAGCTCTGATAATGGCAAAGGATTGTATCCCTTATTTGATCGAAAGATATGACCAAATGAAGCTATCACCAGATATTGTGGATATAAAGAGGGAACCTCTTGTATACAAGGATATTTTTTGCAAGACTGTTCCTGAAAAAGGTCATCACCTAGACTGCCTCATATTTGTATGCTACTATATGAAGATGAGTATGAAGTGTCAAGTCAGAGAGAAATGGCTGAAGTTGAGAAATGAAGATGCAATAAAAAAAGCCAACAAGAAAAGAATAATTCCGGTATTGAAAATGCTAACAGATCATGTTAACAGTTGGAAGATAGATGCAAATAAAGACGTATGGGATGAAATTGCTCAGCAATTTTATTAAGCTATGTAATGTTATGTGTAATGTGTTGGTATGAAACATGTCTAAACAACTTATATCTTGTTAACTTTCGATTTTTTTTATATTTATATATCAATGCTTTTTCCAGTGCTTCTTATATATGTTTGCTACAATCTTATTTCACAAAAAGTAGAAAAACTGTACTATCTTCAAAAAATAATGTATAACCCGTTATGCATCTTCAAAAAATAATGCATAACCCGTTATGCATCTTCAAAAAATAATGGATAATAAGTTATGCATCTTCAAAGTTAATGCATATTCTATTATGCATTTAAGAATAAAATTGAATAAAATTATCTGATAAAAGCATAAGATATTATGCATCTTCAAAAAATAATGCATAACCCGTTATACATCTTCAAAAAATAATGCATAACACGTTATGCATCTTCAAAAAATAATGCATAATAAGTTATGAATCTTCAAAACTAATGCATAATTTATTATGAAATAACATTATCTGATATAAGCAGAAAAAAACAGTGAAAACAAAAGTATTTTTTTCATAAAAACCAACAAAAAGAAACTAATTAAAGAAAAAGTACTTGTTTATAAAATACAGAAATTAATTAAAGAAAAATGAGTTAGGTTCAAACATAAAACTAAGCCTCAAGAAACCAACAAGTTAAATGCTCTCCCTTAACTTCCCTTAGGCTGCTTCGACGGCTTCTTGTAGTAGGTAGGCTTTGTGCAAGTTTGTGCAAGTTTGCTTTCTCCCTTAAACCCTCATCAATAAGAGCCTTCATCTTTACTTAGTTTTTAGGTGTGAGAATTTTTATGAAACTTTTACCGGTATTTCTCCTTTCTGTCATCATCCTCATCACATCCTTCCTTATCTGATCCAGAAGAGAATTAGCATGGAGCTTCTTGTGTACCTTCATCCAACTATTGAAGGATTCAGCAAGAGTAGAAGATGTCCTTATATACCTACAACCCTGAAAAAAGGCATTTGACCAGCTCTCGGGAGGGATATCTTCAATATAGTCTGCAACCCAACCACAACCAAGACCCCTAATCGTAGCAATGGCATTTTGGAAGCCTTCAGGACTAAGAGAATATACAACAGCTTGAAATGCATCAATAACGGCACCATACCTTTCGTCAGAAGCATTAATAGGTAAGTTCATCTTAAGATGATAATAGCAGAAACTATGGAAGGATCCAGGGAAAATAACTGGAATTGATCTCTTAAATCCTTCTGCACGATCGGATAAAAATGTGATTGGCTTTTGATCATGATCAAGAATATTACTCAAATTCCTCATGAAACATTCCCAGTTATCATTATCTTCAGCAGGTACTAGGGCCATGGCTAGTGGAAAGAACCCTGCACAACAAGAAAACATGGTTCAGGACTTAAAAAATTATAAAATCAAGCCAGCGTCTACATGAAGTATGTGCAGATAAAATAAAATAATGCATAATATCTTATGCATCTAAATAAATTGATGCATAATGTCTTATGCATCTAAACAAAATGATTGCAAAAGACATTATGCACGTGAAAAAAATTCCATAAATCAGAAAAGTGAAAAACGTAATGCATAAGACATTATGCAGCTAAAGAAAAATAATGCATAATGTATTATGCATATAAACAAAATTGATGCATAACCAGAAAGGTGAAAAAAGTAATGCATAAGACATTATGCAACTAAAATAAAATAATGCATAAGGCATCTAAACAAAACTGATGCATAACCAGAAAAGTGAAAAAAGTAATGCATAAGACATTATGCAGCTATAAATAAAATAATGCATAATGTCTTATACATCTAAACAAAACTGATGCATAACCAGAAGGGTGAAAAAACTAATGCATAAGACATTATGCAGCTATAAATAAAATAATGCATAATGTTTTATGCATCTAAACAAAACTGATGCATAACCAGAAGGGTGAAAAAAGTAATGCATAAGATATTATGCATTTAAAAAAATAATGAATAAGGCATTATGAAGCCAAAATAAGTAATGCATGAGACATTATGCACATATATAAACAGGATATATTATCAGAAAACTAACCATTTTCAGCATTGATACCTGTTGCAGCCATGAGGCATCCTCTAAATCTCCCTGTAAGAAAGTTAGCATCGACATAAATCATGGGATGAAGGTAACGGTAACCACTGATGCATGCCTTGAAAGCAATAAAAAGACGCACAAACTTATTTGAAGGTGCTTCAACTTCTAAATCAGTTAAATTATCCTCGTTCGATTCAATCATATGACTTGAAAATCAATCCAACTCCCAGGATTTGTGATGCAAATGGCATCTACATACCATACCAGATGCAAATACGAAATGGCATCATCACCAAATATATCCTCATACACTTTCTCTCTTCCATTGTAAGCTTGGTAGTATTTGATATTGATATCGTAGCTATGTTTAAAAAACTTTTTCAAATCAGAAGCTTTGACACTCGGATCACTTCTGATTTCATCCTTGATAAGACTAGAAACAAATTTTCTGCTGAGCCTATGGAAAAGCCTTTCACATCCCACACCAGAGTGATGTCTGTTAGAATATTTCTTAACCTTAAGCATCATGTTTTCAACGTCAACAGCACAAACCTTATACTCCCAAGGGAAATTTTCTTTAGAGCATTTTGCATAGAACCTGCTAGGTTCATTCTTAGTATATAGAAGAACATACCCAGACTTTAGCTCGTATTTCTTCACTGCAATACGTACCTCTGCTACACCTCCAAAAAAAACTTTACCAACTTCACCAAGTAATTTATCCCAACCCTCAGTCCTAATAACCTTGTTAACAGGCACAGAACCATCTTCAAGGAAATTCATCATAGCTTGTTCTGGTTCAGGTTCTATTACATGTCTACTTGATGAAGCTCTACTACGACTGCTGCAAGAATTGGAAGAATTGGAGACAACTTCAACAAGTAAATCAAAGCTCTTCTAACCTTTATTAGTGGCAACGAGATACAAAACACTGAAGCAGAACATCAGAATCAACTCGCAAAAACTTATTTCCATCATTAAAAATAAATCTGACATGATGAGGTAGTAAACGAGTCCACTTCAGGAAAACGGCTGTCTTCAAATTCTCCAAAGTTGAATTGACATCAACATGATGTGCTAAGAATTCAATGAACTAGTGAATTACAGCTAGTGCACTAACAACAGAAATTTCACCCTGCAAAACACAAAAGAGAAAAAATCAAACATATCTATCCTGCATATTGCTTCAGAAAAATTCTTACTCAAAATTAAAAGATCAAATCAACAACAGCAAAGACATTCTACATTAACAATAATCAGATCAGAAATCAACTGGATATCAAAATCAATAATATCTACATTGATCGTAACAGTTACTTATTATGCTCCTTAATAAGTAATTGCATAACATCTTATGCAGAAACATTTGTGAATGCATAACATCTTATGCAGATCCAATATTAAATGCATGATCTGTTATGCATTGTTTAGAGTAGTTGCATAACCTGTTATGCATATAAAAAGTGTTATTAATACATTCCCTGTATCACACATTGTTTTAATGCATATTATCTTATGCATATCCAACATTAAATGCATAATATGTTATGCATTGTTTAGAGTAGATGCATAACCTTGTATGCATATAAAAAGTGTTATTATATTTGTTAAGCATTCCCTGCATCACACATTGTTTTAATGCATAACATCTTATGCAGATCAAATATTAAATGCATGATCAGTTATGCATTGTTTTCAGTAGCTGCATAACCTGTTATGCATTCCCTGATGAGTGTTATTAAATCATGTTGCAGTTTCAAGAGAACTCTAGAGATGAGTACACTGCAGTGGAATTGGAACTCTGTGAAATCGAAACTAAAAGATTGAACCGAAAAGATCTACATTGATCGTAAATTCAAAAACAAGCTAGAAAATAAACCAAAATTCAAAAACAAGCTTAAAAGATCTAAAAATCGCTTCGAAAACCTAAATTAAACTATGTAACTTAGAATAATAGATCATAATCTTAAAGAAACTAAAACCTAGAATCGAATCAAGATTAAACAAGATCAGAATCAAAGATAAAACGAACGAACCTGAGCTTGAATTTCAGATTATCTTTGCTGAGTAAATTGAATCTCTCAATCAGCTTCTTCTCAACTCTCGATAATTCAATACTTCAGCTCTCGCTCTGTCTCTATCTCCTTCACAAGCTCTCAATCTCTCAGAACAAAATCTCAAAACATAAAGTAAGGTTAAACTTGGAAATAAAACAAAAAGAAAACTGAATTTTGAAAATTTTGGGTTTCGGCATAATTTATACAACGTTTTTGGGTGCGCGTGTGAATTTTTACACACGTGGGTTTGACAGTGGTGGAAATTGAGAAAATGGGTGTGGCTGTAGTTTTCACATCCCAAAACCCTCTCCAAATCCCATAACAAGAAAGCCTAATCTCTGGATTGAACCAAACCGTAGAAATACCAATTATGAAAACTTCCACCATCTACTTGAGCCGCCGGCCACATCAAGAAAGAACAGATGGAAGTATGGAACCATGAAAGGTGAAAACCTCCCAGATTTTCTAGTCTAGCAAACCATTACGTCTGCAGCGGCTAACATGGTTATACACCTGCAGCGGCTAACATGGTTATACACCTGCAGCGGCTAGGGTCTATTTAATTACCGAGTCACTAGTTAGTAACTCGTGCGACTTGGTCAATCCCGATATCACTAACTAGATTTTTGAGTACTCGGTCACTCGAACTCACCAACAATCTTTACTAGAACGACACACGAGGATCAAGACTCAACAAGAGTTTGTTTTTTTACTGCATGTGGTGACGTCCCCATGGGTCACTCTTTAATTGAGCTAAATTAGCCAAAACAGCATATTGATAGACAGGGTGAATCGAGTGATGATCAATGATGGACCAGTAGCTCTAGTGCACGAATTAGGAAAATGATTTGACGCATCACCAGCTTGTGATGAACCGGTAAGCTCCAGTATCAGTACTACTTAAAATGCGTTGCACAATGAATAACGTTAATCAAGAGATGGACCACTGACCATTGAGGTACTAGCTAGTTCCCAAACCCTACCAAGGTTCCATTGATTTCTTCTTCAATGTTTAAATGTAAGGATGAATTCCGCAAATTTGGAACCCAACTATCAAAATACATTTTTTTTTAATCAGTAACATATAATGTACAAGTATGCGATACTCAAATGCTCAAGGATAGGTGCACCACATGGTTTGTCATACAAATTTTGACAAACTTCCTATTAAGTAGCGAGAATCAGAGCCAAACAAACTTTTTTTTTCTTTCCATACCAATCTCCAATAATTCCGTTATATTCCATGGACTGTCACTTCCTATTCGCACAGGTCAAATCCAGACTCTCTCATTCAGTAAAACTCGAACTAACTAAACTAGTTACAACTCGCGTGTGTGTCTGAATATGACTAAACTTTCGATCGAGTACTCGGCATCGAGCTCTATGATCACTCGGACTCACCAAGAATCATGCTTAAGAAGAAAACACATGATGTCAAGACCCAGGCCAGAAGAGTTGTTTCCTTTCTGTATGGATGCGTACACATGCTGTCATGGCCTTTATCAATAAGGGCCACTTTTTCACCGTGCAAAATTAGCCAAGAGAGCATAGACAGATGGAGTGATCGATATATTGGACCACTGACTAAATTAGGAAAACGATTTGATGCATCACCAACTTGTAATGACGAATACATCAGCTAACATGGTAATTGGCAGTACCTGCGGTACTAAATCTTCAAGGCCAGCCTAGATGATAAGGATATGTCGAACGACCAACATTTGGTAAGGGTTAATTTATCTTGTACAATTACGGTTGGTGATTATTTTTTTACAACCCTTGTTTCCCTATATATATATATCTCATCAAAGTGTTCCTCACTCCTCAGAGCAACTTTCTTTGATCTAAAGCTAAAGATCTCAAATCAACTAATCTCGTTTCCGTTCCTTCCGAACATGCATTCCCTGCAAAACAGTGGATTTGGGGTGAACTAGAAGAAGAAGAAAAAAAACTTGAACCAAGATGCCGCAGCATGATAACATTTCCTCTCAAAAATTGCTTTTCTAAGGTATCCCAAAGTTGAACCACCATCATTGTATGAAGTAGGTAATTTGTTAACGTTGTCATAGGGTCATCATGTGACTAACCTCTCTTATCTTCAAGATTTTGTGGAAATCACAGCACGCACTAGAAGATCAAAGAACTCCATGCCCTCTGGACCCATGTCAGTAAGAAACTACTTCATTAGTCTCTTCACTTAAGCTTTCGCTCGAATTAATCTCGTGTGACTTTGTTAACCATTTAGGTTGATGGTTGTTTAATGAAAAAAGAGAACATGATTTTGAAGAGGTTAAAGATTGACAGTAAGTAAAGTTTCCAAAATCTTGTTGTTGCTAGTAACTACTCTACTCTGAGCTTCTGAGTCTTGCATTAGGTTGTTGATTCTTATCATGTTTCTCACCTAAACTTCAAACCATTTATATGCAATTGAAGATTTGGACTTGAAAGCTCTTTAAGTCTTCGAAACCATCTATGTGGATCAACAAGAATTATCAAAGTACCAATAATCCTTGCCAAAAAAATGCAAGGCGATTATCGACATGTGTAAGCTGATATGGGTCAAGCAGCTAAGAGGATTTCCCAGCAAATAACGTTCCATCTAGTATCTATCTCTCGTGAAAACAATTTACTGGTAGCCAAGATCATGTAGTACTTACAAGACACGGATTCTCTTTTATGAGTTTTACAGAACTTTGTGAGTTTCTCGATTTTGGACTAAATGATCACATGATCTGAAATAATAATGTAGTCACTAAGAACAACTTTGATCGTTGGTCTCGGTTGTGTTTCCTTTGGGGTTGTATTGTGTTGTTTTTTAGTTGTCTTGTACTCGGTTCGTCCACATATCTCGTTGTGTTGATTTAAATAAATTTTCTTCTATGTGTCTCGATAAAGGAAGAAAACATATACCATAGATGAGAAGAATTCAATATGAATGGAAGAAAATGCTTCAGGTTTTTTTTTTTATTATCTTTTAAAACCAAACTCAGAAGAGATTTTATTGAGAAAAGCAGAAAAAAAAAACAAAGATGGAGCAAGCATTAGCAAGTAGGGCTGAGCAGAAAAACCGAAATCGCCATGTGCGTAGCACGGGCAGAAATCTAGTGTAATTTATAAGTATTAAAAAATCTTAAAATATCATCACAAAACTCGAAGAAGGTATTTATGTTATTTTAATGTATTTATTATGCACATCAATATTAGGTTAATTATGACAATAAATCTCATTTGTTAAAACAAAATTAATATAATAGCCTCTAATTTCATAGACTTATGGGTTACAGAAATAATAGAGTTTTTCATGGTAGAGATTACATCTGATATCAGTTACTAATTTTTGTTTACAAGAATCCTAAGAAAAAATCTACCCAAGTATTATTGTCCGTATACTTCCTTCCTCCTCTAGCTCCAAACGTCTGATAGGATCAATCATTAACAGCATTTTTATTAATGAACTTAAACCCCGAAAGAACTAGCTGATTGGTGTAACTATTTTCCATTAAACGAATGACAATCCATATAGGAAAATTGATATATAAACAAATGCTACTCCAATGAGTTGTGTGGGAAGGAAAAAGTTACAATTCAATTGGGATACACAGTATTTATGAAAATTATCTCCAACTCATTGATGTGAAGGTGATATATATGGTAAAAAAAAATCGTTCACTTATAGAATGTTTTCCATCATAATTAATATTTTATTAATAAAATTATTTGAAAAATAAATAAAGAATATATTTCTATCAATAAATAAATGACACATAATTGCACGAAAGTTATAAAAACTTTAGTGTTGGATATTGAAATTTTATACTCCCTATGTTAAGGAATTTATTCGCTAAAATATGAAGAAATGTCTTTGAGGTGGTGTTACATGTGAAACCCTCAAATTAACCACCAAAGAAGCTCTAAAATGAAAGGTAACAAGTTTAATTTTTATTTTATTATTACTAGTATTAAAAAACGCGGTGAGGCACCTGATTCACAGTAAAGCCAATAATCTCCAGTCGTATTATTTGAGGAAATAATTAGTCTTTTTGGAGAATTATATTACTAATAACTTGGGCAAATAATTCTCATTTTATTAATGGAATGATACTTCTTGTCCCTTGCTAAGTCGTAACTCTAGTATATACAATACCAACTAGAAAGTCGCACATTACCTGCTCACATGTGATTTTTTTTTTTTTTTTTTGTGCGTAGCATTGACATATGATTCCTACTTATCTTAGTCGCTCTGCAATAACTAATAGATATATGCTGACATAATATACCATGGTTATGTTATTGAAGGAAATATTAATTAGCAAATACATGACTAGTTAATTAACAATTGGGCCAGTCATGGGTCGAGATCGTCTGTGCCACTGCTTGTGTGTGCCCTATGTGCCATACCAATAGAAACATGCCACATCATTCCTCTCATTAACCATGACTAACTAAATAGATTTTCTATTTATACAACACTAATCGATTAGGAAAGATAATTAATTAGTTAAAGAAGATATTACAAATCCAAGAGAAAATACCGTGTTTCTATTGGTGTGGCACATAGGGCACACCCAAGCAGTGGCACAGACGATCTGGACCCGTGATTTTTAATTTATTATTTATTAATAGAGTTAGTTTAATTATTTTAGTTAAAATATAAAGAAATAAATCAAAAATGTAGGTGTTAGGAAATTTCCATTGAGCTAGGTAGAGTGCCTATAAATTAAGAGTTTGGATCCACAAAAATGTAAGAAGAAAAACACAATCCAAATCAAATACAATCCAATCTAATTGCATTGCGCTTAGCAAATTATGGCAAAAGTTCATCCAAGTCTCTCAACTATTTTCTTCGGGCTGTTCTTGATTTTGATTGTCTCCGATACCGGGTAAGTAGTTACAAATCCTATACCTTTTTCGTAATAAAATGTAGGCTTTCAACTCAAAATCAATTGATAATGAATCGATTAATCCTCTCCCTTTATATTATATGTTGTGTATTGGCTAGGGATTTGGTCTGTATGGGATTATTATCCTCAACATTTTAGATTATAATGAAATCATTTTACCAAAGAGAGATTTATTTTCAGCATATAAATTTATTATGTATACATATAAATGTAACTGTAAATACATGTATTCCATGCAGATACGTCCATGGCCAATCATGTTATCCAGTTGCGACCGTTCAAAATGTGGCCAACTGTGTAAGGAGTTCCCTAACCTGTTATAATGCATGTTACGGGAAAATTGAAATTGGTGAAATAACCATGTTTGATTAGGCGACCTGTGGGTATGATCAAGATACTGGTGCTCCCGCCTGCATATGTTGCATCAATGGATAATCCGCCAGATCAACTTTCCACTATTATTGTTATCTTATCTTTACTTTCTCGTTTTATCTCAATAAGTTTCATGAAACAACTTTGGCTTGTCATTAGTTTGATATTTATGTTCTTTTGTTTCTTTGTATTAATTCTTGTATCCAGCGGTGTGTGCTTGTATTGAAAAGTGTACTCAGTTATCATTCAAATAGGATGATATCGTTACAATGAATTATGTGTTAACTTGAAATTGAATGCAATATTTGAGGAACGGGTTTGAACATAGTTTTTCCACAGACCCGAAACAAAAGCAAAGAGAAACCAGCACCTGATAACTAATTAAGAGAAGCGAGACATCCCTTGGGCTATGGAGTATGTCGTTATGATCAGGGAATTTTAATAAATTATCCTAGCATTATGTTTTTTCAACTTTCAAATGCTCTTCCCGTTATCACTTTCATTTAAACCCACATGATTAGCCAATTTCCTGTTGACCATGTCAGTTACTCATCAGGTGAAAAGGAAATTATAGCGTAATTATACAATTAGTCTTACAACCCTCGAATGTAGTACCAAAATATAAATATTTCTAGCCCAATTTTATTTTATTTTGTTTATCACAAACCCATCAATAAAATTATATATATTAAGAACCCACATTAATTATAACCAAAATTAATGACACATATAACATTTTACCTAATTTAAATTAAAAATAATACTTTTTCCCCAAAAACGACAATAATTAATATGATAATCTATAATTCCTAAACAAATCTCCGTAGAAAATTACTTACCTAATCTTAGTCTTTACTCAATTAAATCTAATCCCTAAAAACGCTCCCTTAAAAATTTCTTCTAAATTATTTTTTTTAAAAACACTCAATATCACCAGTGTATGAAAAAAAAGACTCAAATCCTCTTAAAATAAATTTAGTTAAAAACATAAAATTGGTTAAAAAGACCAAAATCAATAATTTCTGGGTGAAAAAGACAGTTAGATTTTAATACTGTTTAAATGGACAAAAATGTAAAATAGGCAGGATGTAAACAGTTTCATCATGCTCATTTTCAAATATTTTTTCTTATTTTTAATCGACACAGTATGTATCCAGTTTCATCCTTGCTATTTTTTAAATTTAAGCTATGATAAATCCAGTTTCATCCTTGCTAAACTTTTTTTGTCCATTTCACCCAAACAATTTTTTGCTCGTCCATTTGAACCGTGATCGAAAACTCATATTATCACCCCTAAAATAACTTTAAGTATCACACAATGAAAATAGTGAGAATTATAGTTTTCACAAAATGGTAAAAAAACGAAAACTCTAATTATCACCAAATGAAAAATGGTGAGAATTACAGTTTTTAACTAATCAATAATGTTATCCGATCGGGATGCAGAGAATAATGAAAATAATAACCATAACTTCCGGAATTAAGGGAAACAAGTTAATAATAGATATTTTTGACCATAAATAACTCCCATGACTAATTGACGGTTATTATAGAATTTTTTAAAAAAATATTTTTGCTAATGATATTTACCTAATCAAGGTTAATTTAATCATCATGAAATGTGAATATATAAATCCAATCTAAAACGGCTAGATTTTATGACATGGGCTACACATATATATCGTCTTAATGATGCGTTTTTCGAAAAATGAGGGATCAAACCTGGATTCCTCGAATACTTCCACATTTTTTAATATCCCTATTCCAATTCTAGTGAGTTTTGGTATAACAGAACACCACAAATAAAAAACATTAAATGATTTCATATTTTTATGTGAACTATTGGCATATTAATTGGATGTTCTTATAATCAGCTGCTGGGTTATCTTTTTCGTATTTTCGATATACTCTCTATGTCCCACCATTAGATGACCTACTTGTAATTTGCACAAATTTTAAGACAAGCAGGAGAGAGAGTGATTTCCTATTATTTTTTCCATATTTGCCCTAAAGAAAAGCTATAATTTCAACTATGCCTTTCCCTCCAATTTCAAATCGACAGAAAAAAAAAACAAAACCCAGCTTATAGACATCTAGTATGGTCGAGACATTCATCCGTTAAAATTTCAAAATTCCTAAAAATCATATTCAGATCTCTCTTTAATGTAATTTTCAAAAATCAAATTCAATCAGGTTCTTACAAAAACTTCAATCATAAACTTCAAGTTTGATTTCTGCAGAAACAATGTTCCAAAATCAATCTCAGATCTCACTTTACTGTACACTTCAGGTGATTCAATCTGATATTTCTTCAATCATAAACTTTAGGTGATTCATAAGATCTCTCTTCCATCTGGAAAATCAATAGGATAAAGTTCATCAAATCTTCACCTGAGTTTGAGTTTCAGAATAAATTCCAAATCTGAAAAATATCAAATCAAATTCTCAAAGCAAGAAATTCAATTTGAGTTTCAGAATAAATAAAATTCCTAAGGTAAATCTCTAAATCTTTATCTCATTTTCTAATCATCTTGAGTTGTGAAGCATAGTTAACAGATGTAAAACACTACACATGTAGGAGCAATCACTTGATTTTAATGAAGTGATGAAATCTTCTAGAAATTGATTGTAGATGGCTTTCATTGGATAGAGGATTCAACTTATTTTATTGTTCACATCATGATTACTTTTCTTCAGTCCATCCCATGCAAGGAGAGCTACAGTTCAGTAAGAGTCACAAAATATACACAAGAAACTGAATCTTACCGTTTTTTGTTTGCTGCCACTAGGGCCTTGCCTTTACACCTATTTTAGGAGCCTGCAGAAATAACAAATTTCAGAATGCAATGTCAAGTTAACTAATGAAACTCAATTACAGTTTACTCTCAATATCAATTAAAAGCAAGGTCAGTTAAACTGCACATACACTAAGCTAACCAGTGCATCTTAGTTATCATTAGGTCTTCAACTGTAAGCAGGAGGAGGAGTACATGATGAATAATGAAGAGCTGGAGGACATGGAGTTCAGTGTGAACAACGAGGAACTGGAGGAGATGCAGTTCAGTATGAACGACGAAGAAATGGAACAGATGCAGTTCAGTATGAATGATGAAGAGATGGAGGAAATAGATTCAAACCCTTGTTTTCCAGAAACAAGTACAGATTCTCTCTTGCAAACAACTCTTGAAGAAACAACAAGACATGCCGGAGAATCAAGTGTTCCCACCAGAAACAAAAAAGAGCTCACAAATGAACAACGTCTAGCTGTTTTCCACTTCTTATTGAAAGAGAGTAATAAGGGAAGACTACGAAAAGTCTCTGTCCCAATGGCGGCGCAACTATTTTCAATATCAGAATCTACAGTAAAACGGATATGGAAACGGGGAAAAGATTGTAAAGCAAAGGATTTACCTCTTGACGTCTCCTCAACAAAACCAACCAGAGTTGGTACTAAACCCAAGAAGGTTGATTTTAGGAAGATTATGGAAATACCATTGCAAAAACGCACTAGCATAAGGTCCATTGCCGAAGCTCTGAACATGCCCAAGTCAACTGTACACAGATATGTCAAGAAAGGAGCGATTAAAAAACACACGAACGCAATAAAACCATCCTTCACAGTGGACACCAAGAAAACACGGTTAGAATTCTGTTTGGGAATGGTTGAGATTAACCCTTACAAGAGTAGTTTGATGATCAAGCCCATGTATGATGTTATACATATAGACGAGAAGTGGTTTTTTATGACAAAAACAACAGAGAATTACTACATTCATCCGAAAGAAACCGAACCATATCGTACATGCCAAAGTAAAAGATACATTCAAAAAGTGATGTTTTTAGCGGCAGTAGCTCGTCCTAGGTTTGATGAGTTTGGGAATGAAGTTTTTAATGGAAAAATAGGTATATTTCCTTTTGTAGTAAAGGAGGCAGCAAAGCGAACGAGCAAGAATCGTCTGGCTGGAACACTTGAAGATAAATCAATTCAATCAGTGAACAAAGACATTACGAGAGCTTGTTTTGTTAACAAACTGTTACCAGCCATTCGCGAAAAGTGGCCAAACTACAATGGGGAAACTATATATATCCAACAAGATAATGCGAAACCACATGTTAAAGTGGATGATGAAGAATTCTTAAAAGAAGCGGCAAAAGAAGGATTTGATATTAGGTTGAGATTCCAACCTTCACAAAGTCCCAACATGAATGTTCTTGATCTTGGGTTTTTCAGGGATATACAATCGTTACAACACAGAGAGGCACCCACTACTGTTGGCGAACTTTTATCGGCAGTGGATAAAGCCTTTAATGAATTATCAGCACAAACTCTGAATGACGTATTCCTATCGTTGCAACTATGCATGGTAGAGGTTCTAAAGCTTCATGGAGGGAACAATTATAAATTGCAGCATATAGGGAAACAGAAACTTGCACGCACCGGTGAGCTTCCTACTCAAATTGAAATGGATAAGAATCTGGTGAAGGAAGCAACTAATTACCTATCATGCTTAAGACATTTCTGCAATGATGAGACTACTGCTGGCGAAATACATGACAAAGATGTCATCATTATGTAGTTTCTACAACAAGCCTTCCAGCTGCTAGCATAGTTTCTCCAGCAAGAAAACTTCGAATGATTTTATCTACATAGACAAACACTCACAATAAGTTGTTCATTTTCTCAGCCATGAGAAGTGCAATGTGTTGGTATTTTCATGTAATTTTACATGGTTTCATTTCACTTAGCATGTAATCTTTATGTGATAGAATGGGAACATGACATAGTTTCGTATCCTGTCTAGCAAATGAAGCAGTCACATATACAGTTAGTGGTTTAAGTTTGCTTTTGTTTGGTTCAACATGGGTACTTTAGTTCTACGAACCAATAAATGTACAATGAGATCGAAGGGGAAAATAGAAGTTAATTCTATTTGCGAAGGGGAAAATAGCAGCTTCAGAATAGATTACAACATGACACAAACCTTAGATATCCATTGATTAGGTAGGACCACATTCACAAACCCGGGTTCAGCAAATCTCTCATTTTCTTAATCTCCATGGAACTTCGAGAATTTAAGCTTTCTCCAATTTCCTGCAATTTAGTGGCAGTGCATATACTCCATATGATTAAGATAGCTAGAGCTAAAAGGAGATTTATGCATATGATTAAGATAGCCATTAACAATTTAGTGGCAGATTGTAGTACTCTCCTTAACTGTTGCCTTACCTACACGGAGAGAGCCTTAACATAATGTCACTAGATTTGGATCCGGTACCGACCCCATCGCTCTAGCTATCTTAATCATATGCATGAATCTGCTAGCGATCGAACACAATATTCTCAATCAAGTAACAGAATAGGGGTTTTGGATATACTTCGAGAATTAACAATTTAGTGGCTATCTTAATCATATGCATTAACAATTTAGTGGCAGTGCATATACTCCAATTTAGTGGCAGTGCATATTCTCAATTTAGTGGAAGTGCATATACTTCGAGAATTAACAACAAATTGTGTTATTTCGACAAAACTCCAAATGACTGGATCAAAATCAGTTTAAGCTCTCTCAATCAAAAAGAAAAAATGTACCCAAATTAGTTCTTTAGGAGCTTCTCGTAAGTCCTTACTGTGCTTTTGTTAAAATCTTCTGAACTCTCAATACATCCTGTTTTCTCTTCGATTTGCTTTTCTAATTCACTAATCCTCCTTTGAAGCTCCACCATCTGAACCTGCAAGACAAAGTAAGCTTCTTTTTAATCACAATTTTGCAAGGGTTTGAAGGATGAGATTGGGCAGTATGAAACATGGGTTCTTGATTACTCACCTTTTTTTCTCCGAAGATTGAAATGGAAAGACTGTGAAATTTCTCTAAGTGGAAAGACCAAAGAGCATGATGGACGCGTGGTGAGAGGTAGTCAGTAGGATGTTTGGAAAAATCAATAAGATAAAGTTTCACCCAGAAACATGGATCCAAGTTTTACCTGCAAGAACAAATTACACAAATTAGAAAATACCCTAAATTTGACAAATTTAATACCGACTCAATAAAATTTGATAACCCTATATCAGATTCAACTTCAAATTTTGGAAGATTTATTCATAAAATCAAAAACTCACAGAGACTATGTTAACTTCAAACCAAAAATGTAATCTTTTTATCAGATCCAAAAAAAGCTGAAGATAAAAAAACTGACAACGGAGAAGATGAAGATGATGGTGATCATCGTAGTAGTAGAAGAGATTCATTTGACGGTGACGGTGGAGGTGGTGGTGGTGGAGATACGACCAAAGAAATGGAGTTGTGGAGAAATGAAAAGAGCGAGTCGAGGAAAAAGACGTGTGAAATTAAAGGAGAGGGATAATTTTGGAAATTCATCCTTATATTTAAGATAGGTCATCTAATATCGGGACAAAATGAAATTACAATTAGGTCATCTAATAGTGGAACGGAGGGAGTATAAGATTTTTTAAGAATCAAAATGAAAACTTAAAAATGACACATCTTCGGAAGTATATATAAGATTTTGGTAAAGTTTATATATTGGGAGATTTCTTGAAATTATCAATACGATGGGCATAAAAAAGAGTATCGAATTTTTAATTTTTAACCGGGTGCTTTACTCCTATCTGGTCTCTTAGAAATTATTAATGCTGACAATCTCTATGCCTTTTTTGACGGGGTGCTTTACTCCATTATGATGTTCGTGCATTTGAGTCCCCCATGAGACTATTCTCTGGGGTCTTTAGTGAATACCCAGATGCAGTAAATAACCCCGCACTTAGTCGTACACTCAATGTGGTGGTTAAAATTTTCCACGCCCCTTCTACAAGCCATGAGTCTCTTCGTGGCATTTCCTTTGTTATGGGTCCAGATTTTCCGGGCTCTCTGGTGAGTTTCCCTGCATACTGATTTGTGTTAATCTTTCGTACTGGTTACTTATGTTTATTCCCTATCTTATATTTATACAAAATCATAAGGTATTCCTGGTTCTTATTCATAATTTGCGCGAAAAGTTACGTGTCTCTGAGGCCATAAGACAGAACGATGAAGGCGAGCTTTCCGTTTATGCTAAAGAAATACTCAGATTATTGGTAAGTGCTAGAATTTCTCTTTTAGAACATCTTAATGTCGGCTTGAACGATTCTTTTATTGAAGATTTAGAAACTTTTAACTTGGATGAAATCCAATCAAAGTAATGAAACATTTATGATCGAGCTTAGATCTACGCTGTCCGTCAATAATAACCTCCAGACCCGCCTTCATGAAGCCAAAGAAGAAATTAAGGATTTGAAGGCGAAGAGGGGCGCTTTCATAACTGAAAAAGACCCAGCCATTCTTAAGGGCACTCACGCCTTAAATGAATTTAAAGACGCACTTCTATCAGCCCAGATAGAGAGGGATCAAGTTATAAGTGAAAATAACGCCTTGATTACCCGTGAAGATATGATCCTCTCTCGTTTACTCATTTGGAGCAACGAAAGAACTTGAATGGGCTGTAAGAGGTATTGATAACGCTAGGACAGATTTGGCTGTGCGCGATAGTTTAGAAATAGATCACGATGACACGGTTAAGGCTATCCTTTCCGAAAAAGAAGGTTGTTTTGGTTGGCCCGCTCTATATATGAATGTCGCTCTTTTGATCCCTTTCATATGCGATACTAACCCTTTTGTATCCTCCTTTTTGTAGGTGTATGGAAGGGTCATCTCCAACAAATTGATGATCTGACGAAGGAACCAGGGTCCCTGAAGTTGAAACTTTCTGCCAGGGATTCCAAGTACCATAGGCTTAAGAAGAAGTTGATGGTTTTCGTCTCCAATATTTGGAAGAAGACACTTTGCCAATTGAACGAGCGCTTCCAGGCGAATGCTGATGCAATCTGCACCAGATACAATCTTCCGCTTTTGAAGTTCAACTTGCATGTTGTTCCTCCCAACACCGAAGAGAGATACATTTCTAGCAGCGAGGAAGAATATGAAGAAGGAGAGAGTTATCGGGAGATCGAGGAAGAGCCAGAAGACCTTTCTCATGGGCCTATTGAGAATGATGGGGATGCCTGATACAGAGGATGATCATAACCGTGCGGGCTGATGACTTTGCTTGTTTTTTATTCTTTATCTGTAATTTTTTTCCCCTTTTCTTCTTATTGTATCTTTTCCTTCTACATGTGTACAATCAATCTTATTGTATAGTTCTGGTCTTTTGTATTATAAATATCCATTCTTACTTGTTGCTTGTGCCACTAAATTTTTTTTCCTGCATCCGATTGTTAGTAATAAACACTTCCCTTTTATGCTATAATAAAAGGGTTAAGCGGTAAAATGCCCCAAAATGGACCCCATAGTTGTGAAAATGCCCCGAACGTTAGGCGAAAGATTAAAATGCCCCAAAATAGAATCAAAATGCCCCAGACGTTAATTTTACCGTTAGACACAGTTAAGTGGTCAAATTCAAAAGCATGTGATCCGTACATGTGAAAATATGACATTTATACCCTTTTGACAAATAAGATGACACGTGGGGCATTTTGCCATCGTGTACTAAACATGTGACACGTGTGTCATCAGTGACATCAATTCAGACTAACGGTTACAGATTAAGTGGGCATCAATTCAAACCATAGATTCATCAACAAAAGACTGTTAACTCATGAATTAAGAAATAAAACCATAATTGTCTCCATACTTTTTAAAACCATAGATTCATAAACAAAAGACTGTTAAAACTCTTAAACATAAACGGTCTACTAATAAGTTTGCCAATAAAATTTCATAGATCTAGAAATGCTAAAAAACATAAATTGAACAGGAGCCCAACATTTCTGGCTACTCATATTTAGAGTTAGGCTTTCTAACCCTTTTTGATGATGGTTGAGTAATGTTGATTGTTTGGCTAGATATCTTAACAGGACCATTATAAGTCTGGTTAAAACAGGCAATAGAAGGTGTAGAAGAAGTAGTTGGATGTGGCACCTTCCTTTTAGCACCAGCATCACCTGCAGTAGAGGATTGTGTCGTTGTCTTATCCTTTTTCTGGGAACCAGCTGAAGAAGAACATGGTGTGGCAGCAGCTGCTTTGCCCTTTGACAATGGAGGTATATTAGTAGATTTCTTTGATGCAGATGTTGTTCCAATAGTTGGTGCAGACAAGGCCTTCCTCATCTTCTTTGTTGGTGCAACAGTAACACAGAATTCATCCCCATTAACAGAACACTCCATTCTTACTCCTTTCTTCTTTGGGTTAGATCCAACTGGAGGACCTTGACAAGTACGGATATTATGATCAAGATCTTTACACACACTGCATTTTGTTACTCTTTTACGCGGCTTGTTCTTCTCCATCCAAGACTTCTTTCTTTTGACACAAGGTCTTCCCTTATCTCTTAGTCTGTGTGGATACATAATGCTGATATTTGTCTGCAAACAAAAAAACGATTATTGGAAATTCACAGATCTAGAGAATAATGTAAAAAAAAATACATATAATAAAGTAAAAGTACAAAGTAGATAATATTATTCAACAAAAAGATTCACAAAACAAAAGTAGATAATTAAATTCAATGAAAAAGATTCTCAAAACAAAAATAAACGAAAGCAGACAATGAAAAAGTTAAAGCATTTGAAACCGCTCAATGCTAGACAAACCTTATTCTGATAGTCATTAATGTCTCCCAATGGGGTTATTGACCATTTGTAGGTGGTCCTGTAGCTATCCACAGTGTAATATTTACTGCAGTACCTGCACACATTATTGGTTCAATCAGCCATCATTCATTTATTTACTAACCAAATTCAACTTATTAGGTGTAATAAATTTACTCACTTGGACCAATCAGGATTCAATTTAAACAATGCAACCACAGCATGTAAGCATGGGAACTGTCTCAACTGCCACTGATGTTCATAGTAATCGCCTACATTGAAATCTTCATTACAATCTTCAGGGTCATTACCAACATCTACACCTCTAGCACACATAGAGACCCAATCTTCATAATTGAACCTTTCTTGTGTTTCTTCATCTTCACTATCATCTTCACTTTCCTCTTCATCTTGATATTCCTTAAACAAAAAGTCAGGCCAATCTTCTGGATGACAGTCATCCGCATTTACATTAGGCAAATTCACATGCTCATCTACATACCCCTGTACTTGCTCATCTGCATACCCCTGTACTTGCTCTTCATGCATGTGGTTGTCTGCAACAGATGCTTGTGTAGATATAACTAGTTCTTCATTCACATGGTTGACTGCAACAGATTCTTGTCTAGGCATAACTTGATCTTCATGCACAAAATCAAGTCTTGTTGGCCTCATATTATGATTCTTAACCTCAACCCTTTTATTAAGTCTTGGACTCCTCCTTACTCCAACCCTTTTAACAACAATTGTATTCTTCACTGGACTTATCTCATCAGTCAGACCACTTACTCCACTAACACTAGTATTATCATAACAAATACCCCATTGTACTAGTGTAGGAATAACTGGAGTAAACCACAGTCTTATAAAATTGGCTTCATTTGGTTTCCCATTATTCCAAAATGAAATAAACATATATTCGGATTCACACATATCACCAGCATCCCCATCCGCATCATTAAATAAATACAATCCAAGTTTCGGATCCATACCTTGTTCCCTTACCAATCTTCTCTTTAGCATAGCCATGAATTCTTCTCCACTTGTACCAGCTTTACAATCATAACAATACAACTCCTTGAATCTACCACCTATATCAGTTATCCAGAAATCCCTATCTTCACTACCCATTCTGAAACACTAAACAAAAATAAAACAAATCAATGAAACAGATTTAATATGCGCCTATGCAGAGTTCAAGTTACATTAGTCACCTAACTAGTGTAAATGCAAGTCAGGGCAACTTCAAGTTACAGTTCACATCAAATAAAATATTGAAGAGCAACTTTGCATAACAGTACTAAATAATTTTGCATATATGAGCACATTAGTCACCAAACCCAAATCCAAATAATGCTGCCCACTGTAAAATCAGCCAGGTTCTACATCAATCAAGGATATACTGAACCCTAACACAATTTTGCATAACAGTACTAAATAAGAAAACAACAGGACTAAGAATAATTAATAAGAAACAATGGAGATTTTAAGTTCTGCTGTTTTCACATAAGGAAAACAGCAGAACTTAAAGCATTTTGATCAGGTAAGTTTGCACTAGGATCTCAAGAAGTCTAGGGTCAGCCTGTGATTGTAGTCTATAGACCTGGAAGTACACTAAAGGACAACAACTGTAATCACTATTGAAACTTAATATCTGTCACGTGGTTAGTGAAACACAACGTCTGGTGTATAAGCTTGTGTTCTTTACATATATGATGCTACATTTCTGCCAAACATACAAAGATCTCCAATCCTCACTTTTGGTTGTAATGGTTTCCTTGATGCTCGACAATTTAGTAAAAACACTATACAAACCCGAAACAAACATCTAAATGCAATAAATTTTCTATCTCAGCTAACCAAATACAAACTATCTTTTCCCTCAGCTGGTAGTCCAGCATCCATAAGGGGCAATTGCCTAAACAAGGATTATTTGTGGGAACACACTAACATTACAAAATGAGATCTAGCTCCACCTTGTATGAGAATTAATTCAATTAAACAATACACCACAGAGAAATATCCCTCTTGAGTATACATGGGAGATACATTCCATGCATAAATCATATCTGCATTGAAAGATATTAAACCTAAATCATATAAACATTTTTCATCTGCTAAAAATTCAAAAACGCAACATTTTAATCCCTAATTTCGTTTTATTCAAACCCTAATTAGAGTTATTGAAACCCTAATTTTGTTTCCATGAAACCCAATTTTGTTTCCCTGAAACCCTAGTTACAACTGTGGTGAAACCTATTCTACAGCTAATGAAACCCTAATTTCATTTATACTCCCTGAAACCCTAATCGCAGATACCAGCAGACCAAGGTTGGGTTTCGAAAACCCCAAATTGTAAAACAAAATTAGGGTTATAAGTTACCTGTTCTTCCTGCAACTTCACAGTTCTTCCTCGATCTTATCTTCTCCGTCTCATCTATCTCCTCTTCTCGATCTGCAACTTCACAGTTCTTCCTCGATCTTATCTTCTCCGTCTCATCTATCTCCTCTTCTCGATCTGCAACTTCACAATTCTTCCTCGATCTTATCTTCTCCGACTCATCTATCTCCTCTTCTCGATCTGCAACTTCACAGTTCTTCTCCGTCTCTCGATCTCTCTCTGACTGTCTCTCGATCTCTCTCTGACTGTCTCTCGATCTCTCTCTGTCTGTCTCTCGAGATCTCTGTCTGTCTGTCTCGTTCTGTGTTTTGATTTTTCTGTGTCTCATCGACAAGATAAGCTTTGATGGTACTCGAACGATTCACACATGTGGTACAAGTTTCAGTTAAGTTCACGTGTCATCAGTCCAGTGTTATTTCTGTCGAAGGGCATTTTGGGGCATTCATGTAACAGTTGACCGGTCAAAAAAATTAAAATGCCTCATTTTTGACTATTAACGGCAAAATTAACGTCTGGGGCATTTTGATTCTATTTTGGGGCATTTTAATCTTTCGCCTAACGTCCGGGGCATTTTCACAACTATGGGGTCCATTTTGGGGCATTTTGCCGCTTAACCCATAATAAAAAGTATAAGTCTGTATAATTCAAGTATGTAAAGGAGAATAAAATTGTCCTCTCAAGTTTGTATTCCCATACTTGCATCTGTTCTTCGCCTTTAGGAACTGAAATTGTGCAGTCATATAGGTGCACGTTTTAAGGCGTTTATATTTGTTGAATGTGTTTTGTCACGCGTGATTTCCGTGCTTTATAATTTTGGTTAGCTACGTACCTTGATGTCGGTTCTGCCTTTGGCACTTTGATAGCTGCTTCTCGCTTTCTTGTTTTGCGCTTTGGCCTTCCCTTTGTTCTTAATACTTTCGCCTTTAGCATTGCCTTTGTCTCTTATAGTATTTTCCTCTTTGCCCTGTAATCTGCAAATAATGGCTTCATAGGTCTATTGCTAAATGCATACAGTAAACTCATTTAAATCTAGGATTCCTCATTGCAGGTGCTCTTAAGTGCAGTGTAAAAAAAAAACTGGGTTTTTTTTTCCCATTTTTGCCAAAGAAAAGAGAATCCACTTCTCAGTAATCTTAGGATCATACATACTACTCCCTCCGTCCTAAATTATTAGTTCGCTTTGACTAAGTCAAGATATTAACGATACCTAAAGAGTGTACAAAATTATCCCTATTAAATACTATGTTATTACCAAAATTAAAAGGAGTACATGGATTATAGAGTATGTAAGAAAAATACATATTTGATAATTTTATTATTTATAGAAATGTTTAAATAGAAGATAAACATAAAAATCTTTATGAATTGATTTAGTATATTTTTTCCTATCGATAATATCATTTAAGATTTTAGATTGTTTATCATAAAACACTAAAGGATATATTTGAGAATTTGACTAAAATTAATCACTATAAATAGAAGCTGGTTAATATTTTAGGACAAACAAAAATAGAAAAAAAGACATAAATTTTAGGAC
The DNA here is from genome assembly GCF_003573695.1 of Papaver somniferum. NCBI lineage: Eukaryota > Viridiplantae > Streptophyta > Magnoliopsida > Ranunculales > Papaveraceae > Papaver > Papaver somniferum. The sequence goes on along the minus strand of NC_039366.1, from coordinate 203,164,797 downwards.
AGAAAGAGTGTTATAGAACGTTGGCTGCATATTCCAACCAGAGGTAGGATGCATTTTGCTAGCATACTTGTCCCATCATACATGTTAGATATCTATATGTGTATCAAAAACGTAGGATGCATATTCCAACCGGAGGTACTCGAACTCAGCATAGCATAGTCCTGATTCAGCCAAAGTAGGACAAGTATGCTAGCAAAATACCTCCTTATAAGACCTCAAGCTAAACAACCGGCGGAGATGTTACACGTTCTTCTAACAACCAGGAGAACCTCGAGAAGGTTTCTTCGACTATTATAAACTGGTTTGGTGGGCCCGATAGAATATATAACGGTCGTGGTACTTCATTAATTCTGGAAAAAAATGTGACACTTTTTTAAACGGAAATCGGAAGTGTGACACTTGTTTAAGAACTCCTATTTAAAAATGATACTTTGAGTGAACACGTTTGGAGAAAATTACAAAACATATTATTAGCAGGACTACTACTATGTGGTTAGAAACTAATTCCACATAATATCTTTGTTTTGCAGATCAGATTTCGAACTTGAACGTAAATATGACATGTATGGGAATAACCTTCAATCCAAAAGAGATTAACATGTGCGAATAGACATGTTTCGATGGTAGATCCTGCCACCAGCAAGGTGCATCCGGAACTGCACAATTAGGTCTAGCCTCTATAGCGTGGCTATTATGCCCTTGGTCTAGCAGTTTCTCTCCATACAAATCAAAGGAAATATTACAGTAACTTGGAATCGAAAATGATTTTAAATACATAGAAGGATGATTAATTTGGAATATTAAAATCCTCAATTGACTTTAAATCATCAATCTTTCCAGCATATTTCTTCTTGTTCGTGCCTTTCATCGAATCAACCCTCTCAAATTGATAACCAGGTTTTGGCTGGGCCCTCCTTGACTAGGGCCATTCCAACTCTCTAACCCTTGAATATCGCTGATGGTTGATCCTTCAGAAGTTCCTATGTGAAGAGGCATTTCCAAAAGATGCATGTTTGTTGGAGATGAAGAGGCATTTCCAAAAGATGTGATGGTTCACAAAAGACACATCTATTACCATTAGACACTATAGACGTCTATCGGAAATGAAGAGACACCTCCAATTAATAGGCATGAATCCCCTATATAGGCTAGACTTGATTGGTGCAGCAAATGTTCTCTCTAAGCATCATAAGAATCGGAATCTCAATACAGTGTGTAAATGAAGAGGCACCTCCATTAAGTTCGGTTCTCGGCAGCACATTATCCTTAGCGTAAATATATCTGCAGCAAATTTTTGTTTCCTAAACAGACTCTGGGGAATGAATGTATCAACAGATTTGGGAGATTATTAGATTAGATTCATCGGAATGTGTTTTCGATTACACCAAAAAGGGTCATCACTCACTACAGACTACACCGAAGGAAAAGGAAAATCACTTCAAATATAACCGTCACATAATAAGGAGCAAAAGTTGAGTTTGCAGCATCATCTTCCCACTCTTGCTTTCTCCTGCAATTCTTATCAGCGTCTTTGGAATCCGGATATTGACACCAAGGGGTAGTTTCTTCAATTTTGGACACATCTCTGATTTAATAGTCTCCAGAAACTGGTACTTGGCTCTACAGTTACATATTTTTAGTAACTAGTTAGCTCCACGAAAAAGTAAATCATTGCAAAAATTAGAAATTAAAAAATTAAAAATAAAAACGAAACACTGAGATAGAATGAGAAGGTGCACCTATTGGTGTTGTTGGTTGATAAATATATATCAATCGTAGCAGACCAAGCTGATTTACTTCTCATCCTCTACCGAATTATTGGAGTTATCATCATTTCACTCCAAGTGGTATCGAACAGATGGGAGGAATTTGTCGAGATAAAATGCCACATGCTCATTTTTCAATTTTTGACAACCCTTTATAGTTAATTGCTTGAGAGCAGAAGTCCATAATCGTAAATCTGGTATACATGTCAAATTACCACAATCACAGAGTCGTACTTTCTCAAGGCAAGGGAAGGAATTATTAGGTGCAAACCATTCTTCTAAGTTTTCAGATTCCCAGATGTACAACTCAGTTAACGAAGGGAATAATTTTGTTGTGGTACTAGTGACTCCTTCTTCTTCTTCATCTTCATCTTCATCTTCATCTTCTTCCTCCTCTTCTTCCTCTTCTTCTTCATCTTCATCTTCATCCTCTTCTTCTTCTTCTTCTTCTTCTTCTTCTTCTTCTTCTTCTTCTTCTTCTTCTTCTTCTTCTTCTTCTTCTTCTTCTTCTTCTTCTTCTTCTTCTTCTTCTTCTTCTTCTTCTTCTTCTTCTTCTTCTTCTTCTTCTTCTTCTTCTTCTTCTTCTTCTTCTTCTTCTTCTTCTTCTTCTTCTTCTTCTTCTTCTTCTTCTTCTTCTTCTTCTTCTTCTTCTTCTTCTTCTTCTTCTTCTTCTTCTTCTTCTTCTTCTTCTTCTTCATCTTCATCCTCTTCTTCTTCTTCTTCTTCTTCTTCTTCTTCTTCTTCTTGCTGGTAATAAAACTCCACACCTAAACACTTAACGGAATTCATTCCTTGTATCTCAAGAATCTGAAGACACGGGAGTTGACCCAGGCCTACTAATTTTTCACAATTCTCGCAGCCGTAAAACTGTAATGTCACTAAATTAGGAAGACAAGAAGATGATCCCATCCACATTGGAAGCTTTAAACCGGGGAAACACCTGATGGACAATTCCTCCAAATTAGGGTGAGGTTGGAGACCTTCCAGCACCATATCAGAATCATTAACAACCACTCCTTCTTCTTTGAAACTCCATACTAGCCTCAATATATGAATGTTTCGCTTGTACTTTAATTTAGCCGTCTCCGCCTCTAGTTTACCACCTCTCACATTCTCTAGATTTACAATATCTAACTCCCGAAGGGAGTTTAGATCTCCTAACTGGTGGATAGAAGAAGAAGTTGAATCATATCCGAAGGTATCCATGGAGAAATTATCTTCTTTGCTCACCATGGATGGACATAATTCTTCGAGTCGAGTGAGGTTTTCAATACCTCTGGGCATTACTATATTATCTGTCTCTTCGGAGTACAGAATTCTCAATTCCACCCAATTCTTAATGTCTTTGGGAAACTTACACTTTTCTCCAAAGTACACGTACTCTAATTTACAGATGTTGCTAGTCAAAGACTCCGGCAATTCCGTTATTGAAGTATCATACAAATTAAGTGACCTTAGTCGTGTCAAAGCTCCAAAATTACGAGGCAGTGATTTTAATTGATTGCAACTCATGAAGTTCAACATCGTTAGATTTTGGAGGTGACCAATATTCTTGGGTAAGACACTAATACCTTTACAATTTCGGATATTCAAAGTCTGCAGATTGGTGAGCATCACAATAGAATCAGGTAGAAGGTTGATGTCTGAATAAGAGAAATCTAGATGTCGCAAATTAATCAAATAACCAATTCCTTCTTTCAGAATCTTTTGAGCATTTCTGGAAAAAGAAAGGTTGAGAGTTTGGAGATTGTAGAGTTGATGGATGGACTCGGCATGAACATCTTCAAGACTAGAATAACGAATGTCAAGGCACCTCAGGTGTCTAAACTTGAAACTAGAAGTTAGAAATCTCAGATTTTTATGAGAACCATTTAGCCAACGTATTACACGCAGACGCTTGTTACTCTGTGGACTTGGAAAAACAAAACCATCTTTTTGGAAAATTATCGTGCGCAATTTTTTTGCATTGCGTAATGCATCAAAATGTGTTTCTGGTATTTCTTCCATGATAAACCGTAGCCGACGAGTTTGAGACAAATCATTTTCCATTTCACTTGTATTCAGAATCATGACTTCATGACTGCCAACAACGCTTAACGCAAGATCATGCACCAAATCATGCATTTTACACGTTTCAATATCGCCTATGAAGACATCCCTTTGTACATCTTGAAAGAAAGAGATAGATAACAAACTAAGGAAGTAATCATTGCCAATATCTTCGACCGACTTTCTATTTCCTCCACTAGATGGTGGATGAATAAATCCTTCAGCGATCCACAACTGAATCAATCTTTCTCTACCGAAATCCCAATCTTTGGGAAATAAACAACAGTATGAGAAACATTGTTTCAAATGGGATGGTAAATAATCGTAGCTCAATTTCAATATTGGAATAATTCCGCCACAAGGATTTTCTTGTGTTTTTAAGCTTTTGTTGTCTCTTATTGACAACCAATCCCTCTCATACCTTTGTGAATGCATAAGACCACCTAAAAAATTTGCAGCAAGCGGCAAACCTCGGCATTTTTTCGCTATCTCCTTTCCTATAGTTATCATATTTGGAGTCGCAGATGCTCCACCAGGAGAAAAAGCTTTTTTCTCGATGATAGACCAACACTCTGCTTCGGATAATACATTTAGATTGTATGGAGGAATTAAACCTTCCACCACCGACGCAACTTTTTGACTGCGACTATAACTTTGCTGCCAGCAGAGCCGCAGTCTAGGACACTCATACCCAAGTCGTCATTCCACAAGTCGTCTAGAACTAGCATATATTTTTTTCCTTCTAATTTTTCTCTAACCTTTTTCACCGATACCTCAGGGTTTGAGAAGTCTTCGCATTTAGAATTAATTGCAGACTCCATAATGTTTTTTAAGATTTTAAGCACATCGAAGTCGTCAGAAATACAGACCCACATTTTTATTGCAAACTGATTTTGTACGTATGTATCATTGTAGATTGATTGAGCTAGACTAGTCTTTCCTACTCCACCCATACCTACAATGGATATGACGGAGACTTTTTCATGTATATCAGAATTTACGGAAGATGTTTGTGATGATGTTGACGATGATATGCTCATCGTTGTTAACATCCTTACGATCTTTGACTTATCTTCTTTTCTTCCTACAAATTTTGAAACATCTCCAAAGAATGAAGTAGTTAGCCGGTTACGTTGCTCTTGCTCGTACCCACCACTGCTAGCAATACTAGTAGTTTGAAACTGAAATCTTCTCATATCAATTGCTATTTGATTTAACTGTATATTGATATTTTTGATTTTACGAGCCATTTTAAAACGAAAGGCAACTTGATTGGAGGATGAGAAGAAAACTTTTACCTTACTGTTCTTAACAGCTCGATGCATAACTTCGTAAGAAAATTCATCCAGAACGTCATCAGCATCATAAGAAACTTGCTTGAGCCTTTTTAACCAAAGTACAACTACAGCATCATTCAGCTGCTTCCTCTCTGCATCGGATGTTTTTGCTGCAACAACCTCCAATGTTTGTTTAAGCCTTTTCAGCTCATCTTTGACACCCCAAGCAAGACTAATGTCATTGCCAAGTACAGTGATCAACGTCCTTAATATTTCAGATGCACCATTAGTAAGAATACCCTCTAACGCCATTATAAATGGATGCTGAATTGATTAATAAAGAGATTAAGAGATTGAGATTGAATTGGTAATATGATTAATGAAATAGCAAAGAGAGAACAAAATGCTGAAGCTTAAGAAAAGTGTTCGATGTGAGTGTGCTATTAGAGTCACCGGCCGTATTTGTAGTAGATAGAAAACATAATCCACGGCAACTTATTTCGAAAAAAAATTTAACTACGATTCTGTTTGTCGGGCACCTATAGCCTACAGGGAAAAGAAAAAGAAAAGTAAAGCTGGATATCATCATATCTATGAATAGAAAGGATCATGGATTGTAACCAAAGAAAGGATCTGGTTCCAACAATCCATGCTTTGAAAAAGTAATACTTGGCTTGATTCTTTTCTTGAAGCATATACTTGGCTAGTTTCAACGGACAAGCAGTTTATATCATTACTTAAGGCCAAAGCTGAATTATCAAAGGGAAGAAAAGAATCAGGTGATTTCCGTTTTTATGCGGAAAGTTACAAACAAAAATGAACTGCAAATCATGCTGACTAAGGCCATTTGAAACAGAACCCAAGCACAATTTGCTTCCTCCATTTTATCTGCTAATTCAAGCCTTCAAAGTGCATATGATCTAAATATGACACCACCATCGAAAAATAATTGGTAAATCACTTTGGCAGATTCGTAAATATTTAATTTAGCAAGTGATACCATTTATTTTTCATAAGTGACTTACAGTATGTAAAGAATAAAACTGCACCCGAACTTACTTATGAAACTGCAGAATCAAGTCCATTCATATCTATCCTAGAACACAATGGTGGAAACGGGATATATGTTGTTAGGATTTTCATGGACCGCCGGACCCTACTCCGGGATTGACCGTATAGCACCGATATTGTCCCCAATTTGACCACGTGTTGGTGTGGGATTTTAATCGAAAAGGCTTCTGTGCTAAGTAAGGAGATGCCTAACCTTATTAAGCACCACATATACTCCTCTTATTCCATGTGAGACTATCCTAGCTATACATACGTGGTTTATATCGTGCCACATACTCCAACAATCTCCATCTTGTCGAGATTAAACCACCTGACCAATCCAATCATACTCTTAACACTAACTCCACCTTGGGCGCCAGTTCTACCTTGGGCCGTGCCTGCTCCACCTTGAGTCTGACTCCACTTGCGCCCTAAACAAATGACATCTACAACCACTTCTCTATTCGGACAGCAGCCTCAACCATAGGCTCTGATACCAGTTGTTATGATCTTCCCAGGCCGCCGGACCCTACTCCGAGACCAACCACATAGCACCGATATTGTCCCAAACTTGAACATTTGTTGCAGCAGGTGTGGAGTTTTAATCGAAAAGGCCTCGGTACTATGTAAGGAGAAGCCCAAACTTATTAAGCATCACATGTACCCCGCTTATTCCATGTGGTACTATTCTAACTATCCATGTGTGGTTTATATCGCGCCAAATACTCCAACATATATCACTAGAAGTGAGAGTTAATTTTGGGAATAAATAAATATAAAGAATGAAAAAAGTCAATTTCACTTGATCCAACACCTTTTGTTGAAAGTAGGGCTGTCAACGGCACTTAAAAAAATGAATAGTGGTTCATCCCCTACAGTTACGTTAAGAATTAAAGGATATCCGGTATCCGATAACTTCCTAAGGAATATTAAAAATCAATTCTGATTTTGTTACAATAAGATTATCGAATATTCAATATTTTTCTGATAATTTTCGATATCTACTCATGATCCAAAAATCTTCCAATAATTTTCAATAACTTCCGATAATTTCTGATATCTACTTAAGAGAGATGAAATTAAATGGATAAAAAGTAAACCTAAAGGGTATGACGTATCAGAAATTTCCCATAATTTATTGATATAGATATACACTATCAGTATCGGTATCGGATATTAACCTAATGGAAAGTGGCACATCCGATTCCGTTACGATAACACTAAAAGTTCCGAGAATTTTTCCGATTCCGATATCCGTTAACCGTTATGTTGGAAGTTAACCTAATGGAATCCGGATATTCGGAAACGGCTATCGGATATCCATTGACATCCCTAGTGGGAAGTCTAGTTTCACTTGATTCCGAAAAATTCATAAAAACCACACAAAGCTCGAAGGTGGACACCAGGCACAGGGCTTAGTTCTTTCACCGGGGGTCTGGTGTAGTAATTGTAACTCCAAAAATTGCCAAGTTGGTATGCATGTATCTTTTATCCCATTTAGAAGTGTTTATTGCCCTTATATTTACATTTACATTTGAATATGTTTGCAGTTTCTAGTTGTTGAATATCACTGTGGCATTTTGCATGATATCCTCTCATTCACCTTCTATTTGGTGATAAACATTTCACTGCAAAGTTGTGACTCTGTGAACTTGTTTGCGAATGCCAAGTTACTAAACTAGATGCAAATGCAGTAAGTTGGCCAGAGTGTAACCAATTGAGAAACATCTTTTATCATCTTTCTATATATCTTCAGCATACCTATCTTGGAGTCAACTCCATGATTTAATTGGTTAGCAGGAAATGTTGATATTGGATTAATGATGTTATATGACAGATAACCAAGACCTCCGCAATTGGCTATTTGGGGTATACAAGGAAAGTTTAATGAGAGTTATCATAGGATTTCGGTAGTCAGCTTTATAAACTAATTTGGTGTAACCACAATGCTGCATGTAGGAGAGGTGTCGAGATTAGTCCATCTTACACTGATAATCACGGGATTCAAACCTAGCCGAGCCAACTTACTTCTATTATAATGGTACATATTCAAAATTGTATATTATCTAGTGATTGTTGTTTTTCCTATTGTCAGAGCATTATTCAAAATTTACGAGATGATAAATAACTTGTACCACCGGTTTCTGTAAAATTATTCGGTATATTTGGAATCAATTAGATGCCTAATTATGATGTCTCTAAACAAATTACTTCTTATGTGGTTGGTAATGGTGATGCATGTTTATGCTCATAGACTGAACATGGGAGTAAAAAAGGTTTATCATTGTAGGGTTGTTTGTGCTTTAGTGCAAAGTATATCCCAGTTTAGCTGGCATCTTATTTTTGCTTGGAACATGCATCAGGAATAGGATGGTGACTTTAGGAAAATGTGTTATGGATATCATCTAGGGCGTCAAATTATAAGCGTCTTTGTATTGGCCAGGTTAAACATCTCGTGCAAAAAAAAATAAATACAAGCTCCCCTCGCAGCTATGTTCATATCTCCTTAGGAAATGACTAAGGAGATGTGCCATTTACATATTTTAAAAAATGTTATAACAAACTTTCGTAATCAGAGATTCGAACACATCTAACTCCTCTCTCAACTCATGTATGAGTTTAGCCCCAATTTATTTGGGTACACACAACTAGTCTGCTTTTACCTTGACTACCTTGGGCTACACTTACTATTTGATACCAAACAAGAAACCCTAGATCTTATTCTTCTTCATTTTATCATTCTCTTATCTCAAACTCTCTCTGGCGCGTCATAAACCATAATATTTATCAAATCCGAGATATATCTATAGAAAACCAGGATCAACAAAAACCTTATTTCTCATGTATATCTTCTCCTGGTAATAATAGTCTCCTTCTTCTTTTTCTTCTTTTCATTCTACAAAAATGGCATCATCATATAGATTAGTAAGCAGTGATTTCATATGGGAATGTGGTGGCAAAGGAGCAACAACATTACCCCTTCTTAATCAAGTGAGCATTATGATATTTCCTCTCAAAACCACTTACGAAATTAGGTTTGGACATCATTTTCACCTCCTCCATCAATATTCCTAAAATGATTATCTTCATATTTCTGATCAGGACGTCTTAAATTAGAAGTTGTTGGAATAATGCCGATTTCACACTACAAAACAAGGATTAAATACAAAATTGAAGATGACGGATGAGTCACGACCAGATCGCTCTCTTTAAAACGTTTCACGGTTCTGCCTTTAGTTTTGTGCAAGCAGTCTATCTTCGTCAGAACGTTCCCAGGATAAAACAACCGAGAAAAACACTCTCGTCGATCTCTCACGCACACAATGAGAAATCGATCATTTTCACTCTTTTAATCTTGCTAAGAAAACTTAGTCTCTTGATTCACAAAAACAGTATAAAGCGAAAAGAAAACTCATTCCTTTTTTGTTCTTAAAACTGGCTTTTTATAACCTTTTCAATTAAGACAAAATTAATGGGAATAATTTTGGTTTTAATTGTCTCCATAAAATCCTCTGTAACAGTCCAAAAACGGTCAAGTAATTTATTACAAAATAAATACAGTTGAATCTGTAATTAAAGCCAGTGAAAATGTTTTGAAAAAATATTAAAAAATAATACATTCCAAATTCAAGAGACCTCTCAAGACCCCAAGTATATGTTCTCAGGATAATGTTATATATATTATTTATATATATATACTATTAGTAGGGGAGGGATTCGATCCTGATACCTCACCATCAAGGCCAAATATGCTTAAGCACTAGGCCAAGCTCCGATTCTTGAAATAAATGTAATATTGAAACAGATCTAAGTTGAGATTATAACACTCAGCATGTTTTACTCTTCCAAAACCACTATTCTGCTCTTCATAACAAAGACCAAGTTGCATGTATGTATATTTAATCATTCTGATCTGATTCCCTGTAACTTGTGGATACCTAAGAAACCTCACATGTGTAACTTGTAATGAACTCTCACCTATAACATTTTGCGCAACATGTTTCATATGTGAGTATTCTTAATTATCTATAAGTTACAAGGTTGTGAATCCAACAATTTGAAAAGCTTCCAAATGTAAATTGTTCTCTTCTGAATTCTGATTTGGTGTTGATTAGAAAACTCTTCACTTTGGTAGTCCTACCCTTCATTGAAATGATTTCATGAGGTTCTGACAGCTTCAAGGTAATTCAAATGTATTCTGAGATACTAACATTGATATCCGGGCTATTTAAAAACATTCTTAAATGTTGGATACATTTATTAATTCCTAAACTGTTATCTTTTAACGACTCAAGTTCCGGTACATCTCTGTTTGGATTATTTTGTAATAATTCCACAAGACACTGGTTCTTTGGATCAATATAGAATTTAAGTAGAAACAAAGAAGATGCACACTAAAAGAAAAAGGAAAGCGAGAACACAAGAATTAACGTGGTTCGACAGTATGTCTACATCCACAAACGGCTACGATCAACCCTTTATTATACAACTTTTACGGAGAATTAAAACAATCAAAGATTGATGAATCCATCACTAATTTATGAGTATCAAAAAGGTAATCATAACATTAAAATAACTGTTTAGATATATCCTTTTGTATCCTCACAAGTAGAAAGTAGAAGAGAAGTAGGAGAGAAAACTCATAAAGATCTTAGTTGGTGTGTCTTTCTCTAAATGAGCTCCCCCCTATTCATACTAGATAAATACTTGGTATTCAAGCATAATAATTTAAAACAAAGTAGTACGTCCTTGCAAGCGAAGTATACTTGGTTGTTAAGATTATACTAGATGATTCTCATGTGTACTTAATATCCAAGTCTTCTACTTCCCTATGCCAGGTGTCCTATAACCTACAAAAATTTGAATGATATAACATCCAAGTGTAAATAGGTTAAATCTTTGGAATATTTAACAATTCTCTACCGTGTCATTGATTCCACAAAAAGACTTAGTTAACTGTAGCTTCCAAATCCCCTAAGGAATCAACAACGAGCAATATTGATCAAGTTGATACACCACTTAAACATGACCTTCAAATTAATTTTCTTCAACATATATGATGGATTGTCTTCAGTACCAATCTTTTATAGAAGAACTTTTTCATTATCAACCACTTCTAGGATTTTATGATAGTGGACATCAATATGCTTGGTGCGTGCATGATAGACTTGGTTCTTTGCAAGGTGAATTGCATTTTGACTATAACAATACACAATGACATTCTTTTTCTCAATCCCCAAGTCTCCAGCTATACCTTGAAGCCATAATGCTTCCTTAACATCCCCTATTACAACAATATACTGCGCCTCTGCAGTAGACAAAGCAACAATTGACTATAACATAGACCTCCAACAAATAGGTCGTTCACTCAAAGTAAAACAATACCTCGAAGTAGAGTATCACTTATATCGCTCACCAGCATAATCTGAATCAACAAATCGACAAACCTTCAAACTATGCTCCTTTTGATATACTAATCCCCAAGTTTCCATATCCTCACTGATAGCTTTTTTCCACTTAGTGGAATGAGTATCACTCATCCTCCTTGAAGAAAAAAGACTTATCTTCAAAAATGGATAATGAATGAGAAACACTACCCTCATAACAATATCGAACATGTACACTAATATGACGCCTCTCGTGTTGAGAAGGCAAGGACGGAATAATCTATGTTTGTTGTCGAATAGGTTTCTCGATGGTAACATCATCTTCTACTTGTTGGGTTTGAACTTATTCTTCTTGTGTAGTAGATGAATAAGGATCCCTTTGCTTCACCTGTATCGAATCGTCATCAACCCCTCCAGTTCTCTCTATTTCAATTTGAGAGTCCCAAACTGTGAATTTTTTTTGAATCAAACATAGGTTTCTCATTGAAGGTCACATCACGACTAATCAAAAACTTTTACAAATTTGGGCACCAAAAAGGATACCCTTTCAAACCTTCTGGATAACCTAAGAAAATTTCTTTTTTAGCTCTAACACCTAACTTATCTTCTCTAACGTGAAAATGACTGGGCAATCAAATACCTTCAAATTTGAATAATTTGCAGGATTACCGGTCAAAATTTTCGTAGGTGACTTATACTGAATAGTTGCTTATGGTGATCGATTCACTAAATAGCATGCTGTATTAACTGCTTCATCCTACCAAATTTTTCCCAAACCTACGTTTGACAACATGCACCGTGCATTCTCAAGTATTGTGTGATTCATTCAATCCGCTACTTCATTATTTTGTGGTGTACCTTTTACTGTGAAATGTCTAGCGATACCTTGTTCCTCACAAAAATATTTCAATGTGTCTTTGGTGTATTCACCACCATTATCTGAATCTATCTTCTTGACCATACGACCAATTTGTTTCTCCACCATGATATTCCACTTCTTAAATACCTCATTGACTTTATTTTTATGCTTCATGGTGTAAATCCAAAATCTCACCGAAAAATTCATCAATAAAGGTCACAAACAACATAGCACCTCCCTTAGAAATTGTACGAGAGGGCCTCCAAACATCTGAATAGATGTAATCTAACATACCTTGTGTGTGCACATCGGTTCCAATACTATTTCTACATTATTTTCCAACAGTGCAGTGCACACAAAAACCAAACTTACACATCTTTTCTCCTCCAAATAAGCCTCTACTAGTCAAAACAGACAAGCCTTTCTTACTCATATGGCCAAGACGCATATGACACAAACATGTTGACTCCGCCTGTTTCTCATCAACAGACTGAGAAATCATAGCTCCACCATATATTATATCCCTTTGTAAGAAATATAAGTTACCATGTATTTCACCAGTCATCTTCAAATTACTACCGTAGTATACCTTCAAGAATCCATATTCCACAACATACTTGTATCTTAAATATTCAAGTACTCATAACAAAATCAAACTCTTTCTCAAATCAGCAACGTGTCTAACCTATGAAAGTGTTGTAGTAACACCATACGAACGAACCCGAACTATACCAACTCCAACTTTTTTGAAGGTATTAGAATTATCCTTTAAAAAAGTGTCATCGTTCACCTCTCTATAAGTGGCAAATCATTCACTAGTTGGATACATATAGCACGAAGCACCGGAATTGAGCATCCAACCATCATTGAGATAACTCATTGATGTAACGGTTAACACCTTATGATCAAAACAACATATTAGCTCCACTGCCTTCTGTAATTGAAGCAATGATATTCTTCAAATTTGAATTCTTATTATGTTTATCATCATTTTCTTTTAGCTTAGGACAAGCAACTCTCATACGACACGACAATAATAACAGTCAATATCATTCCTTTTGAAATTGTAACGATTCTTTGACTTTGATTTTTATTATCATTTTTACCTTCATCAACAAAGAAGCCTCAACTTGACCTTCAACATCAAAATCTTGCTTTCTTTTCTCATAGATTGGGAATGTAAGCCTCACCTCCAATTGAACAGCCATAACTTAAAGGTGATTTAAACTAGGTTTCCAGCCTTTCTAGTCCAAAGACTGTCATGCTTCGTAAATCTATTTAAATTACACAATTCTAGGAAGATCATACATTCACATATGTGTGGCCATTATGCATATATCGTTGATTTCTCCTTTTATTATACACCATTATGTCAAGGATAAGTTGGGCCTTGTGTATTGAACAACAATTAAACTTTTTAAGATACTACGCAAAAGATTTAGGATATTATCCTGTTTTTTCATACCTTTCACAATATTCACCACCTTTGTCAGACTTTATGATTTTCACTTTCTCTATAATTGCGTATAAATTACAATAATGAATGTTTGAAAAAACATCCACGGATTGCGATTCATAATGCAATTGATAGATGTACATAATAAGCGAAAAATCATCAGGTGATAAACAATTTTATGTTCCAAAAATGGGACCATAAAATGACTACAAATAACTTTAATCAACAATTGATAAGAACAAAAGTTGGAATTTATAATAGAGATAAATGATAATTAATGCTTACAATAGTTTCATACTTTCAATGAGATTCTCATGTGGGTAAAACCTTATCAAGAAACAATGTGAGACATGAAAAACATATGTAGATATTTTACCTTCTCATACACACAACATTATCGCTATTAAATACTACAACTAGAATCACCTGTAGGTGAATAACGTCCTAAAATGTATTAACAAACTCAAATAATTATAAATATGTCAACCTAATACAATGTGAATTATAGTCGGTGGAAATTATTTCACATATATATGAAATATTTAGAGAACCTTAATGCTTGTTTCAATGTGTGAACCAAAACTACCGGTGAGCAGCATTGATTTTAATAGTTAAATAAAACTAAGAGGACTGAAAATATACAACACTTACAAAATAAAAGTTTAGTATCACTATGGTGATAACTAAAAAATCCAGCAAACATGTATAAATGCAAATATCACGCCATCTTTTCTTGTGATACTGCATAGTCCCACTCAATGATATCCACGTACCTGACCTGATCTTAAATATAGTCGACTATAAACAATTATGAGTAACCATAAAAAATTAATCATAAAATTTACAGAAAAGCATGTTATATATAAATTGTGAAAATATCAACACCCCTTAATTGAAAAATATCCACACACAGTGAACCTTGCTTAACAAAAAATCGAGCATTAATCAATTATATTATTCAATTCTATTTTTCAAAATCCCGTTCACCCATTTCCTACGTGAAGAATCTACCGGAATTCACCATTTTGGGGGTTTAGAAGACAAAAAATAATGATGCATGAGTGCCAATATTCCATGTGCCACACGGCAATTGACTATCATTTCTAAGTTTTCACTTAAGTAATAACTCAACTCAATAAAAACAACCCGAATAAAAAAGAAGACTAATTTAGGAATCAGTCACTCATGAAAGAAAAAACAAAAAAAAGTTGGTGCAGTCATTTTTATAAGTGGTAAAAATTATATACTCATTTATGGTTAAGAATACACATAATTGATTGTTAAAGTAAGAATAAACCTAATCTAGAAAAGAAATTGATTTACAGACTAATCTAGGAAGGTGAAATAAGTGAAAAATAATTAAGGAAGATTAGGACTATCATATCACCAATCAGGATACATGCATGCCTGAACTATATTATTATTCATGACGGGAGTTGCAGTGTTGTATCCTAAGAAAGAGGATTAAAAAGAGGAGGAGAAACGAATTGGGCGCATTATTGGCGATTTGAATTTCCTTGAGGCGCCAAATTCGCTCCACTAGTATGCAAACGCATGAATAAGCGGAATTCCACTGAATGCAAAGCGCCACCCTCTGAATTGGGCGTCTTTGGCGAATAAGAGGCGCCTGACTCGCCTTTGGCAACATAGGACTTGAATTTAAAAACTCGAGTTGTTTATAGACCTAAGCGCAACACGTTTTAATTTACTTGCATGCATGAGGTGATAACCGATAAGTAAATTTCTCTGCAGATAAACTTGCAAAAAAGAGGTTCAAAAATTTGTTTTTTCATTTGCTTGTCGGTGATGTTAGAGTACGTAGTTTCTTTGACATGAACGACTAACAAAAATTACATTATATCGGAATTGTCTCAATACAACGATCAGCAGCAATTCAGTAATAATGATTAATCATAGACCTGGCATTTGATACTGTACCTATGATTCCTATAACCAAACATATAATTATGATGATCAGATGCACCACTAAACTAGCAAACGAAATTCTTTTTCTAAAAATCTTAAGATAAAAGGCAATGGGAAGAATAACCGATACAAAAATACTAACCAACGAACCCGTTAGGCCAAGAACAGTTTCAAAGAAGGGGATGGTAATTGCTAAGACAAGAATAATTAATAGAAATAGCGATCCGGCTGCACCCCTTATAATTGTTCTCTTCCACAAAGGCATTTTAGCCGGCAGATGACGTTCCACTTCAGATGCCATCGGAACCGTAAAAAAACAATACTTTGTCATTGGTGTAATGATTGCTGCCCATAATGCAATCTGCGTAAAGACCAAATTTTTGGGCATGCTCAGCGTAACCTGTGAGCTAACCTCTGGGCCAAACATTTTAGCTCCCAAGAATGCCAGAACTGTGTATAGAGTCGACACTATACCAAAGCTTAAATACGAAATCTGCAACAAACATGATTCTTCAATTATTTAAAAATAAAAATTATAATTATAATTATAATCATTTTTTTTTACTTACAGTAGAGAATGTGGCAGGATTTTCCATTGATCTGTAGACGTCAGGGATGGCCATGTGAGAGGCAATGTTGAAAATGTACAGACCGGACACTGAGAAAATATTATGGATTCGGAAAACTTGTATAGGTTTGTTAGCTTTAATCCCACCAAAGAAACAAATGCAGAATAAAACACCACATATCAAGAACGATAACAAAATACCGAACGTCGAAATGAACGATATGCTGTTCAGATTTCTTAACCACACGGACGGTATAGAAACCAATACTGCAATCACTGTCAGGCTCTGAGCTGTGGGTAAGTTGAAAACCGAAATATGGAAATTACGATATCCGTCCAGAGCTCGGGTTAAATGATCGGTCATGGAGATTGTGAAAGAAACAAGTGCCATGAAAGACTCCATGTTGACGAAAAATAATGATATGCATCGTCCTTTTCTTCCAAATGCATGGTACCCGATGTCTGTGTAGCTTCGTAGGCGAACATCGGTTGCGAGACAGAGACCTAGTAAATGAGAAGTATATGCCCCCAACATGAACAAACCACATAGGATGAACGCAGATGCCCAACCACCGGTTTGTAGTGCATAGGCAGTCGATAACTGCCCCAACCCTATAAATAAAGAAATTATTATCAACAAATTACAAGAACTTACAAGAAATGAAATTTCTTCAAAATTTGCAATGAACGAGCACCTATCAAGAGCCCCATCATATTGAGCAGTGCAGTGAAAGATGTGCTTGTTGCCAGAGGGACATCGTGTACTTCTGTTGTTGAATCCTTATAATCTGAGAGGAGATGTATCGTGGAATCCATTGAATTCAAGAGAAGAAAAGTCGAAGAAGATGGTAAAAAAAATAATTATGACAGATTATTATTGTTTATTTTTTTTTTCTCTTACTCCGATCAGGTCTTTATAAATCTGATTTGTTTCTTTCTTTTTGTAATTTTAAGGTAAGCTCTTAACTGTTAGTTATATATAGGAAGAAATTATCCTGTTGCATATCTGTTTCGACGTTGTGAAAGAAATTACCAGCCAATCAAATGTACTCACTTTCCAATTTTGCATATATGCGGCACCTGTATATAGCTAACAGTTAATATAATACTTATCATGTTGCACATTTGACGTATGTGTGACCTGTATGTTGTTTTTATTTACTAAAAGTATTCACGGTTGCCAACAAATCTTGGGGTAATTAACTAATTTTACTCACTTTCCAATTTTTACTTGCACAACTGTACAAGATAAGTGTTTCTTAAAATAGAATTTCAAAACTTCTGCCATGCATTGTTTTTAAAATTTCAACAGAAAAGAAAAAAATGGAAATAAAACTTTCAAAAATAAGAGTAAACAGAGGCCTACATTGCTTATTCGTTAAGCTTAAATTTTGACACTGGTTTTTTTTTTTAAACTTTAATTGTGTATGAGTTTTGTTTATGTTTTGATTTACATTTACAGGAAAAAAATCGGGTAAGTTTTCTTGCAACTTTATATTTCTAATGCTTATGGATTGAATGAAAATGCATCATCAAACAAATACTACTGGAGAATATAATTGCTTTTAATATATAGTTTCGGAGATTTAGCTATACTAATGGAGACCTTATAGCCTCTTTGAATACCATTCCAAAAATTGTTTTTCTGATTTTTCGGAACAAAAGAATCAAGAATTTGTTTAAGTAGACAGTTTCAAAATGACTTAAACATTTTTGTTCTATTTTTCTTATCCATACATAATATTAATAAACTGGCAGATGTTTTTAGGGGGGAAAAGTGGAAAATGTGCTTTTAAAGGCTTGTTTGGATATACATCTAGAACTAATTTTTTGATTTTTAGTTAAAAAACACAAAGTTAGTTTGGGTATGAAATTTTACAACTGACTTTCAGAAACAAAAATGTCAGCATTTTGTGAAGCAAAATGTTTTTACTTCTGACTTGTGGTGTTCAAACGCGTTATAAAGCAACATCAAAGTAAACTCATTGAGATATCCAAAGGTAGCGGGCCAGTTGGACCTTTTCTCCAAAATTAAGTTACCAAATCTAGTCTTTGTCGTTTCACTTTCACCAGAGACCAGACTCCTCCCCGATTCTACTACCATTGCCAAAGACATCTCGAGCAGAAATTTCTGGTTTTTATATGCAAATTCGAATCCGGATTCGGCTGAAAGTGTATCTTCCGTAGAGGTACGGCTTTTTGTTTTTCTTCTCTCCAATTTTGTTTTTCTTCTTTAAATTGGTTGATCAAAGAGTTGGAGTAGTACTGTAGTAGCGACAAACAAAGATTATTCATTTCCATTTCCCAGCAAACTCTACATCTCATCATGCTATAGATATAGATCTGATCACAAACCCTGGACGATAATTACTGATGCATTTATCGCCTACTCGGGCGCATTGACTAATTTGAATCATGTCCAAGTGAAAATTAAGGTGTTCGATCAACCAATTACAAACCCCATGCACCACATACTTTAGGCTAGTTTATAATAAGACTTAGTTGATTACTTGAACATTAGGTATACGTACTGTCGGCTCATAAGCAATGTAATTGTGTTGAATGTTTTGCTTCCGTTACGAATGTGATCGATTTTTTTTCGCAGAATCAAATGAGTTTCTGTGTCAGATAGGCTTGGCTCGTTTGTATCTATCTTTATGTCCCCATCATACCATGGATACCAAATTTGATGGTCATCCCTACCTGTTCATGTTAACAGTGGTTGAAACTGCACTATTTCTTAAAAAGATATTATACATAGTATCTTTCATGTCCTGTAATTATCCAGTTTCTGCAAACCCCGTTAATATGTAAATAGTTATAGTGTTTCCTTACTGGAATGAGTGCGTGAGTTTATGTTTTTTAGTTACCAACGGTTCCCATTTATTGTTGGAAAACCACCAGTTTTTATGTGAATAAAACTCTTATTATAAAAGGGTTTTTCAAAATAATTAAAATGCCTTCCAAAATTATCTCTTAGTTTTATTGGGTAAGTTTTTATCTTACATATTTTGATATGGAATTTGCACTAGGGTTTATGTATGTAGAGAAAAAACCTTTCTCTTGAATCCACCGGTGTTGTATACTTCTTCTTCGTTTTCTTTGTTTGATACGAGGGTTTTAAGTGCTAACGAATCGTGAGTTTTTCCGCTGCCAAGTTCTAGAAGGACAAGTTTGAATGTGCTATTCAAACTTGTTAAGATTGTTGTATCTTGGAGGCAGATGTACCCGTAGGTCTATAGCATCATCTTTTTAGAGTGTAGCCGGGCATTCTTGTCTTAAGGACAGTATGTTGAACATGCGCCTCAATCTACTATTACCAGTTTCTTCTTTCTATGATATTTAGCAGGGATGTTCAAGACATCAACCGTTGAATCGGATACAACACAAAAATCAGATAAGTTTTTCTTATTATTAATTAGTTATTTGATTTTTTCCAGTTTTAATTGTTATTACCCAACAATCTTTAAGACAAGAACATATATATTAGAATAAAAATTATGAAACATAATATTGGGTTTAATACGTAGCTCACGGAAAATTGGTGTTGTATACAGTTTATCACCTTAGTGTTGTTTGACCGTGATGAATCCATAATTGATTAGTTTGTATCAGGAGAACATGTAATCAAGCTAGCTAGAGTTGAAAATTTATGTATCTAGTCTACTCAGACAAAAGATTAATTCACAAACATTATTGATATATTCAAGTATGTGATGTAAAGTGCGTCGTAGAGATTGTTCATCTCTTTATTCCTTGTAAGACTAATAATAACACGTGATATCATGAGATAAAGTGGAAGTCAAAATCTATGTCACGTAATTGTTTGGTACATGGCTTTTGAGAAATCGTTCTCATACCGATTTTGGAAATTGAAACCATAAATTTAACTTGTATTGGTTGATTGGTGTTTCATAAATCCAGTTTCTGATCAGTCTCATCATGATCTAATCAGGTGTTCGATTTTTGATCAGCAGAAAGCTGCCACGTATGGTACCTTAATAAGTGTATCAAATTTCGACTTCATACTAGGGAATAAAGATGACAGCAGCAAGCTATGATCTGGTCCAGTACCTACACCAGGGTTCCGAATTGATACGACGAACACTTAAGCACTGACAAGTGAATACCGGAAGTTGACAATTGAATACTTGGAAGCTCTTCTTCTCAAACGGACACCACTGATGATAACTTTTGTCACTGTCCATTCAAACATCTTCATGGCTGTCAGGATGGATTAATGGCAGAGGTCTTCCCAAGGGTTCTTTAGCGAAACATTGATGTATGCATCTACATGGATGGAAGAAGGCGTGTAGAGGCCGTGAAGGAGTTGTTCATGGTGATGTCGTGGAAGGACCTTGCAACAGTGCAGGGGTTGAATTTCTTTTGCATGGTTTAGATAAACCTGCTGGAGATGTTGTTGAGTGCTCGGATTTTGTGGACGTTGTTGCTGTTGATTCTGCTTCAGAGAATGGGGCTATGATTGTTTCGGAAGATGCTGCTTCAGATTCGGAAGATGATGCTGTTATGGATCTTTCTACAGACCTTCTCAACGTTGTTCTTCAACGACAATTCACGACTGTTACCAGCATCCCCCATAATGCAGGCGAAAGTCAGAGTTGTCATCTGGTCTGCTTCTTTGTTTTGTCAGTGGATATCCTCAAGAGCGAGCTACGACCCAGTCAGTTACATGAAGGAAGCTAGCTCTCTCTCTCTCACTTTACTCAAGTATTAAGGGAATGGTCGAACTACTTTCGCGAAATATCATTAAGAATTTTACATGGAGACATGCTCTTGAGTAATTGAAAATGGGAGGTCATGAAATTTGCCGCGTAGTGTTTTTTAACTGGATTAGTAACCTTGATGCTAAAGGTATTTAAATTGAATACTTTGCGTTTTTTACTTCAAAGGAAAACTTAGAGCATTGCAGATTCTAGTATGTCACGGAAATGAGTGAACTGTTTCCAAAATACATTGAAACTAGTACTCTCAGTTTGGCAGGGTAGGAGGAAAGACGATGTGCAGAGAAGGATCAGAATTATCGTTATCAGTCTGTTGTTTGTTTTCAGCGTAATTGATAAGTCATGCCCAAGTTATGCCCCTGACTAGTGCTTGAAGAGTTGTGCTAGGTGGCACACTGGAATGCATATAAGAGCCGAGTAAAATCTAGGTAATATTCAAGGTATTCATAAAGAAAAAGAACGCATCAGTATTAACGCTTCTTTTTATTTACCTCCGAATAAAGTACCTAGTGTTCTGTCATTCAAAATGTACTTAGAAGACAGTGAGATCGCTACTGTTTGCAAGAGTCTGTGCTAGGTGACACACTGGACTTGTGCTTGTATACCTGTGCTTGGTGACACAAAGGAAAGAAAATACGATCCTGGATATATCTGAATGTATACAGTGGATGATGACCAGCAGTTCGAAGAATAAGAGGTGTCGCGAACAAAATCTGGCTTGAACGAAGTAGAAGTTAGTCAGGGTTCTCTTGGGGCTAGAGAGAAGTCAAGCCGTGTTTGGCAGTGACGGGAAGCTGAGCTATGAATAGATTTAGAGACAGAGAAAGAAAATGCAGAGATTGACAGAGTTTGAAACTCAAAAGAAATTAGTTCTCACGGTAATCAGACTGTCCGCGGAAGTTGTTGAGCAACACAGAGAGAAGTAATGATACTCCTTAGAACAATAGCATTCTAAATTGTGCTGAGATTTTCATCTGGACAAGGGATGAGCGTTATCTTGCCATGATTAGGTGTAGTTACTGAAATCGTTTATGTTCCAGGACGTGGTGCACTATTAGCTAGAGTTACCTTCCGTCATCCATTCAGGTACAAACATCAGAAGGAGTTGTTCCTTGCGGCTGAGGGGATGTACATTGGTCAGTTTTTGTACTGTGGGAAGAAAGCTAGTTTGATGGTTGGTAATGTTTTGCCATTGAGATCAATTGAATATCAAAATATTCAACCATATTTTGATGAGCTTCAAAGATTTAGCGAGTCTGCAATGTCCTCCTGGAAGAGTGCCAGATAGATTTTGAATCAGCAAACATGAAGGCACGAGAGACAAGCCAGCAGACTATGACTGGCGTGTCTAATCAAAATTATGAGAACGAATACAAAGAGAGAGGTCGAAATTGTACCACATTCTTGAATAACTAATTTTTATCACTAACCTTGGTTGTGATTGTATATAAGTTAATCAGGTGAATGACTAGGTGCAAAGATGAGGCGATGGATGTGGAATTGGAACACTAGATTTTTCGAATCAAAGTGTGTTCTCCATCAATAAAATCATGCGAAGGTACAACGGTACTCGTCGGTATGAGAAAGTTAATTTGCCAATTCTTTTGAATAAGCATGCAAAGGTATAGTGGAGCTCGTTTCAGGGGAAGAGCATCACCTATTCATGCTTAATTCTTGAACTTCATGTCGGTTTACACTTGCTGAAACCAAGAGCTAAGTTTTAAATATTTCTTTAGAGAAGTATTTAAATGTGGGGGATAAGACATGTGATCTTGTAATCCATCAACGATGAGAGGATCAGTAGATGTGCATATCCGCGTTTAACCTGGGAAAACACAGGGATGCTTTGTTTAGAAGACCAGAGATTGGAATGCATGAGGTACATAATTAATTTCAATTATGTGATATATGCTTTACAACCACCTATGAAATATGTGATATGTTTAAGATTTTACTGAAAGCCCAAGATGGTTGATATGATCTAAATGATCGAAAGGATCCAGAAGAAATTCTGAAGGAAATGGTTTTTGTCAAACTCGATGCGTTTAATGTGTGTTGTAAATGTGCAGTATATCAGATGTATACAAATACCCTTGTATCTCAAGAGAATTACTGGATGATCTGATTAGAGATTTGCGATACTTGAGGTACATCTTAAATTGTGTATGTAATGCATATTTTACTGACCTTAAGAGATGTTGTTGTTTCAGGCTATGGATAAATCTTAGCCCATGTATGTATCCTCTTAAGGAGTGTCTGTCTAAGGAAGTTCTTAAGATAGACAAGATGAACTTGTATTTTGAAGAAATCAAAGTTCGTGTGCTTTAATTCAAGCATAAGAGGAAGACGAATGATACTAAGATATTTCTTATAAGATATTCCTCTATGACCGAAGCCTGGACATCATTGCAGAAACTCAATTGACTATATGAGTCTAAAGTAAATGAGCAATGACAAAGTCTAGACATACTCGGAGAAGGCTCATTCGGTAAGACAACGATACTCTTTAATGAAGTAATTTTAGTTGATTTGTGAAGTCAAAAAGAGGTCTCAGTAGACATGTAAAGTCAAAAGAGAACCTCATAGACTTAGGGAAGTCAACAGAAAAAATTAGTGGTCCTTTGACGAAAGGATTTTCTAAAGAGATAGTTCATAATTATACATCGAGGGGGAATGGGACTTAAGCTCATAAAATAATAACTTGCCATAAAGGATACTCAACCTTGTTGACTGGAGATCCCAAGATCAAGTTTTGGAATGAGACAACTAATTTATGGTGGGTAAAGGTAAACACTATCAGAGAATTAATTATCTGTCCCTTCCCTATAGTGTAGATGTGATAGTGTGACTGCATGTGAAGGATGACTTTTAATAAGTCTTAATGAGTTCTATAGTTTCAATTTAAGATTGAAGTGGGGTGTAGCAGTGAACACTCTTGATGGAACTCACCTATCTGAATGAGGAAGTGGGTCGCTTCCTATGAGAATATGAGATGATTCTCTAGAGCATTCTGAGAAACAAGACGTCCAGGGCCAAAATGGACACAACGACAGAGCTTGGCAGCAACCTTGGAGATATCATGTGTGGTTGTTATCGCGAGTTACACCAAATGTTAGACAGTTCAAGACCTTATGGACACTGGCTAATAAGTAGTTCAGGTAACCTCTCACTAAGCAAAGGTTCAAGACCTTATGGACACCTATGCCTATTCGTGATATTTCCTGTGTTTTCGTGTTTTATCGTATTTTTATTCATGTGGGGGATTGTTGGAAAACCACCAGTTTTTATTTGAATAAAACTCTTATTATAAAACGGTTTTCAAAATAATTAAAATACCTTCCAAAATTATCTCTTAGTTTTATTGGGTAAGTTTTTATCTTACATATTTTGATATGGAATTTGCACTAGGGTTTATGTATGTAGAGAAAAAACCTTTCTCTTGAATCCACCGGTGTTGTATACTTCTTCTTCGTTTTCTTTATTTGATACGAGGGTTTTAAGTGCTAACGAATCGTGACTTTTTCCGCTGCCAAGTTCTACAAGGACGAGTTTGAATGTGCTATTCAAACTTGTTAAGATTGTTGTATCTTGGAGGAAGATGTACCCGTAGGGCTATAGCATCATCTTTTTAGAGTGTAGCTGGGCATTCTTGTCTTAAGGACAGTATGTTGAACATGCGCCTCAATCTACTATTACCAGTTTCTTCTTTCTATGATATTTAGCAGGGAAGTTCAAAACATCAACCGTTAAATCGGAGACAACACAAAAATCAGATAAGTGTTTCTTATTATTAATTAGTTATTTAATTTTTTCCGGTTTTAATTGTTATTACCCAACAATCTTAAGACAAGAACGTATATATTAGAATAACAGTTATGAAACATAATATTCGGTTACCTACCAATCTACTCTAGTGGATCATGTAACTAATTACATTATAAGCTAAAAATCTCTATATTTATTTCTCTCTCTAGGATGTGCTTTATTGCGCCAAGAAAGCTGGTGTGACTCATATTCAAAGCCGGGTAGCTCAGGTAGTGTTTGGTTCCGTAGCCTTTATCAAACTCTACATCTCGAATCGATCCTTTTATTTTACTTAGACATACAGTTTCGGATGAAAACACTAAATATGGATCTTTTCCATGTATGCAGGCCATTTTAGCCATGGTGTGGGGGACTCCATCTTGTCCTAAGGTTCAATGTTCTCCAACACTTTCATTAGTTTTATAGAAATTCAGCTTAGTGAAAAGTTTGATGTGGCGTTCCTCTATCAGGGCCTAATCGGTATCGTCACATTCTTATATGCTTTGTAGGTGGAGAATTTTTAGGACCTGGAAATCAGTAAGTCACAGCTGCAAAAATGATTTCCCAGGTGTTGTTGTCATCTCCTCTTTTTAGCACTGAGAAAAAGTAATCTATTTCTAGTATGGGAGCAACAGTTTGGTAAGCGAAATAGATGCAAAAAAGCCAGAAGATTAGACCGAGTATGGGAGCAACAGTTTGGTTAGCCTCAACACGTTGAGTGCCCCAGGGACTATGGTGCTAGCTTCTCAGATCCAAGCAGCCAACTCATGCCACTGGCGATACTACTCTTGCGCGTATTCCTTATAAACTTATTCACTATATTTAACTCCCACCATGTGGGATTATTGTAATTTAACTAAATTTTTTGTGATTAACGTAAATTACGTATTCGGGCTAGATTTTTGTGCGCGTCATTAGGGCCCGTTTAAGCCCAGCTAATATAAATTGAATCATTTTTTTTTTTTTTGAAGACTACTCCCTTTTTGTGGGGGGGGGGGACTACTATGGGTGGATATTTGAAATAAATTTGAGCCACTCCTTAACTTAATTTTCTTCTAATACCAAACTTGTCCTTGGTGATTAAATTAGTTAGTGTAATGATTAATTAATGTTAGTGTAATGATTGATTAGTGAGGTTAGATCAATTAGTTGGGTAACTTTAGTTATTGTTATCTTGAATTGACAAAAAGGCTTTCGGAATAATGAAAAAATTTCAAACTGATTTCGACCATGGAAATGAAGTTCGGCTACGACATCTGAAGAACAGGTAGTCGAACTTATATGTAAGTGTAGTTCGGCTAATGGTTCTGAAGAAACAAGTAGCCGAACTCAGTTTTAATAGAATTTTTGCTTTCGGAAAAAAGTTCGGTTAGGAGAAAAAAATTGCGACATAACCGAACTTTTACGACGTAATCGAACTTTTTGTGACGTAATCAAATGTTCTGTGACGAAACCGAATATTTTGCGACGTAAACAAACTTTTTGTGACACTGAACTTTTTTGCGACGAAACCGAACTTTTTTCCGCGAAACGGAACTACAAAGTTCGGGTTTGGACATTTTTTTTGCGACGCAACCGAACTATTTTACGACAAAACCGAACTTTTTGCGACGAAATCGAACCAAAAGTTCGGGTGGGACTTCTTTTTTGCTACATAGCCGAATTATTCTCTGAAAACAAGAAAAAACCTCCATTAAAGTTGAGTTCGGCTAGTTCGAAAAAGTTTTTCACATAATTCCTAGCCGAACTTCTCTCAGCAACTTCAATTTTCAACTCATTTTCTGATTACTTCTCATTTTTCAACCAAAAAACAAAAGACAAGTGATGGGTTTGTGAGGATATGTTTATTAATGATTTAAAATAATCTATACATGTATAAGTGGTGGTGGTGGGTAGGTTAGTCATTTCCACACTCTAGGACACCTCTTATAAGTATAGGGTAGACATTTCTATCACAAAGTAGTCCCCATCCACTTATGAGTAGTCCCCAAAAAATGATTCCAAATAAAAATATTGCAAAGTGAAAACCACATGGAAATCTATTTTTCAGTTTTTCTTCACCGTGAAATTCACGGCCGGAGAAATTCACGCGTGCACTCAGTTTTGGTGAAAAAATTCCTCGCGAAGCCATAATTTTCTAAAATCATGTTTTCGTGAGATTTCTTTTCTTTTTCATCCAAAAAAAAACTGAGAGATGAGTGAGATCGACAACAATACAGATAAATCAGATGGAGTGGAATTTGAATTAGGGGTTGGTTTGAAAAAATCGCTTAGAAGCTGATGAATTTGGGAGGTCTGAGATGGTGATGAACACATGATAAAATAGAGATGGAAGATGAGATTCTGCTGCTGTGTTATTGATTTAGAAGATTTGAGTTTACAGCAGATTCGCAGATGAATGAGTTGCTGCTATGAAGAAGGTTATGTGGATTATATGGAAGATTTGAGTTGGGTGTGTGGCTGATTGTGGTGGAGGAGGTAAAAGTTGAATATAGTCTGTAACTAAATAAGTTTTGTGAAAAACGATGAATCGGGTTCAGCACCTTAAGTATCATCATACTTCTAGTCTTTCGTGCTCCCCTGATGATAATTTATTGTTTCAAAAGATACTAAGACGACTGCCAGTAAAATCCGTCGTTCGTTTCAAGAGCTATTGGGTATTAAATGTATATTCTTGTATATATTGCAAAATATTCACTTACCTAGATATAGAGATATTTACTTTTGTTAGGAGATCACAAAATATCCTTTGTATCAAAGCTCTTCTATATATGAGCCTCTTTTGTAACAAGAACGGCAAGAGAAATAAAACCTTTCTTCTTCATAATATCTTGTCAATATCTTGTCTCGTCTTGATTCCAACATGGTATCGGATAAACCTACTTCTTCTTCACCTCAAAATCCTAATTCGCTCTATGCTCTAGATTCAAACGATGGACCAGGAACTATAATAACTCATGTGGTTCTCAAAGGATCAAACTATGAAGAATGGGCTAAAGGGTTTCGTATTTCGCTGGGTGCAAAACGGAAGCTTGGATTCATTGGTGGTAAAGTTCCTAAACCTTCTTCTGATTCTCCTGACTTGGACGATTGGTGGACTGTTAATTTTATGATTGTTGCTTGGATATTTAACACCATTGATCCAGTTCTTCGCTCTTCTATTTCTTATCGTGATACTGCATTTGATCTGTGGGAAGATATTAGGCTTCGTTTTTCTTTAGGGAATGGAATCAAAATCTATCAACTAAAATCCGATGTTGCTGACTGCAAACAAAAGGATGGAGAATCCATTCAAAATTTTTACGGGCGGTTGAAGAAACTTTGGGATGACATCAATGATTTTGATGCTCTACCTTCTTGTTCGTGTTCTGGTTGTACCTGTGATTTGAACGTGACTCTTCGTAATCGACGCAATAATGATCAGGTACGTGAACTTCTAATGGGTCTCGAACCCTATTATGCTACTATACGTTCCAGTATTCTGGGGACCGAGCCACTTCCTTCTCTACATACTGTCTATTCTCGTCTCATACAAGAAGAAGAAGTTAAGTCTTATACTCAGAAGAGGATGGATACAAACACTCCTATGGCCTTTGTTGTTCAAGGACATAGAACACAGGGTTCCAAAACAGGAGGATCCAAACCTCCACTGAAGTGTACTTATTGTGGTCACAATGGGCATCTTGAGGATCGTTATTGGGAGAAACATGGCTATCCTGATGGTCGTCAACCACGACGTCTACCTGCGGCTCGTACCAAAACAGATTTCGCACCTACCAGCAGTCAACCATCAACTAAAGCAAATGTTATATTTGGTGAAGCCTCAGCCACTACAAATCACGTTCGTCTCAATGGTAAGAGTGGTCATGCATGGATTGTTGACACAGGAGCCTCTAATCATGTCTGTTGCGATGACACTTTGTTTGAATCTTGTCGTGTTCTTCCATTCCCTATTCAAGTTGTTTTTCCTAATGGTGTAAGTATAGAGGAGACAAAAATTGGGACTGTGAAGTTGAATAACTCTCTTGTCTTGCATAATGTGTTGTTTGTTCCACAGTTTACCTGTAATCTTATATCTGTCTCTCACCTCTTTTCTTCATCGCATGATAAGCATGCAACGCAACACATTATCAGTTTACAATTCACTAATTCTGAATGTGTTATACAGGACCATACCTTGAGGACGAAGATTGTCTGGGTAAGCTCACTGATGGGCTTTATTGCTTGATAATGGGGGAACCATCTCGTGTTAACGTCGTGTTAGAAAAGGCTTCTACAGAATTATGGCATAAACAGCTTGGGCATCCTTCTTTACAAGCGCTGCAGTTTCTACCGCAAGTCAGTAGTAGTAGTCAGTTTGATTTTCATGCTTGTGAAGTCTGTCATAGATCCAAGAAAACTCGTAATTTGTTTCCGCTGAGTGATAATAAAGCAGTTAATTTGTTTGAGTTGATCCATTGTGATGTTTGGGGTCCTTATCGTGCAAATCGTGCCTGTAACTCAAGATATTTTTTAACTATTGTGGATGATTTTTCTAGATGTGTTTGGGTATATTTGATGAAAAACAAAGACGAGGTACCTCGTTTGATTACAACTTTTTTTGCGTTGATTGAACGACAGTTTACAAAGAAAGTTAAGTTTTTTCGTAGTGACAACGGGACTGAGTTTAAAGGTCTGTCTTCTTAATTTCGGGATAACGGTATTGTTCATCAAACTTCTGTTGTTAAGACACCACAGCAAAATGCCAGAGTAGAAAGGAAGCATCGTCATATCCTCAATGTGGCTCGTGCTTTACGTTTTCAGGCTTGTTTGCCAATTGATTTTTGGGGTGAGTGTGTGCTAACCGCTGCATATTTGATCAATAGAACTCCTTCTCGAGTGCTTAATTTCAAGACACCGTATGAACTTCTCTATGGTTCAGCTCCAACGCTTCATTCTATTCGAGTGTTTGGATGTCTTTGTTATGCGAAAAATCTTCATCCTTGTGATAAATTTGATAGTCGAAGTCGTCGTTGTATTTTTTCTTGGCTTATCCCTTTGGAAGAAGCATGGCACTTTGATAGATATGGGACAGTACTTTCCAGTCACGCGACGTAACATTTCTTAAGACCAATTCCTTTAGCCAACAGCAAGGAGCGTCTGCAACTGCACTCTTTGTATACCTGATGAGGATGTTGGTTTAGCTGCCGGGACATGTCGCTGTCACTTGAGGCTGATCACAGTGACTTATGCATTCTACTAGTTCTCTTCCTCCACTGCTGCTGCCAACTTTTGACACTACTGCACTTCAACAGCGCATGCAGTACATCTGCACCCAGGAAACAATTCAGGTTACAGTTGACAGCACAGAAGAAGCAGACTACAGGTGCTTCCTCATTCTGAGCCTGCTGTACATGATGAGCGCCCTGATGAAGACGTTCGTGACATAGCAGTGAGTTTCTGCTGAGGGTCTCGTAACTCAGCTGAGAGTTCTATGAGTTCTGAGAGTTCTGATGCTCATGATGAGTTCTGCATCTCTCATACCTCTATTACTTCTCCAGAGACCGTAACTCTGTCTAATGAAGAATTGGGAAGAGGTAACGCACCAAAATTGATAATATTCGAAACAAAGATTTTGTTCGATGGGAGGGTATTCCTAAGAAGACTAACACGACATTG
Source organism: Papaver somniferum (assembly GCF_003573695.1). Classification (NCBI taxonomy): domain Eukaryota; kingdom Viridiplantae; phylum Streptophyta; class Magnoliopsida; order Ranunculales; family Papaveraceae; genus Papaver; species Papaver somniferum. Next base: position 203,134,255 of record NC_039366.1, on the reverse strand, counting down.
GTTTCCCCCGAGTCTTCACCTATACCAATCAAGTCCTCAGGTACTTCCTATCCTATAACACATTATGTGAATTGTAATGCCTTTTCTGTTGCACATCGCAATTTTGTTGCAGCTATTTCCAATGATGTTGAACCAACTTCATTCAAAGAGGCTATGCGTGATCCGAGATGGCGCAAAGCAATGAAGGAAGAAATTGATGCACTGATTGCCAATGGCACATGGACAATTGAAGATCTTCCTCCTGACAAATCTGCTATTGGTTGTATGTGGGTTTTCCGGATTAAGCGGAAATCTGATGGCTCTGTTGAGCGCTACAAAGCTAGATTGGTTGTCTTTGGTAATCATCAAAAGGAAGGAATCGATTCACTGAGACTTTTGCTCCCACAGTAAAGATGGTTACTGTACGAACTCTTCTTGCTGTTGCTGCCATCAATAACTGGGAGCTAGTTCAAATGGATGTTCACAATGCGTTTCTTCATGGTGATTTAAATGAAGAGGTATTTATGCGACTTCCCCCTGGTTTTAATAATGGTTTATCAGGCAAAGTTTGTAGACTTCACAAGTCTTTGTATGGTCTACGACAGGCTCCACGGTGTTGGTATGCAAAGTTAGCAACTGCTTTGCGTACATATGGTTTCTCTACAAGTGCTTTAGATCACTCATTATTTATCTATCGCAAAGAAAATATTCTTATGTATATTATTGTATATGTGGATGATCTTGTTATTGCTGGAAACAATAGGGTTGCCATTCGAGATTTTCAAGAGTATCTCAGCAAATGTTTTCATATGAAGGACTTGGGAAAATTAAAATATTTTCTTGGTATTGAGGTAGCTAGAAGCTCCAAAGGGATCTTTCTTTGCCAACGGAAATATGCTCTAGATATTTTGACAGAAACCGGTCTACTTGGATCTAAGCCATCTAGTGTTCCTATGGAGGAAAACCATCGTCTAGCTCTTGCATCAGACACGCTCATGAATGATCCTGCTCGTTATAGAAGGTTGGTGGGGCGACTGATTTATCTAAATATTACACGACCAGATTTGTGCTACTCAGTTCATATTTTGTCTCAGTTCATGCAACGTCCAACTCAATCCCAGTGGGATGCTGCACTTCGAGTTGTTCGCTATTTGAAATCTAGCCCTGGCCAAGGTATTTTACTACGGGCCGATTCAAACTTCGTTCTTAACGCTTATTGTGATGCAGATTGGGCTAGTTGTCCACTTAGTCGTCGTTCACTTACTGCACACTTTGTGTTTCTTGGCGGTTCTTCTATCTCTTGGAAAACGAAGAAACAAACAACAGTTTCTCGCTCCTCAGCCGAAGCAGAATATCGTGCCTTAGCTTCAACAACTTGTGAGATTATCTGGTTAAAAGGATTACTTCGAGGTCTGGGTATAGGACATCCACAACCAGTCTCGCTTCACTGTGATAGTCAAGCTGCCTTGCATATTGCTAACAATTCGGTCTTTCATGAACGTACAAAACATATTGAGATTGATTGTCATTTTGTGCGTGATGAAATACTACGAGGTACCATTATTCCATCTTATGTTTACACTACTTCTCAGTTAGCTGACATTTTGACAAAAGCTTTGGGACGTCAGCAATTCCAACAAGAGCGTATCCAAAGATTGGTTGTCAACCATCGGAGACAACAAGTTCATATCTTTACATGGATCCAAATCCGAAGCACGTCCGTGCATTTGCATCACTATACAACTTAAGAATCAGGTACTTGTATTCACTGCTGATTTATATAGTGAAACAGTCTCATTTCAAAATCTGATGTTTGGAAGAGACGCACCCCCGGAGATTGTGGAAGTAGCTGATTTTAAAGATATTAATATTAAGTTCATCCCTATCGATGGAAACAGTCTCGTTTCCTGCTAACATATCTGTATGGATGTTACCACTGGACCGTGGTACCCATTTATTGTTAATAGTGATCTTTATTATTCTAGCTATATTGAAATTCTTACTATTTTTTATATTTATTATTTTTGTGGTTAGAAATTCTTTCATAATTGCTGTCAGAAACATGTACGATCCCTTATCCTGCCTGTGTGGTTAGATGTAGGTGGTAATATGAGCTTGATGGTGTATCTCACGAAGGGAAGCAATTTATTTTTTTATTGGATGGAAGAAATTCATCAAATTCCTTGAGACTCTTAATCTGTAGCAATTAATTATTCCTTAGTACAAATGAGAGATTCAGCGAGCTCGTCATTGCTATAACGATTTTAGTCACCTCATAAGTTTGTTTCATTAGTGATAAACATGATTTGGACCTTTATAAAGAATGAACTTTTAGGGACTACTTAGAAAAAGTGGGGGATTACTTGGTGATACAAATGTCTATCCTATATTTATAAGGGGTGTCCTAAAATGTGGAAATGACTAACCTACCCTTCACCTATATATATAATCACCTCCTCCCATCACCACCACCTATATATATAACCACCTCCTCCCATCACCACCGACGCTCACCACCACCTACCACCACCACCCACCTCGAACCATCACCGCAACCACCTTTATATATAGCTTAATTTAAATCATTAACAAAACAAAATCAAAATCAAAATTATAATAAACCCATTACTTGTTATTCGTTAAAATTATAACATACCCGTTTTTTTTCATTTCGTTATTTGTTGAACAAATCGACAGAAATCATCAAAACCCATTGAAAATAGCAGTTACAGTAGATATTTCGATTAGGAGAATTTTTTTTCTAACCCTAGAACTAGTAACCGAACTTCCAAAATAAGAACAGTTCGGTGTGCTCGCAACTCTTAGGCCAATATTTGTTTATCGAAATTACAAAATAAGAACGGTTTGGTTTGCTCGTAAAAAACTTTCTCGTAACCGAACTCTATTTTTCCTTTGAAAGAATAAGTTCGGTTTTGTCGATAATTTCACTGGGTAACCGAACTGTTGAAATAATTTGTAAACAAGGTTGTTCACGTGAAGAAAAATGGCTACATCGAAATATGCTGTTGGGGCCATAGAATCTGAACAACTCTTGTTTACAAATCTGAACAGTTCGGTTATGTAATTTCCAGCAATATATTTGGGCTTTACCGAACTCTGTATTTAGATTTTCTTTGTGAAAGTTCGGCCATGAAACTGAAAAACTCGACAAAACCGAACTCAATAGTTCGGTTAGGAATGGATATAAATATATTCTGCGACATTACCGAACATAAAGTTCGGTAACAAATGTATTGATATCGACTAAACCGAACTATGCATTGTAAACTCTATAAAAATAGTTCGGTTACATGTTCTGGGGATTGCATAACCGAACTCTAAAAATCCACCATTAACATGTAGTTCGGTTACCTGCGTGTGCTAAATTTAGTAACCGAACTACACATTAAGAACAGTTCGGTTACCTCGCAAGCTAAATTTGGTTACTGAACTAGGTTGACGTAACCGAAGTTTTTCCAGAAATTTTGAGTTTGGCCAAATTTTTGCACAATTCAACCTACATTAATAAAATATGAGGTTGTGGCTGATAAAATCCATCATGTGTTTGGTTAGGTTGAGTTTGGTGCAAAAAGCTTTCATCATCTAACAAATAACTCATTTCCGGATCATTAGAAGTATTGACAAATACACTATGAAGTGAAGGAGGTTCTGATTCTGAGGATGAGGTATCATCACATGAATCACTCAAAATTACTAAACTCAAAAAAAGATTTTTTTAGGTTCACCCATCTTTTTCTTCATATTTCCTCCTTCTTCTTATTTCTCAATAATAATGTTATAACAAAACAATCTCACTAATATAACTCACTAATCACTAATCACTAATCACTTACTAATCATTACACTAACACTAATCATTTATCACACTAACTAAGCTTATCATCAAGGGTATAATAGGTATTTTAAAAAAATAGATAAAGGGTCCATCCCAAAAACTTGAAAGTAGTCCCCCACTATTTTTGAATAGTCCCCAAAAGTTCGTTCTTTATAAATCATAAGAGTGGGCTTGTATTTTGTGACAGCATTCAGCAGAGATTTAAACAGGCATGTTCACGCATGTGAGTATATTTGGGTAAATGGCCTGTAATAATGCAGATTTCTTGTCATTGTTAGCTTTCTTCATGTTCGTTTCCTGCTCACATTTCGTGGGTTAAGATATTTTCATATATAATCTTACTACTCGGGAGAAGACACCGTGGGTTGTACCCCCATTCATCAAAGAAGTTGTAGACTATGGAAAAACGATTCATATCCATGACCAATTGAAAGCTTACTAATCCAACTAATTCGTTACGCAGCTACGAAAATGATTGCATGACCTGTTATGCATCTACAAAATTTGTTGCATAATTTGTTATGTAGTCCCGAAATTGGTTGCATAACATGTTATGCAGCTATTATTTTATGTACGTGACAAGTTCTGCAGTCTTTTTTTTCTTACATAACTTGTTATGCAGTCCTGAAAATGGTTGCATAACACGTTATGCAGCTATGTTTTTTTGTTAGTATTGAAACCAACAAAAAAATGGTTGCACAACACATGTGTGCCCGTGTTACGCGAATGCATTTATTTTCTTTTAACCTGGTGTGTCATGGGGTTTCACCCCGCCCACTGGCACTGCATTTTTGATTTAGTGTATCGCGGGGCTTCGCCCCGTCCGGTAACGATGCATTTTCGATTTGACAACTAGAAGCGGCTTCTGCTTTCCAGGAAATTGAAGGTCTTCACTTCTACTTAACTGCAATTACCGTGGTATGGTTTAATTAGGATGTGACAACTTAAAAGTAATTTCTATTCCGATTAATTTATTTGGGGCTGCAGCTGCAGTAGTATCCCAAAAGAAAAACCGGCTAAAACTCAAAAAATTAAGATGACCGGGGCACAGTAGGTCCTGCTGATCTAGCTTTGCACATTAAAGGTTTCTCAAGACAAGTAGCTCGCTAGCTGTTATGTCAACGTTAGATACTTATCTCTAAGCCATGCTTTTCTTGGGAATCCGCTATCATAACTTAACTACAGCATTGACCCAACCCAATAAGTCTGTTTACTAACAATTGATTAGACTTGCAGTCATCTAATTCGAAATCACTTTTCAGTGTTTCCCAATTGCTTCACGTAATCTTCATCAATAATTCTTTACTCAGTGGTTTATCTGGAAACGAAGAAAAATTAAATGGGCTTTACCGATACAACTGCTAAAATGAAATGACCACTGACCCTCATAACATAGATACATTCTCAGTTCAGAAACCCAAGAAGGTAGATCATTTCGCTATGATTTGTTGTGCTGGTTTAGTTGATTTGAACATATTTTGCTTCGGATAACAACGAGGAGGAGCTTTCTAACCTTTTTTTCCATTCTTCACTGCTTTGAGTACATCGCAGGTTTGATACTTTCAAAGACACGACTGATTGTTATTGGTGATACTCCTCTTATTAATCATTGGGCAACTGAGATGGGTTGTCCAGTTGATAATCTTCCTTTTCTGTATTTGGACATGCCAATAGGAGCAAAATCAAACTCAAAAACAATTTGGGTTCCCATTATTGAAAAAAAATTGATGATATACTCCCTATTTGGAACCAAATCTCTCTTCTAAGATGGCAAGTTAGCTCTTCTTAAATGCATTTTAACTTCTCTACCCATGTATTATTTTTCTCTTTTTAAAGATCCAATTTCAGTTATTAAGACAATTAAGAAAAAAATGAGGAACTTTCTTTGTGGTGGGAGTAGTTGCTCTCATTTAATCAGCTAGGACATTGTTTATGCTGATAAGGAAAGGGGAGGACAGGAATCTGAGAATCATGAATATTTCACTTCTTGTAAAATGGTGTTGGAGATTTGGTGTTGATAAGAATCAGTTTTGGTATAAACTGATTGTCGAGAAATATGGCTGTGTTGTTTCTAATTGGGTTCCTGCCACTGTAAATACTCCTTACGGAGTTTCATGTTGGAGAGCAATTATTGAGGCACGTGAGATGGTCAATAATAATTCAAGTCTGTGCATTCATTCTGGAGAATTGATATCCTTCTGGCGTGACAAATGGATTGGTAATACTTCTCTTGCTAAAAATTTAAATCTTCTTTATAAGTTGGACAATATGCAGTTTGGTTTTTGGAAATTTAATTTCAAAAGAACTATGAATAATTTATAGGTTTCTCAGTTTGCAAACCTGCTTACTATTATCGAAAGTAACCCATCTACACCAGACAACCTTCCTGTTACACAAGAAGATGGATTTTACATTCATCAGGTTGCTTCACTGTTAAGTCACTTTACAAGACTTTTACTGCTGCTAATGGTGTAGATAACTTCCCACATCAATTTGTATGGGAAACTGGTGTTCCACCTAAAGTCAGTTTCCTTCTCTGATGTGCAGTTCATGGTAAACCGAATTGTAAAGACATGTTAAATCATAAAGGTTTAAACATTTATAGTTCTTGCATTCTCCGTGGAGACAGTTCTGAATCTCGGGACTACTTATTATTACATTGCAAGGTAGCAAAATACATTTGGAATGTTGTGACTCCAAATAATCCTTGGGTGTGGGTGTTTCCGGGAAAAAAATATTCTTTAGCTCATACATGGCATAATAATCAGCTTTCTCACTCTGGTATGGTAGTATAGAATTTCATTCTAGCGGCAGTTATTTGGGTCATGTGGAGAGAAAGAAATTTCATAATATTTGAAGAAAGATACAAGTTCAAGACAGATCAAGATTTAGCTATTGATGTAAAGTCTTGGGTGCTTTCTGTTGGAAAAACGATTAATATAATTGATTTTTAAAGATTTTAATTAATTGTTTCTTTTGTGAATGAAAAACTTATTAGTCCCACATCGTGGAGTTTCCACTCTTTAGTTGTTTTAAGAGACTATATAAGATTTTTAGTCCCACGTCGGGGAGTTACTCTTCTTAAGTTGTATTTGTCAATTATATAAACAAATTCACTACTTTTGTAAAATATATGGGAAAGGGGATTCTCTATTTTTTAGAGAGACCCCCAAGGGAAATATTTTATATTTTTTTCTTAAGCGTTTGCGGTTTTCCTGAAGTGTTTTTTCGAAGTTTCCAAGCTCAAGTTGAGCATCTACTACATATGCTAGTAGTAGGTGTATTAGGTTGTTTTATCCTGGAGATATCCATCATGTGAGGTCTATAGCATTACTCTTGAGTGTAGCCGGGCACTAATGTCTTAAGGACAGCATGTTGAACACGTGACTCACTCTATTTTCCAATGTTTTTCCTTGTTGTTGTTGCGGAGATATGGGGAGCTTGTTCGTTTCGTCAAAGCAATCACTTCCATTATAAAGGATCTAAGTATCAATAACTTTTTCTTATTTGATTTTTCTTTGTTTTTGATTATTGCACCAAACAATCTTAAGACATTACATACTTGTAATAATCGAAAATGATTGATTGGTTTGTGAACCATGGATGTTAATTGTGGAGTGAAAAACAAAAACGAATTTTTAATATAGAAGGAATTTAGATGAACCCTTTGGACTAATGTAGTAGACATCCTGACAGTTACCCATATAAAATTTCGGAATTTTTGGAGTTGTACAATTATTTTTTTGATATTTTACAAGACAGAGAAACGTTCCTGAAAACGTTCCGGAATTTTTGCAGAAATTTGTTGTTAACTAAAGTAATCTTTATGGGGTAACCATGAGTTTTTTTTTTTTTGAAATGGTGATTGAAACGAAGTTTGTAGATATAAATGTTATCTTCAAAACTCATATTTTATTTCCGATTCGGAACTAAGGTTTGTGAGATGTGGTGTTTTAGGTGATTGGGAAATTACCATTTCCCCCGTTAGAGTATAAACGAAGATTGTGACATGAAAATGGAAAGGGACATGGCTAACAGGCGCATGTGGATGAATACAATTTTTTCAAAGCTGACAAAGGTGGGAACATCAAATGCAACTCTAAGCGTAGTCTTCTTAAAAAAGGTATGTTTCGTAAACTTGAATCTAGCATTACTTTAATTAAGGGTGATTTTTATGTGCGTAAAATCCTAGCCATACGACACTAAATTGTAGACAACATAAAAACCTTAATACGTAGAAAGTTAATGCTAATTTAGTTGAAACAAACTAGAATGAGTTCAGTGGCATGATGTTGGAAGTTATTTTAATAACCAATGTGAGATATTGATGGGTGGGCTTTTGGAGCCACTAAGCATGTTTGCTGAAACAGAGACCTGTTCACCTCCTATTAGAGGATAGGGGATGTCGAGAAACTCTATATGAGTAACTCATCTATGACAGAGGTTGCACAAAAGGCAAAGGTCGAGCAGAAGCTCGTATCTGTAATATTCTCACATTGAGTGGAGTTTTCATGTTCCAGGCATATGCAAGAATCTTGTATCTTATTCTGTTGTAGATGGTAAAATATTTAAATTGAATCTAGAAAACTTATTGTAACTAGGGCAGTGATTTTTTAGGCAACTGTTAATAGACTTGGGGTCTATATAAGCTAAACGAAAAAACTGGTGAAGTGAACATGGTTGATTCTTGTGCTTTCTTTTGTATGATTGAATGTTTTGTATGATAGACTTGGAAACGTAAACTTATAAGTCAATTCTTAACTGGCTAGCATAGGCGGCATACCCAAATTTAGTTTGGATTTTGAACACAAAAGTGAAATCTTTGAAGAATCAAAATATGCTATAAAACCTTTTAGCACAAATGTTCAGAGTAATTATAAGCCCTTAGAATTAATTCAGTTAGGGTAGTTGACATGAGCACAACCCAAAACCAATGTGGCTAAATATGGTTTATAACTTCCGAGGATAATTGTACGAGGTACTATCTTGTATACTTGGTTAGGGATAAGGATGATCCCTTAGAATACTTAAAATGTATAAACTTAAAGTTCAAAACCAATAATAAGCCTTGAATCTAACAATTATATTCTTAAGGAGATGATAATAGCCATGTTGATTAGTTCGGGATTACCTGCGTCCTTGTGTGTGTGTGTGGGGGGGGGGAGCAGTCCTCTTAACCAGTATATCCTGAATAGAGTACCCTTTTAAGGATCAGATGAAACTTCATATGTTTTATGTAAAGGTAGATGACCTTCTTATGAATGCGTCAAAGTGTGGGGGTATTTGACTAAGATTATCATTCCTCTTCCTAAAAGAACTAGATAGAAAACAAAAATGTTGATTGTGTCTTCATATAGGGTATGTTGAGTATACTTCTACATGTAGATTTTTGGTTGTGTGTTCTGATTTTTCAGACTTTGGTGTGAATATTATTACAAAATCTAGGATGCTGAGATCGTTGAACATGTTTATTCTTAAACATGTACCTCTATGTGTTGTTGATACCCTAGATTTATTTTCAAATAGTAAGAACTTATCTTAAAGGAAGATGAAGTTGAGGTTGATCCTAAGAGGAGTAAAACAATTAGACTTGAGACTTCTTATGAAGCCGAATTCATAACATGACTAGCTTAGTCTGAGCCCCAGACTTGTAAAGAATCATTGACATCTATTGAAACCTCATTCTGGTAAAAAGCTTTATTAAGTGAAATGGACTCAGTCCGTCGGAACCGGACTTGACCATGGGATGTAAATGAGTTTTTAAGAGGAAACGTTAGGTAGATGGAACTGCGGAAAAATATTACGATATTTTGGTAGCTAAAGTCTATAAATTAAATAAGGTGTATATTTCCTTGATTCATATTCACTTGTGACGAGAATTACTTCTGTCAAGATTCTATTTGGTATTGCTTCCATAAACAAACTGGAGATACGTCAGATGGATGTTAAGACAGCTTTTCTAAACCGTGAATTAGATAAATAAATTTACATAGACCAACCTGAGGACTTTGTAGTGAAAGGTTATGAAAACAAAGTTTCTAAGTTGAACAAATCTTTGTATGTTTTTTTTTTAAATAAGCACGTAAACAATGACATGAAATTTTTTGATTACGTGATAATGAGTAGTGGATTTAAGTTAATGAATCTGACAAATATATTATAAGTAACTTGTTAAGGATGCTTGTGTGATTGTATGCTTGTATGTTGATAATATGCTTATACTTGATACAAACATAAATGTGATTGATTTCACTAAAAACATGTACTGAATGAGAACGTTGACTTGAAAGACTTAGGCCCTTTTGATGTAATCTTAGGGATGAGGATTAGAAGATAAACAAACTTTTGTAGTCTTTTGTCATTCTCATTGTGTTGAATTTGTGCTTATGAGATACAATCAGTCTGATTGTAAGCATGCATGTACTCCATATGATTCTTCTTGTAGACTCTATAAAAATAAGGGTAATAGAATATGTTAACTTGAATACTCAAGAGTTATATGATGTATGATGAATTTAATGAGCTGTAAGAGTTCAGACATTGCCTATATTTTGAGTAAGTTAAGTAGATATACTTGTAGTCCATAGCAAGAGCATTGGGATGCACTTAGTAGATTATTACGGTACCTAAAATACTCTATTACCTTTTGTTCGATTTATGAAAGGTATCTTGTTTTCCATTAGGGACTTTGTCATGCAAACTGGATAGTCGACTCATATGAGTCTAAGTCTACGAGTGGATATGTTTTCACTCTAGCAGGAGGGTTTATTTTTGGAAGATTTCCAAACATACATATATTGCTCAATTCATTATGGAATCCGAGAGTATTGCGTTAGATAAAGTACGAGGGGGGGCTGAGTGCCAAAGATGTTTTTTAGAAGACATTCCTCTCTGGCATAGGCATGTGTCAACTATATTTATACATTGTTAGCCAAGCTATAATATCTAAAGCTAAAAATAAATAATCTCAATCGACGTTATTCCATTAATTTGATAAAGTCCAAGGAGAATATCACACAACCTTTGACGAAAGGTTTGTACAAAGAGATAGTTAAAAATGCATCGAGGGGGATGGGGCTTCAGCTCATAAATTAAAATTTCCATGAAGGATACTCAACCTTGCTGACTGGAGATCCCAAGATCAAGGTTTCAAATGAGATAACTAATTTATGGTGGGTAAAGGTAAACATTATCAGAGAATTTCATTATCTGCCCCTTCCCTATGGTGTAGACGTGATAGTGTAACTGCATGTGAAGGATGAATTTTAAGAAGTCTTAATGAGTTTTATAGTTTCAATTTAAGATTGAAGTGGGGTGTAGGAGTAACACTCTTTATGGCAACTCACCTATCTGAATGAGGAAGTGGGGCCGCTTCCTATGAGACTATGAGCTTTGATTCTCTAGAGCATTCTGAGAAACAGGATATGTCCAGGGTCAAATTGGACAAAACGACACGAGCTTGGCGGCAACATTGGATATATCATCCGTGGTTGTTATCACGAATTACATCAAACGCTAGCAGTTCAAGACATAGTTCACTGTCTCTAGAAAGTAACTCCGGTAATATCTCACTAAGAAAAGGTTCAAGACCTCATGGACACCTCTGCCTAAAATGGTATTTCCTGAGCTTTTTATGTGATTTTCGTTTTTATGGTTTTTGTATTATTGGAACTTAGGATCAAAGGGTCACTAAGGGTTCACTAGTTCATGATTTTTCACTTTGGTGAAAGAAACCTTTAGTCTCACTTGTGAGAAACTAAAGATGAAATCTCTCTATACTATTATGATTTATGCAATCCATAGTATGACCCTAGGATCAACACACTGTTGTGTGAAGGATAGGACGTTGAAATGGCTAGTATGACTTCAAAAAACGCATGACATGTCTGCATGTTCGGTCAGGTTAGCTCGTGGGATTAGGGTGTTGATTTACCAATATATATTTATATTTTTCACGTTTTATTGAGTTTTCATTCATGTGGGGGATTGTTGGAAAAACGATTAATAAAATTGATTTTTAAAGATATTAATTAATAGTTTCTTTTGTGAATGAAAAACTTATTAGTCCCACATCGTGGAGTTTCCACTCTTTAGTTGTTTTAAGAGACTATATAAGATTTTTAGTCCCACATCGGGGAGTTGTTGTATTTGTCAATTATATAAACAAATTCACTGCTTTTGAAAAATATGTGGGAAAGGGGATTCTCTATTTTTTAGAGAGACCCCCAAGGGAAATATTTTATATTGTTTTCTTAAACGTTTGCGGTTTTCCTGAAGTGTTTTTTCGGAGTTTCCAAGCTCAAGTTGAGCATCTACTACATATGCTAGTAGTAGGTTTATTAGGGTGTTTTATCCTGGAGATATCCGTCCTGTGAGGGCTATAACATCACTCTTGAGTGTAGACGGGCGCTAATGTCTTAAGGACAGCATGTTGAACACGTGACTCACTATGTTTCCCAAAGTTTTGCGTTGTTGTTGTTGCAGAGATATGGGAAGCTTGTTCGTTTCGCAAAGCAATCATTTCCATTATAAAGGAGCTAAGTATCAATAACTTTTGCTTATTTGATTTTTCTTTGTTTTTGATTATTGTATCCAACACTTTTGTGGGAAACTGCTTGTGGTTAGAGAGTTCATCTGAACTTCTCAAATATTGTCTCACAATGGGAGACTGTTTTCATTTGAGGTTTTGTCTTTGTTTTCCACTTGTTTTATTCTAGGCTATATTTTGTAGACCTTTGTACATTCCCCGATCTCTAATAAAATCTCCTCTTCTGATAAAAAAATAAAATCCATATGACAACTAGAATCTCTGAATATGGGGTGACCTATTTCCTTCTTGGATTCTGATAACAGTGAATCCCAACTTATGATGCAGAAATTCTTTTCATGATCTTGATAAGTAAGTTTAGGATTGTTTTTCGAAGTAAAATTCAGATGATATCTAACAAAAGTATTGCTATAAATAATGGAAACCCAATATTTGTATAAAAATAGTGATTTCACCGGTACCCGTATAAATATTTCGTAATAAACATCTTCCAGAATGCTTGACATTGCCCTTTCACCTGCTTATTTTTGTGATACGGAGAAACCAAATAAGAACTACTGTTTCATCGAAAGTGTATAAATCTGAACCGAAGATCTAAAATAAAATAACTAGCAAAACCTAAAAAGAAAACTCTGATTAATCAAATATTAATGTATATGTTGTGTTTCTTTACAGTACTAGACCATCTTATATAGGCTACAATAATTACAGTATTAGCTTCTTCATTAAGCTATAAATAGTTAAGTAGATATGTAATTTTACATTTTATTGTTCATCCATTCTTATGCCTCGGTTTTTGTTTTAAAGTATTAATGAGGATACCATCGTTGTTGTATTGTATATGAATAGTATAGGTGTGTAAAGTTAAATTAAATGCAACTACCTTCTTGCCACCAAGTAGAGCATTATTTTAGGTTCAGCTTTCGTATCCATGAAGTAGGAATCGTTAGCTGTGTAAGGTTAAAATAAGTCCGCTAAATTGGGCATGAGGTCTGAGTTATAGAGTAGCATAAAATAGATAAGGTGTGTATAACTAGAAAATTCTTTCATTGGACTGAGTCAATCTAATGAATTGTTATCTGAGTTCTGAACATTTCATCGTACTCTGCGTTATCATTACCCGTAGGATAAGTTTAAACATTTGTTTCTACCTAATCGTATCTCATAATATTCGTTAAGTGAATTAATGGACACGAAGATAAGTTATCTAATTAACAAACAATTTCGCATGCAATATTTATGGAAACGCCGAATATCTATGGGATATCTTCGAACAGATCTTCTTATACAAACGTATAAGAAATTAACAATCTCAAGAGATTGAAACGGTAAGCATGCAGAAATTTTAGGACATGATATATTATTCATATGCATGCTTTCATAATAGGAAACTAATCAATATGAATCCCCATCCTAATCACCTAACGAAAAGATAATTTAGGAAAACTAATGAATTTCTCACGGATCCCTTAAATTCTTTAGAGTTTTGATTCATGTCTAGAAAATCTTCAAGACCAGAAAATTTAAGAAACAACATAATCCGGGATTTTACGAAAGTCAACAGGATATACGAACTTAAGTCCTAATCATAATTCGTATTTGTTAATAATAGGAAACAATCAAAATTGCCATACCTATTTTATTACGGGAGGAATTATCAGTCAACAGCCATCATGATTTCTGATAAATCGAAATCATGATTAGCATTATCAAATCAAGGGCTCAAGGTTATGATTAGAGAGGTATAAGGATTAATATAAATATCCGAAACGCCAATCCAATATTTAACGTTTCAAAAACCTATTTACCATCGGATGCACGTACATCAGATGCATGAAGGCTTTAAACTTATTTAGGAAACATTATAACCTGTTACATCAGATGTAACTGTTACATGTGATGAAATGGCACATGGGGCACATCACTGTTTTTCTAACATTTCCATGTGAGCGTATTAAAGCTAAAAATCCCCAACATGAGCATCAAGATCACAATGGCACTGAAAACCAGCCTCCAGAGTGCCAAGAGTGGCTCCCTTGTCCGTAGAGAAGGCTACGTGAACTGCATTCGATTTGACCCTTTGACAGGTTGAATGTCCTGTCAGCTTCCTGATCCAGAAAAATATACACCTCTGGATGACATTGAAGACTGGTAAATAGGGCCTACAGGCATAGAATCAGCCACATTTGGAAGTTGAAATCTTGAGGTCAAGCATGGAGCAATTATTTCTTCAACATAGTAGAGAAACGGCCCCATATTTCTTTCCCCTCTTGTTCATCTCCCTGCGATCATCCATATTACACTACAAGAAAAACTGGATTAAGCAACCGGGCAGTTTTGGTTGCAAAAGCCCATATTAAGTCGCACTAATCCTTAGAGCGATTTAATTTGGCTCTCGCTCTTGAGTTGCAAAAGGTGGGATCTCTATAGGTCTAGAGCGGCTAGGCACTCGCTCTAAGAATGTTTCAACTACCATCAGCGATTAACTAATATGCTTGCTTTCAGTTTATTCCAATTATCCTGAGTGAGTTGCTCTAAATTTATTTCAACCATCTTAGCGAGTAATATGTTACGTTGACAAAGGTTTAGAGCAACTTAACTGACTAATAATAAGTTGCTCAAGAGTATTGAATGTACAAGATTTTAGTCGGTACAAACTTTCAACTTGTCTGAAATTAGTTGCTATAACCTTTGAGTTTGTCTAAAATTAGTTTCTCATTACACAGAATGTTCCGGTTCGTTTAAAGGCTTCCGACCAATTTTGACTCAGTCTGAATAAAAAATGAAATCATAATTAACACAAAAAGCAAATACACAACAAACTAAATGCAAAATTAATTTAATTTATTATCATTAAATTCAATTTACAACATCAATTGTTAATCAGGAAAATTACAATCTCATTTTACAAAAATTAAATAAAAATACAAGCTCTTCAACATACTTTAAGTTTGAAGGCTACATCATGCTTCTTCTTACCAAATACTTAAAGCTTTGAAGGCTACATCATGCTTCTTCTGAAACTCACCTTGATACCGTATTTTCTAGATCTGGTTTTGATGTCAAAGTTTAGGATGCAAAAGTAGAAGGATACCCAGCAATCCTAGCTACTACAGAATCAGCACCAACAATACTCAGCTGCTCAGCACGCCATCATCTGCTCTTGTTGTGAGTCTCTAGATGCAACTTATTCAGCCATTCCACCTGTGCGAAGCTTTCAGCAATTCAGTGCAATAACCTCAAACCAAAAGCCTACAACATACACAATCATCACCCATCATGTCATCCATTTCTTCATCACCAGAAGTACCATGAACAGAACATCAACAACAAATCTTCCCCTGCAATAGAAGACCCATTGAATTCCTTCTGTTGTGCTATTTGAGAAGCAATACTGTGGTCAAAAAAATATAGAGCATCTACCATCACAGCTGGTATAATGGCAGCAAAAAAGTATAGAGCAGCTATCATTTCAGAGATTAATCATTTTTACCAGACCCTTCCTTTTCGGATTTGTACATGACATCTTCTACTTTGATTCTTTAGAAGTTCTTTAGTTCAATTTGATTGTCCTGAAACCTTCAAAATTGTAATCAAATTCTCTATATTCAATTGATCGAAAATAACAAAATCTAATAAGAAATGGATGACTAACCTTATGGACATTAACACTGCTTGCAATCTCTCATCTGTAGTTGTGGCTGCAACCTCCACCATCACCTTGTTATTCCATATGCTGCTTCACTATCTCACCCTTGACTGTAATATGCTACCTCCCAGACCATCAACAAGCCATAAGCGAGAGCTGAAATTGAAACAAACTCGAACTTAAGCTAATAAGCTCACTAGAGCTGAAAATCTAACAGTTCTGTGCAAGTACTGCAAGGTTAATCTTTGTAATCTTTAGCTACTCTAAAATATTCAGACTTAAATCTTCTTCTGAAACAAACAAATTAAACTAGCCTTGGCACTAAAGCATCAAAGATATAGTTACACTATCCTTGAGTAAAAATTACTTTTCTATCAAGAATACTAGACAGAGACTGAGCTTCACCTCACAATGAATGAACCTCTAAAACAGCCTCTTTGAATTCACTCAGTTGGCTTTGCATAATGTGCGTTTTCTAAACATCCAGTAAGCTGACAACTTAAAAATCTGAAATTAAAAATAAAAAGGGTTTCTCTATAAATCAAATAGAAAGAAAAACACTAAAACTTAATCATAAAGGAAAAATCCAGGCTCTGCCAACAAGAAACTGAAATTACTGCACAAATGGACGCAGAACATTCTAATAGTCGAAAATAATACAAAAATCTGTAAGCAGGTATATGAGGGAATATGGCTACCCTAGCTAACAAACATGAAACTAAGGCATGATGAGCTAAATAGCTTGGAAAAGCATAATTCATGTTGTCATCTTCCAACACAAAGTTGGTACCAAGAATACCTATTTTCTTTATAGATGACACACAGATGTTCATAGTATATAACAAACGACAGGGTAGAAAAGAGCAATTGCGCTTCAATTAAAAAACAGGCAGTGCCTCTCAATACTTAGCAGATGTCAATACCATAGGCTATAATTATGGATTGTTAGACTTTATCCATGGACAATCAATAAAAAAGCAACATTCACTACTTAAGGTCAAATGCACCTACAAATGAAGGAAGAACATAGTACAACTACAAATGATGTGATATACGACATTTTAAAATGCTGAAAGATATCAACTGCACTGCCAAAATCTACTAAAAGAATTATACCAACTAACATAGCCAGTGAATACAAACAAAAGAAGTATGCGGGCGAGCAAAAAACCTGCTGATGCATCGGTGCTACACCATATGCAACAGCGACAAAACCCAAAATGAGTAAGTAGAAATTAGAAAAGTGTATCTACATCACTAATAAAAATCATTAAACAGAAACTCAAACAAAGAACTTAGCAATTTTCACCTGGCAAGACAACTCTCTAGATACCCTCCTGTCCTCCTTCAAGTTCAGTAATACCTAATTCAGCAAATTTATCAGCAACATCAAATGGGTTTGGCTCATAATTCTTTCTCCTACCATCACCACTACCACCACCACCAGCACCCCATCTAAGTTTTAGGTATATCCGATGATCAAGAAAAACACAATTCCCCAAGATTTTTAAATGTAAATATATAAGTAAAATGGAGACAAATTCCTCGGAATTGCAAAATCCTGAACTTGAAAATCAGAAAAACAGATTCCCTAAAAGAGAAAGACAAGGAAACCAAAATGCAATATTTTACTCAGGTCTATGTGGTTCAACAATCACTTTACCATATTTCTTATGCTTCTCCATTTGGCAGTTTACTCCCGTATGGCCTTCTTCACCACAATTATAGCACGTACTATTAAAATTGGTCCCTGGAGGATCGAAATATCTTGGTCCTCTCTAAGAATTGAAATAAGATAAACAAGAAAAACAAAAGACTACACCATTTGCATATCCCTAGAGTTTTAAAATTCTATTAAAATTTAAAACTACAATAACTCAACTCACAAGCAATTTTCGTAACACAACATTGTCTGCTACTTCAGCTCCATCTCCTTGCTTGGACTTAGTTTCTCTGCTAGATCTCCAATCTCTAAAGTTCCATTTCCTTCCACTTCCATGGGTTAATCTCTCACCACATCTTCTTCAGTCTGACTAATAGAACTGTTTGTGTTCCAGCAGTTTCAACTGTTTCCACATCCTCTTCAGCCACAAAATTCGGCTACACCAATCCAATACACATCCAAAACAATCATAAGTTCAAAAATAAGAAACGATATACAATCCCTAAGTCCAATGAATACAACTAGAAATAAATATTGCAATAACTTAATCAAATTCAATCCAATGAAGCTCCAAATTCAATTATTAATCCTAGAAAGAGGTTACATAGAACAAAATAAAACAAATTAGCTGACTTAATCCTAGAAAGTGGTTACAAATTCTATAACAAATTAGCTGACACAACAAGAAATTCAGCTGCAAGACTTTGATAACTTGCAATTCTAATACTTAAACGAGAAACAAAACCCTAATTACAATTTCATATGGCCCCAAAACACAAAACAGGAAAATTAAAGTTCCAATTTCAAGAAACCGCAAAAAATAATGACAAAGATCCACTTACAGAGATCCATAATGTGATTCCTGCAACTCGCAAAATCATCCACCACGATATCTGCACAAAAAAACCCAAACACACATTCAAACTCTAATTCAAACAAAAAATCAGCATCAATCAAAACAATAATAATCACCTAAAACTTAGCTTCTCTAATCTTCATTAAAACTCACACATCAATCACTAATTCTTCCTCATCATAATGTGTTCACCGAACCCACTTTAATTTCTCAATTTCTAACTCAATTACCGATTCACTGAGAAAACCCTAGTTTTCGATTCATAACAGGACTCAATCCTATTCTTCATAATTAGCAGAAACACCAACTCCTGCTTCTTTTATACATCCTCACGATATAAATTTCTTCAAGCCATAACTCAATTTGACCTCTCGATTTTCAACTGAAGAAGAGCAGAAAAGAAGAACGAAAAAGAAGAAAGAAGAAGAGAGAATAAGAAGAGAAAATGAGTTTCAAAGAAGCAGGTGAAGAGGGGGAGAGGAGACGGCGACGACAAGTAAAAGATGGGTTAAGTGAATTAGATTTTCTCAAGTAATGCCGTCGGTCATCGATCTATGGAGGAGACGAAGAGCAGAGAAGATGAAGATAGAGCAAAACAGATAGAGTTCGGGTGGTTGGGAGGGTTTGGTGGGTGAATGAAAGTGATGGACGGAGTTCGTTGGATCTAGCCATACGGATTGAGAAAAGAATCTGACGGTTGAGATTTTATTTGTGATGCTCATACGGATTGAGACGCATTTGTGTTTCTTTTGTGTTAATACGAACTCATGTTTTCGGTTTAATTATCAATCTTTAACATGAAAAAAAATCCAAAAAAAATATAAATAAATTTAGAACATTATTTTCGACATTCTGATATAAAAAAATCCAAAAAATATATAAGAATGAATCGAGAAAACGAAAAATGAATTCGATAATTGGTGTGTTTCTTCGTGCTTTCTCTTTGTGTTTTTGTGTTTCGGGTTTGAATTTCGAATAGTCATGAAGTAATTTTTCAAGTCATACAGGTCATGAAGTAGATTTAGTTCACACTGGTAAACTCAGGTTATAAGATTACTAGAGATGGACCACGAAATTCATGATGGTTCAGACTTCAAACTTAGCTGGATACATCATCAAAATCGATAAATATGAAGCTCAGTGTTGATTAGAACTCCAAATGTGGTATAAAAACATACAAACTATGATCCAAGAACCTATGGGAGGGTTTTTGACTTCAAACTTAGCATGATACATTATCGAAATCGATAAATATGAAGTTTAGTGTTGATTCGAACTCTAAATGTGGTATAACACCATACAAACTATGAGCCAAGAACCTCCGGGAGGGTTTCTGACTTCAAAACTTAACATGATACATCATCGAAATCGATAAATATGAAGTTTAGTTTTGATTCAAACTTCAAATGTGGTATAACAACATACAAACTATGAGTCAAGAAGCTCTGGGAGGGTTCTGACTTCAAACTTAGCATGATACATCATCTAAATCGATAAATATGAAGCTCAGTGTTGATTCGAACTTCAAATGTGGTATAACGGAATACAAACTGTGAACCAAGAAGCTTCGGCAAGGTTCTGGCATATTGTACTCATACGATCGTAACCTGGCCGTGAGTGGACTACTATAAGTCCATCTACTTCGTACGAACGATGAATTCATCCATTTACAGGTAAGATTCCTTCGGAATATACCCTGAAACGTTAAACAATCCATGTTCTGGAATATTCCGAGATCGTAACCTGGTCGTGATTGGACTACTATAAGTGCATCTACTTCGTAAGAACGATGAATTCATTTATTTACAGATAAGATTCCTTCGGAATATACCCTGAAACGTTAAACAAACCATGTTCTGGCATATTGTACGCATACCTTGGCTCCGAGATCGTAATTTGGCCATGAGTAGACTACTATAAGTCCATCTACTTCGTACGAATGATGAATTCATCCATTTACATGTAAGATTCCTTTGGAATATACCCTGAAACGTTAAATAAACCATGTTCTGGCATATTGTACGCATACCTTGGCTCCGAGATCGTAACCTTGCCATGAGTGGACTACTATAAGTGCATCTACTCCGTACGAACGATGAATTCATCCATTTATAGATAAGATTCCTTCGAAATATATCCTGAAACGTTAAACAAACCATGTTCTGGCATATTATACGCATACCGTGTATACATATCGTCAAGAAGTCTTGAAGTAATATCATGTTCTGGCATATTGTACATTGGTACGTTCTTACATAGTTTCCGACTTATAGTAGTCCACTCCCGGCCATGTTTCGACCTCAGAGCCACTTTCTTTTTCGAAGTCGCCGGAAAAAGGTTTCATCCGTTATATATTAATGTTATCCAATCTCTCTCGGCCTCACTCAATTTCTCTTAGATTCCCATTGGTTTAATTATAAGGTTACCAATTAATTCAAATCAAATTTCCATCCACTTCATTTAATTTTATTTGTTACCGGTCAATCTTACCAAATTTGGTTGACGCATTCATTTTCAATCAGATATATCGGTTTTCTTCTAATTATTCATCATTTTAACTGTATGCGCCGATTGACTATAGTCAATTTCACATGTTATCAATCAATTTTATTCAATATCACTCGACATCACTCGATTGCTCCTGGAGTCAATGGGTTTATATGGTCAACCTCACCCATTTTCTCTTGGATTACATCGGCTTCTCATGTTATTGAAAATTTTAGCTGAATGTCCATACTCTTTAGTCAATTTCACTTGTTATATATTAACCTTATCCAACATCGCTCGCTCCACACGATTTTCCTTGGATTCCATGGGTATAATTGTATTATTGCTTATTAATTTCAAATGAATTTCACTCGTTATTAATCAATTTTATTCAATAGTTACTCGATTTTCTTGGATTCCATGCGTTTATATGGTTGACTATTAAGTCAACTCAGATATCCATTTAGTTCACTTAATTTATCCGAGACCAAAAATTTCACCTTGGCCAAGCTGATTTCTCTTTTTCACCGAGATGAGAACTGATGCGTTAATCGGCATAATTGACCAAGTTCCACAGATTTTTTAACCGGAGGGATTATCGATATAGTTTTAAATTTTCAAGGTTTTGGTAAAGCTCCGAGATCTATTTCATGTTGTAGGATAGTTTTTTGGTTTCTTTTGTTTGTTTTTTTTTTCTCATTTGGAACCAGTTAAAACAGTAGTAGCCAGAAAAATGACCAAGCGGACTAGGATCGGTTTCAAATGCAACCGATCCATCAACAGTTCCGTGGAAGTTTTGAAATCGAAAACCGAGGTGTATACGGTTTGGTCAATGATTTTGCCTAAAAACCGGACCGACAGGACATTGTGCACCCTTGATAGTAAACTAAGATAACAACCATGATCCGTATGACACTAATCTAACCAATAAGAAACTAAAATGAGATCATTATCGGTTTCAAATGCCTACTTACAAAACTGACTTCTCTTTTGAACATGTGGTGGCCGCTTAAACTTGGTTGCTCAGAGAGGTTGTACCAACCGATTCATTTTTTAGTTGCTAGGAGTCGGTGCCTCAAAGTGAATAGCTACCTGAGCACTTTTCAAGCTGCTATAGATGACTTGAAAGAGTGATGTAGCGAGCAAACACATTTGGTCGTGGCTAGATATTAGATGACACAGGTTTGTAGCCGCCAAACTTTATGGCAGTTGCAACTTTGGATGCTTAAACCCTTAAAGTGACTAAAATTATGGGCTCATGCTGGGATTTTGGTCGCTTAAGCCAGGTTTTCTTGTAGTGTTACCAGTCCCCGACAGAGAAACATTCAACACTTATTTACCATTTTGTGACTTGTGTTCTCTGAGATCCTTGTGTGGTGCAGTGCAGGTTAAGTTATGCATTGGTGAAGGATAAGCTGTTCAGGAAAATTCAAAATAACTTTTCCCTCTGTGTATCACTTGATGATCACATGTTCTGATCATACGAGTATCTCGTACGTGTAAATAATAACAGTCACTATGGTCTAAAGACACAGTATAAGTATGTGTCTGTATTAGCTGTAAAGTAACTTTAGCTTTCATTCTCTCTTGTAATCGATGTGTGGGTTTGATAAAGATGATACACTCTGTTATGGTATCAGATAGGTACAGTTAGGGTTTACTTCCCTCAACAATCGATCATGTTCTTCCTCTTCTTCATCAATTGATCTTGTTTTCTTTAGTAAGATCCTCTGAGTGTATCCATTGTTATCACTAATTGAGAGATTATGCTCACAATCTTGTTGTTTCATTCAACATTCTTGAAGTTCTTTCGGAAACTCAGATCTTGTTTTTCTTTTTCGACATTCTTAAATTTCTCTTCTCAAATTATGATTTCTATATCATCTGTAATGGAAAATCCTACCTCAAATTCGTTTTCTAGAGTTCCTCCAAATCAATTAATTGGATTTGTTCATTTGAAACTTAAAGAGGATAATTTCTACACTTGGAAAAATTTTATGACACCGGTGATTCAACAGTATAAGTTGATGCGTTTTCTTGATGGTTCTCATCCTTGTCCTCCACAGTTTACTTCGCCAAGGAATGAGATGAATGGAATTGAAAATCAATTATACACTGATTGGACTGATGAAGACTCAACCATTATTATGTGGATCAATTCGACAATCTCAGACTTTGTCATAGCTTATTTCTCAAGATCTACAACTTCTCATCAGCTATGGACAAGCATTGAAGAACGATTTTCCAGAGCATCATCTACTCATTCAATCCAACTACGTACTAAGCTACTTTCACTCATTCAAGGTACCAAATCAGTTCCTTCTCTTATTCATGAAATTCGATCTCTCTTAGATCAACTTGATGCAGCAGGTGAAGTGATCTCTGATAAGGAATTAGTTGTTGTCACTCTAAAAGCATTAAATTCAGATTACATTCCTTTTTCTACTTAAATGCATCATCGTTATCCACCTGTTACTAGCATTGAAATACAAAACAATTTGTTAAGTGAGGAGGTTGTTATTGGTGAAAGACTCAAACTAGCTAATCAAGAATCTGATGCAAAAGCTTTTATGGCCAATAGAGGTTGTTTTAGAGGAGGAGGTTATAATTCTAACAATTACATGGGAAATTCTTATAGAGGCAGAGGATATTCTGGTGGCAGGCAGCATGGTGGTAGATATCCAAATCTATCATTGTTTGCACGAAATTCTTCTGACAGAGGTTATCATGTACATGACAAAGAACCATGTCAAATCTGCAAAAGTTCAAATCATCAAGCTGATAATTGTCAACAAAGGATTAATTTATCTTATCAAGGAAGAGCACCATCATCCAATCTAAGTGTTATGTTGGCTGCTGCTGATATCTTTGATGAAGACGAGTGGATTGCTGATAGTGGTGCCAATCATCACATTCATTCATCTACTTCTCAGTTACAAGAAGAAACTCCATATGATGGTTCTGAATTTATCCGTACATATAATGGTGAAGGTATGTCCATTTCTTACATTGGGAAAGCTTGTAAGATTGCTCATGATCATCATTTTTCTCTTAATAATATTTTGGTAGTTCCACATTCTTCACATAATCTGTTATCTGTTCATAAATTCACTTAAGACAATAATTGCTCCTTAACTCTTGATAAATATGGATTTGTGTGAAGGACCTCAACTCTGGGAGGACTCTTTTCCAAGGACCACATAGAAATGGTCTCTATTTTTTATCCTTCAACAATTCAAAGCATGCTCTTACTTCTACAACCACTGATACTGCTCTACTACATAGAAGATTTGGACATCCCTAATTTTAAACCTTACAAATATTATGTCATACTCTAAAATTGTCCAATTCTTCCAATAATTCTTTTGTAATGATTGCAAGATTTTTAGATCTCAGAAACTACCATTTCGGTTGTCTAGCACTGTAGCCAATAAACCTCTAGAATTACTACATATGGATCTTTGGGGGTCCCTGTCACACACCTTCCACATCTGGATCTCTCTACTATGCCAATGTAATTGATGAGTATACTAAATATTATTGGATTATTCTCTAGGAAATAAAGTTGATTTCGAACATGCCTTTATTTCCTTAATAAAAAGAATTAAAACTATGTTTTCTGTATCAGTGATTACCATTACAACTGACAATGGTGTAAAATTTCTTTCTTCAAAATTCTTGCAACCTTAAAGGCATAAATAATGAATTGACTTTCCCTCATACACCTGAACAAAATGGTGTTTCTGATGTAAAGCATAAACATTTCTTGGAAGTCACTAGAACTCTATTGTTTCAAGCTGGATTACCTTCTGTTTTTTGGGTTGAAGCATTACAAACTGCCAATTAGCTGATCAATAGGCTTCCTACCAAATCAATTTCCTTTAAGAATCCTTTTGAAATGTTATTTCATAAAACTCCATATTACAACTTCTTAAAAGTGTTTGGTTGTGCTTGCTTCCCTTGGATTAAACCTTACATTTCTAATAAACTTGAACCTAGAAGAAAAAACTGCGTCTTTTTAGGTTACAGTTTAAGCCAAAAAGGTTATAAGTGATTTGATCATGTCAGTCAAAGTACATACATTTCCAGGCATGTATCTTTCAATGAACATTTATTTCCTTATCTATCCATTTTACATGCTGCTTCTGTTCAATCTGAGCTTCCTATTGTGTCTTCTATTTCTGCATTGCCATCATCTACAATGCCTCTTCCCTTCGCTCCAACTTTTTCTAGCTCTACTGACATCTATGTCCCTATTACTAAGAATGGCATTTATACACCAAAATCATATTTTTCTACTAAGCATAAATTACATGTTGCTTTTTTATCTAAAGTACCAACTTGTATATCCGCTGCTCAGAAGGAAGAAATGTGGAGATTGGCCTATGTACAAGAATATAATGCGTTAAAAGATGTTGGCACTTGGTCTTTAGTAGATCCAACTGAAGGGAAAAATATTGTTGGGTGCAAATGGGTTTTTAGGATTAAATACAATCCAGATGGCACTATAGACAGACACAAACTAGACTAGTTGCCAAATGATATCATCAGCAACGAGGAATGGATTTTGATGAAAGTTTCAGTCCAGTAGCTAAGCCCACAACTATCAGAATTGTTCTTTCACTTGCAGTGCGGTTTAACTTGAGTATTCATCAATTGGATGTGAGTAATGCATTTTTGCATAATGACTTACAAGAAACTGTATACATGGCACAACCTCCTGTTTTTGTAGATCATGACAAACCAAATCCTCTTTGCTTATTGCACAAATGTATCTATGGCTTCAAGCAAGCTCCAAGATATTTGTATGACAAACTCAGTACAACACTTTTGTCTCTCAACTTTGTTCACTCAGTTTTTGATTCCTCACGGTTTGTTCACAGTAATGGAGATCAGATCACAGTTGCTCTAGTGTATGTTGATGAAATTTTGCTTAGTGGTTCTTCCTATGGATTTCTACAATTTGTGATCTTTCAATTACAGCTGCAATTTCCTGTCAAAGACTTAGGTTCCATATCTTACTTTTTGGGTCTTGAGGTCAAAAGAGACTCCAACTCTATCTTCCTCTCTCAGACAAAGTATGCAGTTGATCTTCTTAACAGATTTCACATGGAGGGAGCAAGTTATGTTCAACACTAATAGCAGCATCTACCAAACTCACAAAGGATAATGGTTTTCTTCTGGATAATCCCACTGAGTATAAATGCCTAGTTGGAGCACTTCATTATCTGACTAGGACTCGTCCTGAAATTGCTTTTGCAGTCAATCTGGTGTGCCAACACATGCAACATCCCAGAACAACTCACTTTGCTGATGCCAAAAGAATTCTGCGGTATGTCAAAGGTATCTTGGCTTTGGGATTACTTTTACAAAAGGTATCTCTTTCTTGTTTGGATTCTCTGATGCAGACTGGGCTAGTAATGTGGATGATAGACGCTTCATAGGAGGATACTGTATCTTTATTGGTCCTACCATCATTTCTTGGTCCTCCAAGAAGCAAACCAAAGTTGATAGGTCTAGCACTGAGACAGAGTACAAGACTTTAGCCCATAATGCTGCCGAAATGGTTTGGATTTGTTATGTCCTTCAAGATCTTCATTTTCCCATTCCCTCCATTCCTAAACAGGGTTGTGACAATATCAGTTCTATAGCTTTAGCATCAAATCCAGTTCTTCACTCTAAGATGAAGCATATACATCTAGGTTATCACTTCATCAGGGAATTGGTGCATTCGAAGGCATTGGATGTGTTCTATGTTTCTACAATAGATCAACTTGTGGACATTTTCACAAAAGGGCTTTCAGGAACTCGCTTTTCTTCACTGAGATCCAAGCTTCAAGTTGATTTAGCCCCTTTCAGCTTGAGGGGGGATAATGGTGCAGTGCAGGTTAAGCCATGCAGTGGTGGAAGATAAGTTGTTTTCAGGAAAATTCAAAATAACTTTTCCCTGTCTCACGTGCTGATCACATGTTCTGATCACACGAGTATCTCGTACGTGTAAATAGTAACTGTCACTATGGTCTACAGACACAGTATAAGTTTGTGTCTGTATTAGTTGTAAAGTAACTTTAGCTTTCATTCTCTCTTGTAATCAATGTGTGGGTTTGATCAAGATGATACACTCTGTTACAAGGCAGCAGAATCTAGGACAACGTTATTAGGTGAAGCTTTAAAAGCCCTTGCTAGATGCTTGTGGATCAATTCAAATATAAGGTCATCATCTGAGCGTTCCATTTTGAATCGTTCACATGTGATTCCTTTCACTGTGGCAGGATCCACGGCCCCAAGTGCTCCAAGACAATCCGCATAAACAAATTTCAGTTGTTATCTCATTCGTGTCTCCAAGACAATCCGCATAAACCAGCATATTCATCTTAACCTCGAGGCTATCCGTGTTTTTCAATCTGTGAAAGCATTCACTAGATCTCCAGCTGTAAGCTCAACCACGTCATCTGGACAACTTGAATACAGTGTTTTAAGGCAAGCACCCATGCAAGAATCGTAGACAGTGCTTCTGCAACACAAGCCCGTTAACATAAGTTAATATTTTATTGTTAATAGCATCATAATTTTGAAATGGAATTAGCAAGAAACACCAGAAGAAAATACCTGAATGTTGGATGTTCCTTCTCATTGTGACCTACCATAGCAATAATGTGTAAATTAAGAAAAACATTTGTGATTTCGTGCAAAGTCAAGGCAGATCAATTATCCCGTTCCAGGGAGAACAAAAAATATCGAGGAAATTAGCAGCAAAAGGTCCAGCTAGTGCAATCACATCCCTACTCGAAATCTTCGTCACTTCCAAGTACTCCAATGATTCCAAAGATATTTAATGCAACACCATCGTTGTTGAAGATCCCTAGCTATAACAATGAGAAAACAAAAGCTCTCAATCATTGTTACACAGTGTCATCGTATTATTACACAACATCAAAGTTCAATTACATCACAACTTCGACAATAATACTATGGTGATATTGATCGTTGTTGTATGCATCAAAAATAAATTACTTTCTCACTACTCAAAATATATAATATGGCAAGGCCAAGAAAGGATCGTTCCCACAGAGAGGTCTTGGGTTGTCAAGATGTTTCGGTTTCCTATATAAAACAATGGAGGTTTTATGATTTTTATATAAACTAAAATAAAATAAAAGAAAAACAATAAAAAGTAAACACGCAAATCAAGGATGTGAAATATTGGGTAAATGTTTCATCTTCAAAGGTAAACAAGTATTTAATGTATGATTAAAATTCGTATTTAATCTGGTTATCATCAAAAGCTCTAGAATACCTTATTGCAAGAATACTCTGTCAATTTCTTAAGTTCATCAACAAACACGTCAGAGCTGCGAGTGTGAATTCTACCTAAAGAATAACCTAACGCCTTGCGCCAATTAAGTTCAATTCCTAGGAGAATTAAGTTTAAGAAATAGGCTAATCAATGCAATTCTCATACATTGCGCATGAAAATTCGGACAAAGGTCAATTTCTACATATGATTACAAGAGTGTATCATTACAAACCATAATCATATCATGCTACTCATATTCAAGGTTATCACTCGATGATGAACCCTAAATTAGCTATAGATATGGATGTGAGTTCAATCAATTCTAGACTTAATTAAACAAACATTCAATAATATTGCAATACATCAATCATGCAATTATTATACGCACTAGAAATCAAACGATAATATTGAGAGAAAACTAATTCATCAAATCAATAACTTGGTTGCAAAATCCAACTACTTCTTTAACCAATTATAAAACTTAGTTACTTGTGTTTTTGGAAACCATCATATAAAGCAAAGAAGAACTATCATTTGAAACCCTAGAAAACGAGTAGAATCCTCCCCAACCTCGATATATGTTTAGAGAGAGATTTCTCTATTTATATAATTCTCTACTTCCAAAAGGATACCACCAATTTTTCACGCTTCCAACTCTCGGCCAAACCTTTCAGCCAAGACAACCCTGGTAAGTCGTTTTGTCTAGGTCTCATCACATCCCACGGCTACTTAAAGCCCATTCAATACTTGGATCGTCAGTTACAGAGAACTGACAGCCTATCATGTTGCTCAATTACTTCCTCCAATTATCGGCCATCTTCCTTGCATTTAACTTCAAACGACAACAACAGCTTAAACCATTTCAGCTTCAACTGTAACTTGTACCACCAACAGCTCACAGCAACATCCTTCTTTTCAGCTCCACACAAAAGCAAGCACCAGTATCAGTCCCTTGAATATAACCACGGCCTTCATCTTGACTGCAATAGCATCAGATTCACTTCCTTGAGCCCACACCCAGCGGCAAATCAGCAACAATCAATTCTCATTCTGCTCCATAACAGCATTTCCTGCATCTCCTTGATGAGATCAAACCTGAGATGTAACCACCTACACCAATTCAGCTGCAAGCCTTTACTTCCCTGACTTCATCCAATCTCTGATCAAATAACTCCATCTCTTTGCGGTCAGCTGCTTCCACTGCCATCTCCAGCTAGCCATCAGTTGTTTGTAAACTCATAATCACCACCATCTTCTATTGCATCTCAGCTTTCCATCCTTCCAAAACTGCAAGCCTCAAACCACAGTAACAACAGCAGCATCAACATTACATCTTCTTGAGCACTCAACATTTCTTCCTAACTTCAATCAGCATCATCTTTAGTAAAACACCACCACAAGACTGTAGCTGCATCCATTCAAGATTCCCTGACTATAAAAACTTCTCATGTTCTCTTCAGTTGCAATACCACAAACCCAATACTCTTCACTGTTTATTCTGTACCACCAGGTTGCAGTAGCAACTTCCCCTTGTATATCAACAACACCACTAGTTTCAACATCATGTCCTGTAACTCAGTTCAAGCACACAGCCCAGCCTCTGCAACTCAACATCACTATCAGCATCTCAGTACCACCATAGTCATGTCACCTGGACTACATTCATCTAAGTCATCAAATACCCATAGCACCAATTACATCCAGTTCCTTGATGTAGTTCAGGCTCAACCCAGTACTTGAGCTTCACCAGTTGCAAAACATAGTTCACCTGCAACATCCTACACATTCATCTAATCAGTTTCCAGTAGCCTCATATTATCCCCAATTTCATCGTTCTTCACTGATTCTTCCATTTCTCAAATCGACGGCAACAACAAACCCATCTTAGATTCCAGCCAAATCAATTTCATTCTCGTCTCAGGTTCTAATTCATCTCAACCCCAACTTTATAATCAAACATCAACATATTCAAGCCTTCCATCCCTGAATAGCTTGCACATCAATACCAGCTGCAATCTATCATCACCAGTGCCTTTATTGCAGCTGCAAATCCTTCTGCAAGTCCATTATCTTGCCACTACTCTGTCTCACACTCTCACTGCTTCAACCATTGATTCAACCTACAATATCTTCATTAAACTCCCAATCGATTCCTTGCAGACCCTTGTAGACGTTTTAGCAGCAAT
The DNA here is from genome assembly GCF_003573695.1 of Papaver somniferum. Taxonomy (NCBI): domain Eukaryota; kingdom Viridiplantae; phylum Streptophyta; class Magnoliopsida; order Ranunculales; family Papaveraceae; genus Papaver; species Papaver somniferum. The sequence goes on along the minus strand of NC_039366.1, from coordinate 203,103,734 downwards.
CATCTTCTCTCCTCTCTTCTTCTGTGTCTCTGAACTCGAATTCAACCCAATCAAAGCAGCCACCGTCTTCTGCTTCCTTGAATTTGTTACTACCAAACCCTGAATTCTTGACTTCGACCACAAACCCATGACAATCAACAGATTCACATCGAACCCATCTTCAATTTCACAACATACTCTCAACTATGCCCGAATTCTTCTCGTACTTCAACCACCAACAGATTCCTTCTAAATTGCAACACCGATTCAGAATTGAACCAAAACCGTTGAATATAATCACCCTTCTTCTGGATCGATTCATCACCGCCCTTCTAGATTCAGCAGCAATATCTTCAGTCTGTTCAAAAATCATCTTCTCTCTCGATCACACCATTAACAACGTCTCCCTTTTCTGTCTCTCAAATTCATTTCAGGTGAAACAAATGATAAGAGAGAAAACAAATCTTCTATTGTAATATATTTGTATTAATTCATCAGCATATGGATGCTAGTTCACGAACAATACATCTCTTCTGGGTACAGTAAACGAGCCTTGTATATAGTTAGAAACAAACGTGTAACAACTAAAGAGAGAAAATGAGGTACAGGAAGGAAATGAGAGGCTCTTGTTTAGTTTTTCTCCAGGTACAAATTAACTGCCCAGGGAAGGGTATATATAGACCAAACTGTAGATATGTGGTTTAGCTGTAGTAGTGCCATTTCATAGTACAGGTGTCCTTATAACAAAATTTCATGTTTGCCCTTTTAATTAATCGATAACCTTTATCCCATTTGTACGTCTCACACATCAATGTGGTTAATTCAGTGTTTTGGACTGTAGCCGATACAATGCCATCTCGCCGAGATGACCGGACGAAATATCGGAGTCACCATTTTACTTATTTATGGTGGGTTTGGATGCAGAAATTATGTTTTCCAGGGATTTATAATCCCATGGAATTATAAATTCCGGGATTCATTTAAATTCCACGTGTGTTTGGTAACCAAATAAAAAATCCCAGGAATATGGTAAATTCCCCATTTGAAATTCCCTGTCTTGTTTGGCATCACCTTCCAAATCCTAGGATTATCATAATACTCTCCCTTGGATTACTTAGAGTTGTTTGGTTAATTTTTCCATAGAAAAGGAAACGAAAACAACAAACTGACAAAAACATAAGGTGCACAGATTGCCTACACCCAGAACATAACATTTCGTCTGCACCTGACACCCACTTATGAATGCGTATGGTTGCAGTGACATTTGCACTTCCCCAAAAAAAATAATCAAAAGAACCAAGGCCTGAACCATGGAAGTTCTGGTCGTACCATGTTGTCAGTAATCATGATCATAATATAACACGGAATTTTAACCAAAACACAAAGACAATTATAAAAAAAACTATTAAATTTTAATCAAAATATTAATCCAAAATTCAAAACAAATCAAATTGTAGCAAAGTATCTAAAGATTAACCAAGTACTACTTATTCGCTATGCAACCTTTTCGTCGTAAGGTTCCTATACTCTCTTGAAAACGACAACCACTAGAAATCGCTCTGAACATTCAAATTCATCCGTAGCCATAGCTTTCGGTCTTCAAAACTCATAGTCAAGAAAACCTTCCTTCTTTCAACGTCAAGTAGCAACCAGTTGATAGCATCTAACCTGATATGGGTTTCCAAATGAAGTTCTTCCAATGCCTTCTGGCATTCTTCCCAGCATGACTTGTCCATTTCATTTCTTTTATCCATGGCACTTGCGACACGTCCAATTTCTTTATGTAGTCCGTTTATTTCTTGGCCCAAAGTTGCAGCAATTGAACGGGTGCGCTGCTTTTTACGATGCTCAAGATTGTTACCTGGTTGGCTTGAGGCAGAACGCTTATTACCTGGTTGGCTTGAGGCAGAACGTTTATCACCTGGTTGGCTTGATGTTCCTCTAGATGATGAATATGGCCCAAAAATTAATCCTCCACTCATTCCTGCTGCAGATGATGTATATGAACTATTATCATGTCCATCATCAGGATAATCATCCAAGTTGAATGATCCGGGAGGTAAAGGTTCATAATCTTCAGTCATCATTCCCGTCGTAGTTTCCTTTGTGCCCATAGCAGGTTCATCTCCCAATACTTCAATCATCTCAGTATGCAAGTCCACTGACTTGTTCTTCAGAGGCTTCAACTTTGGTCTCACCTGCATTCAATGAATACATCGTTATCCCCAATAACCAAATAAAAAATGAAACAAAGATGTTATGGTAAGGGGAGTACTAAAAATAAGAATGATTACTTACTTCCAAAGCATCATCCCAAACAGATGAATCAGCCATAAGCTTATTATTTTCATAGTCCCAGCCAAACCCACTTAATCCCATGAGTTCTTTCACGCCCTTCATAAGCTTTCTCATAGTTTTCAACCTATTTTGCACATTAAGTTTTGTCAGCGTATGCGTGCAAAGGGGTTGCACTCTTTTCACAACAGCTACAAATGCTGGTGCCTTCCAACCCGCTTGGCCTCCTTTAGCTTTGTTTCCCAACAGTTGTTGTTCTTTCAAAGTTTCCAACATTTCTTTGTCCATCGTAGTAGTCCAAGTAATGTTGTCTCTTTTCTGCTGCACTTGATCGGATTGAGGAGAGCCACCTTCCAAAAGAAGCATATCTAACCTGAAATCAAGCAAGACAATGAAAAAAGATAATTCATCTCCAATTATGTATTTGTAAGAAAATTAGCATATTATTCAATGTGTCGTGAATCCGTGATAATATAAGACAGTCCCGACACTCTATACAGACTGGTTATGAATCCAATCATAAAATCCAATACAAAAAGTAAATCAAACAATTCAAAAGAAGAAACAATTAATATTAAATTCATAACATAGTTCGTAACAATAAACCAAACAGTAAATCAAACGATAATAAATTCAACTAATGACCATTATTCTCACTATAAGCATGCCACATCGTAAGTGCTAGATGATCTCTAAATCCAGCCAATTGGCATTAGGCTCTAATCCTATAACATCGTCTCTCAATTCTGTAAAGTCTTCATGCTCTTCCTCAGGGGAATCTTCCCATTCATCACCAAAATCAGTAGGATCCACCTCCCTTATTATGTTATGCATAATACAACATGCTAATATAATTTTTGTTTGTGTATCCACAGAATAAAAAGGAGATGTCCTTAAGTATGCAAATCTCTTTTTTAGCAGACCAAAAATACGTTCCACCACATTACGTAAAGAGGAGTGACGGTAATTATACAGCTCTTTTGGGTTCGACGGTTGTTTCCCATGATGATCAGACAAATGATATCTAGTCCCACGGTAAGGAGTTAAGAAGCCCGGGGAAAACGGAAATCCAGCGTCTCCGAGGTAATACTTGTCTATGGCACAAAAATAAATATAAGTAAGTATATGTAAAATTACCTACCTAATCTCTAAGAAATTAAGCTTAAAAATGAGATAATTTACCTTTAGGAATGGTTAGTTTGTCTGCACAAGTAGTCACAGCAGATCTTAAAAGTCTACTGTCATGGGCAGATCCTTCCCAACCGGCTAAGACATATGTAAATTTCATGTCAAATGAGCAAGCAGCTAAAACATTGTGTCTAATATCTCCCTTTCGGTTACGATAACGCGGTTGGTCTTCTAATGGTACAGTTTCTGGCATGTATGTACCGTCTATTGCACCAACGCAATCCTACATATAACATTTCAAATTAGTCAGTCGATCTACATACGTGAACTGTGTATATACAAATAAATTATTGAATTGATACCTTAAAATATGTCATGGACCAGCCTTGCCTATCCCCCATTAACGGTGAAAAATTCGCACGAGCAGGCTTTACCAATTCTTTACCAAGCCTTAATATTGCAAGCAGTATATTGTGGAAGTGTCGATGTACTGTTTCAGTTGACCTTATAACATCAAACCCACTGTGCCTCATTTTCGTGTCGTGCCCTACGATAAGAAGGAATATAGCCACTTGCTCTGGTATGCCAACCCATCGACTACTTTCCAACCCTGCCCCTTCTAAAATTTGACATATTCTATGGAATGTATATCTGCTAACTCTAAGCATATCCCTACAGGTGTTGTCGTTCTCTCCGAAAAGTCTTTCTAGAGCAAGTTGTCGCTCATATTCCCGATTCCTAGATGGTTCCTTCTCTAAATACAACGTGGATATCATGGATAATCCAGCTTGACAAGAAGCTATAACAACAATACAACACAACCATGCAACTACATCCCAATCAGTAGGAAACGGCATCTTCCTACATTTACCAACAAACTGATTATATCGGATAATCAACAGTATTTATCAAAATCAAACAAGACTATTTTTATAGAAAATCCAAAGAAAAAAACAATAATAATCATCATCAAAATATATTATCGTCTATTATATGTGGACACACACAACATGGCTAGCATAAACAGAAGTAAGCAAACACATAAAACATAACAACAGAGATCAAAACAACTTCAAAATCAGAATTGCAAATGCAACCATGAAACTCCAACTTACTGGTATTTAGTGAATAGGACTATGTAGATTAAAGAAAACGATATAAAAGTTGATTAGATACATCACAAAGTCACTGAGGATAACAATAACTTAACCACCACCGAACTAACATGCATTTGATTGGGGACACAGATCTAACTTGTACTAACAAAAATATGGCAAAAGAGATCAATAAACAAAGATATCAATAAACAAAATAGATCAAAATCGTTGTCTGTTATAATGAAAAAAAAAATGGAACATCAATAATCAATCAACCTAACCAAAAAGAAGATAGATGTATACTATAAATCAAATAAACGCATATGTATTAAAAATAAAAATGATAATCGATTAGGGTTTAAGTATTTTACCTTTGCGGATTCAACGAGGAAAGGATAAAAGATAAACTGGCGGGAGGGTTGCAGGAGGGTAAAAAGAAATCTGGAGGGGAAACCAACCGAGCAAGGGATTTTATAGGGGATTTTAGGGTTTAATTTATGTGCGCCCATAAATCCCTCGTTAAGTTTTCCAACAAATCTTAGGGGGGTTGGACTCAAAATGGAGGATTTGCTGGAAAAGTGATTCCCATGAAAAACGTGAATCCAGGGAAATTTGACAACCAAACATACCGAGGGAAACCGAATTCCACCAAATCCCCAGGCCCCATAAATCCCACCTCTAAAATTCTGCATCCAAACCCACCATTAGAGTAACTATATAGGATTACTCTTAATAATATTAAGTATTTATTTTTGTGCTAACACGTGTCATGCTTGGACACTCAACTCTCATGCACTGCACCACCTGTATAGAAGTAGATGTCTCTTCTTTGAATTGTTTCTTCATCGAATTATATGGAATCGTGGATGTACTAACTGATACTACCTCCAACATTAACTAAATGTTTGATCTTTTGAAACCTGTCATCATAATCATTCAATAACGGTAGAGATGCACCAGATATAGCTTTATGCATCAATTCATTCATCTCAGGATTATACCATGGAATCCGTAAGATGATCTTCCACCATTGGTTAAAAATGCGGCGTTTGGACCTCCGTTGATAGTATACCGGAAGTATCCAGAAATACCCGGAGGAACCCGAAAAAGTGCGAAAAAAATGTCCCAAAAAATTACTATACGGACCCTTGATTTTGATAAGGGGTAACCTAATTACTAAGGGGTGACCTATTTCCAGGCGGCTGCTAAAGGGAGAACAGCACAGGATAAGGGCACCCACCTTCTTCACGTTTTGAATCAGAAATTTGGCGGGAAACTATGTGCAGCGCCTGGCAGATTTTGAACTCAATTGTTTGGGTAGTTTTAGAGAGATTAAATGGCTGGAAATGTTTGGGATTACTCTATGGACTTATAAGAACCTAACATGGGTGATTTGAAGGGCCAGAAGTGGATGGATAAGCCGTGAGAAGCGTATGGAGATATAACAGGGAAACCTGAGTCTATCAGGATTCTGTGGGTTCAGTTGTAGCAATTGCGTGGAGAATTAGGGAGGATATCTTCTCTTATTCGATTACCTTATATCTTGGGAAGGTTCGGTAACATCATAAGAGGCGGACAAGGACCAACAGAGAGAGTCCGTGTTTTGATAAAAAAGGGAAACCGAGTTATACTCGGATTCTAATCATCCTGTTGGCTATAAAAAGGCTGGTTCGAGTCTTAGAAAAGTTATCAAGAGTTTTGGGGTCGAGAGATACCAGAGAGGGTCCAGAGGAGCGAAGAATAGGAGTTGCAGGAAGTTGGAACCTGCTACTGCTGCAGCCATTAGAAGACCTTCAAGAACACGAAGAACAGATTGCTGAGAACAGTTGTTTTTGCAGCAGTCTTAAAACAACAACGACAACGACAGCGTAACGAAAGTATCGTTGTTTTCCAGTACAGCAGTCATATTTTTACCTTTTCTCTTTGGACGCCTTCTGTGGGTCGCAGATCACTGTTTTCATTCTTTTCTCATCTTTTAATCAACTTTTTGAGCTATAAACATGTATTTTGAGCAATTGATTAATATGGTAAGCTAAATCCCAACACTGGGATGACGGAGGAACCCCTATTTCACGCATGTGGTAATTCTAATAATTCTTTTATGACTATTTGCATTGATATTTAATTGATTTACGATGTTTATTGAATGGGTGTGATTTCGTTTTATGGTGTATGCTTGGTATATGTATTTTTTATACATCATGCTTTTGATTTACATTCATTGCTTTTTAAAGATCTATTTTTGGCAAAGAAAAAGAGTCATTTTGAGCTATAATTGTTTGGAATTATTATTTGAGTCACATGAATGGAATTTGGTGGAATCCCAAGTCTCAGTCTCTTGATCTTGTGACAACTTTTTTGTGTATATATTTTTTATTTTTCTTAAATCTTTACAAGTCCGAGCAACGAACTTTTACTTACCACATTAAAATTACATCAATTTTTTGGCGCCGCTGCCGGGGACTTGTTTTAAGGGTTTTAGATTTATTAGTTTTTTTTTTTAGTTTATTTTTTTATTATTATTATTTTTTTTGTTTGCTTTCAGACTTGGAGCTGAGCTAAGGAAAAGATAAAGTGCTGAAAAGAAAAGCGAAGCCAAAGAAGGAAAGAAAAGAAAAAAAGGAGTGAAGAAGAAGTTTTGTAAATAGTTATTTGATTTTTAGAAATTGTATTAGGGTTTCTTAATTATTTTGTAATTTTTCTTTTCTTTTGGACCTTTTTGGACATTGAACATTATTATTTTTAAACTCTAAGGAAGGGTTAAATTAAATACAAACTGTTTGCAGGGAAGGACGACGATTACGATATCGTCTCGGTCCCTCGGGTTCGTACATGACATAGGAGTCGTGGCCCGAGTCAACTTCAGCGGTTCTTCGCCCGTCTGGTATGGGAGATAAAATTCTAATCACCCGTGAATCCCCTGTCAGCGGGTTTACTGTATTTCTTAAGGTGATAATTGTTTGAGGACGAACCAGACTGTTTTTATATTCCTAGTAAAGGGCAAGGCCTGGCCTAAATAAGATAAGGGTTCGGATTTCATCACTGTTCCCTTCTTGCCCGTTTAGGAAAACAAAACCTAACGCAAACCCAAGCTTTAAAATCTGATTAGAAAGAGACTTATAGGGTATCGAGCTTGTTAGGAAAAATTTTCGAGGATATTGGTTACCTTTTAAGTAATTTCAAAGGTCATGATGACTTCTGGGAGTTGAAACAAGCCGCCTTGTAACTCCGGTGCGGCCTTGGGTATCAAAGCTCCATTGAGCTTCCCTCGCCTCAGTTTCATCTCACATTAGCTCGGATTGATCCAGAGGGGTTGCTCAAACTGTAACGAATTCCCCTTCGAGAGATAGAAGATAGTCTAGAAACAATCTAAGTGGAGCCATCATGCTTTTTGTTTGCTAGAAATCTTTAGGTTTGCTTTGGTGAAGTCGAGTCGGCCTTGTTTGTGATTGTGTAGAATTCCCTTACAATTAAGAATGTCAAACTGGTATGTAAGAAGCCAATACAATGAATATCGACCTGAATTTGAATATGGACATCATCAATTTTATGACCATGGTGGGAATAGTAGTTGGGAACGCCAACCTTTTCAAAGTTATGGTTCATACCAGGCTGAGCCCAATTACTATCCACACCCATACCAGTCATACGAGCAAGAAAATAAGGAATATAATAGTATTAGTTCGTCGTCTTTGGAAAATATAATGAAAATGTTGAAAACTAGTCCTTATTATGATCCTTCTGAACCTGTTCTTTATCTAGAGGAGTCTCATAAGAAGTTAACCGAGAATAAAAATAGGTTTGAGTTAGAAATGAATGAACAAACTGCACTCATGAGTGAGCCTTCGTTGCTCGATACTATAAGGGAGTCATGTGAGTCGACCCAAAAGCTTTTGTTAGAGGACCAAAAGAGGAATATAATTGCTCAAAATGATACTAACAATAGTCTTTCTAATTTTACCCTTGGTTTCAATAGTGAATATATGCCTAATCAAGATGAAGAGGTTAGAATTGGTAACATTACATGTGTAGATCGGGTTCGGGTCCTTTTCATGGTATAATGATGATTATGATAAGGATAATATTGATGAAGAACATGAAATATGTAGGCATAGTGATCAGGAAGCTAGTAATCCAATTGAGCTTTATAATGATTATATTACTTCTAGTTCAAATCCAAATAATTATTATGATTATTCACCTATTCAAAAGGAAGAGGATTTGATTAGGGATTCCACCGTTTTAGACGATGTAGTATTTCCTGTTGATTACGACGCCGATAGTGGTTTAGAGGAACCAGTTTATCTTGAGATTACTGTTTTCGAGTCGAACGATTTAGAAACTGTAATCGATGATGGTTTTAAGGAACGGTTTTATCTTGAGAATACTGTTTTAGAGTCGTACGATTTAGAAACAATAGTCTTAGATGAATTCGTAGAGATTAATGAGGATGAACCTGACTTAGAAGAATCAATTACCCATTTTCAGGAATCTGATGACCTAGAAATTAGGGAGATTGTGACTAGTCTAACTAGAGACACTGAAAACTCTAAGTTTGGGGTGATTATCATTCTCCATATGCTTTAACTCTTAGAAAGGTCCATCACTTGGGACTTGACATCAATGCCTCAACCATCTTACAAGATTATCTTCATGATAGCTGTCCCGAACCTAATGATGTCCAAGAAGAAGTTCAGTCGTTAGAAACCCATCCTCTGGTAGATGTGGTTAGCCCAGGAAATAACACTCAGATTGACTTTGTTTTTCCACCAAATAGTTTTTTTCCAACTGTGGGAACGTTTGTATTTAAAATGAGTCGAATATTAAGTTCTGAGACTAAGCCTAAGTACTTTAGGTTAATAGAATCGACACATTTTCCTAAGAATGACCACTACTCTCACTGTGGTCAATTATGTAAGTCAAACCTGATTGAATTAGAGGATCCACAATTATTTAGGTTATTATTTTGTGCTTCTAAGTTCTTATTTGAGTTTTTACAGACTCTAGGACCTAATAATTCGTATCCCATCTATGAGGAAATGCATCCGAGGAAAATATTTTATTTAGACCCTTTCATAGAACCTGAACCTGAACCGCAATTAGCGATAGTTATCAGGAAACTAGGTAAGGGCATGCTAGTCTTGTCCATTTTCTTGGTTCACTGCAGTTTCCTTTGGTCAGCTCTTTTTGGTTTTAAAGACCGACAGTTATTTCGGCTACTGTTATACGGTTCGAGTTGACTAATCTTATTCTAAGTCTGGATGAAGACTTTAAACTTAGCACTTTTTGGGAGGTAACCTAATATTCTCATGCAACCAGATAATATCTTTCCTTAACTCTTTTGCTTCAAATGGTAACAGTTTCTCCTTGTTCATGCTTTTAATTTTATCTTTAGAACATTAAAGACAATGTTAGATTTAAGTTTGGGGGTATGGGAGAAACTTTTTAGTTGCATAAATAAACTCCAGAGATTAGAAACTTATGCCTATTAAGGATAGCACTAACCAATCTAAGTGGATGGAAGCATTTTGGTTTTAGGAGTTGAGGGACCAATCTGACTAGATGGAAACATCTAGAAGAGTCTATTCATAAAAGCACAGCGCTCAGGTGTTAGAAATAACATGATAGTTCCACCATATCTCGTTTGAGTCCTTTTCACTTCTGTTTTTATTTTTTCATTTTAAACTATGTTTGTCTAAGTGATTAGGTGGGGCTCACGATTCAAGTTGTTACCATTCCTAGGGTGAAATAGAGTGATTGAGTTACATAAAAAAAAAAAAAAAAAGACCAGACCAATAGACCAATCGGAATAAATATTAACACCTGGATAGCAATATGTGTGTGTTTTCCCTGTCTCCGTCGTCTAAACAAGCGAGGAATGCAGGACCCGTGGGAACTATCATGTAATTTGCTGACAAGAAGCATGCGCTTGGATTAAAAAGATCTATTCATGCAGTTAAGAAAATTTTTTTCGAAAAGATCGAAAAAGTGTTCTATGTAGTCAGCCACTGGTTCCCTTATATATGCCAGATTTTTGATCTAGATTTAGGTTATCGACCGCTGGTTCCCTTGTATATGCCAGTTTGTTGATATTAGTCAGACCAGTATCTCAATCCATTAAGATAGGTTCATTTTGGCAGTGACCTTCAGACAGATATGAGTAACACCGTTCACCTAGTCAACATCAAAACCATCTATGTTTTTCTATATTCATCTCTTAATCTATCCATGTGTTTAGTTTGACTCCGAATATGATGTCCATTGTGAAACTATCTTAGTAGAGCTCTGTCACTTATATATGAATTTTAGTATGCTTGAGTGAAAACTCGTGTACAGCAATTGGAATTTCGCATCAGGGTACTACCTCCAATAATCAATAAGTATGCCAACCAAGGAGGTTCTTTAGTGCTTTCCAAGGTTTTGTATAAATAGTTAGGGTCTGGAGTAAAGATTTTGTGGGTATATCTCTGGTAAGCCCTCCCGAGACTATAACTCGGCCACTAGGGCCACCTAGGGGTTTAAAGGCTTATTGCATACGCTAAATGCAATTGACGATGCCTGCAAAAGTGAGTTAGGATTTTATTTTATTTTGTAGTTTTGATTTGCTCGGGACTAGCAAATAATAAGTTTGGGGGTATTTGATAGACGCATTTCTGTGTCTAATATATCTTAATTGTATATATTGTTAGTGCTCGAATTTGTACTTATTTGGTTATTTTATTTATTTGTAGGTGTTTTTAGAAGAATAAGGTTTTGCGGCGAAATTGGATGAAAATGCGGCGTTTGGACCACCATTGATAGTATACCGGAAGCGCCCCGGAAGTGTACCGGAAGTACCCCTGAAATACCCCGGAGGAACCCCGAAAAAGTGCGAAAAAAATGTCCCAGAAAAATTACTATACGGACCCTTGATTTTGGATAAGGGGTAACCTAATTACTAAGGGGTAACCTATTTCCAGGCAGCTTCTAAAGGGAGAACAACACAGGATAAGGGCACCCACCTTCTTCACGTTTTGAATCAGAAATTTTGGCGGGAAACTATGTGCAGCGCCTGGCAGATTTTGAACTCAATTGTTTGGGTAGTTTTAGGGAGATTAAAGGGCTGGAAATGTTTGGGATTACTCTATGGACTTATAAGAAGCTAACATGGGTGATTTGAAGGGCCAGAAGTGGCTGGATAAGCCGTGAGAAGCGTATGGAGATAAAACTGGGAAACCTAAGTCTATCAGGATTCTGTGGGTTCAGTTGTAGCAATTGCGTGGAGAATTATGGAGGATATCTTCTCTTATTCGATTACCTTATATCTTGGGAAGGTTTGGTAACATCAGAAAAGGCGTATAAGGACCAACAGAGAGAGTCTGTGTTTTGATAAAAAAGGGAAACCGAGTTATACTCGGATTCTAATCATCATGTTGGCTATAAAAAGGCTGGTTCGAGTCTTAGAAAAGTTATCAAGAGTTTTGCGGTCGAGCAGAGACCAGAGAGGGGCCAGAGGAGCGAAGAATAGGAGTTGCAGGAAGTTGGAACCTGCTACTGCTGCTGCCACTAGAGGACCTTCAAGAACACGAAGAACAGACAGCTGAGAACAGTCGTTTTCTTAGCAGTCTTAAAACAACAGCGACAGCACAGCGTAGGGAAAGTATCGTTGTTTTCCGCTACAACAGTTTATTTTTACCTTTTCTCTCTGGACGCCTTTTGTGGGTCGCAGATAACTGTTTTCATTCTTTTCTCATCATTTAATCAACTTTTTGAGCTATAAACATGTATTTTGAGAAAGTGATTATTATGAGAAGTTAAACCCCAACACTGGGATGACGAAGGAAGCCCTATTTCACGCATGTGGTAATTCTAATAATTCTTTTATGACTATTTGCATTGATATTTAATTGATTTATGATTTTTATTGAATGTGTGTGATTTCGTTTGATGGTGTATGCTTGGTCTATGTATTTTTGATACATCATGCTTTTGATTTAAATTCATTGCTTTTCAAAGATCTATTTTTGGCAAAGAAAAAGAGTCCTTTTGAGATATAATTGTTTGGAATTATTATTTGAGTCACATGAATGGAATTTGGTGGAATCCTGAGTCTCAGTCTCTTGATCTTGTGACAACTTTTTTGTGTATATATTTTCTATTTTTCTTAAATATTTACAAGTACGAGCAACGAAATTTTACTTACCACATTAAAATTACATCAGATTCTCTTTGGCCGAAAACGGGAAAATCGCTGAAATCTCGGCCGTCTCGGCGGAGATTGACTACATTGTCATATATGCATAGTTGTTATCTTGACTTTGCCAGCTGTTTTGATCGGTGGTCAACCACCAAGTATACATAACACTCTCCCTTGGATGACCACCATCGCTTATATGTTGCTTTGTCTAGAAAAATCCAGCGGGTCGAAGAAAAACTAGTCGAAAATAACAACTCTTAGAGCTTTGGAGTGGTGATGATGTCACGAATTTTCTCCTCTTGTCAAAACACCATGATATACTTCCTCCATCAAGATTGTGAAAGGAAAACCACTTGGGAAAAAACTTAAACACCTGAACCAGATTAGTCTCAATATTGGTGCTGGTTAAAACCATACTTAGATTTGTACTACAAACCCAATATCATCTATACATAGCATATTTCGGCTAATGTACCATTTACACATTTCTTTTGTAATACAAACCACATAGTGATATATCTCCTTTGTTGAGATGCAAATCGATCAATCTTGTAAGTAAGAGATCGAATGACTGCAATTATCAAGATCGTCCATTTAAATATGTCTAAATCTTTAAGGTTGACGAAATTAATGGACTGTTGGCCACAATGTCCGCACTGCAATCTTGTTTTACTGTGATTCTCATCTCGGACTTCTGCTTTAAGCATTTTTGTGCTTTTGAGGACTCTTCAGAAGTTCCAATAAAGTAGATGTTGTATATATCAAATCTAGTAAATGCACAGTATATGGTCATATAAGATGGTTCACATATCCCTGGTTTAATAAGCATTCACTTAGACGATTGACCATGTTCGTCCTTATTGAGCAAATGCATATGACATGGTAATTCTACTGATAGGTGAAAACCTTCAGGAATTTTTCTGCGGTTATATGTATCATGTTTTCACACAGATTCACAGTAACCATAGCTACTAGACACACATCGAGCCCTTAAAATACTGCGAGACAAACACCAAAGACGTAGTTGCATCCGTAACAGAGAATATGTTTCTTTGTAATTCATTGCAGATTTCTGTGAAAAGACTTTGTGCTATTAGTTGACTTTGCTTTTATCATTATCCGTAAACATCCACCTATAGCCACTATGGTTACATCATAGGATGTCGGTACTACAAAACACCCACCTGTGTCCAAGAGTAGCTCACATTATCGAGCGTTCGAGATGCAGTACCAATGTTTTGCATTTTGCAAGAAAGCTGTTATCATGCTTTGATTTCTCCTGGTTTAACGATACCTTTGATGGCTTTCCCATGGAGAGTGGTTTAAAACCAATAACACCTACGACAGTATCAGTAGATACTTTGACTGTATCATCAACAATCATTAGATTAAGATCACAAATTTCTCTATTGTGTGCGTGCCTTAAGGAAATCCTCTCATTTTGAGGTTCCATAGCCTTTGCAGAGACATTCTCTTATTAGGAGAACTATACTTAGATAAAGTAGATCTTCCACTGATAGTCTCTTTGAGAGCACTATCTTTCAATGATTGTGACTGGTTCTTTCTTTCAGGAAGTGCAAAATATTTTATATCAACTAGTCATCCACATTGTAGTGTGTTTCAAATGAGACACTTACTACTTTATACACAACTTCTCATGGAGAAACTTGATTTAAATTTTTTGAAGATATCAAATCTTTTATATGTATTTCATTGTTGAAAACATCCAGATGGGATACATCCCGGTTCTTCTTTGTAAAAACCAGAATACTTCACGTCGTTTTTCAGGAGATAGCCCTTCCTCCCCCAAACGGTGGGAAGATTTTCTCATCGAATTTGCAGATCTTGTAGTAGAATGGTAACAATAATGGAATGTAGCACGTCTCAAACAGAAAACATGACAATAGTTTCATGAGTAAAATTCAAAATGCTATATGAATGGAGTAACTAGACCATTCAATGAATGCAAAAGAACAACGGGTATACTTACCATCAATGCACAAAGCATCACTAGGATGATACAACATCAATAATTTATAAACAAGAGTTTCATTTAATATCTATATGAGTATAGATATACAGTTACCACCCAGTTGATAAGTCGATATAAAACACGCTACCTAAAATAGTTCTCTTACTACGCTTTCATATAAGCATCAAATTTGTGTCTGATGCTAAGACTAGGGTCCCAAAAGCGTACACAAAGAGAGAAAATAACTAAGTATGAACAGAGGTCCATATCTGCCAATTATATAAACTTTTTCAATAATTCATTTGAGGGAAATATATCCGCAACAATTTCAGTAGCTACTCTGAATATTATCAACATCCAATTAACAATTAGCTAATAAACGATCTTACATTATTCTCTAGAGTACGAGAATATTCTAATCCACTGGTACCAGGTGTCAATATGCGGATATCTGTCTCCATGAGATATCAATGCAAATTATGTGGATATGCTCCTCTTCAGGGGTTAGAAACTCATCACTCAAAGAGAATAAGGACGATATCTGATTAGATTGGCATACATAGAACAAGAGGTTTTCGTCTATGCTTCTAAGTATATTTTCAGATGAAACAATCACTGCGATTCCATGGCATGCCTTGCAAGGATTTTAATTTACGAATCAAGCAAGCGTACACTTGCTAAATCTAGCAACAGAGTAATCTCCAACACCTTAAGCACTTCTCGGTGTGAGAATTTAGATGAGGCACAATTGGAGTTAACCAATATGGTCGACGATTCTCTCCCTGATCCTCAGGCGGGATGTCTCATCAACAGAACATCCAGTTCCACATTACTCTACCTATCAAGGGAGCAACTGGGTATAGAAAGCAACAATAACATGCATCCCAGGAAAGGTAAATGATCATGTTTCCTCTCTCGTTTACTTTCCAACTGGAATAATTTCAATAATTCACATTGTCATGTAAAATCAACAGTAAACTGTAAACTAAATTATGTGAACATAGAAACAATATCAATATCAGTCCTAGTTCTGCCAGGACGACCGATAGTGATTAACAACTGAACAACACTCCAGGTGCACGTACTGTGTCTTTTGTGTCATGGCGATAGCAGAGCTTTACCAGGCTCAAAGATGGTTATTCAAACCATTCATTATGCAACCGTCCCATACTTTCTCTACTTCTGGTGGTACGGGGTTTATCAGATTCTCAAACCTGATAATTATTGTGGTTCCCATAATTGTATTTTCCTTCTTCGCCAAAGATAAACTTATGTGCATAAGTACTATTGCAAATTTAATTCACCAAACTCGTATCGGTAATAACTTAGGCGACGAGAAGAAATGATATTAACTTTGAATACCATTAAATAATTGCAACACTTATTATTGCTCGAAGTTTGTATATCTACGAGGCGCAATTAAAATATGCAACTCTCATTTTTGTTGTAATAACAACATATACAAAAGTGCAAACTATTCACTAGCTTAACAAAGCTCGTCGATGCATATAATAGGCGCATATTATGCATGCCATAAAGATCGCGGAAACACATAACAGCGCAAAATATGCCGCTCTCCTTAATGCTAACCGCAGCATTTTACACGGTGCATACATCTTATTTCGAATCAAACCGAACTGATTACCACAAAAATCAATGGTGAAATAAGGAAGAAAGTAATCCAAATATGATATACACGGTTCTAACATAATACCGACAAATCTCCAACTTTGTCAATTAGGGTCGACAAAATATTAATTTATCAAAATTGAAATATGAACACATTCTTTATACCACAAAATAAATTTTCCTCGATATCAATCGTGGGTCATTTTAAGGACCGTTGATAGAGACTGGATAACAATGTTAACCCAGTGTCCATTTTTCATCGCATTCCAACCTTAGGGTGAACGACTTTGAATTCCGGAGATTACTACAACACAAGAATATTATAAATTTTGCTATCCCTCGGGATGCAACAATTCCTCACTCTACCGATATTAAAACCGATAACACCTCAAAAATCAGTGGTGTAACAACAAAGGAAATTTTTATTTTCTACGCTATCCAAAAGGACGCGAAAAAACCCTATGTTGGTTGGTTAAAGAGGAAAATAGCAAACTCTACAATACTCAAATATTTGAATAAATTCGGAAATCGAATAAACAACACAAATATGGGCTTTTCTTAATACATACCTCTTTTGGATATCTCTTCGTATACCGTACAATTATATGTGCTCCAAATAGCACATACAAGGAACAACGATATGCATAACCTCTTTTTTAACAAGTCCTAATAAAAATAGGAAACAAAGTTAGACACTGCTAAAATTTATGCATAGAACTGCTCAACCCTACCTAGATAAGATGTGTAAATATTGAAGAGAATTATCCATTTCGTATCGTCCGCCCCACGTCATTTCCATGGAACAATTCATGTTGATAACGTGTAATATATTTGTGTGAATTCATCATCATATGGATGCTGGTTCTCGAACAATACATCTCTTCTAGGTACAGTAAACGAGCCTTGTATATAGTTAGTAACAAAGGTGTAACAACTAAAGAGAGAAAATGAGGTACGGGAAGGAAATGAGAGGCTCTTGTTTAGCTTTTCTCCAGGTACAAATTAACTTCCCAGGGAAGGGTTTATATAGACCACAGTAGTGCCACTTCATAGTACAAGCGTCCTTATAACAAAATCACATGTTTGCCCTTTTAATTAATCGATAACCTTTATCCCATTTGTACGTCTCACACATACATGGTTGTTATCTTGACTTTGCCAGCTGTCTTGATCGGTGGTCTACCACCAAGTATACATAACATCTATGAAGTTTAGGCATGTGTAGGAAGTGAACTGGATACAGACACCCCACACCATTGGATAAGGCCACACCGTGATATTTGGCCTGTCAGTTTCAGTAAACTAACTGCCTATTTTGTTTTCTTGCTCAACTATCAGTTGTGCGACTGACTGTCTATTTTGTTTTCTTGCTCAACTATCAGTTGTGCGGAACTGACTGCTCATTCTTCGCCTCTTTTCCTGCATAATCTTAGCTGGCTCCAAGTTAAGCCCGACTGTGAATTGATTTTTTTGCTCTTTTTGCTCTAAATGAATGATTTCTCATTATTTTGCTCCAAACGACTCTATTGCACCTAATAACTCAAAACTAAACATAAGAGATGCAATTCATAAGGATAATAGCAAAAAAAAAAAGCATAAATACTAGATATACACTAGGTGTTATAGCCACCTATCAGATATGTATCACTCCCCCTTAGTCAATACTTCATCTCACATGAAAACCACTCCCCCTTATATAATGGTCCGAAAACCATATGTATTTGTAGTGTGAACTACACATCAATCCTCCCCCTTTTAGTCAATAAAATTGGCAAAGGTACGAAAACTAGTGGGATCCTAATGAAATTTCCATAGAGACACTTCATGGCCAAAAGAAAGCACATATCAACTTTTTAGATTCAATCATATAGCCGAAGCTAAATGCATCAGTCAAGGAGTTTATAAAGATACAAGATAAACCCTATAATATTCCACATCTTCACTCCCCACAAAGATTTGACATTTAAGCACAAGTTCATTTAGGAACTTTCCCCCATAAAATGTCATTCCCGAAAGAACAATAAAGGCGATCTTACTTTCACAAGAAAAGAAGGATTTCTTTGGACATTACACTAAAACACCTAACAGAGAATCAACTTACTGAAACAAATGTAGCATTTAAGCAACACTTACAGGAATTCCAAACTCAATTGCCTAACAGATCGAGATAAATACAGGGTCAAGAGTTTTATAGGTGACTAATGAACCAAAACAACACCAATAGACTGCCGTAAATGTTGAAATGTAGCAGTATCTAATGGTTCGGTGAGGATATTAGCCAATTGTTGTTCGGAAGGCACAAATTCCATATTTATGATACCATTTTCATATATGTCTCGAATAAAATGGTACCTTATATCAATGTGCTTAGTTCTTGAGTGCTCAACGGGATTCTCCGTGATTCGAATCGCGCTAGAGTTGTCACAAATATCAATTCCATAATCAGCAAGCATTTGTTTCATCCATAGAAATTGAGTACAACATGATCTTGAAACAATATATTTTGCTTCACATGTGGACAGGTATTGTGAATTTTGTTTCTTGCTATGTCAGGCCACAAGATTCAGTCCTACATAGTAGAAACCCCCTGATGTACTTTTTCTGTCTTCCATACATCCTGCTCAATCAGCAACAAAATAGGAAGAAAGGTCAATGTTAGTATCAAAAGTGTAAGATAGACCATACCCGACCGTGCGATTAACATATCGTACGATCCTTTTTGCTGCTGCAAGATGAGATTCCTTTACATTAGCCTGAAATCTAGCACACCAACCCACATTAAATGCAATATCAGGTCTAGTAGCTGTAAGATATAATAGGCTACCAATAATAAATCAATACATTTTTTGATCCACATTTACTCCTTTCTCATCTTTATGTAGTTTACCAGTGGTGGGCATTGGTGTCAGTTTTGGAGTTTACTTATCCAGACCGAACCTTGAAACAAGATCCTTAGGATATCTTTCTTGAGATAAGTAAATTCCATCCTTATGTTGTTGAATTTGTAATCCTAAAAAGAACTTTAATTCACCAACATTTCTCATTTCAAATTCCTTGCCAAGAGAGACTTGAAAATATTTTGCAAGTTTGTCAGAAATTGAGCCATAGATGATATATATACACTACAAGAAAATTGGACTTTAACGACTACCTGGATTCAGTTGGTACAGGGCACATTTTACTGGATGAAGCTCTTTAACAATCAACATGGCAATCGATACGCAGTGTGGGTGAATACCCCTTTGTTAGAGATGTGTACCAACCATGCTGCTGGAAAAGATATCTGCTGACTACATTTAAGCGACTGAAGTCCTAGTTAGTGCAATTTTCCGATAACTACAGACTATCATTGGTAGAGTACGTAAATCTTTGTTGCTGAAATATACAACCCAAAAAAGAGTTTGTTGTTGAAGACTTATATATTGTTGGTAAAGGTGGTCAATTATAAAATTTTGTCAGCAGCTAAAACGTTGAACCCACTGCGTTTTAGTTGTTGCAGGTGTTGGTCTCTCCAGCTGTAACGCCTTCAGGTTCTGACTTAAGGTACAAGGAACTACTGAGTCAAGAGATGCTATAGCCCCAAATCTCGAACAAGCTGCCAGTACTAATGAAACTCAGTCACAGGAGCAAGGATTGTAACCACTACATACTGTTACGAAGAAGAGTTCCTTCCACTGAATTTTCGTTGCTCAAGAATTTAAGCTTCTACGGTTTCAGTTGGATAAGAACTTTAGCCTCTCATTTTTCATTTGTATGAAGGGTGTAACCACCGTTTTCTAGCTGGTCAAGGTCTCTAGCCGCTGTTTGTTCAGTTGGTCACGTATGTAACCTCTGATTTTTCTGTTGGTTGAAGGATGAAACCACCCCTAGTCGATGTTTCTTCTGTTGGTTTATGGGTGTGACCTCCTAATCCTAGGCTGTACAAGGTGTCTACGCACCAATTTTGCGGTTGGTTAAGGTGACGTTGATGAAAACCTCTTCCATCATAAGATCTAGTTGTTTGAGGTATTTTTTGTGTTGTTTGCCAAGTGTTTCACTAATTTCATTCTGTTAATAAAATCTTTAAGCCTTCAGTTAAACTACCAACAATCCTATCAATAGTGTATTTAAATTACCAGCAATCCTGTCACTAGTGTTGTCGCTCAAAGCCTCATCTCGCTACAATAGCAGTTACTTGAGGTGCTTTCAGGCATAGCATTGTGTTAATAAATCATGTAATTTCAATGTTAATAAATCATGTAATTCCAAAAAAATAAAAAATAAAAAAGATAATATAGGCATTATCATCCAAAATACTTAAATCCTAGCATTGTCCCAAGCTAAAGCTAGACATTTACATCCAAAAATATGACTCCAACAGACTTTACATCCCAAAATATGACTTCACATCCTAAAATATCATACATGACTCCAACATACTGTATATCCCAAAAAAACTTCAATCCCTGGCCGCAAGTTTGATGTTTGATCATGTATTTTGTCAACCACATTCATATGAAAATAAAATGAGCACTTACACTGACATCCACGAGTAGGTCAATCAAAAAGTTGATCCTCCTCCATGTACTCATCGTCCTCCATGTTACCATGCCCACCTTCCTCATTCACAAGTTCTTCATCAGCATCCACATCTTCATACAGACCTTCCTCTTCCTCATCTAGTGCATCTTCTGGTAAGGGCTCACGACCCAAACTCTCTGAAACCTGGTTTAAGAGCTGCAACTTATTAGTACCTTTGTTTTTAGACTGCTTCTTCAATTGTTCAATCTCCTTTGCTTGTCTTGCTCTCTAAGAGTTAGCTGCATCCAGCTTTGCATGCATTTCAGCCAGTTTTTCCTCAGTTTTTGAATAATAGCATGTAGAATTATCCTTATCACGAGGCCTTTTTCTGCCAGAACTCGACGAAGGAATGTTAGCATGATATATATCTTCCATTGACATGTCAAGTTCTCCTCTTTCTACCTGCTCCTGCATTGCTTTCATTTTTCCCTGCATTGCTTTCATATAAATTAGTCACCAAACAGCAATGCAACTAACCGAACAAAATGTACATACTAAAGATTCAAGTACACTGAAATTAAGAATATCTAAACACTAATTCAGTCCCTTTACACATGTTACGCAGATGTTCTGCAATTAGATTATGATATTTATACCTCTAGTCGGTCTAGTGCATACATCATTTCATATATGCAATGTTGGGATCTTGCAACAATAGAAGAAATGTCAGATGTATCAAACGATAAATAAAAAGAACCGTATCAAACAACTTTACCACGAATAAATTGATGAGGGCAGAATCACAGGTTCAACAAGGTGTCCTTAACACATTAGTTCACGGGTATACTCTGAAGTAATGCTAAACCCCAACGTGCGAAGATGTGTCCAGGATAAGACTGCCCGATATAACTTGAGTTAGCACAACGCAAGTTACCCACTATTGAACTCAGCAACAGGGATGGAAGTAAAACGCCAGCAAAAAATATAAGAAGAAGAAGAAAAGTAGACCTAGAGATATTCGCTTCTTGTATATTTTGAAAACAGAATTTCGAGTCATATTTATAGGATGAAATACTTGCAAATCAAGTTAGGTTTTTGTTTTCTTCAAAAACACGTAAAACCCGTAAAAGGAATATCCCACAAATAAAACTCTTAAGAAAATATTTTTGGACTGGACAAGGATCTAAAGAGTGAGGGAGAATGTTGGGCTACATCAGGTGACTGCCCCCTTCTGTCATGTACATCTTCCTTGTTTCGCATAACACTTGAAGCATTGTCCCTTTCCAGTATTAAGGAATGTTTCACACGATTCTATGTTCGAGGTGCGATTAGAGCTACCCGTCGGTTTGATGGAAGAGATAACGGTGTAGCAGCAATTCCAAGTCTTCGATGGGAGTATCTAGTTGGAGTACTTCCATTTTCTTGCTCCCTTGGAAGATTTATTCCATGCACATTTGAAGTTTTTCTCCGTTGCGAATTAATTTCCCTTAATCCTGCAATTAACCACTTGCATAATTTAGCAAATCAACATAAAGTAACTGAGAAAATGTGAAGCAAATGTATATTCAATTACCATTTGTTGGCCCAGAACTTTGTGATAATCCCCCTCTAGCTCATCCTAATGTGAACACTATAGAAAAAACAAAAATGAATAAGTGACTACAACATAAAAAGGATGAATAAGTGACTACAACATAAACACGACCAGATGAATCAAATATTTAACCATATTCACTTCTTATAATCCGTAGAAAACCCCAAATTCCAATAGTGGTCTTTGAATAAAGCAGAACAGAAAATGTGAGAAACAAATGTATATATATATATATTTCATTACCGTTTGTTGATGGCGTTTGTCTTGCAACTGGACTTCTCTCTGGCACAGAATTGTGCAAGGGATCCACTCGCCCGCTAGATCTTTGTGATAATCCTCCTCGTTTTCTCATCGTAATGACTACAGCAAAGAAAGAACATGGATGACATTAAAATCAAAATAAAACTTGAGAAAAAGTTACAGCACTATTAGAAAAACACCCAATAACAACGCAGTGAAACCGTTTTCGAATTGGTATGACAACGACTTCTCATACGTTGAGTATCTACCGGCGTGTTGGATTCCTGTAGACAATAAGCTTTCCCATTGTATTCCTTGTTGTGTTGCTCTGAAAGCAATGAATCCCAATTCTAATTCCAGTTTTTGACCCATAGACACAACAAGGAGAAGAGAAAAATCAAAACCATGTATCAAATGAATGAGAAAAAGATCTAGACCAAATCTTAGCATAATCCCTAATTTTTTCTTCAGAAAATTCCCAAAAAAACAATTGAAATCCTCATTTTTCAACTCAAGATTGACCATCATAGTTGAAATCGGACCAGAAAATGATCTCAAATACAAATCAAATTGCAGATCCAACACAAGCCTAATTTTTTCTTCAGAAAATCCAAAAAATAAAATCGAGAAAATCCTAAGAGAAAGGGTTTCTTTATAGAAAAATCGAAAAACAAAACCTATAACTAAAAATCAAATAAACCCTAAAACTTAAAATCAAACTCATAAAAGTGAAATAAACGCATAAGATAAGGGTTTCTACAAACTCACCAAGATCAAGGGATTGAGAGGAAGAAAAACACCTCGATGGAGTTCTTGAGAGGGGAGGAGCGTCTACTTTTTTTTTCTGAAGCAGGGGGAGTTCTGAAACAAAATGATGAGGAGATTAGTGTTACTGCACATGTTCAAAGTATGTCGACATCCTTACTTTGTAAACCCTCTTTCATACTTACAATCTTGAAACCGATTTTCCACACTTCCAAACAAGTTTATAATTGGTTCATACGACTTTCAAGAACTATGTGATTGATCAAGAACACTCAATCACTAAACATGGGTTTCACGGTTCTACCAAAACAAGTTTCGGTTCTACATCCATGTGAGTACTTTATATAGTCACGCTAGTTACCAAAATTCGGTTAACTAGGTACTAAAATCGGTTTCTCACATGTATATGCTATCTAACTTGTACTTGCTGCACATGCCCATAGGATCGATTCCCCTTTGCCTAAAAACGTGTTGCACATGTCCATAGGATCGGTTCCCCTTTCAACTAAAAACTTGTTGCATATCATACAAGGATCGATTCCCCTTTGTGATAGGTTGCACCTCTTGCTAGGATCGATTCCCCTTTACCCAGAATCGGTCATACCAATAACACAAAATCGATCATACCATCTCAGGTGATTACTTAAGATCAGTTTCACTAATAAAAGTCATACCAATACAAAAGTGAGGCCTTTGCGAATAGTTTTACCAAGAACATAAACAATTCATGAGTGGTTATACTAATCACACATACTGGTAGTTCAAAATATATGCAATGAATAACAATACTAATAATGTCTGGCGATTTCTCTTTCGATTCACAAAACAGGTTCATGAATTTACTTCCTTAAAACAAATGTAATACATTGTTTCCTAGGATGAAATCATCACCTTATGCCCGTACATAATCACAATACCATTCAAACGATTATGTTGATGTCTTATATCAAAGTTTCATGGTTAAGCAATAAACCTCGTATTGTATTCCTTAATACTATGTCTAACTAGAGTATAATCATTCATGCTTCGCAGTTTTGTTTTCAATATGCAAGACTTGAAAGATACGCTAGGGAATGAAACAGTTCAAGTCAAATATCACTAACCTCAAGTGGAAGGATGACGTTGTCATTATAGCTCCTTGCTTCTTCACTTTTTCAAGTCTTCGTAATACTTTTAATGTCTCATATCCTAATACTTTCAAGCTAACTTATACGAAGTTGACTCTAGTACATAATCAAGAGACTCTTTAATTTAATTCTGGTTCATTAAAATATGATAACCAAACTTGACATACCAATGCTTGGTGGGTTCAACCGAGCTATTCTCTAACAGATAACATTAGCAGACTCCATCATAACTTGGGTTCTGAAATTAAATACTCGAAAACCACGAATATCATAGGGATAACCAAGAAACATACCTTCATCTCTTTTAGTGTCAAATTTCCCTCTCTGATCTCGATCTTTTAGAATGTATCCCTTACTTATGAACACTATGAGATAGTATAAGTTGGGTTTTATACCGTACCACAATTTATATGGAGTGTTGAGGGTTTTAGACCGTAGGTAGATACGGTTGATCAAGTAACATGTTGTGAAGACAGATACTCCCCAAAACCTGAAAGGTAAGTTTTTGTTACGGAGTATTACACTGTCCATTTCCTGAATGTTCCTATTCTTTCTTTCAGCAACTCTATTAGCTTGATGAGTAATAGGTGGTTAGCATTGTTGAATAATCCCCAGTTCGTCAAAAAATTCAAACACCTTAGTATCTTTGAATTCGTTTCCACAGTGTGACCTTGTTCATTCTGGATTATATTAACAATAATCTTGAATTCATCAAGGGTTTCATTCTTATGAGAAAGAAATGCTACCCAAGTGAATATGGTATAATCATCTACCATCACTAAAGCGTACTTCTTACCCGCAACCGTGGGTTGTTGAATGGGTCCGAAGAGATTCATATGAATTAAATCAAGTGGAGATTTAGTGATAATGTCTCGAGATGAGTTATGGTGAACTTTCGTCTGTTTACCCTGTTGACATGCACCACATACACCATCAATCTTTGCATTGATTTTGGGAACGCCTCTAACAAGTTCCTTATTGATGATCTTAGTTAGAAGACGATAATTGATGTGACCAACACGCTCATGCCAAAGATGTGTAGATTCCACCTTAGTCAAGTTGCAACAGTTAGTGAACTGAGTATTTAGAAGATAACAGTTATTTTTACCAAGAGTACCCTGAAAAAATTACTTTCCCAGTTTTGTCTATAGTGTCACCCATTTGCATTGAATACAACTCTATGGCTTTTGTCACAGATTTGACTAATTGAAATAAGGTTTGCAGTCATACCTTTTACATATACTACATCATGGATTTCAGGTACGCCGGGAAGTTTGATCGTCCCCTTCTTGCTTATATACCAACAACTCACATCTCCAAATGTTACCGAACCTCCTTCATAGTCGCTTGAGGTTACGAACCACAAGGGATCACCAGTTATATGTCGGCTACATCCACTATCAAGAAACCATTGAAAGGGTGATGTTGATTTTAGTGCAAAATCTCTCATACTAACACTGCTATCATTTTTAGGATTTCTTATTAGTTTTGTATATCCTTTTATAGAAGTAAACAATTGTTCAGTTTTCTTATGAAGATTACTTGCAACCTTTAAACTTTTTCAGAAGGACATACATGTATGTTGAAAGTGATTATTGATAGACCCATTTATGTGTCTAAAATATCTTTATTGTGTATATTGTTAGTACCCATTTTTGTACTTATTTTGGTGTTTTATCTCTTGGTAGGTGTTTTTGGATAAATAAGACTTTGCGGCGAAATTGGCTCAAAATGTGGCATTTGAACCTCCGTAGAAAACGTACCAGAAGCACCACAGAAGTATGTTGGAGACACCCCATAAATACCCCAGAGGACCACCGAAAAAGTGCGGAAAACATCCCAGAAGAATTGCTAAAGGCACCCTTAAGTTGGATAAGGAGGACCCCATTTTAGGGCATGTACTAAAGGGGCTCTCGAACTGGATAAAGGGGAGGTCATCTTCAAAATTCAAATCAAGAAAATGGCAGGAAACTGGCAGCAGCGAGGAGCAGATTTTGTGTTCGATTTTGAGCGAGTTTTGAGGAGATTCAATGGCTGTTTTTAGTGTGTATGGACTCTATAAGACTCAACATGCCTGTTGCAATCGTCTAGACCCAACCAATTGGGATGGATAAGTCGGAGGAAGCAATCAAAGTCCCAATAGGATACGTACGTTATGTTTAAGTTTCAAATATTTTTTGAGAGATTTTTGGGAGACTTTCACGTCGGATATACATCTATCCAGTCTCGTTCAAGTCAGGGGAGAGTTTTGTGGTAATGAATAGCCAACAGAAGCGCGGAAAGGAACAGAACATAGACTTTGTTGCCAACTGAACGCGGAGAAGAGTAAAAAGAATAGTCGCTGAATTTAGAGATTTTAGGGGATCTGAAGACTATATAAGAGTGGGTTTATGTCAGAAAAGGGGTTAGAAAGTTTTAGGAGAGAGTTTAGAGCCGAAGAAATCATTCCTAGAGGTTATATCCTGCTGCTGCTACTACTGCTCGAGGAGGAAGAAGAAGACGAAGAACAGACTTGCAAAGACAGTCGTTCTTCAACTGCCTTAAAATCAGTACCCGAGTGTTGTTATTTTACAGCAGTGGAAATTTATCGTTTATAAACATCACTTTTCTTTGTAACAGTGACGCTGTAACGCCATTACAGCGTTGCAAACTTCATTTTACAGGCAAATATTAGAATCACTTGAAAAGGAAAATTGCATGAATATTGAATAGAATTTATCATTTAATGGGACAATGGTGGAATCCAAAGTCTTTGTGCTTTTCTCTATAACTTTGAACAACTTAACTTAATTGTCTAGTTCAATTTAAATCTGAAAATTGTTTTCTTCACAAGTCTGAAAACAACCTTTTTACCACTATTACAACCACATTTGAAAAACCATCAATTTTTGGCGCCGCCGATGCGGATTTGTGTTTAGGTAGCATTTTTAGAAAAAAAAAATTTAATTTTTTTCCTTTGTTCCTTTTACGTTTCTTTGGGTGTGTTTTTGTTACAGGTTTGAAGTTGGATACTAAGGACTTGGAACAAAGCTTAAAGCTAAAAGAGAAGAAAAAAGAGACAAAGAATTTTTTTTTTTAAGATATACTTTTTTTAGAATTGCACTAGAAAGATTTTGTATTTTATTTTTGCACTTCATTTTTGGACTTTGGACTGTGAACTTTGGGACTTTATTTTTATTTTTATTTTTAAACCCTACGGAAGGGTAGTTTAAATATCACTGTTTGCAGGGAAGGACGTCGATTACGATATCGTCTCGCCCCCTCGGGTTCGCACACTATCACCGGAGTCAGTGGCCCGAGTCGACTACAAAAGTTCTTTGCCCGTCTGGTACGGGAGGTGAGTCCAATCGAAACACCCGCAAATCTCCTGCAAGCGGGTTACTGGCTTCCTTAAGGTGATAATTGATTGAGGACTGAACCGGACTATTTTTAAATTCCTAGTAAAGGGCAAGGCCTGGCCAATACAAGATAAGGGTTCGGATTTCATCACCGCTCTTTTCTTGCCCGCCTTAGGAAAACGAAACTTAACGCGAACCCAAGCTTAAAACTTGATTAGAACGAGACCTATAGGGTAACGAGCTTAACATGAAAGTCATTTGAAAAATATTGGTTACTCTTTTAAGCATACTTCAAAGTTCTTAATGGTTTCTGTAAGTTGAATGCGTGACTGCGCCGCCTTGTAATACCGGTGAGGCCTTGGGTATCAAAGCTCCTCTGAGATTCCCTCGCCTCTATTCAACTTACTTTAACTCGGATTGATTCCAGAGGGGTTTGCTTAAATTATAACGAATTCCCTTTCGAAGGATTAGAAGATGGTCTAGAAACAATCTAAGTGGATCCATCATGCTTTTTTTTTGCGAGAAATCAGTAGGTTTGTTGTGGTGGAGTCAGGCCTTGTTTGTGTTTGCATAGAACTTTCCTTCCTTTTTTTTCTAGTGTATGCCTGAGGTTAGAAAACGGTCTTGGAAAATAAACACTCTAGGTCGTATGATTAATGACAAACCTAGTAGTTTTTCTTGTGAAGGTAGGGAGCTCGAAGACTCTTCTTTTGAGAGCCCCGTTTTTGGAAACTTCAGTTTTGAGAATCTGTCTCTTCGTGAGGAAACTACCCTAGTACTTCTGTTGTGCCACCGATGGAAACATTACATGTACCCAACTAGGTCCAACCGAGCTTCGTGCATTAAATTTCCATCCACTACGGCTAATTTCGAGATAAAACCTAGTATTCTTCAGATGATCCCAATATTCTTAGGAAAAGATGATGAGAACCCTTATTTCCATATTAGGGACTTTAAGGAAATCTGTGGGACAATTAGAATAAAAGACCTTACTGATGAAGTCTTGAAACTTAAGATGTTTCCCTTTTCCTTGAGAGATAAAGCCAAGAACTGGCTGAACAACCTACCATCTGAATCCATTGAAACATGGCTGGAACTTATGGTGCTTTCTATATGAAATTCTACCCTAAGCATAAAACTACAGTTGTTAGGCAGAAAATTAGTGCTAGTGTGCAACAAGAGGGAGAGTCTCTTTATATGTTTTTAGAGAGATTCAATGATCTCCTATCTCAGTGCTCTCACCATGGATTTGATAATATGAAACTCGTACAGATTATTTATTATGGTTTAGACTATTCGACCAAAGCCATGGTTGAGTCTATGTGCGCTTGTGAGTTCACTAGTAAAAATGTTGATGATGCTTTTACCTTCTTATGAGATATCGCTGAAAAATCCCAACGGTGGAAATCTTGTGTTGAACACCCTAAAAGACTCTTAGTCAATAGAAGTAGCACCAATATGGTAGACACAAGCTTTGGGTCAGATGCTAAGTTTGCTGCTTTGTCTAGAAGGTTAGAAGCTTTGGAAATGGGTCAGTCTAAAAATAGGTCCCTTGTTGAACCTAATAGAGTCTCTCAAGTCTCTAGTTGTGGAATAGAGCCCGATAATTCATTTTGGGAAGGTCAGGTTAGTGAAGAACAAGCCCGTGATGTCTATAACAACGCTAGGTTTGAGAACCTTCAGAAGTTTTACCCATACTCAGAAACCTACAACCCTGGTTGGAGAAACCATCCTAATTTGTATTGGTATAAGGGCCAGAGTCAAGGCCAGTCTAGCAATTCTCAGCCTACCCCAGGTTTTGGTTTTAAGAACTCTTCAGGTCAAACCCAGTTTCAGAACACCTCCGAGAAAAAAAATCTCTACCTTAGAAGAATGTCTAGCTATGTTAGCAAATAACCATGACATGCTATCAAAAAAATACCTTAGCTTTCAACAAGAAACTAGGCAGGAGTTGAAGAATAATTCCCAAAATCTTGCCAAATTAGAACTTCAAGTAGGACAAATAGCTAAGTTCATAAGTGAGAGAGAAGATGGAACGTTCCCTAGTCGTACTGATCCTAACCCCAAAGGAAAGAAATCGTACAATCATGTGAATGCTGTCACAACCCTTAAGAGTGGAAGGAAAGTTGACAACAAGGTTGCCATGCCTGATAGTGAACATGTTGTAGTTCACCCGTCTGAGCCAGAGAATGAAGAGACTGATAGAGTCTCTAAAGAGACCAATGAGGGTCCTGTTGAGCCTCACTTTGTTCCCAGATCCCCATTCCCATAGCTGCTATTTCCGACTAAGAGGGAGTCCAACTTTAAGGATATATTGGAAGTTTTTAAGAAGGTTAATATCAACCTTCTATTATTAAATACAATTAGGAAGATCCCCTCTTATGCCAAGTTCCTTAAGGACTTCTGTACGCGAAAGCGTAAGCTCGGTGTCCAGAAGAAAGCCTTAATAAATAATCATGTGAGTTCTATTATTCAGAATACCACTACTCCTAAGTATAAATACCTAGGATCCCCTACCATTGCTTGTACAATAGGTAAGTACCGTGTTGAGAAAGCGTTGCTTGACTT
This sequence comes from Papaver somniferum, assembly GCF_003573695.1. Lineage (NCBI taxonomy): Eukaryota > Viridiplantae > Streptophyta > Magnoliopsida > Ranunculales > Papaveraceae > Papaver > Papaver somniferum. Next base: position 203,073,326 of record NC_039366.1, on the reverse strand, counting down.
AGGAGCCAGTGCGAAATTACTGTCATACCATGTGTACCTTAAACTAGGACTTGGTGAGATGAAACCTACCCAGATGACACTTCAGTTAGCTGATAGGTCCGTTAAAATTCCTCGTGGTGTGATCGAGGATGTTCTTATTGGGGTCGACAAGTTTATTTATCCAGTGGATTTTGTTATCCTAGATACCCAACCTGTCCCTAACCCAGAGAACCAAATACCAGTGATTTTAGGTCCCCCGTTTTTAGCTACATCCAATGCAATCATTAATTGTCGAAATGGTATTATGAATTTGTCTTTTGGTAATATGATCATTGAGCTGAACATTTTTAATATTAGTAAGCTACCCTCTGAACTAGATGATTCAAGCATAGAATAGGTGAACATGATAGAAACATTAGTCGAGGAGTCATTACCAAATACTTTGTTAGAAGATCCATTAGAGAAATGCCTAGCTCACTTTGGGATTGATTTTGATGATGATAATGTGATTAATGAGGTGAATGCTTTGCTAGATTCAACCCCTTTGTTAGATATTAGTAATGGATGGAAACCTAAGTTCCAACCACTACCAGTTTCTAAGTCTACCCTAGTTCCTTCTTTAGAAGAGCCTCATAAGTAAAACCTAAAACCATTGCCAGAGATACCCTGAAGTATGTGTTTTTAGGCCCGTCTGGGACTTTACCTGTGATTGTTTCTTCCGACTTGGATAGATATTAGTAAAGTAGGCTAGTAACCATCCTTCAAAACAACAAGGAATCTTTAGGGTGGACCATAGAACACATTAAGGGTATAAGTCCTACTGTTTGTATGCATCAGATTTATTTAGAGAAAAATACCAAACCATTTAGTAAGGTGCAACGTCGACTAAACCCTAATATTAAAGAAGTAGTTCGAACTGAAGTTCTTAAGATGTTGGATGCAGGCATTATCTACCCCATTTCAGGCAGTAAGTGGGTCAGCCCCGTTCAGGTTGTTCCCAAGAAATCTTGTATTACTGTAGTCTAGAATGATAACAATGATTTAATCCCGACCCGAGTGACCACAATTGGCGTGTTTGTATTGACTATAGGAAATTGAACAAGGTCACTAGGAAGGACCACTTTCCCCTTTCCTTCATCGACAAGATGCTAGAGAGATTAGCTGTACATAGTCACTACTGCTTTTTAGATGGTTACTCTGGCTATAATCAGATTGTTATTGACCCAGAAAACCAAGAGAAAACCACTTTTACCTGTCCCTTTGGTACCTTTGCGTATAGACGCATGCCTTTTGGGCTTTGTAATGCCTCTACGACTTTTCAACGTTATATGATGAGGATATTTTCTGACATGGTAGAACGGTTCTTATAGGTCTTTATGGATGATTTTTTAGTGTTTGGTTCGTCTTTCGATGAGTTCTTGCATCATTTGTCACTAGTTTTGACTAGGTGTAAGGAAAAGAATTTAGTGCTTAATTGGGAGAAATGTCACTTCATGGTTCGTTCAGGAATTTTTTTAGGGCATATCATATCTTCTAAGGGTATAGAGGTAGATAAAGCCAAAGTTGACCTTATTAAGACTTTACAAGTCCTAAAAACCGTAAGAGATATTAGGTCATTCTTAGGGCATGCAGGTTTTTATCGTCGATCCATTAAGGATTTTAGCTTAATTTCTAGACCTCTTTGCAATTTGCTTGCAAAAGATGTTAAGTTTGTCTTTGATGATGCTTGTTTAGAGGCTTTTGAGAATCTTAAGACTTTACTCACTACTACCCCATAGTCCAGGCACCCAACTGGAACCTACCCTTTGAGATCATGTGTGATGCTTCAGATTATGCTATTGGTGTTGTGCTAGGTCAGCGAGAAAACAAATTACTTCATGTGATTTACTATGCTAGCAAAACTCTGAACGAGGCCCAGTTGAACTATACCACTACAGATAAGGAACTTTTAGCCATCGTGTTTTCTCTAGACAAGTTTAGACCATATCTCTTAGGTTTTAAGATCGTAATCTATACTGATCATTCTGCTTTGAAATACCTTTTGTCTAAGAAGGATACCAAACCTAGATTGATTAGATGGATCCTATTGTTGCAAGAATTTTCTCCAGAAATTAGAGACAAAAAGGGCGCAGAAAATGTAGTAGCAGATCACTTGTCTAGGCTAGTTTTTAGTTCCCCAAATGATTCCCTTCCAATAAGGGATAGCTTTCCTGATGAACAATTGTTCCTTGTTACCTAATCACCTTGGTATGTGAATATAGTGAACTATCTTGTTACTGGTCGAATGCCTCAACATTGGGGTAAACAAGATCGTTCTAGGTTTTTAGCCGAGGTTAAGCACTTCTTTTCGGATGATCCTTATTTGTTTAAGTATTGTCCAGACCAGATTATTAGGAGATGTATACCGGAGAGTGACCAGTCCAGTATTATTTCATTTTGTCATGATCATGCTTGTGGAGCTCACTTTAGTGCTAAGAAGACTACTGCTAAGATATTGCAGTGTGGACTCTATTGGCCTTCGTTGTTTAAATACTCCCACAGTTACTGTGTTACTTGTGAGCGATGCCAGAAATTAGGAACCATTTCTCGTAGGTACATGATGCCCTTGAACCCTATTTTAGTTATTGAGGTCTTTGATGTGTGGGGTATTGACTTTATGGGTATGTTTCCTAATTCTTTTGGTAACCTTTATATCCTTGTTGCTGTAGACTATGTCGCTAAGTGGATTGAGGCGGTTGCGTGTAAAACCAACGACCATAGGGTTGTGATCGAGTTCTTGAAAGAAAATATACTTACACGTTTTGGTACACCGCGAGCTATAATTAGTGATGGAGGGTCGCACTTTTGTAATGAACCTTTTAGGGTTTTGATGAAAAAATATGGTATTACACATAAGGTAGCTACCCCGTATCATCCACAAACTAGTAGTCAGGTAGAGGTTTCCAATAGGGAAATTAAACGTATTTTTGAAAAAACAGTTAATCCTAATAGGAAAGACTGGTCGTCGAGGCTTATTGATGCCTTATGGGCTTACCGTACTACGTTTAAGATACCCATAGGAATGTCATCTTATCGGTTAGTATTTGGCAAGGCGTGTCACATGCCTGTTGAGTTAGAGAATAGATCCTATTGGGCTATTAAGCATGTTAATTTTTCACTTGACAAGGTGGTAGGTTTGGAATGATGCCTACAACTATGAGTTATAACTGCAAGTGCACAGTGAGGTTGTAGCTTGTGTGCAAGAACAGGTCGAACCACAGAGACTTGGAGTGTGCTAGAGTTGATACTTCTAAGGCTTTACTAACTGATTTGTAAGTGACAAAGTGACAGATAGCTTTGATGTTGTGTTAAAACAACTATGAGATGGTAGTGATTAAACTAGTGACAAAAAGTAATGTAAAAGTTTGCAGAATGTACGAAAGATGTAGAGATTGATAGTGAAGATACTAAGGCCATGAATTCAACTTTAACTCTAACATAAAGCATTCTAGTTTTCTATTGTTCTTGTCCCTTTGGTATCAGACAGTGATGATAGGTTCTGGCCTTACATTTGTTCCAGGGCACATAGAGGTAGACTAAAGAGAATAACAACTAGAGTTCTCTAATCCTAGCATTAGTTGGCTAATTAAAGTTCAACTCAATGTAGACCTAAAGCCTAGTTTCTTCTAATTATTTTAGGCATTATGATCATACAAGATACAAAGACATACATGAATTCAACAGCTTAAGAAGTTAAGGCTTCATCAACACCTTAGTATTGATGTTTAGAACATAGTTAAACTAACTGACATTTGAACTAAAACTTGTAACTCAAACATGAACTTGAAATTTAACTGAACCCTTGAGATTGGCTAATCCAAGTCTCAATTGGTGCTGGCTAGCCCAGGCATCTATTGGTTGTTCTCTGGTTAACCCAGGCATACCTTCTCTACAACAACCACCATCTATTTATACAATTCAATTTAGGGTTATAAATTCTCCCCCAATTTCAAAACAGCACAGTAGAATTAGGGTTTGCAAAATTACATAATTTGATGGGACGACTCTTACCCACGTCGCTGCTGTTTCGCTTCCTGCTCCTCCTCTCCATGCTGCTACGAAGCTCGAGCTTCATCTCCCACTGCCATGTCCATCATCCTATTTCCCCAATTTCAAAACCCTAACAGAGAGTAGGGTAAATTGATGAAATGGAATGGTCGACATGGGATAGTGATGGGTTTCGCTTGTATTTTATATAGGGTGGTTATGGCAGGTGGTAGAGGTGGTGGCGATGGCAGCAGGTGATGGTGATGGAAGAGTTGTTCTCTGTAGAGGGTGAGGGAGAAAGAGAAAAAGAAATCGATGGAAAAGAAGTGAGGGGAGCGTTTGGTTGGAGTAGGGGAAGGTGTTAGGTGCTATGGTGTGTGTCGGGAGCAGCAAGTTCTGATTTCCAGCGTTTAGATGCCGTAGGATGGTGTGAGAGGATGGGTCGATCTGGCGGTCATGAGATGAGGCACGCTTGGGTTGGGCTTTGGTTAAGGGTTTTGGGACTTGGACATGCCAAACCCATTTCATCTTTTAAGAGCAATTCTTCCTTCTAAGCCCACTTCTAGCCTTTGAGTCTTGCGCACAACATTCTTCGCTGCCTTCTTGCGGGAGTCTTTGTCGTTCCTTTGCTCTTTTCGCTCAACAATCCATTAAATACAAGATTAATTAGGAAAGCATTTATTCTTGAAAACAATGAAAACACAGAATATGGGATAAAATGAAGAATTAGTGCACAAAAGATGATTTAAATGCCAATAAAAAGGTGCAGATATATACAATATTTGGCACTCATCACAAGGCAGGATCTCATAGAAAGCTCCATCTCAATGAGTTGGACGAGATTCATAGGGATGCATACGATAGTGCTAAGGAGTATAAGAACAAAATGAAACTTGTGCATGATAAGAATATTTTACGACAGTCATTTTCTCCAGATCAAAACGTTCTTCTGTATGACACTCGTTTGCATCTATTTCCCGGGAAGTTGTGCTCTCGGTGGACCGGTCCTTTTGTGGTCCGTACTGTTTTTCCTCACGGCGCTGTTGAGATTGAGACACCGGATGGTAGTAGTTCTTCGAAGGTTAACGTTCAGAGATTGAAGCCCTTTTTAGAGCCTATTCATATAGGAGACGTTGAGGAGGTCCCTCTGGAGGACCCTGTTTACCTTGATTGACCATCGAGGCGGTTTGTATGTTGTATAATTTCTTTTTGTGGTTTTTGGTTCCACACCACCCAGGTACTATCTTTCCGAACTTCTCTATTTACTGATTCCTCATGTTATTTCACTTTTGATATTGTTCTTTCATTAGAAACATTGAGGACAACGTTAGATTTAAGTTTGGGGGTGGGGAAGAAACACTTTTTGGCTTTTAGTTGCGATAAATAAACTCCAGAACCTAGAAATATATACTTATTAAGGAAGAAACACCCAGGTACTATCGTCCCCTTCTTTCTTATATAGCAACAACTCCCATCTCCAAATGTTACCGAACCTCCTTCATAGTCGCTTGAGGTTACAAACCACAAGGTATCACCAGTTATATGTCGGCTACATCAACTATCAAGAAATCATTGAAAGGGCCATGTTTATTTTAATGCAAAAGCTCTCATACTAACACTACTATCCTTTTTAGGATTTCTTATTAGTTTTGTACATCCTTTTAGAGAAGTAAACAATTGTTCATCTTTCTTATCAAGATTACTTGCAACTTTTATACTTTTTCGGAACGACATACATGTATGTTGAAAGTGATTGTTGATAGACGCATTTATGTGTCTATTATATCTTTATTGTGTATATTGTTAGTACCCATTTTTGTACTTATTTTGGTGTTTTATCTCTTTGTAGGTGTTTTTGGAGAAATAAGACTTTGCGGCGAAATTGGCTCAAAACGTGGCATTTGAACCTCCGTAGACAACGTACCAGAAGCACACCAGAAGTATGTTGGAGACACCCTAGAAATACCCCGGAGAAACCCCGAAAAAGTGCGGAAACATCCCCGAAGAATTGCTAAGGGCACCCTTAAGTTGGATAAGGGGCTCCCCATTTTAGGGCATGTACTAAAAGTACTCTAGAACTGGATAAGGGGGAGGTCATCTTCAAAATTCAAATCGAGAAAATGGCGGGAAACTGACAGCAACGAGGAGCAGATTTTGTGTTCGATTTTGAGCGAGTTTTGAGGAGATTCAATGGTTGTTTTGGGTGTGTATGGACTCTAGAAGACTCAACAGGCATGTTGCAATCGTCTAGACCCAACCAATTGGACATGATAAGTCGGAGGAAGCAATCAAAGGACACGTACGTTCTGTTTAAGTTTCAAATATTTTTTGAGATATTTTTGGGAGACTTTCACGTTGTTTATACATCTATCCAGTCTCGTTCAAGTCAGGGGAGAGTTTTGTGGTAATGAATAGCCAACATAAGCGCGGAAAGGAACAGAACAAAGACTTTGTTGTCAACTGAACGCGGAGAAGAATAAAAAGAATAGTCGTTGAATTTAGAGAATTTTGGGGATATGAGGACTATATAAGAGTGGGGTTACGTCATAAAAGGGGTTAGAAAGTTTTAAGAGAGAGTTTAGAGCCGAAGAAATCATTCCCAGAGGTTATATCCTGCTGTTGCTGCTACTGCTCGAGGAGGAAGAAGAAGACGAGGAACAGACTTGCAGAGACATGCGTTCTTCAACTGTCTTAAAATCAGTACCCGAGTGTTGTTATTTTACAGCAGTGGAAATTTATCGTTTATAAACAACACTTTTCTTTGTAACAGTGACGCTGTAATGCCATTACAACGTTACAAACTTCATTTTTTCACTTTTTCATCAATAAAAACACCTATTAAGCCATGGATACATCTTTTGATTATGTTTTTGGGATGAGGAGCTAAACCCATTAGCCGAGGCGACGGAGGAAGCCATTGTTCCAGATTAATTGGTATAATTTTATTTTTATTATTTCTTTGCAATATTTTTATATGATTATTTGCATGGAATTGATATAGATAAATTGATTTTTATTGAGTAGTTATGAATTATTTTGATGAAGCATGCTAGGTTTTAAAAACTTTTGATGTTTCATACTCTGTGATTACAATTATTACTTCAAAAGTTTATTAAAGGCAAATATTAGAATCACTTGAAAAGGAAAATTGCATGAATATTGAATAAAATTTATCATTTAATGGGACAATGGTGGAATCTAGAGTCTTGGTGTTTTTCTCTATAACTTTGAACAACTTTAATTGTCTAGTTCAATTTAAATCTGAAAATTGTTTTCTTCACGAGTCTGAAAAGAACCTTTTTACCACTACTACAACCACTTTTGAAAAACCATCAATTGTAAGAGCACATAACATACATGGACCAACATCTTTAATCTCGTATGACTAGTTATGAGTCACATTAGGTTTCACAAAAGCCTAAACCTCGTTTATCATCTGACTTACGACAATTCTTCAGGGAAGAAGAAACAGAGTTATTCAAATCCATCAAAGGAATTTTGACATATTTCAAATCCTTAATCATTGCAATTTCTGCAACAAGATCAAAGTTGATCCGGATTTGTTCATCCAACTTTTCTGGAGAATAACAAGTTTTTCTGAACTTTCTCTATGATCAGAATTTAATCCTGGTGTTTATAGAGACATTACTATCCATATAGTCAGATTACTACAAACACAGACTTATAAGGTCTTTAAACATGTTTGCCAGCTGTGATACCAATTGAAAAAGCGGGGGTCTAACAACCACACCCGATATTTCTTTTAATAATCTGTATGGACTAAATCAAATATACTATTAAGAGAATCAACTAGACAGTCAGACTCAATCTTAATAAAAAGTATATCAAAGAGTTATATCTCAATTTCCCGATTCAATACTTACTCAAGCAAATAGAAATCTGTGAGTCTAATTGAACACAAGATAAATCACTTGAACGGTACCAAAGACCAATGTTCAAGGACCAATCAATTTCAATCATCAACCAAAGGTTGGATTTCCCAATTGATCGATTCAATGCACAACCTATGATATTTCAATTATATAAAAAAATATACTGCGGAAAAGAAATAACACAAACTCCAGAAGTTTTTTTTAACAAGGAAACCGCAAATGTAGAAAAATACCGGGACCTAGTCCAGATTGAACACACACTATACTAAGACGTTACAGACACTAGCCTACTACAAACTAACTTCGGTCTGGACTGTAGTTGAACCCCAATCAATCTCACACTGATCCAAGGTATAGTTGTGCTCCCTACGTCTCTAATCCCAGAAGGATACTACACACTTGATTCCCTTAGTTGATCTCACCCACAACTAAGAGTTGCTACGACCCAAAGTCGAAGACTTTAACACAAAAACCTGTATCACACATAAAAGTCTACAGGAATAGATAAATCTGTCTCCCACAGAAATACCTACGAGTTTTTTTTTTCGTCTTTTGATAAATCAAGGTGAACAGGAACCAATTGATATACCAGACTTATATTCCCGAAGAACAGCCTAGAAATATCAATAAACTGACAATAATCTTAATCGACTAGCGAAACAAGATATTGTGGAATCAAAAACAATGAGACGAAGATGTTTGTGACTACTTTTATATCTTACCTGTCGGAAAAATTAATCTCAAGCAAATCCTTACGATTGTACTCAAATACGATAGAAACAACAAGATCATATCACACAACTATATAGTAGATAACCGGAACTGGCTTCATAATCCCAATGAAGTCTTCAAGTCATTAACCTATAGGGTATCGATTGAAACCTAAGGTTAAAGGAGAATCGACTCTAGCGTACAACTAGTATAACACATGAGGTATTGGGATTAGGTTTCCCAGTTGTTAGAGTTCTTCTTTATATAGTCTTCAAATAAGGGTTTGCAATCTAAGTTACCTTGGTAACAACGCATTCAATATTCACCTTTAGATGAAAACCTGATTAGATTCAAGTTAAATGTGTACAAGCCGTTGGTTCAACAGTAGTTAACCATAGGTTAGCCATATGAGCACTTTTATATCAACCTTATTCTTCTTTACCACAACTAGTTCAAATGACTCAAATGAACTAGTTAGAGAGTTGTTCAATTACTTAGATCTCATAAAATTATAAAAGAAACATTTCACTAGCCATTAGGATCTATGGCTCTGATACCACTTTGTTGGAAATGATTTTGGAGTTAATGGGCTAAATGGGTATTGAAAATGATTTGAGAATGGGCTCACAGACACTCAACTGTGGTTTAAGAGAAATGAAATTTTATTGCTCTCAAAACTTTGTTTGGTGGTACAAGACCTTACTTCTTACACACACTCCCTTTAATTCTCACCTTACCACTAACTTTGTTTTTCACTCAATTACACCTTCACTTGGTTGCACTACCTCCCTATTTATAGCCAACCTAAGAATTCTCTAGAACTCCCTAGAGAAATATCTATCCCAACTAACTACAACATGTGCTAGATATTTCTAGATAGTTTAGAACCTTTTGTACATTCATGAATATTCTAGTAAGCTTGGGCCCTTATAGCCATGAAGCCTCTAGATGGGCTAGAGTATTGTGGACTAATCTACAATAGACTAGTTGGGCCTAGATAATTCTAGACACTTCTAAAATCAAGTTTATAATTTTAACAGCCGCCCTTAAACTTGATTTGAAGTAACTCCAAGAATTTCTCGCAATCTGACGAAGACCTCGTGCTTTAGAGGTTTCGTGAATATGTCCGCAACTTGGTCTTGAGACTTTGTATATTTCAGTTGTACCTTATTCTCTGATATGCACTCTCGGATAAAATGGTACCGTGTGTCGATGTGCTTGCTGCGGTCGTGGAACACTGGATTTTTTGCTAAAGCTATTGCTGACTTGTTGTCCACAAATACTGTAGTCGGTTCTTCCTGCTCCATTTTAAGTTCATTCATTAAACTCCTTAGCCATATCGCGTGACAAACACACGATGCTGCTGCGACGTACTCAGCTTCGCAAGTGGAGAGCGTGACGATCGGTTGCTTCTTCGAACTCCAAGTGAAGCCTGTATCTCCGAGGAAAAATACAAAACCAGTAGTACTTTTCCTTTCATCTAAATCTCCGGCCCAATCACTGTCGCTGTATCCAACGAGTTTGTACTTGTCTGACGACGAGTAAAATAAACCGAAATCAAGCGTACCTTTTAAGTAGCGCAGAATTCTCTTGGCAGTCTTCATATGGGTAACCGTAGGTGCTTCCATGTAGCGACTGATTAGTCCTACTCCGTAGAGAATATATGGCCTTGTACAAGTTAAGTATCTCAAGCTTCCAACAAGGCTCTTGTAAAGAGTCGGATTGACCTTCTCTCCTTCATCGATCTTTGATATCTTGATTCCGCATTCCACGGGAGTAATTGCCGGATTACACTCCTCCATTTTAAATCTCTTAAGGATTTCCTTCGCATATCCTTCTTGAGATATAAATATTCCATTTTCTTGTTGTTTTACTTCAAGCCCGAGATAGTATGACATAAGACCAATGTCCGTCATCTCAAATTCTCTCGTCATCGTTTTCTTGAACTCCTCGAACATTGTAGGATTATTGCCGGTAAAGATCAAATCATCCACATATAGGCAGACGAGCAACATATTTCCCTTTTCATCCACCTTCACATAGAGAGCATGTTCATGCGGGCATTTCTTAAAATTATTTTCTTGGAAGTACTTGTCGATTCTGCTATACCATGCTCTCGGCGCTTGTTTTAGGCCGTATAAAGCCTTTTTCAACTTCAGGACTTTATTTTCTTGTCCTTTTACTTTGTACCCCGGCGGCTGCTCGACGTATACCGTCTCTTCAAGATGCCCATTTAGAAAGGAAGACTTGACGTCCATTTGATGGACTTTCCATCTATTCTGGGCAGCTAAAGAGATAATTAATCTTATAGTTTCAAGACGAGCAACAGGAGAAAATACCTCATCATAGTCGATGCCCTCTCTTTGGTTATATCCTTTTACTACCAATCTTGCCTTGTATCTTTCAACCTCCCCTTTTGCGTTTTTCTTGGCTTTGTACACCCACTTTACTCCAATTGCTCTTTGTCCTTTCGGAAGTGTTACAAGCTCCCAGGTGCTATTCTTCTCAATAGCCTTAATTTCTTCATTCATCGCCTTTCTCCATTTTTCACTTTCCACGGCTTCGTCAAAAGTTATTGGTTCACTATCTGCAAAGAGACAAAAGAGAGATATATTGTCTCCGTAGATATCATTTAAACTCCTCGTCCGTAAGGGCCTCTCGCTTGAGCTTTCATCTGCTTATGATGGATCATTTTGGTGCAACGCTGAAGGAGACGGAGGTGGTGTATTAGCTGGAGATTCTGGTACCGGTGGTTGTTGTTCTTCTTCTACGATAGGGAGAAAATTGTAATCCTTTTCTTGAACACCGAAGTCCCAGATTCCTTCTTCATCGAACTCCACATCTCTGCTTGTGATGACCTTTCTATTGATTGGATCGTACAACTTGTATCCCTTGGACCGAGAGTCATAACCGATAAATATGTACTTGGCACTCCTGTCATCCAGCTTCGTTCTCAGCTGGTTCGGCACATGAGCATATGCGATACTTCCGAATACTCGTAAGTGTGAGACGCCGGGTTTCACTCCGCTCCATGCTTCTAAAGGAGTCATGTTCCACACGCTTTTTGTGGGACATCGGTTTATCAGGTAAACCGCACAGTCAACTGCTTCTGCCCAAAACTCCCTGGGCGCTCTCTTTGTCTTCAACATACTCCGAGCCATATTGAGAATTGTCCTGTTTCTCCTTTCGGCAACTCCATTTTGTTGAGGTGTATATGGAACCGTAAGAGGCCGACGGATTCCATTGTCTTCACAGTAAGACTCGAACTCCTTCGAGGTAAACTCACCTCCTCTATCTGATCTCATAGACACAATTTCGAAGCCGCTTTCTTTCTCCACAATGGATTTAAATTTCTTGAAATTGGAGAAAACCTCCGATTTTTGTTTCAAGAAATAAACCCATGTTTTTCGACTAAAATCGTCGACAAATATGAGGAAATAGTTATTTCCACCATACGAGCTTGGCTTTATTGGTCCACAAACGTCCGTGTGAACTAACTCCAGTGGCTTTGTGGCTCTCGTCAGTGTTTCCTTAGGAAAACTTTTTCTGAAATGTTTTCCAAGTAAACATCCTTCGCACAATTGATCCGGGTGGTCTATTCTTGGCAAACCTCTAACCATATTTTGTTTGGACAGTAACTTTAATCCTCCAAAATTTAGATGTCCATATCTAAGATGCCAGAGCCATGACGAGTCTTTCATACAAGCAGTCAGACATCTCGCGATGTCATTTTGAATGTTCAGATAGAACATCCTATTTCCCGTCATTGGCACTTTGGCAATTAGTTTTCCTCTCCTATCTCTTATGAAAAGACTAAGGTTTTCCATGTTCATCCTATAGCCCTTTTCTAAGAGTTGTCCCAAACTTAATATATTCATTTTTACGTTAGGGACATAATAAACATTAGAAATAAATTGATGGCTTCCATTTTTTAATCGAATCAAAATTTTTCCAAGACCACTCACCGGAGTTTTCGCTCCATTTCCAAACGTCACATTGCCGGAAACTGATTCATCAAGCTCCACGAATTTTTCCTTCGTGCCGCACATATGGTTGCTTGCTCCCGTATCAAGCACCCATGTACAGTTTTCATCATAGTCACCTCCTTTGCATGCCACCAACAAGGTCTGGTCTTCTTGATTTTCTTTACTAGCGTAGTTTGCTCTCTCCTCGACATTATTTGAAGAAGATCGACAGTCCGAAGCATAATGACCAAGCTTATGACAATTATAGCATTCGACTTGAGATTTGTCATACCTTGGCCTATTATTGTTGCGCCATGAATTATTTCCTCTACCACGACCTCTTGTGGAGCTTGACCTCTGGCCTCTCTGATCATCGTTATTTTTCTTGCCTCTTTCTCTTCCGCCGTAGTAGCCACGTCCTCTTCCTCTAGCATTATTACTAGAGCTCTCTCCTTTGTCTTTTAAAGTAAGCTTAGCTTGTAGAACTTGTTCTACCGCTCCCTCTTTATTTCTCTTTCTCATTCTTTCTTCATGGGCTTGAAGAGATCCCATGAGCTCATCCACGGTCATGGATTCAACGTCTTTGGACTCCTCGATTGCAACGACGATATAGTCGAATTTAGGAACAAGTGACCGTAGTATTTTTTCAATCACACGACTATCACCCATGACCTCGCCATTTCTTCTTAGTTGATTAACAACAACTAAAACTCTTGAAAAATAATCCGATATTAATTCGGACTCTTTCATGGAGAGAGATTCGAACTCACCTCTTAGAGTTTGCAACCGCACCTTCTTTACTTTGTCCACGCCTTTGAATGAATTTTGCAAAATCTCCCACGCTTTCTTTGCATTAGCGGCTCTTGATATCTTCTCGAATGACGACTCATCCATTCCTTGATAGATGAGGTAGAGAGCCTTCTTGTCTCTCTTTCTTGAAATGCGCAGCGTATCTTTTTCATTTTGCGGAAGCGCCGCTTCATCATCCGGTTCAACATAACCTTTCTCTACAATCTCCCATGCATCTTGCGAGCCTAATAACGCCTTCATTTGGATACTCCAATTTTCATAGTTATCTTTGGTGAGTTTAGGTACATGAAAATGATTAGGATCTATGGCTCTGATACCACTTTGTTGGAAATGATTTTGGAGTTAATGGGCTAAATGGGTATTGAAAATGATTTGAGAATGGGCTCACAGACACTCAACTGTGGTTTAAGAGAAATGAAATTTTATTGCTCTCAAAACTTTGTTTGGTGGTACAAGACCTTACTTCTTACACACACTCCCTTTAATTCTCACCTTACCACTAACTTTGTTTTTCACTCAATTACACCTTCACTTGGTTGCACTACCTCCCTATTTATAGCCAACCTAAGAATTCTCTAGAACTCCCTAGAGAAATATCTATCCCAACTAACTACAACATGTGCTAGATATTTCTAGATAGTTTAGAACCTTTTGTACATTCATGAATATTCTAGTAAGCTTGGGCCCTTATAGCCATGAAGCCTCTAGATGGGCTAGAGTATTGTGGACTAATCTACAATAGACTAGTTGGGCCTAGATAATTCTAGACACTTCTAAAATCAAGTTTATAATTTTAACAGAGAGTTCTGTAAGTGTCGAGGAATGGTGGTAATGACACTTCGCCAAATGAGAATGTGGAGGATCCTCTTGACTTGCAATGTGTCCAGCAAAATGGGCAAATTGAGTTGACAAGTGAATGGTGGTGAAGAGGTGTTGGGTAATGTTGCTGCTAAGGATGGTTTAAGGAACAAACCTATACTAGAAGAAAGATATCTTGTAAGAAAAAATATCTGCATGTGCATGAAATCTCTCTCATCAAGAATCCGATTGGAAACACTCAAAATTAGCTTGATTCGTGATTATCTTTTTGGATTTTTGTAGGGTTTCAAGTTTGTCATTCATTGGGAGGAGGTGCAGGATCAGGATTGATACCACATGACAACATAACTTGGAGTATTCTGGTACATATTCTGCACTTAAAACTAGTTCTATCAGAATCAAAGTTGGCAATACCCATGCTCCATTATTAAGATTCTCTTACCACTTTTAAATAACTGCTCTTGACCATTTTATTTGTACAGAACAGCGTTGTAATTATATAATGGTCTCTGTTTTGGTCATTTGAAACTTGGACCACCTTCTGTTTGCACAAACCGTTTAAACCCCACAAGTATAACAATGAATTGTAATGTACTCGCTATTATGTTCGATTTATTTCTGTGGAGATGATGAGACATGAACTTCTCACCCTCTGAACACTTTTTCTTGTACAATTCATTGCTGTAATGGTTTTAGTTATGTGAATTTGAGACTTTTTCTGTTTGATTGGAATGTCCATTTGAGACTTAAGCCACCTTATATCTTTTAAAACACTTTTAATATCATAACTGTAAATCGAATGTACTCTACTCTATGATTATGACTTGAATTTTACCTGAGAAGAAAAGAACTGCTCAACCACCTGATTTTTCAACAACTTTTACAAACATTTTACTTTCAGGGAACTGATGCCTGAGCTGTTTTTTGGTTGGTTTGGATGTGATCAGTTGGAGGCTTGAACTATCTCATTTGTGGAGTAACATGCTGTCTTCGATACCTGATCAACTTAACTCTGATCTTCACAAGCTAACTGTCAACCTGGTTCCCTTCCCTCGTCTCTACTACGTTATGGTTGCTTTTGCACCTCTTACCTCTCTGGGGTCGCAGCAGTGCAGAACCCCAACAGTACCTGAACTTACTCAGCAAATCTGTGATGCCAAGAACATAAGGTGTGCTGCTGATCCTCGCCATGGTCGGCGTCTAACTGCTTCAGCTATGTTCCGCGGAAAGATGAGCAATAAGGAAGTTGGTAAGCAGATTAACAATGTTCAGAACAAAATTTTGCTGTACATTGTTGAATGGATTCCCAACAATGTGAAGTCTACTGTCTGTGATATTCCACCAACAGGGTTTAAAATGGCATCTACATTTACTGGAAATTCCACATCTATCCAAGAGATGTTCTATAGAGTTAATGAGCAATTCACAAGGAATGTAGATATCATCCACATTTATTGGAATTCTGGAAAGTAATATGTGCAGAACATGGTATAGATGATGAAACATGAAGATGGTATCAAGGAGTTTCAGATATTCAATTAGAAAGATTTAATGTTTATTATAATGATGAAGCTAGTTGTGGTAGATATGTACCAAGAGCTGTGTTAATGGATGTTGAACCTGGTATTATATATGGATTCACTTAGATCTGGTCCTTATGGTAAAATCTTAGACCTGGGAATAACTGGGACGGCTGAAGGTCATTATACTGAAGGTGCTATTCTGTTCTGGATGTTGTTTGTCAAGAGGCTCAGAGTTGTGATTGCTTACAAGGTATAATTCATTTTCATCTTATATCGATTGGAAATACTCAAAACTGATCTTGATTCATGATTTTTTTTTTTTTTTTGGACTTTTGTAGGGCCTCAAATTTCATTTTTTGAGAGGAGGAACAGGATCAGGAATGAAAACTTTACTTATATCAAAGATTAGTGAAGAATATCCAGATAGAATGATGCTTCACATTACTATGTTTATGAGAATTTCTGGGAACCTGGAAATTAGAAATTGAGTTTCATTTTCTACTGCATATCCAATTTCATTATACTTCACCTGCTATTAGGCAGGTGGTTTATTGTATAGTCCAAGATGTTCCTTCCGTTCTCCAGCCCCTTCTGAAATTATGTTTGTATTTTGATAAACATCTACCTCTTTTTTAGTTATCCTAGAGGGTTTATTTGCAATGCTGGGGGATGGGATACCAAATGATTGCTGTAATGCCCGCTTGTGTTAAATCTTAAGTTTTAATGACCATGACTGAATTATTCCCTAAACATGGTCAGGTTGTACAGTCTTTGGTTGTTGAGCCTCGTATATTAATATTTCCTTAACTTGTTGTTTAGTGTGAGCCACCACAAGATGTGTAAGCCGATAGCGTTGTTCTGTGTGCTGGGAGGGCCGTTTTGGATCCAGTGTTATTCCAGCATTTTAGTCAGCAGAAGCTGTGGAGTTTATTAAACTTCTGGAGTAGGTGTGCTTGCCAAATCATCGGTATGCTTCAGCAAATTGGATATTGGAACTATACCTTTCGTAATCCATCATATACGTTAGCTTACCAAAATGACTGGGTTAGTGCAGGATGTACTAAAATAAACAGTAAGTTGTTCGTCAAGATATGGACAACTATGTCGCGGTGCAGATTTGAATGCTGCCGAACTAATTTATTAACCACCGTGAGTACTTGAAGCTTTATGCGCTTCTTCTCTTCATTCATCTACTTTATTGTACAGATTAATTGCATTTCAAGGAGCCTCAAATATCTAATATGATCAGTTTTACCAATTTTATTTTTCTAGAAGTAGGTCGTTTTATGTTGTTATTGTTGTTGTCAGTTTGAAGTTTAGTTCAGTGTTAATGTAATGTGTATTTTCTGGAAGAGTCAGTGAGAAGTTTGTTCCTTGATCATGTTTAGCGTTTGCTATATTTTCTAGGCTCATCCATAAGTTTTATGTTTCTCGACCCATGTTTGTACTCCAGTTTGTTTTCTGTTATCATGAGGATATTTTTTCCTGAACATCAGGTAGAGGCAGTGAAAGATCTTGCTCTTTCAGCTGATGTAAAGGGAAACATCAGACGGCATGATTTTTGATGTGCCAATTGCAGAACTAGATGCATATCTTGCAGGTAGTTTAGTTCCTCAGTCGAGTGAATCAGAAGTGTTCGAGTCAACTAGACTGAAGAGCTTCCTTGGAAGCTAGGCAATCTGCTTCTTCTTTTCCTTGAATTCTCGTTCCTGAAGTTCTTCTGAATGCCAATGGTGTTCCCTTGAGAATCTCAAATAATAGCATCCAAACCAGTGAGTTCAGTCCTTGAATTGTAAAAGGAAAGAAAGCCAGAGTCCAGAGATTATTGTCTGCATTAGTGACTGAAATAATCCTATCAATTCCCTTTATTCTAATTTTAGTATTGTCTGCCAGAGTTTGGTTGATGAGGTTTGCAGTTGCAGTAGCTCTAGGGTTTGGCTTTTTGTTTTGAAAAACCTTCTCACACCTAGCCTTCCACACATTCCAACAGATAGTAGCACAAACATCAGCCCAAGGCTCATACTGACAAGGTGAACTTAGTAGAGGTAAAATTCCTAGTAGTTATCTAGGTTAATGTTTCACAGAGACCAAATAGCTTTGGTGAAACCACAATGCATAAAGAGATGTTCTCCTGTTTCTAAGGACTGGTCACACACGACACAGGTGGGATTGGCATCCTTAACCAAGCTAGCAAGCTTAGTTCTGAAAGGTAGTATTTCAGTCTTGAGCTTCCATAAGAAGTACTGGATCTTGGAAGGACTTCCATTTTCCAGATTTTTCTAGCTAGGGGGTTATTTGGTTGTTGCTTCTTATTGTCCAAACGATCATACAGAGATTTTCTGGTGACAATGCCCTGGGCATTATTAGATCATCTAGGAGCATCACTAACATTAGGGGAGATGGATAGGACTCTGATAGTTTCCCAATCAAACAAAGCATTTATCAGCTGAATGTTCCAGCCCGTGGGGGTTAGCAATTCAGCGACAAGAGAGGAGGGGTAGGTAAAGATTCCATATTTGGAATCCAGTTGTCCTTCCAAATATGAATACTTTGGCCATTCCCAACCTCCCAAGTACTATGCTCTTTAATAAGCATGATCCCCTGATGCACTCCTTTCCTAGCCCAAAAGGCGGAAGAGCTACACGAAGCATGGCAAGGATTGGTGTCCGGAAAATACCTAGCCTTCATAGTTTTGGTGGAGTAGATGGAATTTGGCTGGTGGAAAAGGCTCCAACCATTTTTGGCTATAGGGGAGATTTTCATTTTGTCAAGGTCCTTGAGCCCATTTCCTCCATTTTCTTTACTCTTGCATAGGCCCTTCCAGAATTTGAGATAGATTCCTTTCTTTTTCCTGATTTTCCCCCACCACACCAGAAGTCCCTAATTTTACTAATGACAGGTTTAGTAATAGCTTTAGGGATAATAAAGGTGGACAGAGAGTAGATAGGAATTGTTTCAAGAACAGATTTAGCCATGATGCCACGGCCAGGTGGGCAGAGAGAAATGGACTTCCAACCGTGAAGTCTACCATCCATCTTATCAGCAAGGATATCAAAACAGGCAAATTTGGATTTGTTGGTAACAAAGGTCCACCAATATACTTATCATCAAGTTTGATCCTCTGAACTTTTAGAAAGCTTATTATTCACGAAGGTAAGCTGACTCGAGTGACTTGAATTCTAGCTTGTATAACAGTTATATATTGGCAAATGGTTAGTACAGTTTACTGCTGAAGTGCTGAACCATAAATTTTAGCAAACCCAAGGGGAATTTTATGCTAGATTCATCTAAAGTTAACCAATACCCAGCCAGTAGTGATATCTTCTTTGCTTTTTATCTTTATTGCTGATATTTAATCTCCAGTATTAATTTGTTTGAAAGAGTGTAGAATTAATGTAGTGTTAAGCATGTTTATATAAATACATCTGGAACTGCTGTTTGCAGCTAATGTGTTGTCAGTTTTTATCATAGGATTGCATATGTTTTATCTCAATACTAGCACCTAAACAACTATAATATGGAGCTTGCGTAGAATTTACTCCCCTCACCAGAACCAGTTTTCAATGCTGCAAATACAGGCTTCTATTCATTACCTAATCATATGTTGTTAAATATGTAAGAGAGTAAGAACATCAAGAAGGAAGCTTGTTAGCATTTCAAAGTAACATGACAGCATAGAAACAAGGATCAGATTCAGGTTATAATGTGTATTCATATTTAGACTTTTGATCCTTGTCTATGTCTGTAATAAACTATTTGTACCTTTCTGAATTAGACAAGCTGTCGTATCAGGCATCAGCTTATATCATAGCCTCTCTTATCCATCTACTTCAAACTGGTGAGGCTACCTTGGCAATATCAAATGCTACTTCTGTTGGTACCTATATCAAGTATAGAACCCTCAAATGAAGGTATGATATAGTCTGATATTTTGTTTGTATGGAGCTATTTATTTTCATATGCAATGTTAATATGGCGGGTATTACGTTGAGTTGTTAGGATTTAGCTTTTATATTAAGGCTTGGTGCTGGCGAACTTTGTTGGGATAGAAAATAAGTTTGGTCAAGATAATATTTTGAGAATGCATTTAGGCATTAGCAATAATTGATGATGTTAATGATTTTGCAGGTACTATAATATGCTTAGGTATAACTTAATCCAAGATTAAGTACTCCTTATCATACGAAATACTACACGGAAGAAAAAAGAAGACCCTTGCATATGGTTGGTCTATATGACTTTGAAAGTAACTTAATTTTGGTGCACATGTCCCTGTGTAAAAGTCATCGCTCATAAATGAAGATTAACATCTTGAATTTACGGAAATATTTTTGAGCTGTTCACTAATGTCATCCAGTGATGACACATCTATATACAAATGCTGTTCACTAATATATACAAATTCTTTTCCTTCTAGGTTGGTTGGTAAAGCCCTCACGAGCCAAGTCAGAAAATACACACTTACATTTGGCTTAGTAGCATATAAGTTTTGCCCTTACTTACGCTCCTTCAGGCTAAAGTTATTGACTTTAGCTGTGTTTCCAAGGAAATCATCATTTTCATTTCTAGTCTCTAGACATCAACTTGAACCGTTGGGCAGGAAAAGCAAGTGAACCGCTTCCCAGTCCCATTCACGAGAATTGCCAGACATCATTTTGGATGGCAGCCGACGGACCTTTTTCAGTTATTGGGGGACCAAATAGATACTCCCTCCGTCCAACCATTAAGTAACCTATTTGGTTTTTAATTTTGTCCCATCATTAAATGACCTATATCACTAAACAAGGAGATATTTCTAAAATTATTCTTTTAATTGATTATAAGAAATATGCATAATTTGATAGGCATGTTTATGTTCGTTGCGTAGGTGTTTTAAAATGCTTTTCAATGGTATACAGTTTGCGAACATCCGTGGTGTAATTTGTGAGATAAATCATTTCAAAATTCCATTAATTATTATCGTAAAAAATGCTTAAAAATCTCTTTTCCTTTGCTTTCTTAAAATTTGTGCAAACTTCAACTAGGTCACTTAATAGTGGGACGGAGAGAATATATACTTTCACAATGGTGATAGGGAGAGTAGAAGAATGCTTCAAATAGCACTAGAGTTTAGCAGCATAATTTTGCTATGGGTATTATCTGTTTCTGTTGGTTGCGAGACCAATGCAAGAGGTATATCGTCTGAGAGCGATAGATACAAAGTACCAAGCGCACATGGTCTTTCAATGTATTACCCAAAACGGAAATCTGAAACAAATAATGGTGTCATTACTGGCCATCTTAAGTAGAAATGAACGGATGGATGATACATTACCTACTACTCCTTTTGCAACAACTGTGTTGATCACAAATCAGCTTTATTTTCTATTCCCTTCTGTATTCTAACTATAAATTCAACACTTAATATTACAGTACTCTCTAAGAAAAAAAGTAACAACAGAGAGACCTTGCAGAGAGAAAGAAGAAGAAAGAAAGTCTCTACTTAGCCACCATGCCTACACTCACTTGGAAGCTGTTCAAGAAACCCTGTAGCAGTATTACTGCTTTTCGAAGCATATCACGGAGATCATCAACTTCTAGCTCTGCCACTTCTTCTTCTTCTTTTGATCAACACACTTCTTCTTTACCCTTGTTGGTATCGCCCCACTCGTTAACTTATGAGAGTGGGTTTCTTGGTGTAGCTTCTAAAGGTATTGGTGGTATTCCAGATAACATCACTTACTTAACAAACATTTTGTCATCCAAGGTTTATGATGTTGCAGTAGAAACACCTCTGCAACGATCAAAAACTGTCTCTGAAAGGGTGGGCAATAATGTATTGCTGAAAAGAGAAGATCTCCAACCTGTAAGGATTCTTCTTCTTGTTTGCTTTTCTGATATCTTTCATGGTTTGAATTTGTCACATGGTTTGAATTTGTCACTTTTGAGACTTAGAACCTTTTCAATCTACTTTGCTCTTTTCTGTCAAAAAAATAAATGTGGGTTTTAACTGGTGGTGTTGGAAATGTAGTTTATAGTTGTGATACTTGAGAAAACAATTCTCTAGACAACTCTATGCTCAGTATATGTCCGAAGTATTGTCGTTGTGTTGAAGTTTCTACAATTTCAACGGGTAAACTAATGGTGTTTTTTTGATTTCTTATAGGTTTTTTCATTCAAGCTCAGAGGAGCTTATAATATGATGGCAAAGCTTTCGGAGGATGAGCAAGGCCGTGGTGTGATTTGTTCATCTTCAGGAACCATGCCCTAGGTGTTGCACTGGCGGCTCAGAGACTGGGCTGTCATGCTGTGGTTGTCATGCCTGTAACAGCACCAGAAATAAAGGTTGGTTTTCAATTCCTTAATTACACCGTTTAGCTTAATTATTTAATTTTCTGTGGTAATCCTTTTTGTTCATTATAATTTTCTACTTGTAATATTGCTAATTTACGAGAAAAAGAAAATCTAAAGTTAGGTGTTTTTTTTTTCAGTGGAAGTCTGTTCAAAAATTAGGTGCTAAAGCTGTCCTTGTCGGAGCCTCATATCATGAGGCACAATTATATGCCAAAGAGAAGAGTCGATTAGAAGGACGAACATTTGTCCCTTCGTTTGATCATCCCCATGTCATAATGGGGCAAGGAACAGTTGGTATGGAAATTCTCCGTCAGGCTAAGGAACCATTGCATGCCATTTTTGCACCTATAGGTGGTGGTGGCCTAATCGCTGGAGTTGCAGCATATGCAAAGATGGTTTTTCCTGAGGTTAGTTAGTCACTTGACCTCTATAGTTCTAGCCGCTTCAATGTTCATTGTGGTAAAGCTGACACACTTGTCCTGAGGGTGTCATTTTTGGTTTTTGCTGATGGTTGGTCAAAATTTGTAATTGTTCTTCAGACAAGTACTAGTTCATCCAGACTCAATACTAAAAGAACTTAGGCTTTTTCATTTTTCTGAAACACATGCATACTTTTCTATTGTGCCTATGCAGGTAAAGATCATTGGGGTAGAGCCGTATGATGCAAATGCAATGGCTCTGTCTTTACATCATGGAGAGAGAATCATGTTGGACCAAGTTGGTAGTTTTATAGACGGGGTTGCTATAAGTGTTGTCGGAGAGGAAACTTTCCGCCTATGCCAGGAGCTGATAGATGGGGTAGTTCTTGTTAGCAGTGATGCAGTTTGTGCATCAATAAAGGATGTAATTGAGGAGAAGAAGTGCATCCTAGAACCAGCAGGAGCACTTGCGCTAGCTGGAGCAGAAGCATACTGCAAGTACTATGGTCTCAAGGGTGAAAACGTTGTGGCGATAACCAGCGGTGCTAATATGGATCTTGAGCGACTACGGCTCGTAACTGAAATTTGCGGGGTTCCGAAAACAGTTCATGTTTTCGCGAATACTTAACTTAGCATTGTTTTACACAATTGAGATGGATGTTCTGTTTTGGTCTCTTTTAGTTATCTTCTCTTGATCATTCTGTCTGTTGTATGGCTGTTTTAGCTGGATATTCTCTATATATCTCGTTTGTAATTTCCAGGGAAGCCAGTAACTCGTTTGTGGTGGCACGGATTTCTTTAGAAGCTGGTTTCAATTATCACACTACAAGAAAAGTTGGATTAAGCGACCAGGCATTTTTGGTTGGAAAAGCCCATATTGAGTCGCTCTAACCCTTAAAGCGACTTAATTTGGCTCTCGCTCTCGAGTTGCTAAAGGTGGGATTTCTACAAGTCTAGAGCAGCTAGGCAATCGCTTTAGTAATCAAGCAACTATCATGTAGCGTCTTTTTTCTTAATTGCTTCATGGCTAAACCGACCTCCCTAGAGCAAGCAAAATAGTGATCGCTTTAAAGCTAGACCAACCAAAATACAACAAGTAAAACGTTGATCACTTCATAGATAGACCAACCATAGTAGAGCAAGTGAAACGCCGATCGCTTCATAGATAGACCAACCATAATAATAGAGCAAGTGAAATACCTGAAGTTGGTTGCTTATATTTTTGAGCTACCAAACTTTTTGCCGGTGCCGGAAGTATCTGGCCGATTTCGATTTAGATAATCCCAAATTGAAATTAAAATTAAAATTACAATTAAAATTGATACTAAAACAAATTATGAACCAAATTAAAAACTGAATCAAGTTTTATGATATCACATAGATCATTTACATCATTTCTTAAAAAAAAGACAAGATCTGTTGTTTGTTACTACATAATATCAGTTTTACAGAACTTCAACACCAAAAAAAAATAAAAATGTAACACTTTTGTTTTAGTAAAACCTTTCTAGCCCTTGGACACACCGACTGCACCAACACAACACCAGAGCCTGCAATACAACTGCCTAGCCATTGCTTCATGATTGGAAGGCCCCTTATCAAGGCCTCCGCAATTGTTCCAAGTCCAGCCTACAAAAAATAATAATCATAAGAACTAAAAACAAGACAATGCAAGTAAAGATGGATAAAGTAACCAATGGGTTTCCAGGAAAATACTAATAAGAAGAAATGTGTCTCCATACTTTGGTTATAATGCAGTCACAAGCACCCATCCATTTCTCCATTTGGGTCTCGAATCATCTGATCTGTGGTGAACAAAGAAAACTGTTATTGACTCCAGTAAAAGCATCTAAAATTGATTTTATAAAAAAACAATCCCACTTGACTACATAGTTAGATATACAGAACAAGTGAATTACCTATTACCTTTACTGGACTTTCCATGGTGATCTGTCCAATTGGTTTACCAAGTTCTGCACTGAATAGTGCTTCGTCGAGAGCTCTTGCAGTTTTCTTTACAGCCGAAAAAACGAGGGCCTGACGGGCAAACCAAACACGCGAATCTGGGAAGACTCTAGGCCATCAACCAACGCCCTCTTGGCAACCTCGTCCGAAGGGAAGTAGCATTGGTTGACACCAGTGTTGAACCTGAAACAAAAAAAGAATGATTGTATAAGCTCACAGATCATCCTCAAGCAAACTATGGTTCGTTCGTATTATGAATAAACTGATTCCATTTTTGTACATCAAAGGCATGGTCTAAAATATTCTTCTGATAAAATGATTCACTCATTTGAAAGGAAAGTTTGAATAATTGATCTGATAACGTGAAAGCAACATATGTACTAATTCACACTAATAAGAATAAGGAACTCACCATGTGCGATGGAAGGTGTTGAGATCTGTAATAACAGTAACAAAGACAACCTTCTTCTGAAGGCCCTGCCAATTAAGCTTCATGTAAGCTGCAATGGCTGCCATTCGTTCCTCATCTCCACCAGTCTTCCTACAAAGTAAAGGTCAAACACATCTTCTTCACCCATACTGAAATAAGCACAACATCATTGCACAAATAAACACTAGCTCCCTTGGCAGTATCATTGTCCTAGAAGTGGTTATGTAACTAAGACTGAGTGGCATTGTTGTCGTAACTCTTGAGCATGTAAGATTGGCAGGAAGAATCAACTACAAGTTGAAATTAGTAATAAAGAACTAAGAGAAAGAGAGAGACAGAGTGAGTTACCTAAATTCCTTTTTTCTTAATTGTCGTTGCCTCGCAGTCATGTTTTCATGAGCCACAGCCTTTGAGAATTGGGAACTATATGTAGCCATGTGAAATCCTCGCAATCATGTTTTCTGGAATCTCTTTGTTTAAGAAACTATGAAGCTTACCGAGCATCTGTTGTAAGCTCAAAAATTCAAGAAAAGTAAGCAAACCAACATAAAAGAGAGAAGAAAAATAAAAATGAAGACTGGAGTCTGAGTTACCATGATTTCTATTCTATCCGCACAAGTAAGCCATTTGTGCATTGAAGAATTCCTCCAGTTTAGATCGAAGATCCTAAAAGTGAGATGCAGACAATCTTACCCAATGTCAATCGGCCTCATCGAAGACCGACCTTGTTATCCGAAACCTACTGTTTGGTTTATACAAGTGCATCTCAATCGATCGACCTTAGTCAATTTCGCCACATAATTATCTATCAAATAAACCGAATTTTCGTGGCTTCACTTAATTTCACTTGTTATTTGTCAATCTTACCCAATGTCAATCGGCTTCACTCAGATTTTCCCAAAAATCATCAGGTTCTTTATTATCTATCATTTTAATTGAATGTTCATCGACCTTAATTAATTAAAGACATTATTTATCAATCTTGTCCAATATTACTGTCTCTCACTCAATTTTTCTTAGATTCCATGAGTTTATATGGTTATCGATCAAATAAACTAAATTTCCTTCGTTTTGACTTAATTTAACTTGTTATCCATCAATCTTACCCAATATCGTTGGACCTCACTCAGTTTCTCTTAGATAGATTGGTTTATCTAATTATCCATTAATTTAACTGAATGTCCATCGACCTTTGTGTATTTCACCCTTTATCTATCAATGTTATCCAATTTGCTCGACCTTACTCAATTTTTCTTACATAAATTGGTTTATCCAGTTATCCATTATTTTAACTGAATGTCCATCAGTAGTTCACCGAGGATGGGAACTACTGACAGTAAATCGGGAAAATTGACCAAGTTCCACCGATTTTTTGAAAAAAAGGAATTAATGATATAATTTTAAAATTTTGAAGGTTTTGATAAACACCTAAATCAATTTCATGTTAAATCATAGGAATCAGATTTTTCCGATTCTTCCTTTTCTCCGTCCCAATTTTTTTTAATCACGAAATTAGGATATAAATAGTATTTAAGATCATACAAAATTGTGCTAATTACAAAACAAACAAGGAATACGATTTTTCAAATTTATCTGGCCAATAGAAATCCAAGAGCTAGGTAATGATTGGAAACAAATTCTGTAATTACCTTCGGTTTTCAATTAGATAGAATTTCGAGTAATGTATTAGAAATGGACGGGAATGAACAAGTGAAATTATCGTAGAAAATATGTAGAACATATAAATTTTGGATTGAATACTACGAATGTGTATAAATCAATTGAATGAAAATGATTAGCAAAATGAGAAAGAATAGGAAACCCACCTCGTAAAATTACTATGAAACTTCTATTGGAAACCCACCTCGTAAAATTTCTACAAATCAAAATTAAACATCTCAATATCAAACATCAAACACTAGATTGGTGATCGCTTCCCTTTCCCATTATTAGAATCATCCACTTTCCTTTTATGAATTGGTGGTCGCTATACCTTGGTTGCTGAGACAGGTTTTTAGAGGCCAAACATATTTTGAATTGCTGATACATGGTAGCTTGAAGTAAATAGCTACTAACCTACTATTCAACTCGCTATGTAGTACTTGGAAAAATGCTGGAACAACCCATAAATTTAATTAGTAGCTACGATTTAATGGGAGCATGTTAATAGCAGCCAAATTTTTTGGTAATTGCAAACATGGTCGCTTAACTATTAAAGCGACCAAAATTTTGAGATCTTGCTAAGATTTTGGTCGCTTAAACCAAGTTTTCTTGTAATGTCATGTTTATCATCATTACTTCCTATCTACTTCATCACTTGTTTTTATCAATTTTCGTTTTGGTGTTACTTCGTGCATATTGACTTCCTGGTAAGCAAAAGTTGGTGTTACTTTAAACTTGTGAACCCTTCATCTGCTGTAGAACCACTGCTTGCTAGCTGCAATGTCCAATTTGTTGTTCAAGAAAAAGGGTGATACAGGAAATGATGTTAATTGGTAGGCATTATTACATAATACATTTTGCTGTGCCATACTTGAAATTAGACACAAAATGGACGAAAATATTTAGGTCAGCGTAATAACTTCATAATTATCTCTTACCCCGTTTATCTCTCAGGTGTTTCACTTTCAGTTAAAAACAAATTTCATTAATACACGCAGAATGTTATAGACTGTCCGCTATCTAATGTGTGGCTGACCACATTTATGAGGGACCCGCTGGCTCATGTGTCTTCATGCATGAATACAAGCCTTTGGCAAAGACACACAAGCTGCACCGTGTTGGACGTGGAGTAATAGCTATGATGGATGGTTATGGATCTCCACTAATGTATTCCTACTATAAAAACCCATACGGGTCACTTGTAACAGTATGAGAAATGGAAACAGAGAACTCCCCCTTTCCTCATGTTTACTTGTCTATACGTTCTCTAGTTTGTTGAGCACTTCATTAATTTAGTGTCTCGTATTAGTGCTCTGATGTACTTGTATAACTATATAAAATAGTTGTTGTGAGCTATCCTGAAATGTAAAGGGGTCGAGTGACACCGTTTCACAAGATGTTAACAGCACAAAGCTCTCGATGCCGTTAATTGATAAACCAGTGTTCGATGATGTTTATGCCGAACTGCCGGGGATGATAGTCACGAAGTCATATAATCAACCTCACAATTTATATTTGTGCCTTGAGTTGAAGTTGTGTTTTTGATTATATATGTGGATAGTAGTACTGACTCTGTTGCCTCTATTGATCAGGTAGTAACATTATTAATAGCAGCAAATTGTTCTACAAGTATGGCAAACTTGTACGGATGTTTTTGGATAAGTGCGGGAAGGTGAGAACCGTGACTCCGCAAACTTTAATAATTTTCCGTTATATTATTTTTGTTATGGTACTTACGATTTTAATACCGGAGAAGCGGTTGTATCTCTAGAGGATAACATAAATTTAATTTCTCTTGCTCTAAATAATCTCCAGAGATTTTGAAATCATTCTACCAGAAGCTGCAATTTCGTCTAGCATAGTATGGATGCAAAAGGCACAGTCCGCTAGCCGTTCGGTCCCAGAAGTGACCCGTTATAAAAGTTCTAGTCGTTCCTATTGGCGGTCCCTGAAGTGACCAATTAGGAAACTTTTCCATAAAGTGTGTATCCATTTGTACACTTGTAAATTAATATTTCGTTGGATAAAATTGGAGATTTGTTGATATTGTATTAGTGCCATATTTGTTTGGATTTTTATCATTTGTTTTAATTTTTGTCTATTTTCTTTGCTTATTTTTGTAAATAATGGATTCCAGAAGCAATCCCTGAGATGTTATCGGCTCCAGAAGTTGTCCAACATATATTTTGTGCTTTCCTGTAATAATCCAAAATTTATGGGTTTATGGGTTCCAGCAGTAATCCATAAAATAGACTTTAGAACTGGTCTATCGAAATAGTTGGATTTCAGGAATAGCCATAAAATTCTTGGGTTCCCAAAGTAGCCCATGGTTACGTGATGATTTTGTTAATGACTTATTAATGTATATCTCTTGTCCAACTGCGACATCAGATATGGATTCCTGAAGTAATCTATCCATTTTAAATAGACGATAGAGATATTTGTCTCAAAAAAGGGAACAACAAACACAAATCGAACCATTTCTGTAACCTTGTAGAGGTTTTGGGAAAGATGGTTTCGGAAGAGCGTGTATCATTTTGGTGGTACAATAGTCATCTTTATTAACGCCTTATAATATTCCGGATTCCTGAAGAATCCGTTGAGTTTTTGAGAATATTTGGCGTTACCACCTTGAAATGATAAACGAGCATTTTTATGGAGAATTTTGTTACTTCATTTGTTTTTTTTTTTGTGCCAGAAGCACATCGTAAAGAAACGTAAGGCTCTATTTTATGGGGTGTGCCATAGGAGAACTCGAATATTCGAGTTCCATGTTTTCATTAGCCAGAAGTTTAATGATCCTTGAATTATTCATGCTCAGACACCAAAGTTCTACCAAGATGAGTAGACGATTCAAAATGCTCATGGACATCCTTTACAGAACCTGAAGTTTCTATTAGATAAGGATGTAAAATTGTTTTATTGGTCCCTGAGACAATTAGTTGTTAAATTGCATTAACATTAACATTATGGTAACCCGTTGCTGAATCACCAACATTAACTCCTAGAAAGGATTCAAGGTGGAAATTGCAGGACTTATTTACCCTGCAATATGGACAATTATTTCAATACGTTAATGTATTGATAGACACATCTACTAGATGGTCTCTTGTTATATTAACACATAATGTTGGATTTTGCCGAACTGTTTGTGCAAATCTTGTGGTTGCAGAGACTCTCCAGTTAAGTATTTATGTTGGTGGTATATTGATAGGCTTTTGATGCTTTGTCTTCAGTTGGTATTATATCGAGTATATAGCTATATATGTTGAGTTCTTTGCTTAAGCATCTTTAGTTTGTTGCTTGACCAACTATTTACCATCAATTATATCCTCCAAAGCAACTTTACAATTTACGTGTTTGGTCCATAGCATCATCTAGCTATATATGTTGGTTTCTATTCATAACATGAGACTGTATTCCCGCCGTTAGGGGGAGGAAGCAAGTTGTCGAAAAGGAACGGCGTGAAACGTCTCATCTGTTCGCGAGCCTGTAGCTGTTTTTGGGTACTTTTTCTGTAGTTAAATTAAAACCCAAAAACTATCATAAGCACAATTTCCTTTGGAAATCAGGCAATTATGGAACCAGAAGTTTCCAGAAATGAGATAGTAATGTTTCCGCCATGATCAGGAAAATTAAAATGCCACCAGAAGTTGGCATGACAACCCGCTACCAGAAGTTTGGAAAGAGTAGGGTTGATAACCTTTAAGGTTCTCCCACTTTAGTCAGGGGCAGAAAAGTCACCATAAAAGGATGATGCAAATTATGATAACCTACAAAGGTTTTCCCGCCTTAACCAAGGGGAGAAAAACTGCCACTTGAAGATGGCACGTATTATGTCGACAAAATTTAAGGGTTTTTCCTTGTAGTCATGGAGATGATAGGAACCACCTAAAGGTTGCAGTGAACAATGTCGAGAAATTAAATAGGTTATCTGATTAAGTATTTATCCTGATCAAAAAAAGTTTGGTTGACGTTAGATATTGGCGTGAAACTATCTCAGTTTGTTTTCTCACACCAAGACATTGGATATAATTGAGGTGTGGGAGATTACTCATGATTAAAACAAATAACTGCAGTAGCTCTGGGAAAATATTGTTCGTCACTTGCTTGAGGATGCAGACACGGGAAGTTGTCTCGGAAGGTTAAATCATGCATCTCGCAGTGACGAAGTCGTGTGTTAAAACACGCTTGAGGCTTGAATAACTGCCTCATATATGCCTCTTAAAATAGAGTCCAGTCACTTTCCTAATATGCAGTGCTCTTGAAGAGAGACTACAGATAGTGCTCGTGGAGACTATTAGAATATGATTCACATTATCTAAGTTTGAAACTCCTTATTGAAGATTAGGATATGATAAATCCCCTGAAGTGGCACTGGTACCAGTTTGTGAAATTTTCTTGAATATGCATGCAATAGAGAATGTGTTAGATTGTACATGATTGTCGATTACTGTTTACAATAGTGGTTGTGTACCCCTCTGCAGAGGAACATCGAAATTGTGATTGGTAGGCATATGACATATTACCTCAAACTAAGGTAGAAGATGGAATCTCTCGAAAAAGCGCAAAAGTTCGGATCCGACTCACACCGTAAAATTGTGAGGCCTGAAAATTACAGGTTGGTGTTTAAGATTAGGCGCGGAGAGAATAGTATTATTGTTTTAAGTACGATTGAGGGTTTCCTGCTGAACCCCAGGATTGGTTCTGTAAAACTAAAAGTATTCTCCTAATATTGATGCACCTTAGCATGGTAGTCTCTGAAGGACTTTAATTGCATCTTGCTTTGTGATTATATTTGAGACTTTGAAGCATTCCACTTTTCCTAGACCAAGCAGCCACCTGATTTTGTGAATTACATCAGGTTTGAAATTTAGTCATAATCACCATCTTGATGAAATTGATTCTACAGTATTTATGAGTTTACAAAAGGCCTTTCATTGTTATGCCTGAGTTAAAGCGGAAAATAAATTGGTGTGCAATGGACTGAGGATTTAAATTCGAGGTGTACAATGACGATTGTACACGCGACGCAAGACCTGCAGTCAATCCTCCATAAACTGCGAATAGTTATAAGAAGTTTTTGAAGGCTATATAATATATGCACCACCAATCTCTTTAAGAAGTCACTCTTCAGAGGAGAGTAAACTCGTTGAATCACAGGATGGACTTAAACGCACTGTACTCTTTTTCCTTCATTAAGGTTGTGTCCATATGGGTTTTTCCTTGTCAAGGTTTTAACGAGGCAGCATATGCGTGTTCAGCGTCATTATTGGGCGACGTACGTTGTACACTTTTCCTTTGTTCTGGTTTTATCCCACGTGGTTTTTCAGACGAGGTTTTTTTTTAACGAGGCAACATTAGCATTGACGTCAGCATTATTATGAACTTTGGGCATTCAGGTTTGTCCCAAGTGGTTATCCTGGTGCGGGCACTCAGGTTTTGTCCCAAGTGGTTTTCCTGGTGTGAGTGTTCAGGTTTTGTCCCAAGTGGTTTTTCCTGACGCAGTTTTGTCAAAGAAAATATTTTGTGGCGGCGACCATCCTCATTCTAATCTCAGGTTTTGTCCTAAATGGTTTTCCTGACGCAACTTTGACAGAGGAAGCATTTCATGACGGTGACCAATCTCACTCCAAGTTCATGTTTTTCCCTAAATGGTTTTCCTGACATAGTTTCGGCAACGGGAGAAAATATGTGACTACCATCATCACCATTTAAAGCTACCGGTTCTTCCCTTTTTTACTCCGACCAGTTTTAACGAGGAAACATATTTAGAATGATGGTCATCCAAGGGGGAGTGTTATAGATTGTCCGCTATCTAATGTGTGGCTCACCATATTTATGAGGGACCCGCTGGCTCATGTGTCTTCATGCATGAGTACAAGCCTTAGGCAAAGACACGCAAGCGACAACCTGTTGGCTGTAGAGTAATAGCTATGATGGATGGTTATGTATCTCCACTAATGTATCCCTACTATAAAAACCCATATGGGTCACTTAAAACAGTACGGGAAATAAGAGGCGAAATGGAAATAGAGAACTCCCCTTTTCCTCATGTTTACTTGTCTACACTCTCTAGTTTTCTAAATACTTCATTAATTTAGTTTCTCGTATTAATATTCTGATATACTTGTATAACTATATAAAATAGTTGTTGTGAGCTATCCTGAAATGTAAAGGGGTCGAGTGACACCGTTTCACGAGACAGAAGTAGTTATTCTTTGAATGTGAATGAAATTATGCGCTAAGGTTGCATTTTATTCCTAACTTCCGAGTCCAACATCTCAACACGGTCCCTCCCAAAAGAAAAAATGATGAATTTGGATCCTGCAAATCTAAACGGGGCATACTCGAACAATATCAAGAATCCTATCAATATAGCTTCACATCTTGTATCTCGACTCTCACATGTTGTGATTTTGTTGAATTTTGATCTAATATTACTTTGAATACGGTAGATAATCATTAATTAATTGAGAATTCACACAGATGACTCCAAAAAGGAACTTCAGTACCCCGTTATATATACAGTATCATCATATAGTACTAATCTATTCCATTAATGGGAATTTATATGAACAACTTGATTCAAAGTAAAATGATATCATACGTGTACAGAACTAATGATATTAGTTTAGTCATAAAAGAATCTGTAGAAATATTTGACTTTACGAATTCATGGATAATTTCCTTGTTTGTCTCGAGCATATCTTGCACGCTAAACTAGATATCTTATTCATGTAAAATTGAAAGTACGATTAGACTAGAGAGTGGAGATAATCAGGTAGCTAGATGACCACTGTTACGGTGGGATGGCCGACCAAAAAAATCGACATGAAAATATCTTTTTTTGACACGGTGCGAAAATATTATTTTCTCCAATACGGGGTGAATGTATCACTTTTCCTGAAACAGAAAATTAGCCGATGCATAAACCAAAATATGGCTGTATAATGTGTTATATAACCTTTGTGGTGGTTTACATAATGGTTATGCATTCAATTTTCGAAAATTGTGCCTAAAGTGAAAGCATCATTTTTCTTGAAACGAAATGAGTATATCGTTTTATTAATTGTAATGGAAAATAAGTTGATGCATAAACCAAAATATGCCTACATAAAGTATTATGTATCCTTTGTGGTGGTTTGCATGAATGATATACATTTAATTTTCGAAAATTGTGCCTAACATGATAAACACCTCCAATTTTTTTCGTAAAAACTCTAAATTAGATATTGTTGTTTGTACTCCTTGCATAGATTCTTTTAAAACCATTCCAACGAGATAAAATTTGTGAAATTTCAAGGAACGGATTTTTAGATATGTTATATTAAAGTTTGGTTTGCAATTATACTCCTAAAAAAATAGGATACATAAGGAGTTATAGTAATTGAACTAAAAGGAAGGGACAATTTCATCTAGTAAAAAATCGACCACCAAAAATTTGGTTACACAAAATCCAATATTTTTGTGTCAAATTGGAAAAAAGTCATGTCCCACATTGGCATAAAGTCATTATATATAGAATCTTCCCTCGCGTCGCTCAATGGATCTAATTAATATTTGTGTTTGAAAATATTTGGTTTTGCTTTCCATAATTATATCCTGCTTTTATTACTCTCGTGAATATAACCTTGAGCCCTTAATTATCTCTGGAAAATTAAGCTTATACACTATAAATGGATTTGGAAATGTTAAATATTGGATTGGGGTTTTCAGAAATTTACATTAATCCCATAATTTTGCGTTCCATAAATATTTCCTGTTTACATTACTTTCGTGGATATAAGTCAGTAATTATAGATCGTGTTGCATGCAAAATTTATGTATAATGTAATTGTGAGTTTCATTTTTACAAGAGTAGCCACGACATCTTATATTCTGAAAACTCTTTTGCAAACAATTATAATTTCATAGATCCGGCCTCATACGGAAGTCTTTAAATATTGTTTGGGATATGATATTAAATAAAATATTAGATTGAAAATTTCTTAATGCCCATATATAAAGATATTTTTAATTTAATATATTTAATTTATTAGTCATATCATTACGATATCATATATATATATGTATGTCATTTGTATTTATGATATTATGTGTTGTTGTAACTTTTACCAGCAGGAGGGTCACAATAACTTGAAGTTTTAACTAGAATAGTATACATTGGTTGAATTTCTAGATTTGTTGTGTTTGCTTCAATAATTGATGTTGAACATGCTTGTTTATTATCATTTCTACTTATGAAATCTACCATTTTGCATATTCCATCTTTTCGTATCCCAAAATTGAATGGTGGCAACTATAAAGGATGGAAAGAGAAAATTCTATTTTGTTTTGTATTAATAAGGTATAATGGGACATTTCTACTTATGAAATCTACCATTTTGCATATTCCATCTTTTCGTATCCCAATATTGAATGTAATAAGGTATAATGGGACATTTCTACTTATGAAATCTACCATTTTGCATATTCCATCTTTTCGTATCCCAATATTGAATGGTGACAACTATAAGGGATGGAAAGAGAAAATTCTTTTTGTTTTGTCATTAATAAGGTATAATGGGACTTTCGCTGTACAAAATTGCAATATATCAATAGTATGTTTTGAATTAATATGGTCTATTTCCATCACAATACTTGGTGGATTGATTATTGCCAATACTATGCAGGGCTTCCTTAGTCAGAGGAAAACAACATCAATGAAAGTTGCATTTATTATGAGAATAGGATGCCTTCAATTGTTGAATCCGTTGGAACCTTTAGACTTGTTCTTGACTCTGGTTTTAATTTGGGTTTAGAAATGAACTTTTTTCATTCCCTTATTTTCTAGAAATTTTATTTCTGTTTCAAGACTTGTGTTTTTTGGTTTTGAATTTAATATTAAAATTAAGTATTTAAGTTTGTTAAAAGACTCGGTTGCTATTGGTTTTGTAAAAACTAAAAATGGTTTATACAAGCTTTATTTAGATTCTTCTTTTAACTATAACATTTGCACTACAACCGAACGTATTGGCATAAAGCGCAGTATTGTGAGTGAAGAGTTATCTATGTAATGGTATAGAAGATCGGGACATATCTCCATTGCAAGGGTACAGAGGTTAGTGAAAGAAGGTTTTTTGCAAACTTTTGACTTCTCTAACTTCGGTACTTGTGTAGACTGTATAAAGGGATAACAGACTAACAAGACAAAGAAAGGTGCTAGGAGAAGTTCCAACATTTTTGAATCCATTCATACTGATATATGTGGAACGTTTACACCGCCATGTTTGAATGGTCAAAAATGTTTCATCACCTTTATTGATGATCATACAAGGATTATGTATCTCGATCTTCTTAATGATAAAAGTGAAGCATTAAATGCGTTCAAATTTTTTAAAGCATAATTAGAGAAAAAAAGCTAGTAAAGTAATAAATATCTTCAGATCAGATATAGGTGGTGAATATTATGGAAGATACACAGAAACAGGAAAAAAACCAGGTCCATTTGCAAAATTCCTTGAAGAACATGGACTTGTTGCTCAGTATACGAATCCTAGCTCTCCACAAAAAAATGGTATAACATAAAAAAGGAATCATACATTGATGGACTAATGTAGCACAGATAAGATGAGAGCAAACTAGTTGCTGGGATGAGGATAGATTTTAAGTTCCGTTAGAAACTTAATTAAATCTGATTCAAGGATCAAGATTTAAGAGAATAAAGTTGATAAATCATATTGATTGATTAAATAATATTGATAATAAGATGTTCTCTAAACAATAAGGAATATCCTTTAAATAAGTTCTTAAGAACCGAATAAAAGAAAAGAAAAAGGAATTCTACCTAAACTAGGAAAGGAAAGGACTTGCAAAGTAAGTAAACTAAAACAGACGTGAGGGATCAACAATCATTGTTGATACAGATGCAAGGGACCAACAATCATTGTTGACATAGACGAAGATGTCCCACATCATTACCCCATTCTTGAAAGAAACTCGTCCCCGAGTTAATGAATAGAAAGAACTTCATTCTCTCCATGAAAATAAAAAATTTCTTGTACACTGAAAATATTAGGGATGTTCCAATTTGATGGAAGATCAATATCATATATGTTATCACTGATTTTATTTAAAATCTTGAATAGTCCACATTTCTTCATCTTGGTCTTGTTATAAGTACCGGTGGGAAATCTTTCTTTTCTGAGATCAATCATAACCAATTCCGCTTCACTAAAGGTATTTATTATTCTATGTTGATCTTCATCTTCCTTGTATTTGTTGTTAGAATCTGTAAGCTTTGCCTTTACTTCTTAATGAATTAGTCAAGATTTCTCAAGCAAGTTATCTTCCTTAGCATTTGATTTACGTAGTTTTGGATGCACTACCAAATCCAAATATGGTTAGGTACCTTAGAATAAAAAATTTCGAAATATGTCTTACCTGTAGATCGATTAACTGAAGTATTATAAGAAAATTCCATATTTGAAAGGAGATTGTCCCATTGCTTTTTTTTCTCCAATAATTTTGGCTCTAATCATATTGCCTAAAGAACGATTCACCACTTTAGTTTGTCCATCTGTTTAGGGATGAGCAGTTGTACTATACTGAAGTTTAGTTCCCAATTGCATCCAAAAATACTTCCAAAAATAGCTCAAAAATTTAGTGTCTCGATCAGAAGTAATTGTTTTCGAAATTCCATGCAGACGTAACACTTCTTCAAAAAATAAGTAAGCAATATTCGAACCATCTGTTGATTTCTTGAAAGCTATAAAGTGAGCCATCTTTGAGTATCTAACAACAACCACCATAATAGAATAATTCCCCCTGGAAATACGTGGTAATCCCCAAAAAAATCCATAAGCATCATGAATAGGAAGAGGAGTATATAAGACAGTATTTTGAATAGTCCCCTTAGACTGCTAGAAAACCATGCACTTTTGAACGTACTTATGAATATCTCTTTTAAGTGCAGGACAAACGTTCCTCAATTAAAGCAATGGTTCTATTCAAAGCATCATCTACCTGATTTAGTTTTCCATTTTGATCTTTAATAGAAAATGTGTACTGATTGATAGTAGATAACCATCTATCATGCATTTGATTAACCTTAGATGATGTTTTCAAAAACTTAAGAGCTTGATGATCAGTGTTGACAACAAACTCATTGTGAATAAGATAAGGATGCCAGTTCTTAAGAGATTGAACCAGTGCAACTAATTCTAACTCATACATAGACCACTTCTTTCTTGTATCTGAATTATTTACACTATAGTATGCAACTGGATGTCATTCTTGAGATAAAAAAGCACCTATACCAACAATAGAAGCATCACAGTGAATCTCAAAAGGTTTATCAAAATTTTGCATGGCAAGAACATAAGCGATATATAACTTTTCTTTGAGCATATTAAAGCTTTTATCTGCTTCTTCAGTCCATTCAAATGTATCACGCTTCAAACAATCAGTTAGCTACAATTATACTAAAATTTCCCACCAATCTTCTATAAAAAGAATCTAGCCCATGAAAACTTCGTACTTCACGTATGAAAGGTTGTGCACTTCTTCAAGTTCACATCTATACAAAACATTGTCTTGGAAAACCTTAAACACTTGAGACAAATGTGAAATATGCTCTTCTTCATTTTTGTTAAAGATTAAGATTTCATCAAAATATACTATGACAAACTTCCCAAGAAAAGGTTGTAGAACTTGGTTCATAAGGCGCATAAAGATGCTAGGAGCATTAGATAAGCCAAAAGGAATTAATAACCATTCATATAAACCTTCCTTTGTCTTGAATGTTGATTTCCATTCAACACCTTCACGTATACACATTTGATGCTAGACACTACGCAAATCAAGCTTGGAAAATATTTTAGCACCAGAAAGCATATCAATCATATCATCAATTCTTGGTATTAGAAACCTATATGGCATAGTAATTCTATTTAAATCTCTACAGTATATACACATACGGTGTCTACCATCTTTCTTGTCTACTAAAAAGGTTGGATTAGCACAAGGACTTTTGCTTAACCTAATCAAAAACTTTTACAACAAATTATCAACCTGTCCTTGTAATGTTTCATGCTCTTTAGGGATTAACCTATAGTGATTAGGAATAGAAGTTCCAGGGATGAATTCAATTTGATGTTGTAAATCTCTCAGAGGAGGTAAAGTATTTGGCAATTCATCAGGAAATAATTCACCAAAAGACAAATAGTAAAGGTTGTATCTTATCTGGAATCTCCACCATTGGCTTAGCAACTTCATGAGAACTTAGAGAATGAGTTTTCTTTAAAGATTTATAAATTTACTAACGCAGGTATTCTTTTATTCCGGTTCTTTGAGCAATGTAGAAGATTGTAAAGGCCACAAAACTTTAGTAAATCCGTCATGAACAAAGGTATAAGTATTCTTATAACAGTTATGAACAATACGAATCCACGGTCTTCTTAGAAGTAATCTGGCATCAGTCATGTTAATAACATCACATAAAGCAGAATTTTTCGTATCCAGAATAAAAGAAAATTTCACCAAACACTGATGAGAAATTTTCTAAGTTTAAGAACTATTTATCCAACCAACAAATTATGGATTTGGATGAGAAGTAACCAGCAAACCAAGCTTCTCAACTAACTTCGCAGATACATAATTTTTTGTAATTCCACTGTCAATAATCATGCTACAAAACCGTTCTTCAATAACACAATTAGACTTGAAAATATTATGTCTTTTTGTAAATACACGACTCAGTAATTAGTATTGGTCGAATAACACAAATAAAATTAGCATCATAAGCATCATGTCCATGGAAATAATTAACTTATTCATCTTCCAGTGTATCCTCTTTTTGTGTTTCTTCTTGAATTTCATTATTATAAGCGTGAAACTTGCAACAGTCACTAGAAGTATAGCCAGTTTGGTTGCACTTATTACACTTGTCTCCTCTAAACTTTGAATACGGATTAGGTGTTTTAGCTAATGGAGGAAATTTGTCTTGATATTTACCTCTAGTATTTGGAATACTATATCTTTGTGGTGTACTTTGAGGTGGTGATGTGTTTTTCAAGTTGTTGTAGAAAGTGGTGAGAAATATGTTGTCCACTCAGCCTTGTAAAGGATGATTTTTAGATTCAAATAAAACTAGAAAACTCAAAGAAAGTTGTTATCAAGATTTTGAAAAACACTAAGACTCAGGATTCCACCAATCTCCAATTTCTATGTAATTTAATCTAATCAATATTCATGTAACTCTTTATGTTTAAAGTGATTCTAATATTTTGAAAAGGTATATTTTTACAATAACAAGTGTACTTCAAAAGCATAGAGTATCAAAAATCTAGGTCTAAGCATAATCTATCAAGAGAAACCACAATTTCTTAGGAAAAATCATTTAATCGATTCTCAATCAAGACAAATAATCATAAAAGATATTGCAAAAATTAATTAAACAGAAATTACCACACAAATATTGGAAAAATGGCTTCCTCCGTCGCCTCAGCTAAGGGGTTTAGCTCCTCATATTAATCTTGTGCTCAAAATACATGTTTATAGGTCAAAAGGTGATTAAAAGAGGTGAAAAGTGCTAATAATATATTTTGTAACAGATATAAGCGTTGTGAATATATGGTTACATAGAGAATGATAAAAGTCTTTTGTTGCAGTCAGTGTAGCTTAACGACAATTCCTGAGGGTCTAAAGTGCTTCCTTTTCTTGGTCTTCAACAGCAGCAGAAATTGATTCTCCGCAACTCAATTCTTCTTCTAGCGTGATTTTATGCCTATGCTCTACCCCAAAACTCCCGATACCCTTGTTTGACTCCCCAATACTCTATATATACACATAGGGTCGATAAATCCCGAGAATTTCTTCTCAATCCATCTCTTTTCCTCCACGCTAAGTCACAGACTTTAATTGATTTGCACATTTCTGAACTGTTAGATTCCTTCCAGACTCCCTGATAGATGGATATGAATCTTTACTAGAGGTTATCTTCCCTTAAATCTCTCAGAACTTCCAATTATTATCGAAATATACCTGATATTTTCCATCCCTTGTTTAATTGAAAATCTGACTTTTCAGCCCTATTCTTTCGAGTTAATCAACCAAACCATCTTTTTTTAGCCTTAATAAGTCCATCCCATGAAAATATCCGGTTAAATCTCCTTGGAACAGCTCCAAAATCCAAATCCTAAATTTTGCCGTGAGAACCAAAATTTCCCTCCTTTTTTTCTGTTTGAATTTGAGGAAGAAACTGACCTCCACATAATCCAGTTCCGGTGTCCCTTTAGCACAAGTCCTTGGGGTGGAAATATTAATTCTTGGGGTGGAAATAAATACAAATTGGATGCCTTTATAACTTATTTCGGGTGCCAATAAAGCATTTTCGGGGTGCCTCTGGTATTTTCTTCCAGGGGTGCAAACATCGCTTTTCGAGCCAATTTCGCCACAAAAGCTTACTTCTCCAAAAACATCTACAAATACATAAATAACCAAATAAGTACAAAATCGAGCACTAACAATACACATAATTGAGAACAAAATAGACGCATAAATGCATCTACCAAACTTATTATTTGTTAGTCCCGAGCAAATCAAATCTACAAAAATAAAATCCTAACTCACTGCCGCAGGCATCACGATTGCACTTAGTGTGTGCAACAAGACTTTGAACCCCTAGGTGGCCCTAGTGGCTGAGTTATAGTCTCGGGAGGGTTTACCATAGGTTTACTCACAAATCCTTTACTCCAAATTCTAGCTATCTATGCAGAACCTCGGAATGCACTAAGGAATCTCCTTAGTTGGCATACTCTCATCGACTACAGGAGAGAGTACCCTGACGCGAATCATATTCATTTATAAGTGACAGAGCTCTACCCAGATAGTCACACAATGAACATCAATATCGGAATTACACATATCACATGAATAGATTAAGAAGATGGATATAGAGATAAATGATTTAAAACGATGTTGACTAAGGTGAACGGTGTTTCCCATATCTGTTTGAAGGCCACTGCCAAGATGAATCCTATCCTAATGGAATGAGATACTGGTCTGGACTAATATCAATACAGCTTGGCATATACAAGAGAACCAGCGGTCGGTAATCTTAATTCTAGATCAACACAGCAAGCATATACAAGGGAACCAGCGGTCAATTTATTCATTTAACATAAACATTTTTTTTTAATAACAACATGATTAGATCTTTTGGATCCAAGTGCATGCTTCTTGTAAGCAAATTACATGATATTTCCCATGGATCCTGAATTCCACGCTTGTTTAGGTGACGAAGACTGGGAAAACACACACATATTGCTATCCAAGTGTTAACTTTATTCCGTTTGGTATGATTGGTCGGTCTTTTTTTTTTGGTAGCTCAATAAATCTACTTCATCCTAGTAGTGGTAACAATTCGATGCGTGTGCCCCACCGAATCACTTAAAGAAACACATAAGCTTGCAAAAGAAATAAAAACAGAAATATGATGATAGTAATGTGATAATTCGGTTATAACACCTGAGCTCTGTCTTTTTTTGAATAGACTCTGTTATTGGGTTCCTCAACTCCTACAACCAAGATGTTTCCATCCATTTAGATTGGGCCATCCTTAATAAGCATAAATTTCTAGGCTTTGGAATTTAATAATGCAACTAAAAAGTTTTTCCCATACCCCCAAACTTAAATCTAACATTGTCCTCAATGTTCTAAACCTAAAATTAAAAATTTGAACAAGGACAAATTGCTACCATTTGAAGAAAAGGAGTTAAAGAAAGATATTACCGTGTTGCATGAGCATGGTACTAAGTTTAAAGTCTTCAGCCGGACATAACTACCACAAAACGGCTAGTTACCTTTCAAATCGTATATCAATAGCTGGAATAACTGCGGGTCAACAAAACCAAATAAAACTGCCACAATTATGAGACAACTGCACATGATTAAAAAAATGATCAGACAAAGCACAACCTGATCTGAAATTTCTTGCAAGACAACCGGGTTTTTCTGCGGTGCCCAATTGGGATTCATATGAGTGTATTAATAAACAGATTCTTCCGAACTATGGGTTAATAAGTTCTAGAATTCCTCTTGGACATTATAAGGAGGATATGGTTGTGGAGTCATAAGAGACTCTAGTAATACCTCTGATACACTAGACTCGATTACCAAGTTAGGGACTTCTAGTGGGGATACTTTATTACTCCCCCCAAACTTAGAATTTTGGGTGTCTCTTGATAGACTAGTCATAGTAGTCCTAATTTCTAGACCATCAGGTTCCTGAAGAAGGTCAATTGCTTTATCTAAGTTATAATCAAGTGGTTCATCCTCTAAATGCATTTGAGGCACACAAACTGGAGGACATATATGTTTCATATCCTCTATGGTCAACCTTAAAGTTTCCTTATTCGCTTGAAGCACGATATTTGGCATACTCTCCTGTTCGGAAGCTACAATTACAAGCAAAGTCTCAAATGAGCCTAAAAATGCAAATTTACGGTCCAACTTAGGAGGGTATTCTAAAAAAGGGATTAAGGTAGACTCGGAATCTAGTAATGGTTCGAACCTAGATTTCCATATATCAGTATCTAACACAGGAACAAAATCCAGTAGCGCATTTATTTATTCAATGTTGCTGTCGTCGTCAAACTCCAGGCTAAAATGGGATAGAAAACTCTCTAATGGATCTTTCGATGAGATGTTTGGTAATGACTCATGAATGAAGGTTCCTATCATGTTCACCTCTTCAATGCACGTGTCATCTAGCTCATAAGATAGCTTATTGACATTATAAATATTTATTTCAATAGTTATATTACCAAGGATAAATTCATGATACCATTTCGACAGTTAATGATCGCATTAGATGTAGCTAAAAATGGGCGACCTAAAAACACAGGTATCTAATTCTATGGGTTAGGGACAGGTTGTGTATCTAGGACTACGAAATCCACATGATAAATAAACTTGTCGACCTCAATAAGAACATCCTCTATCACACCACGAGGAATTTTAACAGACCTATCAGCTAATTGTAATGTTATCTTGGTAGGTTTCAATTCACCAAGTCCTAACTGTAAGTACACATGATATGGTAGTAAGTTCACACCATCTCCTAAGTCAAGTAAAGCTTTCTCTACCCTGTGTTTTCCTATCGTGAAAGCAATGGTAGGGGCAAATGGGTCTTTATACTTAAGAGTTGTGTTGTTCTGAATCATGGAACTTACATGACTAGCTAAAAAGGATTGTTTAGGGACACTAAGCTTTCGCTTTCGTGTACACATATCCTTAAGGAACTTGACATAAGATGGAAGTTGCCTAATTGCTTCTAGTAACGAAAGGTTTATGGTAACTTTCTTAAAAAACTCCATTATGTCATTAAAGTTGGATTCACTCTTTGTTGGTACTAGTAGCTGGGGAAATGGGGCTCTAGGAATATAATAGGGCCTCTCAAGAACCGAATTAGCATCATCAGATATTTTATCAGTCTCCTCAGCTATGGGTGGTCCTGATGGGTCAACTACGGTATGTTCACTATCGGTCATGGTAACCTTATTTTCTATAACTCTACCACTCCTAAGGGTTCTAATAACATTCAATCGATGTGATGGTTTCATACCTACTTCATGAACTCCTCTAGGGTTGGGTTGTCTTTGACTAGGGAACCTACCTTTTTCTCTCAAAGACTCATTAATCAAACTAACCTGGGTTTTCAACTTGAAAATATCCTGAGAATTAGCCTGGCTAATATTTTTACTTTATTCTATGCTTTATGAAAGTGATTGGTAAATCTTATCAGTATTTCGAATAAACGAAATGAGAGTTTCTTCTTGACATGAAATTTCTTATCATACTGATTCTGAAACTGTTCTAGTCCTGAAGGATTATTGTTATATCCAAAACCTTGGGGAGTGTTCGAATTATTAAACTAACCTTGATTCTGGTCCTTAGACCATGAGAGGTTCGGATGGTTTCTCCAACCAGAATTGTAGGTTTCTGAATATGGGTCGAACTTCTGAAGGTTCTTGAATCTAGTGTTATTATCGTAAAGAGCATTGGCTTGATCTTCAATAGTATGGCATTCCCCAAAAGGCTCTACTCGACCACTAGTATGACCCAATTCTAAAGCTTCTAACCTTTTAGCTATTGCTGCGATTTTGACATCTGATTCAAAGCCTCCTTCTACCCTATTTATGTTTCCTCTGCCTAGAAGAATTTTTTTCTGAGGTTCCCTACTATTTTACCATTGTTGGGTTTTCTCGGAGATTTCATTCAAAAATTTCGTCGCCGTATCAACAGTCTGGTTTTCAAACCCACCAGTACACAGTGACTCAACCATGGTTGTTGTCGAATAATCTAAACCCTCATAA
This sequence comes from Papaver somniferum, assembly GCF_003573695.1. Classification (NCBI taxonomy): domain Eukaryota; kingdom Viridiplantae; phylum Streptophyta; class Magnoliopsida; order Ranunculales; family Papaveraceae; genus Papaver; species Papaver somniferum. The sequence goes on along the minus strand of NC_039366.1, from coordinate 203,028,432 downwards.
AGGATCTGGAATAACCTAACCTTTTCTAAACCATGATGAGGACATTGAGATAATAAATCACTGAACCTTTCCAAATACCTATACAACTATTCTCTCTCTTGTTGTGAAAATGTGCAGATTTGCGACCTAATAGACGATGTTTTGTTCCTAGGGAAAAACTTATTGAAAAAGGCAGATGTAAGTTGTTCATAGACTTCAATTGACTCAGAAGTCAAACTATATAGCCACGATTTGGATTTATCTCTCAGGGAAACGAGAATAACCAAAGTTTCAAAGCATCATCATCTAAGCCTCTAATTCTTAGGGTACTACAAATTTCCTCGAAATCCCTAACATGGAAATAAGGGTTTTCATTTTCTTTCCCTAAAAAGACTAGGAGCATCTGTATGGACCCAGGTTTAATTTCATAGGTTTCCTCCGTTTCAGCTAACTTGATACACGAAGGGCGAGTGGTCCTAGTAGGATTTAGCAAGGTTTTCAGAGTTTCCATTTTTGCAACTATCGAATTACTAGATGTTTCACCAAGAGACGTACGTTCAAAAATAGACTTTCCAAAATTGTAGGTCTCTATATTAAGGTATTCAATATCCTTGTTTCCTAAAATGGAACTATTAGGTTTTTCTCTAACGAACCGACCTAGCACGTCTTTTTTACGTTCTGTGCACAAGAATTCAACAAAAATATGTGCACATGCAAATGCTAGGCTCACTAATATTAGGTAAGTTTGGGTTACCACAACAAAAAATACCCAAAGGTACGAGGCTGAGGTTTGTGGACTTCCAGCTGGTAACTCCCATAAGGCCTAAGGCACGGGTTCAGCTTACTAATCCACGCGTTTCCCTAAACTCGGTGATCTGACGAGGGATGCAAATGCTGTGTTCAAAAGTGTTTAAATAAAATACTAAAAATATAAGAAAACAATAAAAGAAAATTACAAGTCCAAAATAATAAATAAAGAAACTAACAAAAATATAAGTCCACAAGAAATATCTTTAGTTTCTCTTTTTTTGACAAGTTCGACTTTCCACTTTTAGTTTCGAGTCAATCCTGCACAACAAAAACAAAAACACCAAAGACGTAAAAAACAAAAAAATTAATAAAAATAAATAAATAAAACCTAAAAATAAAATAAGCCTAAAAAATAAACCTAAATACAAGTCCGCGTCGGTGGGGCCAAAAATTAATGTGTTTTTCAGGTTGTTGTAGAAAGTGGTAAGAAAGATGTTGTTCACTCAGACTTGTAAAGGATGACTTTTAGATTCAAATAAAACTATAAAACTCAAAGAAAGTTTTTATAAAAAACACCAAGACTCAGGATTCCACCAATCTCCAATTTCTGTGTGACTCAATCTAATCAATGTTCATGCCACTCTTTATGTTTAAATTGATTCTAATATTTTGCAAAGGTATATTTTCACAATAACAAGTGTATTTCGAGAGGATATAGTATCAAAAACCTAGGTCTAAGCATAATCTATCAAGAGAAATCACAGTTGCTTAGGAAAAATCATTTAATCGATTCTCAATAAAGGCAAATAATCATAAAAGAGATTGCAAAAATTAATTAAATAGAAATTACAACACAAATCTTGGTAATTTCTATTAATCTTGTGCTCAAAAAAGCTTATTTCTCCAAAAACACCTACAAATACATAAATAACCAAAAAAGTACCAAATCGAGCACTAACAATACACATAATTGAGAACAAAATAGACACAAAAAGGCGTCTATCAGGTGGCTTAGCAGATGGAATATGCATTATCGGAGCATTGTCTGAAGAAAAAGTTTTTGTTTGTTGATGCTGATAAGATTGACCATAACTTATGTCTTGTGGATCAACAATGACTTTTTATCCCTTTGGGTATGGATCAATAACAGTTGTTGATCTCTTTTCACCTGGGTTACCATAAGAAGAATTATATGGTCTGGTAGCTTTATAATAATGTAGATATCTAACTTTTCGGGGAGTTGCTTGTCTAGAAGTATTGAGTACACCTATGTCTACTTTAATTGCTTGCTGGATAGCTTCAATTATTGTAAACACGGAGTGTGTCCTTGTTGAATTAAGTTGTTTAACCCGTCCATAAAACGTGCAACTAATTGCTTTTCAATTTCATTCAATTTATTACGCGCAACTAAACCGTAGAACTCAGCTACATATTCTTCAACAAGCCTAGTTCCTTATCCACAGTTTTGAAATTTGATAAACAATTGTTGTTTATAATCTCTTAGTAAAAACTTATCTCGTAATAAACCTCTCATTCAATTCCAAATACGTATAGGAGGTTTATGACAATTACGTCGTTCTTCACAGAGTGTTTTCTACCAAGCCACAACTCCACCTTTAAGTTTATATGCTACCAATTTCACCTTAAAAGAGTCTGGTACGTCCATGAAGTTGAAAAAAAAAGTCTACTTCAGAAAACCAATCTAGTAATTCTTTCAATTTGTAAACCACCGTGAAATTTAGGTATATCAGCTTTAATTTTATATTCTGGTTGATTTCATAAGGATTCAAACTAGACTTTAATCTTTTCTCTTTAATCCACTTTTGTGCTATAATTTCTTCGTTTTAGTCATCCTCATCACTGTTGACATGCACAGTAACAGGTTTTGTTATCAAAACCTTCCAAAGTTTCTTTGCGGTGAAACTGAAGAGGGACATTCTCAGTAATAGAAGTATCCTGAACAGATGAGTCGTTAATTTTTTTTCTTCAGTTTTCTTTTCCATGTTTCCTATATCTTCGTCTAACTTATTCCTATTAGGGTCATCCAACCTTGCATGTTTCCATAACTTGTCTATGTATTCTCCTTGGGATATTAACCTCTTTTCGATAGTGTCCAATCTTCAGAGTTTCTTGCCAAAACTATCTAAAAGTGTTTTGATGTTTGTTTCAAGTTTGGTTTCAAAAGGTTTGTCAATATCATCTATGGTAACAGGTTTATCTGCCATTGAAAATACATGAGAAGAGAAATGAAAGTGTAGGGTTTGAGTTCGTGGAAGCTATGTAAGGATCTTTTTCTAGATGAAAACTAAAAACGTTGTATCTGATACCAACTAATGTAGCACAGATAATATGGGAGCAAACTAGTTGCTGGGATGAGGATAGATTTTAAGTTCCATCAAAAACTTAATTAAATCTGATTCAAGGATCAAGATTTAAGAGAATAAAATTGATAAATTATATTGATTGATTAAATAATAATTATAATAAAATTACATCGTTATTCACAGAGTGTTTCCCACCAAGATGCAACTCCACCTTTAAGTTTATATGCTACCAATTTCACCTTAGAAGAGTCTGGTACGTCCATGAAGTTGAAAAAATAGTCTACTTCATAAAAATAATTTAGTAGATCTTCAATTTGTAAACCACCGTGAAAGTTAGGTGTATCATCATTAAGTTTATATTCAGGTAAAATTCCATAAGGATTCAAACCAGACTTTAATCTTTTTTCTTCAATCCACTTTTGTGCTTCAATTTCTTTGTTTTGGTCTTCCTCATCACCGTTGATATGCACAGTAACATGTTTTTTGTTAATAAAACCTTCCAAAGGTTCTTTGTTGAAACTGAAGAGAGACATTCCCAGTAATTGAGGTATCTTGAACAAATGAGCCATTAATTTTTTTGGTTTCATCATCTTCTTTTTCTTCATTTTTCTTTTCGATGTATCCTATATCTCGATTAACTTAGGATTATTAGGGTCATATAAACTAGGATATTTCCATAACTTGTCTATGTATTCTCCTTGGTATTTTAAACTATTTTCGATATAGTGTCCAATCTTCCAAGTTCTTTGTCAAAACTATCTGAAAGAGTTTTGATGGTTGTTTCAAGTTTGGTTTCAAAAAGTTTGTCAATATCATCTATGGTGATAGGTTTATCTAAAATTGAAAATACAGGTGAATAGAAATAAAGTTTAGGAGCTGAGTTCGCAGAAGAAATGATTTCTCAATCATTTTCTTCTCATTTTCATAGAAGAGAGTAAAGCCATGTATGTCGGCATCATTAAAATTCAAGGGAAGAAATGGCAGCGATAATTTTCAGAGAAGAGAAATTATGTGGGGGCAAGAGTAACCGGTGTAGTTGATGAAGAAAAAGATCTCAGAAGACATATTTGAGTATAGATGATGTTGTTTTGACGGGTTCAAAGAAGAAATTGACGGTTTCTGGTGGAGCAATAGAAGAATTAACAACTAATGTAGCACATATAAGATGTGAGAAAACTAGTTGCTGGGATGAGGATAGATTTTAAGTTCCGTCAGAAACTTAATTAAATCTGATTCAAGGATCAAGATTTAAGAGAATAAAATTGATAAATAATATTGATTGATTGAATAATATTTATAATAAGATGTTCTCAAAATAATAAGGCATAGCCTTTGAATAGGTTCTTAAGAACCGACCAAAATAAAATAAAAAGGAATTCTACCTAAACTAGAAAAGTAAAGGATTTAAAAAACAAGTAAACTAAAACAAATGTAATGGATCAACAATAATTATTGATACAGAAGCAATGGATCAACAATCATTGTTGATAGAGACGAAGATTTCCTACATCATGGACTTGGTAAAGAGTATGATTAGTAACTCTTGCCTCCAAATTTCTATATGGGATGACGCCTTAAAGACCGTAGTGTACATCTTAAACAATTTCCAAGTAAAGAATAAATACACCCTTTAAGTTATGGAATGGTTGGAAACCAAGTTTGAGACATGTAAATATATGGGGTTGTCAAGTTGAGGTCCGGGTGTATAATCCACAAGAAAGAAAATTGGATCCAAGAGCAATCAGTGAATTTTTCATTGGCTATGCGGAGAGATCCAAAGGATTTTATTGTCCTAATTATAGAACAAAAATAGTTGAGGCTATAAATGTAATATTTATAGAGGATGGAAATATCGATGGGAGTCAAACAATTGTCTTTGAAGAAGGGTGTGACCAAGTAACTACACATGCACCTTCTTTGGAACAACCCACTTCGCAACATATTTTAAAAAAATGTCTTACAAGAGGAAGTGGTGGTTCAAGACTTACTAATTAATAAAGAGAAATTCATAATGGAACCTTAAATGCAACATTTTCAAAATGAAAATGTTGAGATTCGAATAAGTAGATCCTCTAGAACAAGAAAATCTGCAATACCCTCAGACTATGAAGTGTATATTCAATGATGTGACTATGACATCAGAGTTGAGGATGATCACAATTAGACTTGAAATATGCATTATCGGAGCATTGTCTGAAGGAAAGTTGTTGCTTGTTGATACTGATAAGATTGACCATAAATTCTGTCTTGTGGATCAAATATGGCTGTTTATCCCTTTGAGTATGGATGAACAACAATTGTTGATTCCTTTTCACATGGGTTACAATATGAAGAATTATGGTCTGGCAGCTTTATAACAATGTTGATATCTATCTTGTTGGGGAGTTGCTTGTCTAGAAGTATTGTGGACACGTCTTTCTACTTTAACGGATTTTTGCATATCTTCAACCATTTTAAACACGTAGTGTGTCATCCCTTGCTGATCTTCAGTTTTATTCAATTGATTACGCGCAAATAAACCGTAGAACTCATATACATATTCTTAAACAAGCCTAGATCCTTTTCGACAGTTTTGAAGTTTGATATACAATTGTTTTTTATAATCTCTTGGTAAAACCTTATCTCGTAATAAACCTCTCATTCGATTCCAAGTACGTATACGAGGTTTGAGACAATTACGTCATTCTTCAAAGAGTGTTTCCCACCAAGTTGCAGCTCCACCTTTAAGTTTATATGCTACCAATTTCACCTTAGAAGAGTTTGGTACGTCCATGAACTCGAAAAAATGGTCTACTTCATAAAACCAATCTAGTAATTCTTCAATTTTTAAACCACCGTGAAAGTTAGGTATATCAGCTTTAAGTTTATATTATGGTTGAGTTCCATAAGGATACAAACTATACTTTAATCTTTTCTCTTTAATCCACTCTTGTGCTTCAATTTCTTCGTTTTGGTCATCCTAATCACTGCTGATATGTATGGTAACAGGTTTTTTGTTAATAAAATCTTCTAAAGGTTCTTTGCGGTGAAACTGAAGAGAGACATTCCTAGTGATAGAAGTATCCTGAACAAAGGAGTCATTAATTTATTTATTTTTTCATTTTCTTAATTTTCTTCATTTTTATTTTACCTGTCTTATATATCTTCGTCTAACTTAGGCATATTAGGGTCATCCGAACCAACATGTTTCCATAACTTGTCTATGTATTCTCCGTGGGATATTATCCTCTTTTCGATAGTGTCCAATCTTCCAAGTTTCTTGTCAAAACTATCTGAAAGGGTTTTTATGGTTGTTTCAAGTTTGGTTTCAAAAAATTTGTCAATATCAGCTATGGTGATTGGTTTATCTGCCATTGAAAATACAGAAGAAGAGAAATGAAAATTTAGGTTTTGATTTCGCGGAAGATGTGTAAGGATATATTTCTAGATGAAAACTAAAAACGTTGTATGTGATACCAACTAATGTAGCACAAATAAATAATTGACACATTTATGTGTCTAATATGTCTCAATTGTATGTATTGTTATTGTTTCATTTTGTATTTATTTTGTTATTTTATGTCTTTGTAGGTATTTATAGAGAAACAAGCTCTTGCGGCGAAATTGGCTTGAAAAGTGGTGTTTTACACCCGAGGATAAAGTACCAAAGGCACCATAGAAATGCGCCGGAAGAACCTAGAAAAAGTGTTGGAAACACCCCAGAAAAATTACTAAAGGCACCCCAAGGGACATTGTTATTCGGACTCCAACAATGTATAAGGGGCGACCAATAGATAAGGGTTGACCTTCTTCACAAATTCAACTTTCATTTTGGCGGGAAAATAAACTTACATCCCTAGCAGATTTTAGATCGAATATTTAGAGGAGTTTTTGTGTGATTCAATCGCTGAAACTTCATGGGTAGTTGTGATATGTCCTAAGAAAGCTAGTATGAGTGTTTGTTGCGATCAAATTTGGCTGGATACCTTGGTTTAATCCAAACAGGGAGTTGGAGGAAAAACACAAGCTTGCACAAGTTGTGAAGGATTTAGACGTGTATGTCTCGTGTTTGGAGTGTGTTTCACCCCAAAGATGCGTGACGATTATTAACAAGGAAGTTTTGACAGCTGATAACTCGTACAAGAGCCAAATTAGGGAAGAAAATATCCCCAAAATATTTTTTATATACCGAGTAAAAGAGGATCTTTTGGAGTTAATGGAGGACATTCAGTGTCGCAATCACATATAAATATGTTCACTATGTGTCATAGAAGGGGTGTCGAGAGTTTGGGGAAGAGAATAGAGAGTTGTAGAGGAAGAAAAATCGAGTTACAACCATTGTTTCTTCTGCTGCTACTGCTGAAAAACGCGAAGAACACGAAAAACAAACGGAGCAGAGCAGTCATTTATGAATAGTGAAAACGACAAGAACGTGAGGGTCATAGAACTACATTCTTAACAACAATAGTCTTTTATCGTTCTTGTAACAGGGTTTTGCAACAATTATAAACGTTGCAAACAAACGATTTTCATCATTTTTCCTCCTTTTCATCAATTGTAAAACACTTGTGAGTATCGATGAAGTATTTTGAGAGGTTTTTCAACATGATGAGCGGCTAAAATACCTGGTGAATGAGGCAATGGAGGATCTATTCGCTCATGTTTGATTGTTAACTTATTTTTACAATTTCTTTAATTATTTATTTTATTTAATTCACTTGGATCAATAAAAAAGATAAAAATGGTTTTCTTAATTAGTTGTGAATCAGTTTGATGTTTTATGCTTAGAATTATTTCGTTGATAATTCATGCTTAAGGATTACAATTCAATAATTGTATACCTTATTGATTAGTAAGTGATTTATGAAAAAAAGAGCTTAATAATAATTTCTGAAATTTTTTGTAACTAATCAACTTGAAGTAATAGTGAATCCGGAGCCTTAGTCCATTTAGAATCTTGACATCACTCTTTGAAATAAATTTTCTTTATTTTTAAGTTTTATTTAAGTCCAAAATTCCATTCCCTTCACGAGTCTGAAACGAATCCCTTACCACTATCACTACAACCAATTTAAAAATCATCAATAAGATGGGAGCAAACTAGTTGCTGGGATGAGGATAAATTTTAAGTTCCATCAGAAATTTAATTAAATCTGATTCAAGGATCAAGATTTAAGAGAATAAAATTGATCAATAATACTGATTGATTGGATAATATTTATAATAAGATGTTCTCAAAACAATAAGGCATAGACTTTAAAGAGGTTCTTAAGAACCGATTAAAATAAAAGAAAAAGAAACTCTACCTAAACTAGGAAAGTAAAGGAATTGCAAAGAAAGTAACCTATAACAGATGTAAGGGATCAACAATAATTGTTGATACATACGCAAAGGATCAACAACCATTGTTTATACAAACGCATATGTCATACATCATGGACATAGTAATGAGTATGATTAGTAACTCTAGCCTCCAAATTTCTATATGGAGTGAGGCCTTAAAGACCGTTGTGTACATCTTAAACAGAGTTCCAAGAAAAGCATTTCCAAAAACAACCTTTGAGTTATGGAATGGTTGGAAACCAAATTTGAGACATGTAATAGTATGGGGTTGTCAAGTTGAGGTCCGGGTGTATACTCCACAAGAAACAAAATTGGATCCATGAACAATCGGTGGATTTTTCATTGGCTATGCGGAGAGATCCAAAGGGTTTTATTGTCCTAATTATATAATGAAAATGGTTGAGGCTAGAAATGCAATATTTATAGAGGATGGAAATATCGGTGGGAGTCTTCAAAGAATTTTCTTTGATGAAGGGCACGGTCAAGTAACTACATGTGCCTTATTCGGAACTACCCAATTCGCAAGACATTAAAAAAAATGTCATACAAGAGGAAGTGGTGGTTCAAGACTTACAACTTAATGAAATCCAGTCATAGTGGAACCTGAAATGCAACATCTATAAATGAAAATTTTGAGATTCCAATAAGAAGATCCTCCAGAACAAGAAAATCTGCAATACCCTCATACTATCAAGTGTATCTTTAATAATTTAACTATGACAACGTAGTTGAAGATGATCAAGTAACGTTTTCAAAAACAGTTATTGGTGCCAAATCAAAACTTTGGATAGAATCCATGAAAAACGAGATGGATTCTATAGATAATAATCAAGTTTGGGACCTTGTAGAATTTCCCAAAGGAGTTAAACATATTGGTTGTAAATATATCTTCAATAACACAATTAGACTTGAAAATATTATGTCTTTGTGTAAAACACGAGTCAGTAATTAGTATTGGTCGAATAACACCAATAAAATTAGCATCATAAGAATCATGTCCATGGAAAAAATTAACTTCTTCATCTTCCAATGTATCCTCTTCTTGTGTTTATTTTGAGTTTCATTAATATAAGCGTGAAAATTGCGACAGTCACTAGAAGTATGGCCAGTTTGGTTGCACTTATTACACTTGTCTCCTCTAAACTTTAAATAAATATTAGGTCGTTTACCTAATGGAGGAAATTTTTGTTGATATTTATCTCTAATATTTGGAATACTATCTATTTGTGTTGTACTTTGAGGTGTCTTAGTAGATGGAATATGCATTATCGAAGCATTGTCTGAAGGAAAAGTTGTTGCTTGTTGATGCTGATAAGATTGACCATAACTTCTGTCTTATGGATAAACAATGACTGTTTATCCATTTGAGTATGGATCAACAACAATTGTTGACCCCTTCTCACCTGGGTTACCATAATAAGAATTATATGATTTGACAGCTTTATAATAATGTTGATATCTAGTTTTTCGGGGAGTTTCTTTTCTATAAGTAATGAGTAGATGTCTTTCTACTTTAGTGGATTGTTGGATAGCTTCAACCATTGTAAAGATGGAGTATGTCATACCTTGCAGAATTAAGTTTTGTAAATCGTCCATAAAACGTGCAATTAATTGATCTTAAGTTTCATTCAATTGATTACGTGGAACTAAACCGTAGAACTCATATACATATTCTTAAACAAGCCTAGATCCTTGTCGATAGTTTGAAAGTTTGATAAACAATTGTTGTTTATAATCTCTTAGTAAAACCTTATCTCGTAATAAACCTCTCATTCGATTCCAAGTACGTATAACAGGTTTGTGACAATTAGGTCATTTTTCATAGAGTGTTTCCCACCAAGCCGCAGCTCCACCTTTAGGTTTATATGCTACCAATTTCACCTTAGAAGAGTTTGATACGTCCATGAAGTTAAAAAAGGGTCTACTTCATAAAACCAATCCATTAATTCTTCAATTTGTAAACCACCGTGAAAGTTATTAGGTATATCAGCTTTAAGTTTATATTCTGGTAGAGTTCCATAAGGACTAAAACTAGACTTTAAGCTTTTCTCTTCAATCCACTTTTGTGCTTAAATTTCTTCATTTTTTTCATCCTCATCACTGTTGATATGTACAGTAACAGGTTTTTTGTTAACAAAATCTTCCAAAGGTTCTTTGTAGTGAAACTGAAGAGAGACATTCCCAGTAACAGAAGTATCCTGAACAAAGGAGTCGTTAAATTTTTTTTCATTATCTTCTTTTTTTTCATTTTTTATTTTTTCCTATCTCATATATCTTTGTCTAACTTAGGCATATTAGGGTCATCCAAACCAGCATGTTTCAATAACTTGTCTATGTATCCTCCGTAGGATATTAACCTCTTTTCGTTAGTGTCCAATCTTCTAAGTTTCTTATCAAAACTATCTGAAAGGGTTTTGATGGTTGTTTCAAGTTTGGATTCAAAAAATTTGTCAATATCAGCTATAGTGATGGTTTTATCTACCATTGAAAATACAGAAGAATAGAGATAAAAGTTTAGGGTTTGAGTTCGCGGAAGCTGTGTAAGGATCTATTTCTAGAAGAAAACTAAAAAAATTGTATCTGATACCAACTAATGTAGCACAGATAAGAAGAGAGCAAACTAGTTGTTGGGATGAGGATATATTTTAAGTTTCGTCAGAAACAAATAAATCTGATTCAAGGATCAAGATTTAAGAGAATAAAATTGATAAATAATATTGATTGATTGAATAATATTTATAATAAGATGTTCTCTAAACAATAAGGAATAACCTTTAAATAGGTTTTTAAGAAACGATTAAAAGAAAAGAAAAAGGAATTCTACCTAAACTAGGAAAGTAAAGGAATTGCAAATAAAGTAACCTAAAACATATAAGGGATCAACAATCATTGTTGATATATACGCAAAGGATCAACAATCATTTTTGATACAGGCACAGATGTCCTACATCATGGACATAGTAAGGAGTATGATTAATAACTATAGCCTCCCAATTTATATATGGAGTGAGGCCTTAAAGACCGCTCTTTACATCTTAAACAGAGTTCCAAGTAAAGTATTTCCAAAAACACCCTTTGTGTTATGGAATGGTTGGAAACCAAGTTTGATACATGTACATGTATGGGGTTGCCAAGTTTAGGTCGGGGTGTATAATACACAAGAAAGAAAATTGGATCCAAGAACAATCAGTATATTTTTCATTGGCTAAGCGGAGAGATTCAAAGGGTTTTATTGTCTTAATTATAGAATGAAAATAGTTGAGGATAGAAATGCAATATTTATAGAGGATGGAAATACCGGTGGGTGTCTTCAAAGAATTTTATTTGAAGAAGGGCGTGATCAAGTAACTACACGTGCACCTTCTTTGGAACTACCCACTTCGTAAGACATTTAAAAAAAAATCATACAACAGGAATTGGTGGTTCAAGACTTACCACTTAATAAAATCAATCATAATGAACCTGAAATGCAACATCTTCAAAATAAAAATGTTGAGATTCCAATAAGAAGATCCTTAAGAACAAGAAAATCTGCTATACCCTCAGACTATGAAGTGTATCTTCAATAATGTGACTATGACATCGGAGTTGGGGATGATCAAGTAACGTTTTCACAAAAAGTTAATGGTGCCAAATCCAAACTTTGCCTAGAATCCATGAAAAATGAGACGGATTCCATAGATAACAATCAAGTTTGGGACCTTTTAGAATTACCCAAAGGAGTTAAAAATATTGGTTGTAAGTGTATCTCCAATAACACAATAAGACTTAAAAATATTATGTCTTTGTGTTAGATACAACTCAGTTTTTAGTTTTGGTCGAATAACACCAATAAAATCAGCTTCACAAGAATCATTTCCATGGAAATAATTAACTTCTTCATCTTCCAGTGTATCCTCTTTTTGTGTTTCTTCTTGAGTTTCATTAATATAAGCGTGAAACTTGCGACAATCACTAGAAGTATGGCCAGTTTGGTTGAACTTATTACACTTGTCTCATGTAAACTTTGAATAAGGATTAGGTTGTTTACCTAATGGAGGAAATTTTTGTTGATATTTACCTCTAGTATTTGGAATACTATATCTTTGTGTTGTAATTTGATGTGTCTTAGCAGATGGAATATGCATTATCTGAGCATTGTCTGAAGGAAAAGTTGTTGCTTGTTGATGCTGATAAGATTGACCAGAAATTCTGTTTTGTGGATCAAATATGACTGTTTATCCCTTTGATTATGGATCCACAACAATTGTTGATCCCTTTTCACGTGGGTTACAATAATAATAATTATATGGTCCGACACCTTTATAATAATGTTGATATCTAGCTTGTCTGGGAGTTGCTTGTCTAGAAGTATTGAGTACACGTCTTTCTACTTTAATGGCTTGTTGGATAGATTCAACCATTGTCGACACGGAGTGTGTCATCCCTTGCTGAATTAAGTTTTTTAAACCTTCCATAAAACGTGCAACTAATTGCTCTTCAGTTTCATTCAATTGATTACGCGCAACTAAACCGTAGAACTGAGCTACATATTCTTCAACAAGACTACATCCTTGTCGAAAGTTTTGAAGTTTGATAAACAATTGTTTTTCACAATATCTTGGTAAAAACTTGTCTTGTAATAAACCTCTTATTCGATTCCAAGTACGTACAGGAGGTTTTTGACAATTACGTCATTCTTCTCAGAGTGTTTCCCACCAAGATGCATCTCTGCCTTTAAGTTTATATGCTACCAATTTCACCTTAGAAGAGTTTGGTACGTCCATGAATTTGAAAAAGGGGTCTACATCATAAAACCAATCTAGTAATTCTTCAATTTTTAAACCACCGTGAAAGTTAGGTATATCAACTTTAAATTTATATTCTGGTAGAGTTCCATAAGGATTCAAACTAGACTTTAATCTTTTCTCTTCAATCCACTTTTGTGCTTCAATTTCTTCGTTTTGGTCATCCTCATCACTGTCCATATGTAGAATTATAATTTTTTTGTTAGTAAAATCTTCCAAAGGTTCTTTGCGGTGAAACTGAAGACAGACATTCCCAGTAATAGAAGTATCCTGAACAAAGGAGCCGTTAATTTTTATTTTCCCTGTCTCATATATCTTCGCTAATTTAGGCTTATTAGGGTCATCCATACCAGCATGTTTCCATAACTTGTGTATGTATTCTCCGTGGGATATTAACCTCTTTTCGATATTGTCCAATCTTCAAAGTTTCTTGTCAAAACTATCTGAAAGGGTTTTGATGGTTTTTTCAAGTCTGGTTTCAAAAAATTTGTCAATATCAGCTATGGCGATGGGTTTTTTCTTCCATTGAAAATACAAAGAAGAGAAATAAAAGTTTAGGGTTGAGTTCGCGGAAGCTGTGTAAGGATCTGTTTCTAGATGAAAACTAAAAACGTTGTATTTGATAACAACTAATGTAAGACAGATAAGATAGGAGCAAACTAGTTGCTGGGATGAGGATAAATTTTAAGTTCCGTCAGAAACTTAATCAAATTTGATTCAAGGATCAAGATTTAAGAGAATAAAATTTATAAATAAAATTGATTGATTGAATAATATTGATAATAAGATGTTCTCTAAACAATAAGGCATAGCCTTTAAATAGGTTCTGAAGAACCGGCTAAAAGAAAAGTAAACGGAATTCTACTTAAACTAGGAAAGTAAAGGCATTTCAAAGAAAGTAATTTAGAACAAACGTAATAAATAAACAATCATTATTAATACAGACGCAGATGTCCTACATAATGGACATGGTAAGAAGTATGATTAGTAACTCTAGCCTCCCAATTTCCATATGGAGTGAGGTGGCAGGCCTTGAAAGGGTGTATAAAATGAAGCACAATAAAACGGGGGCCTACAGTAATACCGCAAGTGCACGGTCGTCGGTTGTAGCTCGTGCAAGTACGGGTCGATCCACAGAGATCGGGTGTGTTTTGAGTTTTCTAGCTAATTGGATTCCTAAATTTGCTTTTGGGCTATGAAGCCTTTTGGCTTAAATTGGGCTTTAAGTACTAATGGGTTTGAATGCCCTTTGAATGAATTGGGCTCTGTAATGTGAACTATGGGCTTGGGTTTCAGTGAACTGATTTGAGCTTTGGGCTCAACAGTTCAACTGTGAATTGGGCTTAACAGTTCACTGTGAATTGGGCTTAACAGTTTACTAGGCTTTGGCCTTAACTGGGCTTTAGAGGCTTTTGGGAGTGAACTGAGCTTTGGGCTCAGTTGGTTGGGCCTTTAGCCTTTGGTTTCACTGAATTGGACTTGGGCTCAGGAGAGAAGTGAGCTTTGGAGCAGCAGCAGCAGGCAGAAAAAGGAAGGCAGCAGCACAAGTGCTGCACATCAGGTAGTAGCAGCAGCAGGAAGCAGGGTCAACAGCAGCTTGGCAGCAGCAGTTGCAGAGGCAGCTGCAGTGTAGCAGAAAGGAAGGCAATGCAGCTGCACAAAGTAAAGAAAGCAGCAGCAGTGCAAGAGCTGCACAGCAAGGCAAAGAAAGAAAACCAATACAGCAGTGGTAGCAGTGTGTGAAACTAGTAAAGATTGTGATGTTAAGACACCACAGTGAGCAGTGAAGGTAAAACAAGTGAGCAGTGAAAGTAAAACAAGTGAAAGAAAACAAGAAAACAAAGCTAAACAGTTGAAGATGGAATTGTGGATGAGAATGAAGTGGATTATGGATGGGAACTAGGGTTTGAATTCACTCTAACTTCTACTATGTATTCTCCTATAGAAAGTTAAACACAACTATGGTATTCTTTCCAAAGTACTAACTGTCTTTCTAAGGTACAATTAGTCCAAAGACATATGAATTCAGCTTAAGTTGCAGCTTATCAACAGCTCATGAACCTAACTACAAAGTATACTTGGCATACATTGTGAAAGTGATCTGATGATGAACTAAGTTCAAGTCTTTCCTAAACTTGTTTAACCTTCTAAAGCAATATGATCAATGTACTACACAATAAGAAATTAGGGATTCATCAAGTCCCTAGCATGATGGATTAGAACATGACAAACATTACACTAAACCTAAACACTAACAGGACATGAAAGCTAAACAGAAATTAAACATTAAGCTAACAGTGAATTTATAAAACTAAGAGTATTAGACTAACAAAACATCAAACAATTAAACACTAAAACATCAAACACTACACAGTGAACAAGAACCCTAATTATGAAATTGGATTAAAATTGAAATTTGAATTTAAAATTAAACCTAAAATAAACCCTAATTGATGGTTACTTGGATGACCCAAGAACGTTTTTTACATCCCTAACACTTCCCTTTTATAGTTTACAAAAAATCCCCAAATTTAAGAAACCCTAAATTTGAAATTAGGGTTTTTTCGATTTTCAAAATCACTCACCAAATTTCCTTGTTTGTTGTTCCTTGTCCTTCTTGTCGATGACCCATGCTTTCTTCTGCTCCTCTGCTACGAATTCAGTTCCCATCAACCTAGTTCTCTCATGTCAAAACCCTAACAGTGGGTAAGGTTAATGAAATGGGTGAAATAGGATGATGGGTTTTGTTGTCGGTTGATGGAGATGGTGGTGTTGTCGGGTGTTTGTGGTGGTGGTGGAACTCGAGGTCTGGTGGTGGCAGGGTAGAGCAGGTGGTGGTGGTTCTGGAAGTGGTCGGGTGGAGAAGATGAGATCGATGTTTTGGGAAGAAGGGAGTGTTTGGGTGGTAGTATAGGGTTTGGTGCTAGGGTGTGAAGCGGGAGCATCTGGTTCGATGTTTGGCGAGCTGAGCCGCTGGATATGGAGATGGTAGGTAGGTCGGACGGCTAAGAGAGAAGAAGTTTGTAGCGACCGTTGGATGTGGAACACAACGAAGTCAACGGTGCTAGATTAGGTTAGGTGCTGTAGTGTTGGGCGGAATCATCGGGATTTGATGCACAATGATGAGGTGACCGTTGGATGACAAGATGGATCCAATCTGACGGCTCTCATGGAAATGGGTATGGATAAAGGAAATGGATTTGGGTAAGGGTTTTGGGCCTTGGGTATTCCAAGCCCATATCTTCTTTAAGAACAATTCTTCCTTCTTGAGCCCATTCCTAGCTTTTTGGTCTTGTGCGCAACATTCCTCGCGGCTTCCTTGCGTAATTCCTCCCGGCTTTTCACTACTTTTCTGCTCTTTTTGCTCCGCACTTCATCCAGATTTTATTTGTTACCTAAAAATGCAAAATTAAGTAAGAAAAATATTTATTCTTGAAAACAATGAAAATACAGAATATGGGATAAAATGTAGAATTAATGCACAAAAGATGAGTTAAATGCCAACAAAAATATATATAAATATGCACTATTTAGCACTCATCAAATACCCCCAAACCTGAATTTTACTTGTCCTCAAGTAAAAACAAACTAAGGAAATCCTACCTATACCACTGTCGCTGGTCTCTCGAATGCATTTAGCGTATGCACTAAGCCTTTTAAACCACTAAGTGTCCCTAGTGGACGAGTTGAAGTCTCGTGAAGGTTTGCTTAGAACGTACCTACAAAGTTCTAGGTCAAAATATAAGCTCAGATTCCATCAAATGTGACATGTGCAAAACAGTTAAGCTCACAGCAAAATGGAGATGTCAATCTAGCTATCAAGGCACAATCCTAGCACTGATAACAAATAAGGACATGTGATAAGAGTGTAAAGTGTATCTACACATGTGTAAAGAAAGATCTGAAGTATGACTACTAATCACCAAGAGATAGTTTCTCAGGCTAAGAACTGAGGTCGAAATCTAGCTAGCTGTCCGGACTTTACGAGAATTGTGAATGAGTTGGAGGTATTTCACAATTACTCGCGTTGTACATCAATGGCATACACCCTCCTTGCTTATTACAAAAACAACAAAAAACTTTTACATGACTCTTATTTACATTGACAATTCTTTTTATTTTTGGAACAAGAGATGATGGAATTGAAAATACTTGATTTTTTTTTTTTTCTGATTTTTTTTTTTTTTTTTTTTTTTTTTTTTTTTTTTTTGAAATTTTGATACATACAAAAGAAACAAAAATTACATGACACTTTGCAAGAGGTAGCCCTTTTTGATGCACCCAGTTAAATTCGATGGTTGTCTTTCTTAATGTAACCTCCACCTTCTATCCCAACCAACCAAAGAACAAGCTAGTCAAGTTTCGTTCAGTATTCTAAAGTGATTGGCAATCGTAACTTCCTATCCAACACCTTGAAGATCGAGGCCATACATGTATTGGTAGATCGTGCGCGTGCAAATTTCTTATCACTATGTGAATTGTGCTAGAATCAGGGTGCCTAAATATCTAGACTAAGACTCCTAATAAATACATATTTGCACAAGAGTCAACATTTCAAGGTAAATGAGCTCCATTTTTATGATTTTTCATTTTTTTTTTTTTTTTGATTTTATTTTTTTTTTTTTTTTTTTTTTTTTCAAAAAAAAGGAGTTCGTTTTCAATTATGGCAATTATCATGGTATCTACTCTATACCCCCAAACCTAAACTAAACATTGTCCTCAATGTTTCAAAACATGGAAAGAATTATAAAACAATATATGAAGAGGAACATGCTGAGTAGAGTAAAAGGAGAGAGAATACCCGATTGTACGGTGGTAGCTCGATTAAAACTCCGTTATTCAAGGCAAAAATCCATCATATTAGCAGTCACAATGGATGAGCACAAAATATATACAAAAGGAAATTTAACTAACACATTATCTACAAGAAAATTTGGTTTTTAATGGGATTGGACTTTTTGGAAAATTTTGGTTTTGTCGGGAGACATTTGGTTTGGATGGGAAAAAGAAAAATTTTGGTTTTTAGGGGAGAAAAACATTTGGAAAACTTTTGGTTATTTAGGGAAAGAGTGGACAGTTTAGTCCACATAGACCGGGTCCTCCAGGTTGGTTGTTTCAATGTCGGGTGGGAATGGCTCAAGGAATGGCTTTAATCTCTGCCCGTTGACTTTGAAAACGTTGTTGGAGACATCCTCCAACTCTACAGCTCCATGAGGAAAAACTGTGCGTACTAGGTACGGACCCTTCCATCTGGAACGCAGTTTTCCTGGAAAAAGATGTAATCGGGAGTCATACAGCAAGACTTTCTGACCAGGAGTGAAGGATTTGCGCAGAATACGCTTGTCATGAAACATCTTCATCTTCTGCTTGTACAGCTTGGCACTGTCATAAGCCTCATTCCTCAATTCTTCCAACTCGTTGAGTTGAAGTTTCCTTTGAATTCCAGCTTCGTCCAGAGAAAAGTTCAGCTCCTTGATTGCCCAGTAGGCACGATGTTCTAATTCCACAGGTAGATGGCACTTTCCATACACTAGACGATAGGGGGACATGCCAATTGGTGTCTTATAAGCTGTTCTATAGGCCCACAAAGCATCATTCAATCTTAATGACCAATCTTTCCTAGACGGGTTGACCGTCTTCTCCAGAATGTGCTTAATTTCCCTATTAGAAACTTCTACTTGTCCACTAGTCTGAGGGTGGTACGGAGTAGCAACCTTGTGAGTTATGCCATACTTGCGTACTAAAGACTCAAAGTACTTGTTACGAAAATGTGAACCGCCGTCACTGATGATAGCTCTAGGGGTACCAAAACGTGCGAATATGTTTTCCTTTAGAAATGAAAGTACCACCTTGTGGTCATTTGTTCTGGTTGCTATGGCTTCTACCCACTTAGAAACGTAATCAACTGCGACTAGGATGTACAATCTACCGTCAGAAATAGGGAATGGACCCATGAAGTCGATCCCCCAAACATCAAAAATCTCCACAATCAAATGGGGTTCAATGGCATCATGTTTCTCCTCGAAATGCTTCCTAGCTTTTGACAGCGTTCACAAGCAACACAATAATCATGGCAATCCTTGAACAATGATGGCCAATAGAATCCACACTGCAAGATCTTTGCAGCGGTTTTCTTGGCACTGAAATGGCCTCCACATGCCTGGTCATGGCAAAAAGATATCACATCTTTCTGTCGGTGTTGGGGACACATCTCCTAATGATTTGGTCCGGCAATACTTAAACAGATATGGGTCATCCCAGAAGTGTTTAACTTCAGCCAAAAACTTATAGCGGTCTTGTCTCGACCAATGTGAGGGCATCCTACCTGCAGCAAGGTAGTTAACGATATCAGCAAACCAAGGAAGGTCTGAGATAGACATCAGCTGTTCATCTGGGAATGATTCTCTAATCAGCTCAGATTCATCAATAGACTCTAAAGTTAATCTAGACAAGTGATCAGCAACCACATTCTCACACCCCTTCTTATCACGGATTTCGATGTCGAATTCCTGTAATAAGAGTATCCATCGAATAAGGCGAGCTTTAGCATCCTTCTTGGAAAGAAGATACTTCAAAGCCGCATGGTCTGTGTATATGATGATCTTAGACCCTATCAAATAAGATCTAAACTTGTCTAATGCAAAACCACGGCAAGTAACTCCTTCTCGGTAGTCGAATAGTTGAGTTGAGCATCATTAAGAGTTTTACTAGCATAGTATATCACATATGGTAGTCTATCAACACGTTGCCCTAGAACAGCGCCAACGGCATAATCAGAGGCATCACACATGAGCTCGAACGGCAGTTTCCAATCTGGTGGTCGGACTATAGGAGCGGTGGTGAGGAGAGTCTTGAGTTCTTCCCATGCCTTCACACAAGCAGCATCGAAGTTAAAGACAACATCTTTGGCAAGTAGGTTACACAAAGGTCTTGAGATTTGGCTAAAGTTTTTGATGAATCGCCGGTAGAACCCAGCGTGACCTAAAAATGATCGAATCCCCTTCACAGAGTGGGGTTGAGGTAATTGCTGAATGAGGTCGACTTTAGCTTTATCTACTTCAATTCCTTTTTCCGATACGATGTGTCCTAGAACTATGCCGGAGTTCACCATGAAGTGGCATTTTTCCCAGTTTAAAATCAGATTCTTTTGCTTACATCTTGATAGCACAAGGACTAGATGGTCCAAACATTCGTCAAAAGAGGAACCAAACACAGAGAAATCATCCATAAAGATCTCGAGAAAACTATCTATCATGTCTGAAAAAATGCTCATCATGCACCGCTGAAAAGTAGCGGGTGCATTACACAGCCCGAAGGGCATACGTCTAAAAGCAAATGTCCCAAATGGACACGTGAATGTAGTTTTTTCCTGATCTTCTGTGCAATATGGATTTGGTTATAACCGGAAAAGCCATCTAGAAAACAGTAGTGACTGTGTCCAGACACACGTTCTAGCATTTGGTCTATGAAAGGGAGCGGGAAGTGATCCTTCCTTGTTACTGTGTTCAACTTCCTGTAGTCGACACATACTCGCCATCCTGTGGTTGTACGTGAAGGGACTAACTCATTCTTTTCGTTCCGAACTACAGTAATGCCTGACTTTTTAGGCACAACTTGAATGGGACTAACCCATTTACTATCTGAAATCGGATATATGATACCCGCATCAAGTAGCTTCAAGATCTCACTCTTAACGACTTCTCTCATGTTAGGGTTAAGTCTCCTTTGCATTTCCCTAGATGGTTTGGCATTCTCTTCAAGATTAATGTGGTGCATGCAAATGGTGGGGCTTATCCCTTTGAGATCTGAGATGGTCCATCCTAAGGCTTCTTTCTGCTCCTCAAGGACTCCTAAAAGCTTGTTTTCCTGTTCTATGTTTAATTGTGAAGAAATGATAACAGGTAAAGTATCAGAAGGACCTAGAAATGCATACTTCAAAGTCTCAGGTAATGGTTTCAATTCCTGGTTGGCCTTAGGCGACTCATCCGAAGATATAACAAACTCCTCAGAAAGTGGGGGTTGTTCCACTGTATTCTGCCACTTAGTGATGTCCATTTGAGGTACAGATTCGAGCAAAGATTGGACTTCACTAGTGTATTCATCATCATACAACTCCAAGTTAACACCTTCCAAACATGCTTGCAGGGGATCTTTTGACATAATGCTAGTCAATGAATCTTGTATCAAACTCTCAATCATATTGACTTCATGTACCTCCTCATCATCAAGATTCACAGGTTGTTGACTAACATTAAACGCATTCAATTCTACAGTCATGTTTCCAAAAGAGAGTTTCAACACTCCATTCCGACAGTTGATGATCGCATTGGACGTCGCCAGGAATGGACGTCCTAGAATGACAGGAATGTGACAATTTGGGTTTTGGACAGGTTGGTGTCTAAGACAATGAAGTCTACAGGAAAATAGAATTTTTCAACCTTAATCAAAACGTCTTCTACCACTCCACGAGGAACTTTGACAGATCGATCTGCTAATTGGAGAGTTATAGGTGTAGGCTTCAACTCTCCAAGACCTAACTGCACATAAACAGAATATGGCAGGAGGTTCACACTTGCACCTAGATCTAATAAAGCTCTATTGACCGTGTGTTCTCCGATAGTGCAAGAGATTGTTGGACAACCTGGGTCCTTAAACTTGGGTGGAGTTTTGTTGAGAATAATGGAACTCACTTGTTCAGCTAAGAAAGCACGTTTGTGCACATTAATCTTGCGCTTTTGAGTGCACAAATCTTTGAGGAATTTGGCATATGCAGGGATTTGCTTAATTGCCTCAAGAAAAGGAATGTTGATGTTGACTCTTTTGAACAGTTCTAACATCTCATTGTAGTGGGTGCTTATCTGTTGGCGAACTAACCTCTGAGGAAAAGGAGCAATAGGAACATTAGGAGGTAGAGGGACATTCCTAGCAGTAGGTTTGTCGGCTTCACTAATGTGCTCGGATTCTTTTTCTGGACTGGAGGTTTCCTTAGGTGGTGTAGGCAATGCTAAGTTTGGCTCAGATTCACTTGTTTGTGGTATGCCTACATTGTTCTCAACAACTTTACCACTTCGGAGAGTGGTGATGGAATGGACTTGATCGGGTGAGGTTCTTTCGCAAGATGATGATGTTGTGCCTGCTTGAAATATCCTCTTTGGTTCTTGTTGGGGTTGGCTAGGAAGTTTACCCTTTTCTCTTGTATTCAATGCATCGCAAATTTGACCCATCTGTAGTTCTAGAGCGGTGACTCGCTGATCAGTTGCTTTCTCGTTTTTCATCAGATGTTGGGTCAATTGATTGATACTTTCTTCAATGTTGGACAATTTCTTGTCAGCAGTGTATTGAGGGTACGACTGCTGTTGAGGATTTCGGGTATTGATAGCCTTGGTTGTTTTGATAGCCTTGATTTGGTTGAGATGGTCCTCCTTGGGCAGGGCCTTTGGACCATGAAAAGTTGGGGTGGTTTCTCCATCCTGGATTGTAGGTCTGTGAATATGGGTTGTGCTCTTGTTTTTGAAACATAGCGTTGCTTGCTCAAGCTTAGATTCCTGGAATGCATGCATTTCCGGACAATCATTGACTTGGTGATCAGATCCATTACATAGAGCACAGATAGCCATTTCGACATGTTCACAAAAGGTAGTGGGAGAAGGGTTTGCGTTTTTCTGTAGTTCTAACGCTTCTATTCTTCTTGCTAGCGCAGCCATCTTTGCACTTCCTTCAAAATCAGACTCAATCCTATGGACTCTAGCTACAGGTGTAGTCTTTCTAGGTTCACGAATGGATTCCCACTGTTGCGTCTTCTCAGCTACTTCAATCAGGAAGTCCCAAGACGCATCAGCAGTCTTATTTACAAAAAGACCATTGCACATTGACTCAACCGTTGTTCGGGTGGACACATCTAGACCTTCATAAAATTTGCACAAGTCTCCATTTTTCAAAACCATGATGGGGACATTGGAGCAATAATTCATTGAATCTCTCCAAGTATCTAGCTAGGGTCTCACCCTCTAATTGCACAAAGCTATTCAGACTTTGACGAATTGTCGCAGTCTTGTGATTTGGGAAAAACTTTTTGAAAAACTCCTTGATGATCATCCCAAGACATGATGGATTGAGGCTGTAAAGCATACAGCCAGGCCTTAGCCTTATCTTTAAGGGAGAAAGGAAAAAGCCTCAACTTTAGGATTTCGTCAGACATTTGAGTGAAACGCAGAGTTCCACAAATCTCCTCAAACTCTCTCACGTGATGGTACGGGTTTTCATTTTCTACACCTCTAAAAACTGGAAGCATTTGTATTGTGCTCGATTTCAGCTCATAATGGCCATTGGCTTCGGGTAGCACAATACAAGATGGTTGACTAGTTCTAGTTGGGTACATATAATCCTTGAGTGTACGGGGTTCTCCCATTGTTTCTGATTGATCTGGACTGTCTACCTCAGAACTAAGGATTTCGATTGGATCGTCCGGGTTAATTCTAACGAGTCTGTTTGTTTGGTCTCTGTAGGTCACAATCATGTCCTAGCAGGTACCTCAACTAACATGTTGGTCAGAGCAGTCGGAACAATTTTTGAACCACAAAAGGCCCAATATTTTGGTTTAAAATGGGTTTTTTGGTGATTTGGTTTTGAGTGGGTTTTGGTTTCACAATGGGTTTTGGTTTATAAAATGTAGAGCCCAAATTTTTTTTTTTTTTTTTTTTTTTTGGTTTGTAAAGTTAGGAGCCTAATGGATGGGATATAAACCTAAAGTCAAAATTAAAATACAAGCCCATAAAAGAAAAGAAAAAAGAATAATAACAAACAATAATTACAAGCCCATAAAAGAAAAGAAAAAGAAAAAAAAGAAAATTAAAAATTATTACAGGCCCAAATAAAAAGAAAACTAAAATAAAAATTATTACAAGCCCAAATATAAATACTTAAATACAAGCCCAAATGAATTTAATGAGGCCCAGTTGGGTTAGCTCATGGGTTAGGCTTACCTGAATAGCACAGCCCAGCTGTTCAGTTTTAGTTGCAAAAGCCCAGTTGGGCTTTGGATCGTCCTACACAGCTTTGGCTTTTCTGAGGCCCAGTTAGGCTTTGGTTCACCTCTGCAGCTTACAGCCCAGTTGGGCTTTGGTTCAGCAAAGCTGCAAGTGCACCAGCAGGAGCAGCAGCTTAGGGGAGGCTAGCAGGTAAGCAGCACAAAGCAGGCAAGCAGCACAAAGCAACAGCAGCAGGAGAAGCAGGTTGCAGGGAAAGAAAGCTGCAGCAGCACAGCAGCTTGGCAGCCCAGTTCAATAGCAGGCTTAGCACAACAGCAGATTTTCAACAGCACCACAGCACCACAGCAGAGTTCAGTAACAACCCAAAAGAAAGAAAGAGCAATTGCGCCGCAACCGAGTCCCCGGCAGCGGCGCCAAAAACTTGGCAGGCCTTGAAAGGGTGTATAAAATGAAGCACAATAAAACGGGGGCCTACAGTAATACCGCAAGTGCACGGTCGTCGGTTGTAGCTCGTGCAAGTACGGGTCGATCCACAGAGATCGGGTGTGTTTTGAGTTTTCTAGCTAATTGGATTCCTAAATTTGCTTTTGGGCTATGAAGCCTTTTGGCTTAAATTGGGATTTAAGTACTAATGGGTTTGAATGCCCTTTGAATGAATTGGGCTCTGTAATGTGAACTATGGGCTTGGGTTTCAGTGAACTGATTTGAGCTTTGGGCTCAACAGTTCAACTGTGAATTGGGCTTAACAGTTCACTGTGAATTGGGCTTAACAGTTTACTAGGCTTTGGCCTTAACTGGGCTTTAGAGGCTTTTGGGAGTGAACTGAGCTTTGGGCTCAGTTGGTTGGGCCTTTAGCCTTTGGTTTCACTGAATTGGACTTGGGCTCAGGAGAGAAGTGAGCTTTGGAGCAGCAGCAGCAGGCAGAAAAAGGAAGGCAGCAGCACAAGTGCTGCACAGCAGGTAGTAGCAGCAGCAGGAAGCAGGGTCAACAGCAGCTTGGCAGCAGCAGTTGCAGAGGCAGTTGCAGTGTAGCAGAAAGGAAGGCAATGCAGCTGCACAAAGTAAAGAAAGCAGCAGCAGTGCAAGAGCTGCACAGCAAGGCAAAGAAAGAAAACCAATACAGCAGTGGTAGCAGTGTGTGAAACTAGTAAAGATTGTGATGTTAAGACACCACAGTGAGCAGTGAAGGTAAAACAAGTGAGCAGTGAAAGTAAAACAAGTGAAAGAAAACAAGAAAACAAAGCTAAACAGTTGAAGATGGAATTGTGGATGAGAATGAAGTGGATTATGGATGGGAACTAGGGTTTGAATTCACTCTAACTTCTACTATGTATTCTCCTATAGAAAGTTAAACACAACTATGGTATTCTTTCCAAAGTACTAACTGTCTTTCTAAGGTACAATTAGTCAAAAGACATATGAATTCAGCTTAAGTTACAGCTTATCAACAGCTCATGAACCTAACTACAAAGTATACTTGACATACATTGTGAAAGTGATCTGATGATGAACTAAGTTCAAGTCTTTCCTAAACTTGTTTAACCTTCTAAAGCAATATGATCAATGTACTACACAATAAGAAATTAGGGATTCATCAAGTCCCTAGCATGATGGATTAGAACATGACAAACATTACACTAAACCTAAACACTAACAGGACATGAAAGCTAAACAGAAATTAAACATTAAGCTAACAGTGAATTTATAAAACTAAGAGTATTAGACTAACAAAACATCAAACAATTAAACACTAAAACATCAAACACTACACAGTGAACAAGAACCCTAATTATGAAATTGGATTAAAATTGAAATTTGAATTTAAAATTAAACCTAAAATAAACCCTAATTGATGGTTACTTGGATGACCCAAGAACGTTTTTTACATCCCTAACACTTCCCTTTTATAGTTTACAAAAAATCCCCAAATTTAAGAAACCCTAAACTTGAAATTAGGGTTTTTTCGATTTTCAAAATCACTCACCAAATTTCCTTGTTTGTTGTTCCTTGTCCTTCTTGTCGATGACCCATGCTTTCTTCTGCTCCTCTGCTACGAATTCAGTTCCCATCAACCTAGTTCTCTCATGTCAAAACCCTAACAGTGGGTAGGGTTAATGAAATGGGTGAAATAGGATGATGGGTTTTGTTGTCGGTTGATGGAGATGGTGGTGTTGTCGGGTGTTTGTGGTGGTGGTGGAACTCGAGGTCTGGTGGTGGCAGGGTAGAGCAGGTGGTGGTGGTTCTGGAAGTGGTCGGGTGGAGAAGATGAGATCGATGTTTTGGGAAGAAGGGAGTGTTTGGGTGGTAGTATAGGGTTTGGTGCTAGGGTGTGAAGCGGGAGCATCTGGTTCGATGTTTGGCGAGCTGAGCCGCTGGATATGGAGATGGTAGGTAGGTCGGACGGCTAAGAGAGAAGAAGTTTGTAGCGACCGTTGGATGTGGAACACAACGAAGTCAACGGTGCTAGATTAGGTTAGGTGCTGTAGTGTTGGGCGGAATCATCGGGATTTGATGCACAATGATGAGGTGACCGTTGGATGACAAGATGGATCCAATCTGACGGCTCTCATGGAAATGGGTATGGATAAAGGAAATGGATTTGGGTAAGGGTTTTGGGCCTTGGGTATGCCAAGCCCATATCTTCTTTAAGAACAATTCTTCCTTCTTGAGCCCATTCCTAGCTTTTTGGTCTTGTCCGCAACATTCCTCGCGGCTTCCTTGCGTAATTCCTCCCGGCTTTTCACTACTTTTCTGCTCTTTTTGCTCCGCACTTCATCAAGATTTTATTTGTTACCTAAAAATGCAAAATTAAGTAAGAAAAATATTTATTCTTGAAAACAATGAAAATACAGAATATGGGATAAAATGTAGAATTAATGCACAAAAGATGAGTTAAATGCCAACAAAAATATATATAAATATGCACTATTTAGCACTCATCATGAGGCCTTAAAGACCGTTGTGTATATCTTAAACAAAGTTCCAAGTAAAACATTTCCAAAAACACCATTTGAGTACTGGAATGGTTGGAAACCAAATTTGAGACATGTACATGTACGGGGTTATCAAGTTGAGGTCCGGGTATATAATCCAAAACAAAGAACATCGGATCCAAGAACAATCAGTGGATTTTGCATTGGCTATACGGAGAGATCCAAAGGGTTTTATTGTCCTAATTATATAATGAAAATAGTTGAGGCTAGAAATGTAATATTTATAGAGGATGGAAATATCGGTGGGTGTCTTCAAAGAATTTATTTGAAGAAGGGCGTGATTAAGTAACTACACGTGCACCTTCTTTAGAACTACCCACTTCGCAAGACATTTAAAAAAAATGTCATAAAAGAGGAAGTGGTTGTTCAAGACTTACCACTTAATGAAGATCCAATCATAATGGAACATGAAATGCAACATCTTCAAAATGAAAATGTTGAGATGCCAATAAGAAGATCCTCCAGAACAAGAAAAATTTTAATACCCTCAGACTATGAAGTGTATCTTCAATAATGTGACTATGACATCGGAGTTGAGGATGATCAAGTAACGTTTTCACAAAGAGTTAATGGTGCCAAATCCAAACTTTGGCTAGAATCCATGAAAAATGAGATGGGTTCCATGGATAAAATCAAGTTTGGGACCTTGTAGAATTATCGAAATAAATAAAAATTGGTTGTAGATGTATCTTCAATAACACAATTAGAGTTGAAAATATTATGTCTTTGTGTAAGATACGACTCAATTTTTAGTATTGGTCGAATAACACCAATAAAATCAGCATCATAAGAATCATGTCCATGAAACTAATTAACTTATTCATCTTCCAGTGTATCCTCTTCTTGTTTATTCTTGAGTTTCATTAATATAAGAAACTTGCGACAGTCACTAGATGTATGGCCTTTTTGGTTGCACTTATTACACTTGTCGTCTCCTCTAAACTTTGAATAAAGATTAGGTGGTTTATCTAATGGAGGAAATTTTTGTTGATATTTACCTCTAGTATTTGGAATACTATCTCTTTGTGTTGTACTTTGAGGTGGCTTAGCAAATGGAATATGCATTATCGGAGCATTGTCTGAAGGAAAAGTTATTGCTTGTTTATGCTGATAAGATTGACCATAACTTCTGTCTTGTGGATCAAATATGACTGTTTATCCCTTTGATTATGGATCAACAACAATTGTTGATACCTTTTCACCTTGGTTACCATCAGAAGAATTATATGGTATGGAGGCTTTATAATAATGTTGATATCTTGCTTGTCGGGGAGTTGCCTGTCTAGAAGTATTGAGTACACGTCTTTCTACTTTAATGGCTTGTTAGATAGCTTCAACCATTGTAAACAGGGAGTGTGTCATCCCTTTCTGAATTAAGTTTTTTAAACCATCCATAAAACGTACAACTAATTGCTCTTCAGTTTCATTCAATTGATTAATCATAACTAAACCGTAGAACTCAGCTACATATTCTTCAACAAGCCTACATCCTTGTCGACAGTTTTGAAGTTTGATAAACAATTATTGTTTATAATCTCTTGGTAAAAACTTATCTCTTAACAAACCTCTCATTCGATTCCAAGTACGTATAGGAGGTTTGTGACAATTATGTCATTCTTCTTAGAGTGTTTCCCACCAAGATGCAGCTCCGCCTTTAAGTTTATATGCTACCAATTTTACCTTATAAGAGTTTGGTACGTCCATGAACTTGAAAAAGGGGTCTACATCATAAAACCAATCTAGTAATTCTTCGATTTGTAAACCACCGTGAAAGTTAGGTATATCATCTTTAAGTTTATATTCTGGTAGAGTTTCATAAGGATTCAAACTAGATTTTAATATTTTTTCTTCAATCCACTTTTGTGCTTCAATTTCTTTGTTTTGGCCATCCTCATCACTGTTCATATGTACAATTATAAGTTTTTTGTTAATAAAATCTTCCAAAGGTTCTTTGCGGTGACACTGAAGAGAGACATTTCCAGTAATAGAAGTATCCTGAACAAAGGAGCCGTTAATTTTTTTTTCTTTCCATTATCTTCTTTTTCTTCATTTTTATTTTCCCTGTCTTATATATCTTCGTATAACTTAGGCATATTAGGGTCTTCCAAACCAGCATGTTTCCATAACTTTTCCATGTATTCTCCGTGGGATATTAACCTCTTTTCGATAGAGTCCAATCTTCCAAGTTTCTAGTCAAAACTATCTGAAAGGGTTTTGATGGATGTTTCAAGTTTGGTTTCAAAAAAATTTTCAATACGAGCTATGGTGATGGGTTTTTTCTGCCATTGAAAATACAGAAGAAGAGAAATAAAAGTTTAGGATTTGAGTTCGCGGAAGCTGTGTAAGGATCTGTTTCTAGATGAAAACTAAAAACGTTGTATCTAATACCCTATTATTGATTTTCCAAGTTGTTTGTAGTAGTGGTAAGTGGTATCGTTCAAACTCGAACTTGTGAAGATAAGAATTTTAGATTTAATAATACTAATAAATTATATACATAAATTATAAACAATGTGGGGGAGAGTACTGGGACTTAGGATTCCGTTAAACCTCAATTTGATGCAGTTCAAATACCAATTCTAAACAATGATAGCTCATAATATAAAGTTTCATTGACTCTAATTCATTGCCTAAAGTAGATTTCGAAAGTAATTGATGTCAATCTAAAGTATGGGATATCAAAACATTTAAGTAAGTATAACCCATCACTTGAAAAGACTACCATT
Source organism: Papaver somniferum (assembly GCF_003573695.1). Taxonomy (NCBI): domain Eukaryota; kingdom Viridiplantae; phylum Streptophyta; class Magnoliopsida; order Ranunculales; family Papaveraceae; genus Papaver; species Papaver somniferum. The sequence continues at coordinate 202,998,563 of NC_039366.1, read as the reverse complement.
CAATGATAATCGTAATTCCATTAAATAATTTTTTAATTAGTCATAAAAGGAATTAATATAATTACCGCATTCGGGAAATTTGACTTCCTCCTTTGTCCCAGTGTTGGGTTTAGATCATCATGATGAAAACACGCTCAAAATAATTTATTATGGCTCAAAAATGGTTCACAATGATGAAATGGAGAGAAAATGGTGAAAATCGAGTGTTTGCGACGTTTATAATTGTTGCAAAACGGTGTTACAATCAACGATAAATGATAATTGATGTTGTCCGCGGAGTTATACGATCCACACTACGACCCACGTTCACTTGTCGCTTTCATTGTTGAAGAACGACGGTTTTGGCAAGTCTGTTCTTCGTGTTCTTCAACAGCAGCAGCACGGAAACCGGGTTTGGGAAAACTCGAATTTCTTCCTCTCTGGCTCTCCTCTCTACCCCAAACTCTCGATACCCCTTCTATGTGATCCTCCGAACCTATTTATACAACATTTTGACATTTAATCTCCTTCAATAACTACAAATAATTCTCTTTTATTCGGTAGTGAAGAAAATATTTTCATGCAAGATACGGGGATTTCTTCCCTTATTTATCTCCTCCACGCATCTAATTTATCTCCACACACTCCTTACACGCTGAGCACAACTCAATTTCAGAGTAAAACTTTCGCAAGCATGGTATATTCACGTAATCTTAACAGAAACCGTGTGAAACTAAGAGAACCCCATGAATATTTCACGACTACCTGATTTGCTCGACTGAGAATCTACAGCCCAACTAAATCGATCCAAACGATCCTACCAACTCTGTTATGGTATATCAAGTCCGTCCCACCAAAATTTCGAGATTGAATCTCCCTAAAACAGCCGAGAAATCCAAACCTCAATTATGTCCGTGAAAAACAACTTTTCCCTCCAAATTTCATTTTTGAATTCTTAAAGATGAAGTGCCCCTAATACAAAAATCGGGGCCCTTTAGCAATTGGGGTGGAAATAGTAATTTTTGAGGATGAAACAATAATTTTTCAGGGTGTATTTAACAACTCATCTGGGTGCTTTTAGCGCATTTCTGGGGTGCCTTTAACACTTTATCATGGGGTGTAAAACACCACTTTTTGAGTCAATTTCGTCGCTAGAGCCTATTTCTCTAATAATACGTACAAAGACATAGAATAACACAATAAATACAAAATCGAGCACTAACAATACATACAATTGAGACATATTAGACACATAAATGTGTCCCAACTAATTAGTTGGTATTAAACACATAAATGCCAACTAATGTAGCACAGATAAGATAGGAGCAAACTAGTTGCTGGGACGTGGATAGATTTTAAGTTCCGTCAGAAATTAATTTAAATCTGATTGAAGGATCAATATTTAAGAGAAAAAAATTGATAAATAAAATTGATTGATTGAATAATATTGGTAATAAGATGTTCTCCAAACAATAAGGCATAGCCTTTAAATAGGTTCTTAAGAACCGACTAAAAGAAAAGAAAAAGGAATTCTACCTAAATTAGGAAAGTAAAGGAATTCCAAAGAAAGTAAACTAAAACAAATGTAATAGATCAACTATCATTATTGATACAGACGCAAGGGATCAACAACCATTGTTGATACAGTCTCAGATGTCCTATATCATGGACATGGTAAGGAGTATGAGGACATGGTGGTTCAAGAGTTACCACTTAATGAAGATCCAATCATAATGGAACCTCAAATGCAACATCTTTATGATCTAATCAAGCATACTAAAATTCATATAGAAGTCACAGAGCTCTACTCAGATAGTTTCTGTACATCATAACCGGAGTCAACCAATCACATGGAAAGATTAAGAAGATGGATAAACATAAAAAACGTAGATGTTGACTAAGGTGAACCTATCCTAATGGATGTAGATACCGGTCTAACTAATATCAACACAAATGACATATACAAGGGAACCATTAGTCGATAATCCTAACTCTAGGTCAACACGACTGGCATATACAAGGGTTCCGGTGGTTCACTTTATTGAATTTATTCCGGTTGGTCTGATGGTCTAGTCTCAATTTTTTATTGGTGGTATCCCAATAACTCTATTTCACCCTAGGACTAATAACAAAAGAGAAAAATAAAGTGATCAAGATTCTTTGGATGTTTCCATCACGAGGTATGGCGAAACTATCATGTTTTTTTTTTATTTTAATTCTAACACATGAGGTGTGCTTTTATGAATAGACTCATTAGATGTTTCCATCTAATCAGATTGGTTCCTCAACTCCTATAACCAAGATGTTCCCATCCACTTATATTGGTTAGTGCAAACCTTAATGGGCATAAATTTCTAGGCTCTGGAGTTTATTTATTGCAACTAAAAAGTTTCCCCCATACCCCCAAAGTTAAATCTATTATTGTCCTCAATGTTCTAAAGATAAAATTAAAAGCATGAACAAGGAGAAACTGTTACCGCTTGAAGAAATAGAGTTGAGTAAAGGTATTACCGTGTTGCATGAGATTGGGTTACCTCTCAAGAAGTGCTATGTTCAAAGTCTTCAGCCAGACTTGGGAAAGGTTAGTCAACTCGAATCATATAACAGTAGCCGGAATAACTGTAGGTCTTTAAAACCAAAAAGAGCTGACAAAAGGAAACTGTAGTAAACCAAGAAAGTGAACAATACTAGAATGCCCTTACCTAGTTTCCTGATTAAGAAATTTATATCTAATTGTGGTTCAGGTTCAGGTTTAGGTTCTATGAAAGGGTCTAAATATAATATTTTCATTGGCTGCGTTTCTTCATAGGTGGGATCCGAATTAGTAGGTCCTAGAGTCTGTAAAAACTCAGATAAGAACTTATAATCACAAAATAATAACCTAAATAATTGAGGATCTGATGTAATTTTAAAGTGGTAAGTAAGGTTGTCGTTCACTCGGACTTGTGTAGACTCGATTTTAGACTCAAAAATAGAAAACACTAAAAATAAAGAAAATATATTCACAAAAGGTTATCACAGTATCGAGAGGTACTGAGACTCAGGATTCCACCAAATTCCATTCATGTGACTCAAATAATAATTCGAATCAATTATAGTTCAAATAATAAAAATATGGACTCTTGTTCTTTGTCAAAAATAGATTTTTGGAAAGCAATGACTGTAAATGAAAAGCATGATGTATCAAAAATACATAGACCAAGCATACACCATCAAATGAAATCACACCCATACAATAAAAATCATAATTCAATTAAAAATCAATGCAAATAGTCATAAGAGAATTATTAGAATTACCACATGCATGAAACATGGCTTCCTCCGTCATCCCAGTTTTGGGGTTTAGCTCCTCATATTAATCACTTACTCAAAATACATGTTTATATCCCAAAAGTTGATCAAAAGAGTGAAAAGAATAAAATCAGTGGATCTGAGATGCACAGAAATCTTCTAGAGAAGAACGACAAGAAGGAAGTGCTTCTGTTTCTGTTGTTTTAAGACTTGGCGGTGTTTGTTCTTGTTACTTTTGAAGAACGACTGTCTAAGGGGGTCTGTTCTTCGTGTTCTTCGTGCTCTTCAATGGCTGCAGCAGAAACATCAATAGTGTACATAAATCTCTTGATTCACGCCTTCTGAGCTCTCCTCTCGATCCCAAACTCCTCGTACCTCTTCTTAGGACTCTCAGCAACCTATTTATACAACACAAGACGATTAAATCTCTCCCAAAAACGCTTCGAAATCTCTTCTTTCTTTCCTTGGCAGTCACGGCAATAAATCCTTCCATAAATTGTTTCACGCGTTTCTGAGCTTTCCCACTTATCTCAAACTCGTCCTTAGATATATATGTATCTTTGGAAAGAGTTTTAGGTGTTTAGTCTCTCTGAATTTCCTAAAACAAGCTCACATGGACCGTTTTCCTTATTCACCTCTGTTTCCTTTTTCCGGCCATTCCAGCTCTATATGATCGACCCAAACGCTCATATTAACCCTGTATAGCCATGAGAAGTCCAGCCAATCGAAATCTCTTGTTGAATCTCTTTAAAACTTCCCAAAGATTCGAGTTCAAAATCTGCTCCGTGAACTCCAATTTTCCCGCCAAAAATCTTTAAACGTGAAGAAGAGGAAGGGTATCCCCCTATTCTGTCCTGGTGTCCCTTTAGTACATGCCCGAAATGTGGTGCCCCTATCCAAATGCCACATTTTAAGCCAAATTCGCCGCAAGATCTTTTTTTTTCCAAAACCACCTACAAATACATAAAATAACCAAATAAATAAAAAATCAGGTACTAACAATATATACAATTCAGATATATTAGACACATAAATGCGTCTATCAAATACCCCCAAACTTATTATTTGCTAGTCCCGACCAAAACAAAACTACAAAATAAAATCCTAACTCACTGTCGCAGGCATCGTCGATTACATTTAGGGTATGAAATAAGCCTTTAAACCCCTAGGTGTCCCTAGCGGCCGAGTTATAGTCTCGGGAGGGCTTACCAGAGATATAGCCAAAAAACCTTTACTCCAGACCCTAGATATCTACGCAGAACCTCGGAATGCAATAAAGAACCTCCTTGGTTGGCATACTTATTGATTACAGGATGAAGTACCCTGATGCGAAATTCCAATTGTTGTACACGAGTTTGCGCTCAAGCATACTAAAATTCATATATAAGTGACAGATCTCTACTAAGATAGTTGCACTATGGACATCATATTCGGAGTCAACAAATCACATGGATAAATTAAGAGATGGATATAGAAAAAAATAGATGGTTTTGATGTTGACTAGGTGAACGGTGTTTCTCATATCTGTCTAAAGGCCACTGCAAAAATGAACCTATCCTAATGGACTGAGATACTGGTCTGACTAATATCAACATAACTGGCATATACAAGGGAACCAGTGGTCGATAACTTAAATCTAGATAAACAAACTGGCATATGCAAGGGAACCACTGGTTGACTACATAGAACAATAATAAACCTTTTAATTTTTTCGATTTTTTTTAACGGCATGAATAGATCTTTTGGATCCAAGCGCATGCTTCTTGTCAGCAGATTACATGATAGTTCCCACGGGTCCTGCATTCCATGCTTGTTTAGGCGACAGAGACAGGGAGAACACACACATATTTCTATCCAACTGTTAATATTTATTCCGATTGGTCTATTGGTCTTTTTTTCATGAAAAGTAACTCAATCACTCTATTTCACCCTAGCAGTGGTAACAACTTGAATCGTGAGCCCCACCTAATCACTTAGAAAAACATAGTTTAAAATGAAAAAAAATAAAAACAGAAGTGAAAAGGACTCAACAAGATATGACGAAACTATCATGTTATTTTTAACACCTGAGCTCTGTGCTTTTATGAATAGAATCTTTAGATGTTTCCATCTAGTCAGATTGGTTCCTCAACTCCTAAAACCAAAATGCTTCCATCCACTTAGGTTGGTTAGTTCCATCCTTAATAGGCATAAATTTCTAGGCTCTGGAGTTTATAATAATGCAACTAAAAAGTTCCCCCCATACCCCGGAACTTAAATCTAGCATTTTCCTCAATGTTCTAAAGTTAAAATTAAAAGCATGAACCAGGAGAAACTGTTACCATTTGAAGCAAAGGAGTTAAGGAAAGATATTACCGTGTTGCATGAGAATGGGTTACCTCCCAATAAGTTCTAAGTTTAAAGTCTTTAGCCAGACTTAGGAAAGTATGAGTCAACTCGAACCGTATAACAGTAGCCGGAATAGCTGTGGGTCTTCAAAACCAAATAGAGCTGACCAAAGGAAATTGCAGTAAACCAAGAAAAAGAACAAGACTAGCATGCCCTTACCTAGTTTCCTGATAACTATCGCTAAATGTGTTTAGGTTCAGGTTCTATGAAAGGGTCTACATAAAATATTTTCCTCGAATGCGTTTCCTCAAAAGTGGGATCCGAAGTATTAGGTTCTAGAGTCTGGAAAAGCTCATATAGGAATTTAGAAGCGCACACTAATAACCTAAATAACTGAGGATCCTCTAAGTCAATTAGATTTTACTTACATAATTGACCACGATGAGAGTAGTGGTCATTCTTAAGAAAATATATCGATTCTAATCTCCTAAAGTAATTAGGTTTAGTCTCAAAACTTAATAACTGACACATTTCAAATTCAAATGTCCCCACAATTGGAAGAAAAATATCTGGTGGGAAAACAAAATCAATCTGGGTATTATAGCCTGGGTTAACCACATCAACCAGAGGATGGGTTCCTAATAACTGAACTTCCTTACGGACATCACTAGGTTTAGGAAATCGTTTATGAATATAATATTGTAAAATGGTTGAGGCACATATGTCAAGTCCCAAGTGAGGGACCTTTCTAATATTTAAAGCACATGAAGAGTGATAATCACCCCCAAACTTAGAGTTTTTAGTGTCTCTAGAAAGACTAGTCACAACTTCCTTAATTTCAAGGTCATCTGATTCCTGAAAATGGTCAATTGATTCTTCTAAGTTAGGTTCATCCTTACTCATCTCTACAAGTTCATTTTCTTTTTCTAAGTCTGTTATTTCTAAATCGCTAGACTCAAAATATACTCGTTCCTCTAAACCATAATTGGCTTCGTAATCAAAAGGAAATTCTACATCGTCTAAAACGGGGGTACCTCTAGTCAAATCCTCGTCCTTTTGAATAAGTGAATAATTATTAAAATTATTTGGATTTGAACTAGAAATAATATTATTATTAAGCTCACTTGGAGTAGCAAGTTCCTGATCACTATGCCTACATATTTCAGATTCTTCATCAACACTATCCTCATCATAATCATCATTGTAATAACATGAAAATGGTTGAACCTCATCTAAAATAGTGTTACCAATTTTATCCTCGTCATCTTGATTATGCAAATAACTATCCTCATTTTCAAGGGTACTATTGGAAACACTGTATTGAAAATTAAGATTATTTCGAGCAAGTCTTTCCACAATCCTATTTGTATTCTCAGTAAATTTCTTAAGAGTATCTTCTAGAGACATCCTAGTTAACTGCTCCGGGGAATCGTCTTTTATATTAAACGTTTCCTCCATAAATAAAGTATGATTCTTGAAGGCCTCTTCTAGAGAAATAGATGAATTACTTTGCTCATATGATTGGTGGGTGTGCGAATAGTAATTGGGCTCACCATGGTATGAGCCATAACCTTGAAAATATTGATGCTCCCAACCACTATTTACACTATAGTCATAAGAATAATGTCCATTTTGGAAATCAGTCAGATATTCATTGTATCGGTCATTGTAATACCAGTTCGACATTCTATTGCAGGGGTGTGAGTTGACACACAAAATAAAACCCACTGACAGGGGATTCGTGGGTGGATAGAGTCTTACCTCCCGTACTAGACGGGCAATGAACCGTTGAAGTCGACTAAAGCCACCAACTCTGATGTCAGTGTACGAACCTGAGGGGCCGAGACGATATCGTAATCGTCGTCCTTCCCTGCAAACAGTTTGTATTCAATTTCAACCCTTCCTTATGGTTTAAAAATAATAATGTCCAAGTCCAAAAATAAAAAGAAAAATTACAAAAATAAAAACCCTATTTACAGTTTCTAAAAAAAATGAAAAGAAAATAATTATATACAAAATCTTCTTCTTCTCTCCTTTTGGATTCCTCTTTTCCTTCCTTCTTTGGATTCACTATTGTTTTCAGCAGTTTCTCTCTCTTTCTTTAGCTCAATTCCAAATCTAAAAACAAACAAGAAATACCAAAAGCCGTAAAAAAAACAAAAACTAATAAAAATAAAAATAAACCTAAAACAAATCTAAGTACAAGTCTCCGTCGGCGGCGCCAAAATTTGATGTAATTTTAAAGTGGTAAGTAAGGTGGTCGTTCACTCGGACTTGTGTAGACTCGATTTTAGACTCAAAAATAGAAAATACTAAAAATAAAGAAAATATATTCACAAAAGGTTATCACAGTGTCGAGAGGTACTGAGACTCAGGATTCCACCAAATTCCATTCATGTGACTCAAATAATAATTCGAATCAATTATAGTTCAAATAATAAAAATATGGACTCTTGTTCTTTGCCAAAAATAGATTTTTGGAAAGCAGTGACTGTAAATCACAAGCATGATGTATCAAAAATACATAGACCAAGCATAAACCATCAAACGAAATCACACCCATTCAATAAAAGTCATAAGTCAATTAAAAATCAATGCAAATAGTCATAAAAGAATTATTAGAATTACCACATGCGTGAAACATGGCTTCCTTTGTCATCCCAGTGTTGGGGTTTAGCTCCTCATATTAATCACTTGCTCAAAATACATGTTTATAGCCCAAAAGTTGATTAAAAGAGTGAAAAGAATAAAATTATTGAATCTGAGATGCACAGAAAGCGTCCACAGAAGAACGACAAAAAGGAAGTGCTTCTGTTTCTGTTATTTTAAGACTAAGCGGCATATGTCCTTGTTACTGTTGAAGAACGACTGTCCGTGGGAGTCTGTTCTTCGTGTTCTTCGTGATCTTCAACAGCAGCAGCAGCAACAACAATAGTGCACAAAAATCTCTTGATTCATGCCTTCTGAGCTCTCCTCTCAACCCAAAACTCCTCGTACCTCTTCTTAGGACTCTCAGCAACCTATTTATACACCACAAGACGATTAAATCTCTCCCAAAACGCTTCAAAATCTCTTCTTTTGATTCCTTAGCAGTCACGACAATAATTCCTTCCATAAATTGTTTCACGCGTTTCTGAGCTTTCCCACTTATCTCAAACTCGTCCTTAGATATATATATGTATCTTTGGAAAGAGTTTTAGGTCTTTAGTCTCTCTGAATTTCCTAAAACAAACTTACAGGGACCGTTTTCCTTATTCACCTATGTTTCCTTTTTCCGGCCATTCTAGCCCAATATGATCGACCCAAACGCTCATATTAACCCTTTCTATCCATGAGAAGTCCAGCCCAATTGAAATCTCTAGTTGAATCTCTTTAAAACTTCCCAAAGATTCGAGTTCAAAATCTGCTCTGTGAAGTCCATTTTTCCCGCCAAAAATCTCGTGAAGAAGAAGGGTGTCCTCCTATCATGTCCTGGTGTCCTTTTGGTACATGCCCAAAATGTGGTGCCCCTATCCAAATGCCACATTTTATGCCAAATTCGCCGCAAGAGCTTATTCTTCGAAAAACACCTACAAATACATAAAATAACCAAATAAATACAAAATCGAGTACTAACAATACATACAATTGAGATGTATTAGACACATAAGTGCGTCTATCAGGATTCTTTAAGTGAATCAGGTTTGACTTACACAGTTGACCACATTGAGAGTAGTGGTCATTCTTAAGAAAATGTGTCGATTCTAATTTCCTAAAGTATTTAGGTTTAGTCTCACAACTTAATATTCGACACAATTGAAATATAAACGTTCATTTGGAAGAAAACTATTTGGTGGGAAAACAAAGTCAATCTGGGTATCATAGCCTGGGAAAACCACATCAACTAAAGGATAGGTTTCTAACCACAGAACTTTTTCCTAGACATCATTAGGTTCGGGAAAACGAGTATGAAGGTAATCTTGTAAAATGGTCGAGGCAGAGATGTCAAGTCCTAAGTGAAGGGACTTTCTGAGAGTTAAAGGTAAGGCACTAGGAAGGTGATAATCACCCCCAAACTTAGAGTTTTCAGTGTCTCTAGATAGACTAGTCACAATCTCCCTAATTTCTGGATTATCAGATTCTTGGAAATGGTCAATTGATTCTTCTAAGTTATTATCAGGTAGTGCATCTTTACTCATCTTTACGGGTCTATCTTCTTCATCTAAAACTATTGTTTCTAAGTTGCTAGACTCTAAAACAACATTTTCAGAATAAAACTGTTCCTCTAAACCACCATCATATAAAGGATTATAAGAGAAAGTTTGTAGTAAAGGCTCATTAACTAAGGTGTTAATCATAGTTACTTCCTCCGATCCACTGATAAGTTCATAAAATAGTGGATTGTCCAATACTCTACAGGATAAAGGATCATGAAATACATCGTCTAAAACGGTGGTATCCCTAATAAAATCCTCTTACTTTTGAATAGGTGAATAATCATAAAAATTATTTGTATTTGAACTAGAAATAATATAATTATTATAAAGCTCAATTGGATTAATAGATTCCTGATCACTACGCCTGCATATTTCAGATTCTTCGTTACTACTATCCTCATCATCATAATAGTACGAAGATGATTGAACCTTATCTAAACAAGTAATGTCACCAATTCTAACCTCGTCATCCTGATTATGGAAATAACTATTCTCAAGGGTACTATTGGAAACACTATATTGGAAATTTAAATTATTTCGAGCAGCATTAGCATCTAACTGTTCATTTTCTGCCTCTAGACGTTCCTGAATTTCATTGAACGTAACACTTATACGTTCACAAGTCTCGTTGAATATCTTAGACTGCCGTGTACGCTCTTCTCTTGAATTATCCATTGCAACTAAACGTTCATACGTCCTTTTAATCCATTGTTGGGTCTCTTCTACAGATGGAACAGGTTCAGAAATATCATAATCAGGACTAGTTTTTAAGTAATTTTCCAAAAACGAGTAACTAGTACTACAATGTTCCTGATTTTCTTGCTCGTAAGACCAATTCGTGTGTGGATAGTAATTGGGCTCACCATGGTATGAACCATAACCTTGAAAAGGTTGGCGTTCCCAACTACTATTCCCACCATGGTCATAAAAATGATGATGTCCATAATCAAATTCAGGTCGATATTCATTGTATTGGCTACTATCATACCAGTTCGACATTCTTAATTGCAAGGGAATTCTACACAATCACAAACAAGGCTGACTCGACCAAATCAAACCTATAAAATCTAGCAAACAAAAAGCATGATGTCTCCACTTATATTGTTTCTAGACTAGCTTATATTTCTCAAAAGGGAATTCGTTACAATTTGAGCAAACCCCTCTGGAATCAATCCGAGCTAATGTGAGTGAAACATAGGCGAGGGAAGCTCAATGGATCTTTGATACCCAATGCCTCACATGCGTTACAAGGCGGTAGGTTTCAACTCACAAAAACCTTCATGAACTTTGAAGTGTTCTTAAAAGAGTAACCAATATCCTTCGAAACTTTTTCCTAATAAGCGCGTTACCCTATTGGTCCCGTTCTAATCAAGTTTTAAGCTTGGGTTCGCGTTAGGTTTCGTTTTCCTAAGGTGCTCAAGAAGGGAGCGGTGATGAAATCCGAACCCTTATCTTGTATTGGCCAGACCTTGCCCTTTACTAGGAATTTAAAAACAGTCTGGTTCAGTCCTCAATCAATTATCACCTTAAGGAAGACAGTAACCCACTTGCAGGAGATTCGCGGGTGTTTCGATTGGACTTACCTCCCATACCAGACAGGGGTTGAACCGTTGTAGTCGACTCAGGCCACTGAGTCCGGTGTTAGTGTGCGAAACCGAGGGGCCGAGACGATATCGTAATTGTCGTCCTTCCCTGCAAACAATTTAATAATATTTTTTATTAAATAACCCTTCCGTAGGGTTTTAAAAAAATTAAGTCCAAAAGTCCAAATTAAAGTGCAAAAATAAAAGGAAAGTCTAAAAAATATAAAAAAGTCTATTTTTTTTTCTCTCTTTTATATAAAATAAAAAAAAAATCTTTTTCTTTCGCTCCTTTCGCTTTGCCTTTTACTCCAACTCTTTAAGTATACACCAAAAACTTTGGCAAAATTTTATTTCGCTCCAACTTCTAAAATCTGAAAGGAAAAGACAAGAACCCAAAAATGTAAAGAAGAACAAAAAATAATAAAAAAAATCTAAAAATGCTACCTAAGCACAAATCCGTGTCGTCGGCGCCAAAATGATTAATAGTTTTTTGTGTGGTTTGTAGTAGTGGTAAGGGGTATCGTTCAAACTCGAACTTGTGAAGATAAGAATTTTAGATTTAATAATACTAATAAATTATATACATAAATTATAAACAATGTGGGGGAGAGTACTGGGACTTAGGATTCCATTAAACCTCAATTTCATGCAGTTCAAATACCAATTCTAAACAATGATAGCTTATAATATAAAGTTTCATTGACTCTAATTCATTTCCTAAAGTAGATTTCGAAAGTAATGGATGTAAATCTAAAGTATAGGATATCAAAACATTTAAGTACGTATAACCCATCAATTGGAAAGACAACCATTCAATGATAATCATAATTCCATTAGATAATTTTGCAATTAGTCATAAAAAGAATTAATATAATTACCGCATCTGGGAAATTTGACTTCCTCCTTTGTCCCAGTGTTGGGTTTAGATCATCATGATGAATATACGCTCAAAATAATTTATTATGGCTCAAAAATGGTCCACAATGATGAAATGGAGAGAAAATGGTGAAAATCGAGCGTTTTCAACGTTTATAATTGTTACAAAACACTGTTACAATCAACGATAAATGGTAACTGTTGTTTTCCGCGGAGATATACGACCCACACTATGACCCACGATCACTTGTCGTTGTCACTGTTGAAGAACGACGGTTTTGGCAAGTCTGTTCTTCGTGTTCTTCATGTTCTTCAGCAGCAGCAGCAGCGGAACCCGAATTTGGGAAACTCGAATTTCTTCCTCTCTGGCACTCCTCTCAACCCCAAACTCTCGATACCCCTTCTATGTGATCCTCCGAACCTACTTATACAACATTTTGACATTTAATCTCCTTCAATAACTACAAATAATTCTCTTTTATGCGGTAGTGAAGAAAATATTCTCATGCAGGATACGAGGATTTCTTCCCTTATTTATCTCCTTCACGCATCTATTTTATCTCCACAAACTCCTTACACGCTGAACACAACTCCATTTCAGAGTAAAACTTGCGCAAGCATGGTATATTCACCTAATCTCTTAACAGAAAATGTGTGAAACTAAGAGAACCCCGTGAATATTCACGACTCCCTGGTTTGATCGACTGAGAATCTACAGCCTCACTAAATCGATCCAAACGATCCTACCAACTTTGTTATGGTATATCAAGTCCGTCCCACCAAAATTCCGAGATTGAATCTCCCTAAAACAGCCAAGAAATCCAAACCTCAATTATGTCCGTGAAAAACAACTTTTCCCGCCAAATTTCATTTTTGAATTCTTAAAGATGAAGTGCCTCTAATCCAAAAATCGGGTCCCTTTAGGAATTGGGGTGGAAATAGTAATTTTTGGGGCTGAAACAGTAATTTTCAGGGTGTATTTAACAACTCCTTCGGGTGCTTTTAGCGCATTTCTGAGGTGCCTTTAACACTTTATCCTGGGGTGTAAAACACCACTTTTTGAGCCCATTTTGTCGCAAGAGCTTATTTCTCTAATAATACCTATAAAGACATAAAATAACACAATAAATACAAAATCGAGCACTAACAATACATACAATTGAGACATATTAGACACATAAATGTGTCCCAACTAATTAGTTGGTATTCGACACATAAATACCAACTAATGTATCACAGATAAGATAGGAGCAAACTAGTTGCTGGGACGTGGATAGATTTGAAGTTCCGTCAGAAACTAATTTAAATCTGATTCAAGGATCAAGATTTTAAGAGAACAAAATTGATAAATAAAATTGATTGATTGAATAATATTGATAATAAGATGTTCTCTAAATTAAGGCATAGCCTTTAAATAGGTTCTTAAGAACCGACTAAAAGAAAAGAAAAAGGAATTCTACCTAAATTAGGAAAGTAAAGGAAATCCAAAGAAAGTAAACTAAAACAGATGTAATAGATCAACAATCATTATTGATACAGACGCAAGGGATCAAAAACCATTGTTGATAGATACGCATATGTCCTACATCATGGACATGGTAAGGAGTATGAGGAAGTGGTGGTTCAAGTTTGGATTGGAATGGTTGGAAACCAGGTTTGAGACATGTACATGTATGGGGTTGTCAAGTTGACGTCCGGGTGTATAATCCACAAGAAATAAAATCAGATCCAAGAACAATCAGTTTATTTTTCATTGGCTATGCAGAGAGATCCAAAGGGTTTTATTGTCCTAATTATATAATGAAAATAATTGAGGCTAGAAATGCAATATTTCTAGAGGATGGAAATATTGGTGGATGTCTTCAAAGAATTTTATTTGAAGAAGGGCGTGATCAAGTAACTACACGTGCACCTTCTTTAGAACTACCCACTTCGCAAGAAATTTAAAAAAAAATTCATAAAAGAGGAAATGGTGTTTCAAAACTTACCACTTAATGAAGATCCAATCATAATGGAACCTAAATGCAACATCTTCAAAATGAAAATGTTAAGATTCCAATAAGAAGATCCTCCAGAACAAGAAAACCCGCAATACCCTCAGACTATGAAGTGTATCTTCAATAATGTGACTATAACATCGGTGTTGAGGATGATCAAGTAACATTTTTACAAACAGTTAATGGTGCCAAATCCAAACTTCGTCTAGAATACATGAAAAATGAGATGGATTCCATTCATAACAATCAAGTTTGGGACATTATAGAATTACCCAAGGGAGTTATACTTATTGGTTGTAAATATATATTTAAGACCAAAAGAGACTCCAAAGGTAATGTCGAAATATACAAAGTCTATACTTGTAGCTAAGGGATTTACTAAAAGGGAAGGTATTGATTACCATGAAACTTTCTCTCCAGTTTCAAATAAAGACTCAATTCGAATAATCATGGCGTTACACCAAATTGATGTGAAAATTTCATTTCTTAACGGAAGTCTAGATTAAGAAGTGAATATGGTGCAACCTCAAGGTTTCTCTTCAAGTCAAGGTGATCACCTTAAAGAAATCCATATATGAGCTTAAACAGGCATCCCACCAATGGTATATGAAATTCCATAATGTGATTTCTTCATTTGGTTTCGTTGAAAAAATATATTGGATCAATATATATATCTCAAGGTTAGTGGGAGAAAAATAATCTTTCTAGCCCTTATATAAATTATATTTTGTTGGCTAGTAATGATGTGAGTCTGTTACATGAATTTAAAACAGTTTCTTTCACAAAACTTTGAAATGAAGGATATGGGTGACGTCTCTTATGTTATTGGTATTGATATTCTTAGAGACAGATCCCAATGGACATTAGGACTGTCTCAAAAGACCTTCATAAACAAAGTTGTGGAACGGTTCCAAATGCAGAATTATGCACCTAGTATATCACTTGTTAAAAATGGGGATAATATAAGTTTAAATCATTACAAAATAGTGATCTAGAAAAGAAAAGAAAAAGTAATGGAAGCCATTACATATGCATCAATCGTTGGAAGCTTAATGTATGTAAAGTTTTCACAAGACCTGGCATTGCTTTCGCAGTTGGAATGTTAGACAGATATCAGAGTAACCTTGGTGAAGCTAGGGTATGTAGCATGTTACGAAGCAGCTTCACAATCTATAAGGTTACAAAACTTTATCACAGGGCTAAGAACTTGGATTCTATTTCGAAGCCGTTAATGTTGTACTGTGATAATTTAGCTACATGATTTCTACTCCGACATCAAGAAAAGTGGGAGTAAGAATTAGTGTATCGATATCAAATAGATTTTGTCAGAAAATGTGTCAAGTTAAATCACGTGACTAAGGAGCACATTAACACTGAATTTATGCTTTTAGATACACTGGCGAAAAGATTATATCCTCATTTATATAGGGATCTTGTTAAACATATGAGTCTGATCAACCTTTGGTGTGTATTATGTAACGTGCATTTAGACACTTTCTGAATTATGTGACTTGTAACATTTAGGAATAAAATTTCTATATTTTACATTCAAGTTGTATACATAAGGCCTTGGAAAATTAGAAATGTCTCATTGGAGACAATAGTTGGACATGAATAAGTAATTGGTACTTACTTATAAAGTCATTACAGTTAACCTATTTACGAAAATGATGTTATCATGATAGATGGAAGGGATTGCTCACTAATAGAGTTTTGACCACCATGATTCGTACATTAATTTTATTAACATGTTCCATTTTATTGAAAACTATCACTGGCCATATAAAAAATATGCCAAATTCACTTATAAGATGAAGGGAAATGCATGTTATGAGACAAACTTGTGTCACATGAGCCATGTAGGAGAATGTTGGAAAACCAATGATGTGGCCCATGTGCCTTATCATCATATGAAATGGTTTCATCTAAACGACATGTCTCTACACTTAAGGTTTTGTCTTTTCCCATGAAAGTAGTTGTGTTTTGGAATTGGTTCTCATGTCTGTTGTGACTCTTGATGGAAGATTTATTTAAGGAGATCAAGAACAGGTCCCTACACTCATTGAAAAACAATATCTACATTCTGTAACCATCATACAAAGAAAATAAGGAACCGTAAGAATGTAGATAAATCTTAGAGTAATTATTTCTACTTCAACTAATAATAGAAACAAATGGTTTTCTGCAGAGGCGAGCCACATGGAAAGCTGGGTGTACAATTACCCAGCCAGCCCATTTAGTTTCCAAGCCTAATTTTTCATATTTTAGACAAATTTACCCATTTTCACTCATTTTGCACCATTAATAACTTGCCCATTCATAACTCTTGCCCACCCAATTCTCAGAACCCGGCTCCGTCCCTGGATTTCTAACGTTCTTTATTGGTTCTTATTCCATAATTCTCATGAAATCAACTATAACTAGAGGTATGTGATTTATCTTATTTCGGCATAAAGAATTTCTAACACCTTCATGAATCAAGAAATCTATGAATGTAGGAAGATATTGGTTGGATAAAGAGCATATATATGATGAAACTCGCCAAATTGATATGATGGCTACCTTTGATGGTACCACGAGTTTGTGGATGTCATTTACAACCTTGGGTGTTGAAGAAATGGTATTTCGAGAATAGAAACGTCTGCATTCCTTCCTACAAATGCCAGTGCCAAAACCAGCTGTGTCAATGCAGGACTTACCAACCTAACCACGATTATAATGAATGAGTGGATGAGCAACTAAATATATATCACTCAACAGAATAAAGGGGGTTGGGTTAATAATTAAAATGAGTGAGTAGTACAATTTATGATTAAAGGCATGAAAAGTCCCCGTCGCAAATAAATATCTTAGGTGCCCCAAAAGGAAATTCCATTCCCCCCGGAAGCCTCAACCCTAATATTAATCAAAATGCTCGTATCTAGCATAAAACAAAAGCCTGCAAACAAATGAAAACCTAACCTACTATATATACATGCAATGTGAAACAGAAGGTCTACATAGAATTATTATTACTTGATACTCTGTGACCTCGGTGAATATCCCATCCAAGATCAATAAGTGGGGAAGAATTTAATTTTTCTATCCTCATTTGGTTTACTTCTTCTGTTTCTTAGGTTGGCTACTCTACTGAGTAGTTGAGATTTCGAGAGGCTAGCTAGCTATCGACTTCTGAGCAAGTTTGTATGTAATCCATAAAAGCATTTAATGGCTAGTATTCCCCTTGTTCTGTTGGTAGGACGTACTGTAGAGATACACATGAGTGTTTGGAGACACAAATGAATAGTTTGTATTAAGATCAAATACTTTCCACATTAATTGGATCTGAAACAGAAGGTCTACATTAATGAGTATTAGTGTTATTACACTGTATCTCTCTTTCTCTACTCATGAGTCATGATTAGTTAATTAAAAAGTACTACTAGTGCTATTAATATGTCCATCAATTAGGTTTAGCATCTTAATTTCGTGATTCAATATCAACACCACCAGCCTCCTCCGCATTATTATCTCCACCGACTGCATTTGGTGATTCAAGCGTCTTCCCTTTTGGACTCTGCTGCATCTCTTTCCCTTTACCCCATAATACAGCATATAGCCCAATCACTATCAAAGCTGATCCGACGGCGCTACACCCAATGAAAACATAGTTAAGCAAATCAGCGCATGCAGTCAAAAAAATAAATAAATAAATTCGTGGTAAGAAATAATTTATAAATATGTACCTTCCAACATATAGTTTCTCATCTAACATACCCCATCCAAGTACTGCAGCGATGACCAGTAACAATGGGCTAAACATTGACACATAAAGAGGACCACGTTTCGAAATACACCATGACATGGCAACGAGCGCCAGAGCTGAACCAAGGGCAGCCTGAAATATCAACCGGACAATAAATCAGTGGAGTAGTTATCACTTAATTTTTCAAAAGGAATTCGTATATAAAAACAAGAGTGAACTTACACTACATAAAGAAGCGATGAGTCTGATTTTAGAAACAAGTGACCAAGCTTCCAGAGTGTGTTCTTGAGACAGAGCAATGATCACGCACTGAACGCTAGCCATGCCACACATTATTGCTGAAGATGAATATGGTGCTACAAACTGGTTGTTCATTTTTGTCTGCATAAATATTTATAAAAATTAATTAGTGCTGTAATTAGAGAATGATAGAAAAAGATTTAAGTAATGAGATGCTCAATTACTTGGATTATGAACCAGGATGCCGACGCGGCACAACTAAGGGCAACAAATAGAGGATCCAGTAAACTGCTTGAATCACCACCAGACTTATCGACTGCCATTTTCTCAGCATACCTCCAGTGCAGACTTGATGTACCGATGTTGATCAAACTCCCTTTATAGAAAGTCATCAGCATAGCTCCTCCTACGCATATAATTGTACCCAATATCTTAGCCTGTCCTTGAAGTTTCTTGACGCCGATCTTCTCCATCTTGAATGGTATTGCCATCAAGAAAGTAATAGCTGGTATAAGATTTTCCAAAGCACATGCGATGGTGGCTGTCGAATATTTGAGACCAACGTAATAAAAACACTGGCTCGCTGTAGCCCTGCATGATTTTTCATTCTAGTTCGATAATCTTAACCAGGAAAAAGCAAAAAAAAAAAAAAGAGATTAATTAAGAACAATTATGTTAAAGAATCTCTCTGCATCTCACCCGATTAACGAGCACAAGACTAGCTGCCAGAACATTTTCTTAGTGAGCTTCGGCATTTTACCCCTATTAGATTAAAGAATGTAAGTGCAAAGATTATCATTTTGTTGCTTAATAGAGATATAAAAGAGGAAAACCAAAATGCATGACTAAATTGCAATAATACCAGAAAATTGTTTCTTCAAATGCAAAGAATAAAAACTCTCAGCGAACTATAAAAATCGTCATATGTATTATAAACAACCCAAATATCATCTCAAAACATGTACAGAACTAACAGTTTGAAAGTATATTTGGAAGGAAATGAAATATACAGAACATACAATTAAATTAGATGCGTACGTACCATTCAAACCACATAGCTAACGGAGCTATCATGACAGTAGAGAAGATCTGACGATACGCGATGAGAACTAACGGGTTCATTCCAGTATTAAGAGCTAGCTTTGCAAAAATGTACGAAACGGCGTAACCCAATTGAACCAAAATCATTGCTAAAGCCGGGAAACAAGCTGATATACCCATTTTGTTATATAATAGTATCTTCTTCTCAAAAATTCTCTGCTTGTTTCTCTCTACAAGGTTGATTTCTAGAGGGATATAACCAAATTTTTATTCTGAATGGTGAAGAAAGATATTTGAAGCGAAAGGAGAAGAGTTGTGAGGGCTGTTTATACAGTGGAAAGGGATATCAATTAAGCGAAAGAAAGAAGCTTGTTCTTTTAGAGCGTCCATAGTGGGCGACTAAACCCATATATTTGGTAAATTAACGAGACGTATCGACTAAATTCTGATCATCGACTAAATTCCATGTTATATTGGTACGGGACCAAAATTAAACCCAGATATAGTCGAGCGGTTGTATAGTTCACGCCCCACCACCACGTGGATATATAATCTACGCCCCACACCAGACGTACGTAAAGTCCCCGCCCCACCACCAGACGGGTATATAATCTACGCCCCACACCAGACGTACGTAAAATCTACGCTCCACACCAGGCTACGTAAAGTCTACGCCCCTTTTTTTCTAATTTTGTATGGGGAGGGCATTATACCCGCACCATTCTTTGTTTTCTAAAATATTTGTAGTGAGGCGGGCTTTATACCGACGGCCCACTTTTTTCAAAATCTCCCCAATCAGACGGAGGTATAGCTCACCCCCTACACCAGGTGAATGTATAGTGTACGCCCGATCAAATTTAATTTTCCTCTCGTAACGTCACACATCAAACTAAATTCAAATTTAATCATATTTTTTGGTCTTTAATTTTTAGTTATACTCGCACCACTAGAGTTGGTCTTAGGTGCTTAAACCAAGCGATGAAACCAACGCAATAACTCACCAAGACTTTTTAAGGTAACTCTTAGCTGGGATCCCACTTCAAGAGTTTGATATCATTTCGGTTGGAATAATAATGCACATGCAACATTGGTCCACAAAAAAATATTCTTTGTTCATTTAATTCCCTGTGCTTATTTGATATACTAGGAGAGTAGAGAATTCATTTTTCGTCGAACTAAGGCTCCATAATTATAAAAGAAGCTTTATTGTTGCATGCACATGGGAGTTTCACTCCAAGTTGCAAAAATAGCACAAACTGCTTGCAATATTCACTCAACTCCCTCGGGCATATACCTCAACATTTGTAGAGTAGGCAACGCAATACCTTCATAAACAATTCTTTTTGTGTAAAAAAATAAATAAATATGAGAGATAGCCCTAGAGATACTTGTATCCCGTTTAATGAACTTCGATAACTTCGCCGATTTGGTCATTCTTGTAGGCACCTATGACTTATGGCCTTGTTTCACTACTATCTTGCACCATCACACCACCACCTGGTCCCAATTTAAAAGGTGGAGAATGTCCCAAACAACACTTTAATACTCGATATTCTACTGGGATATTTTTTAATCACTTCAATACGAATTTGTTATCACAAAATTTATCAATTAACCCAATAACGATAATTTTTAGTTGAGAAAGATATGTAAAAATAGTCAGAAAGTAAACAATTTCATCCTTCCCATTTTTAAATATTATTATTTATTTTAATTTACATCAGGATGCCTCAAGTTTCACCCGCGCTATTTTTTAAGTTTGAACCAGGATGAATCCAGATTCATTCTTGCTATTTTTTTGGTGTCCATTTCACCCATACTAATTTTTACTAGTTCATTTGAACCGTCTTTTAAAAATATTTGGGCAATTGACCCGATTTCTCTTTGTTACTTTACCTTTGAAATAACAAGATCCAAAAACAGCTCCCTTACTCCGTGAACCAAATGAAATGATAAGATTGAAAAACCTGTTTTAGGACATACCAAAAAATTTCGGGATATACTGAATAAAGATAAAGACGGGTTGGAAATTGCAAATCCAATAACTCCTTAACCAAATATTTTTGGTAATGACAAATTTACCCTTTTTTATTAGTGTTAATAATAATGAATAATTTTGATTAGTGTTAAACATAATTGATTAGTGATTGAGATAATTAAGTTATAATAGGTTGTTTTGATGATAATTTTTGGGAAGAAAAAAAGTTAGGTTTTTGGAGAAGAAAAAAAAGTTAGGTTTTCATAACAAGCCGAACCTTCTCTTGAGAGTCAGGTTCGATGTTCACTCAAAATATTCTATCAGCAGAACTATACATGTTTCCAGGCTCGGCTCGTATTCAAAAAATCATATCAGCCGAACATGTTACTGATTTTCCCTAAAACACTTAAATTCATTCACATTTTTGGGTTAGACTTTTTATTATATATGTTTTCAATTGCGCAGCCTTTTCATAGGATAAATCAAACAAAAAAATTGGAAATGACTAAAAGTGTTAAGAAAGTGAAGTCTATTGATGGAAAATATCAAGGTCCAACTAATTAAAATCAAGGAGATCTTATCTTCAACTTCAAGATAATGAAATGACAAACACAATGCAAAAATAATGAGGTTATTCCGACATCAGGCGAAAACGTTATGGCAGAAACAAGATCAAAAGACTTGAGTCTGCAGAGAGGAGGTTTGGCCGAGAACTCATCATCACAAGCTAGCCGAACCTAGAGCCTGCAAATCAATATTTTCGAAGTGTTTACAGAGAGATGTTCGGCTTAAAGTAATATATTCTATTTAGCCGAACCTGACAACCACCTGTGGTAAATTTCACTTCTCGTATTCGTCTGGGAAAGGTTTGCAAGGTATTAGCCGAAACTGACACTGTTCTGGGACGTATTTAATACACGTTTTTGGGTTCGGATAAAAACTGATATATATTGTTTAGCCGAAATTTTCATGAACACTTTCAGGGTGAAATTTCAAGAACTGTTCGGCTCAAAACCCAACTCAATTATCAGCGTATGAAAACACCAAATAATGCACAAGATGGCCGAACCCGCTACTCTAACCGTCAAAACCCCTAAATTTTAGCAATTTAAACCATTCAATCCATGAAAAACAACAAATAGAGATTGGTTTTGTAGGAAATACCTTCTTATCCTCATTTCAGGAGTTGGAACTTCAAATTGTTGAATTTCCGATTCAATTTCTGGTTCACTTATAGTTTTTACACCTTCATCTTCAATTGGTTCTTCTTCTTCAGTTCATGGATTAGAAGAGGATTTAGAACTCCTGACGTCTACTTTTTTCTTTATGCAATCCATTATATAGTTCAATTTAATCGACAATCAAATTCTCACGAATCGACAATTGATTACGGTGATGGAAAAATTCTAAGAGAGAATGGAGGTGGTTCGGTTGGAGGAAGAAGAAGAGATGTTTAGGATAAAAACATATTTTGTTTTGTTTTTTTAGTTTAAGTTCAAGGGTATATAGGTAATTGAACTACCCAATAGACATCCCTTATAAGGTCACCTAGGATGGAAAAACTATTTTGTATACCTTGAAATATTTTTGGTATGCCCAAAGCAGGGTTCAAATTGAAACGCCAGTAAGAAAATTTGTATTTTTTTCGAACTTTTTTTTGTCAATATTGTTAAAATATTCAGTTTTACTAGAAAATATTTCCAAACACCCCA
The DNA here is from genome assembly GCF_003573695.1 of Papaver somniferum. Classification (NCBI taxonomy): domain Eukaryota; kingdom Viridiplantae; phylum Streptophyta; class Magnoliopsida; order Ranunculales; family Papaveraceae; genus Papaver; species Papaver somniferum. Next base: position 202,975,597 of record NC_039366.1, on the reverse strand, counting down.
TAAAGATAAATAGGCTAAGTTCAATCGGGGGCCTAAAGACTAATTTGAAGCCTCCTAATAGAGGACAAAGAAATGTCACCCAAACCTAATTTGAGTCACCCCTTATCCAAATATTTTAGTAATGGCTAATCTACTCTTATCTAATTAGTGATAATCTCATTTAATTAGTGTTAATTTTACTTAATTAGAGTTTAACTTTTTTTAAAAAAATTTGTTCGCAAATTATTCTTTTCTTAGATTTGTATGAAAAGTCGTTATGGTATTTAATTTTTGTAAATCAATTACAACTCTAAGGAGTCGTTAATGTTTTCAATGACGATTCTAAGTGTCGTTACTACTTTCAATGAAGACCCTAAAGTGTCGTTCTTATTTCATGATAAAAAATAAGGAGTCTAAAGAGTTGTTGAAACAATAACGACTCTTTAGAATCGTCGTTGATTTAAAAAATTAAAATAATCAAGAGATAAAAATATATTTTCACTATATCATTGGTGCACTCCTTAAAATTTTGGGGTGCAAATAAAACTGGTGAGTCCCGAAATTAGTTTTTAGGACCCCAATTAAACGAGGATAAATAGCAGCATAATCGACTACCGAACAGTTCCTTGTCCCATGAATAGTGGGTGTACATTATTTTCTTTGATCGGTGAATGATAAGCAAGAAGCCAAAAATGGTTTCGCGACAAGCAAGTGGTTTCCAATGTTTCCCTAATCTGGAAACAGAACACATTCTCGTCCTCAATTTTGAGATTCATCCCTCCTGTTCTGTTTCTTCCTCTGCCATCATAAATGAACGCAAGACGAAAGTGAAACATCCCAGCTGGTTACTACTACATTCCTAAGGACAGTCATTACGAAGAAAGATGGCAATTTCATTTGGGAAAAAGGGACCAGTAATAATTGTGGGTTACCTAAACTGGTTCAAAAGAAGAACACATGTAGGTGGCTACTATCAATTACATTCAGAGCGCTTAGATTCAAGCTATTCTTCTTTGCCGGTGAAAATTCAGAGCTTAGTTGTCCATACGACGGAGCAGCCTCCCCATTTAAGGTCAAAACTAAAACTTAACAGACATAATTTTTCATCTTTTTAATTTGTGTTACATACAAGAACTTTTTATCGAGTATGTCCAATGTAACATTTATTTGGTCATTGCTGAAACATGCTGATGTTTATTTTCTCGATTAAATAGACAATCAAATCGGATAGTGAGTAATTCTGCCAAGCAACCTAGATGAGAAGGGAGGGAGATGTGTTCAGTTGAGCATGGCTATGTTGGCTATGCTGTGACCAAATCAAAAGATAAGAGTAACAGAGACCGAACATACAAACTGCTCCAGGAAACCGAAATATGAACCATTCACGGATAGATTGAGGTGAAAATCTTGCATGTGTCGAAGTCACCGTATCTGAATTGCTCATTTAGAAATCGAACTAGTGGGCTTGGGCCCTAGAATCTCAAGGTCGCATGTGTTGGCCTTCATGTGGAACCGTTTTATTTAAGGCGGTTATCACGAAGTAATTCTAAGTTACCATTTATCTACGTCTTTTTGTTTATACCAAATTTACTCTTCTTAATTAAATTAATTAGTAGTGTAATGATAAATCAGTAAGTGATTAGTTAATGATTAGTTGTGATAAGTAATTAGTGGTTTATTAATAAGTGAGTTTTGTCACAAGAAGAATTATTGAGCGGGAGAAGAAGAAGAACAAGAAAGTAAGAAGAGGAAGATGGTTGAACCCAAAAAAATTTGTTTTGAGATGGGTAAACATGAAATAAGTGATTCTTCTAAAGTGTGGAAATGACTAACCTATCCTTAACCTAATTTAATTTAAAACTAACCTAATAACCATATATATATATATATATATATACACGACCGAGAGAATAATTTCAATTTTTTGTAACTAATCATCACTAATCATAGGAATCATTAAGTTGTCAAAATTTTAGGAAAGTTTTTAGTGGTATCTAACCATTACTAATCATTACTAATCATTAAATTCGGTTTTTGGTAATAAATTTGGGAAACCACACTTTAAGTTCGGTTTGATTGTAAAAAGTTTTAAAAAAAATTTGTAACCGAACTATATAGTTCGGTTTGATCGGAAGGAAAAGTTTCAAATTTTTGTAACCAAACTTCTTATTGGTAACTAATCATTAAGTTCGGTTCTTGGTAATAAATTTGGAAAACCGAACTTTAAGTTTGGTTTGATGTAAAAAGTCTTAAAAAAAATTGTAACCGAACTTCTTACTGGTAACTAATCATTAAGTTCGGTTCTTGGTAATAAATTTGGGAAACCGAACTTTAAGTTCGGTTTGATCGTAAAAAGTCTTAAATTTTTTTTGTAACCGAACTACATAATTCGGTTTGATCGGAAGAAAAATTTTCAAATTTTTGTAACCGAACTTCTTACTGATAACTAATCATTAAGTTCGGTTCTTAGTAATAAATTTGGGAAACCGAACTTTATGTAAAAAGTCTTAAAAAAAAATTGTATCGCAAGGAAATTTTTTAATTTTCTTGTAACCGAACTTCTTACTGGTACCTAATCATTACTAATCATTAAGTTCTGTTTTTGGTAATAAATTTGGGAAACCGGAGTTCGGTTTGATCTTAAAATGTCTTAAAAAAATTTTGTAACCGAACTATATAGTTCGGTTTGATCGGAAGGAAAAGTTTCAAATTTTTGTAACCGAACTTTTTACTGGTAACTAATCATTAAGTTCGGTTCTTGGTAATAAATTTGGGAAACCGACCTTAAGTTCGGTTTGATGTAAAAAGTCTTAAATTTTTTGTGTTACCGAACTATATAGTTCGGTTTGATCGCAAGGAAATTTTTTTAATTATTGGTAACCGAACTTCTTACTGATAACTAATCATTACTAATCATACTAATCATTACTATGCTGTGACCAAATCAAAAGATAAGAGTAACAGAGACCGAACATACAAACTGCTCCAGGAAACCGAAATATGAACCATTCACGGATAGATTGAGGTGAAAATCTTGCATGTGTCGAAGTCACCGTATCTGAATTGCTCATTTAGAAATCGAACTAGTGGGCTTGGGCCCTAGAATCTCAAGGTCGCATGCGTTGGCGTTCATGTGGAACCGTTTTATTTAAGTCGGTTATCACGAAGTAATTCTAAGTTACCATTTATCTACGTCTTTTTGTTTATACCAAATTTACTCTTCTTAATTAAATTAATTAGTAGTGTAATGATAAATCAGTAAGTGATTAGTTAATGATTAGTTGTGATAAGTAATTAGTGGTTTATTAATAAGTGAGTTTTGTCACAAGAAGAATTATTGAGCGGGAGAAGAAGAAGAACAAGAAAGTAAGAAGAGGAAGATGGTTGAACCCAAAAAAATTTGTTTTGAGATGGGTAAACATGAAATAAGTGATTCTTCTAAAGTGTGGAAATGACTAACCTATCCTTAACCTAATTTAATTTAAAACTAACCTAATAACCATATATATATATATATATATACACGACCGAGAGAATAATTTCAATTTTTTGTAACTAATCATCACTAATCATAGGAATCATTAAGTTGTCAAAATTTTAGGAAAGTTTTTAGTGGTATCTAACCATTACTAATCATTACTAATCATTAAATTCGGTTTTTGGTAATAAATTTGGGAAACCACACTTTAAGTTCGGTTTGATTGTAAAAAGTTTTAAAAAAAATTTGTAACCGAACTATATAGTTCGGTTTGATCGGAAGGAAAAGTTTCAAATTTTTGTAACCAAACTTCTTATTGGTAACTAATCATTAAGTTCGGTTCTTGGTAATAAATTTGGAAAACCGAACTTTAAGTTTGGTTTGATGTAAAAAGTCAAAAAAAATTGTAACCGAACTTCTTACTGGTAACTAATCATTAAGTTCGGTTCTTGGTAATAAATTTGGGAAACCGAACTTTAAGTTCGGTTTGATCGTAAAAAGTCTTAAATTTTTTTTGTAACCGAACTACATAATTCGGTTTGATCGGAAGAAAAATTTTCAAATTTTTGTAACCGAACTTCTTACTGATAACTAATCATTAAGTTCGGTTCTTAGTAATAAATTTGGGAAACCGAACTTTATGTAAAAAGTCTTAAAAAAAAATTGTATCGCAAGGAAATTTTTTAATTTTCTTGTAACCGAACTTCTTACTGGTACCTAATCATTACTAATCATTAAGTTCTGTTTTTGGTAATAAATTTGGGAAACCGGAGTTCGGTTTGATCTTAAAATGTCTTAAAAAAATTTTGTAACCGAACTATATAGTTCGGTTTGATCGGAAGGAAAAGTTTCAAATTTTTGTAACCGAACTTTTTACTGGTAACTAATCATTAAGTTCGGTTCTTGGTAATAAATTTGGGAAACCGACCTTAAGTTCGGTTTGATGTAAAAAGTCTTAAATTTTTTGTGTTACCGAACTATATAGTTCGGTTTGATCGCAAGGAAATTTTTTTAATTATTGGTAACCGAACTTCTTACTGATAACTAATCATTACTAATCATACTAATCATTACTATGATGTGACCAAATCAAAAGATAAGAGTAACAGAGACCGAACATACAAACTGCTCCAGGAAACCGAAATATGAACCATTCACGGATAGATTGAGGTGAAAATCTTGCATGTGTCGAAGTCACCGTATCTGAATTGCTCATTTAGAAATCGAACTAGTGGGCTTGGGCCCTAGAATCTCAAGGTCGCATGTGTTGGCCTTCATGTGGAACCGTTTTATTTAAGTCGGTTATCACGAAGTAATTCTAAGTTACCATTTATCTACGTCTTTTTGTTTATACCAAATTTACTCTTCTTAATTAAATTAATTAGTAGTGTAATGATAAATCAGTAAGTGATTAGTTAATGATTAGTTGTGATAAGTAATTAGTGGTTTATTAATAAGTGAGTTTTGTCACAAGAAGAATTATTGAGCGGGAGAAGAAGAAGAACAAGAAAGTAAGAAGAGGAAGATGGTTGAACCCAAAAAAATTTGTTTTGAGATGGGTAAACATGAAATAAGTGATTCTTCTAAAGTGTGGAAATGACTAACCTATCCTTAACCTAATTTAATTTAAAACTAACCTAATAACCATATATATATATATATATATACACGACCGAGAGAATAATTTCAATTTTTTGTAACTAATCATCACTAATCATAGGAATCATTAAGTTGTCAAAATTTTAGGAAAGTTTTTAGTGGTATCTAACCATTACTAATCATTACTAATCATTAAATTCGGTTTTTGGTAATAAATTTGGGAAACCACACTTTAAGTTCGGTTTGATTGTAAAAAGTTTTAAAAAAAATTTGTAACCGAACTATATAGTTCGGTTTGATCGGAAGGAAAAGTTTCAAATTTTTGTAACCAAACTTCTTATTGGTAACTAATCATTAAGTTCGGTTCTTGGTAATAAATTTGGAAAACCGAACTTTAAGTTTGGTTTGATGTAAAAAGTCTTAAAAAAAATTGTAACCGAACTTCTTACTGGTAACTAATCATTAAGTTCGGTTCTTGGTAATAAATTTGGGAAACCGAACTTTAAGTTCGGTTTGATCGTAAAAAGTCTTAAATTTTTTTTGTAACCGAACTACATAATTCGGTTTGATCGGAAGAAAAATTTTCAAATTTTTGTAACCGAACTTCTTACTGATAACTAATCATTAAGTTCGGTTCTTAGTAATAAATTTGGGAAACCGAACTTTATGTAAAAAGTCTTAAAAAAAAATTGTATCGCAAGGAAATTTTTTAATTTTCTTGTAACCGAACTTCTTACTGGTACCTAATCATTACTAATCATTAAGTTCGGTTTTTGGTAATAAATTTGGGAAACCGGAGTTCGGTTTGATCTTAAAATGTCTTAAAAAAATTTTGTAACCGAACTATATAGTTCGGTTTGATCGGAAGGAAAAGTTTCAAATTTTTGTAACCGAACTTTTTACTGGTAACTAATCATTAAGTTCGGTTCTTGGTAATAAATTTGGGAAACCGACCTTAAGTTCGGTTTGATGTAAAAAGTCTTAAATTTTTTGTGTTACCGAACTATATAGTTCGGTTTGATCGCAAGGAAATTTTTTTAATTATTGGTAACCGAACTTCTTACTGATAACTAATCATTACTAATCATACTAATCATTAAGTTTGGTTCTTGGTAATAAATTTGGAAACCGAACTTTAAGTTCGGTTTGATCGTAAAAACTCTTAAACTTTTTTATCATCGAAACTATATAGTTCGGTTTGATCGCAAGAAAAAAAAAATCAATTTTGGTAGCTGAACTTCGTATTGACAACTAATCATTACTAATCATACTAATCATTAACTAATTTTTTTGTAATAGAGTAACTAATTATTACTCATCATACTAATCATTACTAATCATACTAATCATTAACTAATTTTTTATAATAAAGTAACTAATTATTATTAATCATACTAATCACTAATCATAACCTAAAGTTAAACATGAGGGTAGCTTAGGTATTAAATAAATATGTAGATATGGGGTGACCTAGATTTACTTCTAATGTATTTATCCAAAATAAAACCATGGTCCCAAAAAACAGTTCATCTGACTTGCTCATTTAGAAATCGAACTAGTGGGCTTGGGCCCTAAAATCTCAAGGTCGCATGTGTTGGCCTTCATGTGGGACCATTTTATTTAGGGTGGTATCACGAAGTAATTCTAAGTTACCATTTATCTACGTTTTTTTTTATACCAAATTTACTCTTCTTAATTAAATTAATTAGTAATGTAATGATAAATCAGTAAGTGATTAGTTAATGATTATTAGTGATTAGTAATTAATGATTTATTAATAAGTGAGTTTTGTTACAAGAAGAATTATTGAGTGGGAGAAGAAGAAGAAGAAAGTAACAAGAGGAAGATGGTTGAATCCAAAAAAAAATTATTTTGAGATGGGTAAACATGAAATAAGTGATTCTTCTTATGGTAGCACCTCCTCTGAATCAAAACCTCCTTTATCTCCTAGAGTATTTGTTAATCTTCATAACGATCCAGATATGAGTTATTTGTTAAATGATGAATGTATTCTTACCCGGACTCAATTTCAAGATCCAAATGATGGATTTTTCCACCCACAACCAGAGGATGAAGTTATGGTACTCAGATATGGCTCAAATTTAGTTAATGTGTGCCTTGAATTGGCCAAAATGAAAATTTGAAAGAAAAAAAAAATCAGCTAGGTCAAAGTACAAGTTTTGTTACCTGCTCTGAATAACAAATAGCCGAATTCTTCTGTAAGTGCAGTTCAGTTTGTTCATTCAGCAGACGCCGGGATCCGAACTCCCTGTTCAGTTTGTTTGTTCAGCATACGCATGGATCCGAACTCCCTTTTAATGGAGGTTTTAATTTGTTTGGCAATCTGTTTCCAGAATACATTGCCGAACTATTATGGTAGAGTGTATATATGGAATTTCTGTTTAATCGAGCATATCACTCTGGTTGCTGAAATTTGAGTTAGAAATTGGTACTAGTCGTGAGTTCGGATACCTCTACATTGTCGAACTCTTTGTTCGACAAGGTTGCAAAAATAATATTTGGTGCGAGACTGGCAAACTTCTAATTCGGCATGCTTGCAGAAGTTTTTTTGTCACCTCTTATTCTTCTTCGTTTGAAAAATGAATTTTGGCGGGAAATTTTTCCATTTAACTGGCAGATTTTTGATCGAGTGTTTGGACGTGATTTCATGAGATTCATGAGATGCTTTTTGATGGGTAGTTGTGATATGACCTAATAAACATGTTTTGCGCTTTAGTTTCGACTCAATTTGGCTAGATAATCCAAGAGTTGAGAACAGGGAAGTTCGTGCATGGAAAAGATATTCACGGATTACATGAATTTTGAACGTGTTCTGCTCATGTCTGATGACTCGAGCAATGTTTAGGAATGTGCAGAAACCAATTTACACTGTGTCAGCTGAAGATTATCGCATGAAGAAGCAATTTCAGGGAAATATTCCCGTAAAAATAATTTTCATTAACTGAAGAATATTCTAATTAAATTCGATATTTTTGGATGTTGTAAGGATATAAATAGGTGTTATGGGTCAGAGGAAGGAGGGGATAGTTTTAGGAGAGAGTTTGGGGCAGTACAGAATCAATAATCAAGTTACAGAGCATTAGTTTTTTGCTGCTTCTTGGGAAAAAGAACACGAAGAACATAAGACTCACAGGAGGCAGCCGTTTTTGCTACAGTGTCTACGACACAGTAAAGACGGTTGTATAGCTACAGTTACATTGGCAGTTTATTTCTATCGTTCTGTGTAGCAACTCGGTTTGTAACAATTATAATTGTTACAAATCCGGTTTTGATTATATTTCTCCCATTTTCATCATTTGTAAACACCTTGAGCAATGAAATCATATTTTGAGTGTTTTTCCAACATGGTGAGAGGCTAAATACCTGGTGATTTAGGCAATGGAGGAGCTATTCATTCATGTTTGATTGGTAATTTATTTTTACAATTTTTTTAAATTATTTATTTTATTTAATTCATTTGGATCAACAGTATAAAAATGGTTTTCGTACTTAGTTGTGAATGAATTTGATGTTTTATGCTTGGAATTAATTCTTTGATAATGCATGGTTAAGGATTACAATTCAATATTTGTACACCTTATAGATTAATAAGTGAGTTAATAAAAAAAATCTTAATAATATTATTTTCGTAAACATTATTGTGACCAATCAACTTGAAGTAATAATGAGTCCGGAGCCTTAGTCCATTTAAAATCTTGACATCACTCTTGAATTAAATTTGCTTTATTTTTAAGTTTTATAAGTATAATATTCCATTTCCTTCACAAGTCTGAAACGAATTTTTTTACCACAAACTACAACTTTAAAAAACCCATCACCGCCCTCGTTCGGAGCATCTTGAAGGATATTACATGAACATAAAGTTAACTTCTTAAGAAATGGATAAGGTAGCTAACATGACGAGAATGAGTATATCACCGCTTCAAATGCTCTTCATACTAAAGGAGGATAACAAGAATAACCACTCATCTTTGTCCACCATTTTTTGTGTGGAAACTTGGTGTTAAACAAATAAACGAACCCAAATAGTTTTAATTAGGTCTTGTAGTTGTTCACATCTTGTTAGTTCTTCATTTTTGATTCACCAAAAATGTCCACACCGTGCATGTATTTCATACTTGATTCGTCACAATATGATAATGGTATAGATGCATGAGAAATAAGAACCAAATAATTTTCAACAATGTGTCTGTGTTTTCTCTCAGTTGTATCATTCTGAGAATGATCATGAAGACAAGATATTCTATGTCTTATTCCACAAGATTCTAAATAATAAGAAACATTTTTGTACTCACCTCCCTAATCTTATTGCACAAAATTTATTTTCCTCCTAAGCGAATTTTCCAAATGTGCTTTGAAATTGACAAAAGTTGCAAGAACTTCATATTTGTATGCTAAAGGATAAATACAAGTGAATATGCTAAAAGAGCCAATGAAAGACACATAATATTTGTAGCCATTGATTGAACACAAAGGAGATACCCATACATCCGTGTGAATTAGATCCAAAGGACCATACACATTATTTGAAGCTGGAGGAAAAGGAAAAGTATGGCTCTTAGCTACTTGAAAATATTGACATATAGTACTAGACAAATGATCATGGATAACTTCATCCACAAATGCTAAAACATGCTTCAAAGTTTGATAAGCAGGATTTCCAAGTTTCTTATGTCAGCTTGTTATTGTAGAGACACTAGAATTGAAGGCACGCTTAAGTTGTGCAGTAGTAAACTCCAAATGATAAAAACCATATTTAATAGGAGAATGTGGAATAACCTTGTGAGTAACTATATCATTGACAAAGAATTCATTTGGATAAAATTCAAAGACACAATTATTCTCCTTTGTAAATTGATGCACATATATCAAATTCTTTTTAATAGAAGGAACATGGAGCACATTAGATAGAGTAAAGCTTGCAGTGTCAGTATCAAAAATAGAACAACCTATATGATTTATATGAAAACCTGATTCATTTCCAACTCTAACTTGATTTGTTCCTTCATACGCAGAATGCAAATTCAAATTGGACAAGTTACAAGTAAGATGGTGTGTTGCTTCTGAATCAGGTACCTAACCAGAATGAGATGTAGAGGCATCTTCATTATGCACAACAAATATTTCAATGTTCACGACACCAGAATTCCTCATAATATTACCTAAAATATCATTGGATGCATGATATGCTTGTGCCATTCAATAATCATTTTTAGTGTATCTATATCTGCATCCATTAGCTAGGTGGCCAGGCTTCCTACAAATGTGACACTCAATGTAGTAGTCATATATCATGGATGAAGGATGAAAATTACTCAAAGTAGTGGATCCTACAAATCTACCACTAGCATTAGGATATCTACCACTAGCATTAGGATATCTACCACCACGAAATTCTCCTCTGAATCTAGCACCATCCCTATTACCTCTTAAACTATTGGATATGTGAAACCACCTATTACAGGATATATATTCCTATTATTAGAAGCATGATAAGATGGATCATTGTAGGGAGGATAATTACCCAACTTGTGAAGAAGTAGAACCTTGAAATGTTTGACCAAAACGAGGAGAAGAAGAATTCTAGCTTTGTTGTTGTGATACATTAGCAGAAGCAGCAGTTAAATCAACATTTCCATCATAATTCATACGAGTAACCTAAGAGATAAATAATCCCAACAACTCTGAATATGTAATGAGGTTTGCATTTTTAGTTATTGTGTACTGATAGATATTCTAAACGCATTAAAATCAGAAGGTAATCCTTGTAAAATATGGAAAACGAGATCCTCATCAGTAGTTGGACGATCAATTTGAGCTAATTCATATGAGATAGATCTATATTTTTTGAAGTAAACTAGCATAGAATCATAACTTTTCTTTAATGTAACTAGATCAAATTTTAGCTGCATCAATCTAGATCTAGTAGTAGCGTTATAAATTTTTTCCAAACGAATTCATACCTCATGAGAGAATGTACAGTCAAGAACCTGAGAGTGTATATCTTCAGTACTAGCAATGAATAGCCATGAGAGAATTTCTTGTTCTTTATTTATCCAGTAAGAATATGTCAGATTCCTCAAAAATCATTATCGGGATTAGTATTTACAAAGTCAGGATCATCTACAATTGCAGCAGCAACGAGAGTAGTACGTCTGTAATATGTAGATGGACACTGAGACGACCCATCAATAAATCGAAAGAGATCATAACTTCATAACAGAGGAACAATGTGAGATTTCCATAAATAATAATTTGTGTTTGATAGTTTGGACGGTGGTTTAGATGTTAAAGGTATATGTTTATCTTGAATCGTCATTGATTTACAGAGAAGGAGAATATGATGATGATGATGATGATGATGATGATGATGATGATGAATTGAAAATGAATTTATGCATCTGATACCATGTTGAAATATGTAATGTCATTGACTCGTTGGACAATCTCTCAAACATAATTTCATTAATCTTCTTCTCTTAATTCTCTTACATACACAAGAACAAACTCGACTATAGAAACCTCTTACACCAGCTGACTGCTCCATGACTTTAACCGTACACATCAATTATTAAGTGCAGGTTAGTGTTACTACATGCGTGCAAGACACGCTTACAGAAATGCAAATGACATAAGCACCGACATCATAGATGTCACAGAAAACGCATGACACAGCATCAACAACAATTATTGATACACATATAATAGTTGACACGTAGAACAACCAAAAATAACAATCATTCTCTAACATATTGGGAAAATAGATGCACATTTTTATCAAGAATACACCACAAATCGGTGGAAATTTTGTCTCACCTCAGAATTTCCCCTGAACATAGGAATTGTTTGGAAATGGTCGATTTGGGTAGCTACTCAATTTGATAAACACAACTCAGCTTCAAAAATGTAGCTTTTATACAATGTACAAGACTATATAATCGTTTGTATGCTGTGTGTCAACAACTAAGAACTAACATGAGGGGAAAATGGAAGTATGCTTGAATCACGAGTGAGTATGATAGTATGCTTCAGTTAGAGATGTAACTCTAGTAATGGTTCTTCACGATTTCTAATGATTTATATTACATTGAAAATCTATGTATCAGTTTCACTGATTACCAAATCTAAAAGAAATTAGGAGGTAGGTTTCTTTTAAAAGAAAAATTCTTCTTTGTGAATTGTTGTGTTTAATGTTTTGATTTTTTTTTCCATAAGAATATCTCCAACAGATGGTGAATCTTTTTTTTTGGTGACACAGGATTTCAGATCCACGTTTGGTATAAATCCATCTCCAATAGTAGGGTCCTAAAACTAGGAGGGACCAATAACTAAAAATGAAATTGTTCAAGAAAGTGGTACATACACCTACGGTTGCGCCTCCACGTCATATCTTTGACTAATTTTTTTAACGAAAAATTATTTAAATTAGATAAAAGAAAATAAAAGAAAAGCAAAAATCGTTAAAATTGTCAAAAAAAAAATCGAGATTCTAATTTTTGATTTTAAATTCTTTTAAAATTTGTCCACATATGAAATTCTAAGGGTCAAAATTCTCTACTGTTGGATATGGTTTTTTAGATATGAGATCTTGTATTTACTTTATGTGTAGATGATCGATGTCGTAAGCGTCAAAAATAATTTCACTTTTTCACTACTCAACTATATAATATAGCAAGGGTAAGATAGCGTTCGTATCCACAGGAAGGCTATTTGTTGCTAAATAATCTTAAGTTCGTAAGTAACCAAGGGGGGTTTTGTGTTTTTAATAAAGCAATTAAAGTAAACTGAAAGCAAGTAAATAGTTGTAAGAAATCAATGAGAAGAAAATATTGGTCATGGGATATATCAATCACAAACTTGTATTTTTCATCAATGATTAGAATTGGTATTTTAATCTCGCAAATTATTAAAAGTCCTATCTTGATTACAAGAATATCCCGCTAATTTCCTGATTTCATGACAAACACGTTAAAAGATGCATATGCGAATTCTGCCTAGCAAGCAACCTAAAGTATAAAAGCACAATTAAGTTTAACTTACCAAAAGCACCAAGTTTTGTGAAATAAGACTAATCAATGCAAACAAACGTGTAAAAGCACTAATTTGTTTTAACAAAGGTTATGATTCATATGCAATTATAAAGATGTATCAGTACAAGTAATAATAGAACTATGCTACTTGCAATCAGGGATTGGCGACTTTTTCCTATTGAAAACCCTAACCTAGCTTCAGAAAAGAATGCAAATCGGATTGATTCCGGACTCAACCAAACAAGCAATCAAATCATATGATAAAAAGAACCATGAATCATACACAATAACTTTGAGGCAAAACTAATTCATTGAATTAATAATAACAAGTTGCGAAATCAACTTTTATTCTATAACCAATAATAAAGTGTTTAACTACTCATAGCTATGGATTTCATCATAAGAATATTTATTGAATAAGAAAAGATGAACATAAAAATAATTAAAGCAAATTCTAGAATAATTTCTCCTCCAAAGCTCCTAAAATAATAATACTTGATATTCAAAGTTGTAGAACTTTTCTGCTTTGTATACTTTCATCCTTCCAAAATTAGGTTAAGTATTCAAAAGCTCATCTCCAATGTGTCCACCAAGCCCATAGAAGTATGTGTGAAAACCCATATAAAATTTGTCACAAAAGTGATCTCAAAAGTTGACCGTAAAGTAGACGGAAATAGGTCTCAGATTGCCGGCAACGCCCGCCCAGTAACTGGTCAACGGGTCAGATCGGCTGGTCAATACCGGGTCAATACCGGGTCAACTCGGTCAGAGTACCGAGTCAAGAGCTGGTAAGAACAAGTCAATCAGCTGTGAGTCAGAAGCAAGTCAGAACTGACTATGTGAGTCAGAGTCTGACTGCTAGGCCAAAACCCAGGCCATAACTGTTGCACTGGCTAGTTTGCCAGGCCACAATCCATGGTGCGCAATGATTGCACACCATTCCTTCCATTTCTGCAACTTCATTCCTTGCTTGGCCAACTGCAGCAACAACAACATTAACAAAACCTGTGTTCATCCAAATATAACATTCATCTATTCAACCACCACTACCAGCAGCGGTCTGCACATTTCAACTCCCTGTAGTATCACAAACCATTTGAATCAGCATCACCACTGCAAATTCAACCAGCTAAAGCCACAGCTGCACAACAGCATTCAGTTGTAGCAATACTCAGATGCTATCTCCCCGAGTTCTTTATTCTTCACTGCGGCACCAGAAATCTCCATATGCAACTGTATCCTTCACTCATTCTTTCACTTCCCTGTGATTAACAGTACCACAGACCCATTAACCACCAGTTACAGCACGTCAACACTGTCAACTGCAACACCTCTTAAACCTCCATAGCTGCAACTCCAGCTTCAATGCACCAGCTGCTAAACCATGTCTTCCAGGAATTTTTGTTCTCGACATAGCCCTGTAACCATGATCAATAGCTGCAATACCAGAGCACATTGCTTCAATAACATCACTAGCTCATCCAAGCACCAGTTCCTTGCTCAAACAATCCCAACAGCACCTGCAATTCACAGCTACATCCACTCTGCAGTTCATTCCATTCAACATCATTCAGCTCTGCCATATTAATGCCGCCTGAAATCCCATTCCTTCTTAGCTGCAATCTCATCAGCTAAACTCAACTATTTCCAACCATTCATTCCTACAACAGTAAACTCAATTGACTGCATAACCCTATATTCAACTCAACTGTTAAGAACCACCAGAAATTCAGCCATTCATTCATCTTAATCTTCTTCATTTCTAAACCACCATCAGCTGCAATAAGTCCTTGCATCTCCACAGCTTCTTATCAGAGTCTCCATATGAACTTCCATTTCAGCAGAAACTCCAGCTCTACCTATTTCTCAAATGCTATTAAACACCCAACACCTTCACATCTTGGTCCCTGTAACCATCAACATCACATTGCAACTCAGGCTTGTTCTTCAATCCACCACCAGAATCCATTAGACACAACTCCATCTCCATCTGATTCTCTACTGCAACAAATCACCATAAGCATCAAAACAATTCTCTAACCCTCTTTAAAATCAACTCAAAACTCATTCTATCCACAGACCCATCTTCTTCACTGATTCATTCACAACTTCACTGCAATAACTCATTCTACTTCATGTTGGAGAAATTGAGTTATTTAATAAATGGATTTTTGGTCTTGGTGTGGTTTGATCTCATGACCTAAGGGTCTAAGGATACTCACTCATTTTTAGTGAATGAAATGAAACCTTTAGTCCCACATTGTGGAAAACTAAAGAGGTGCTCCACTATATAACCATGTGCTCATGGATATATTGTAAAACAATGTGGGTGGGGCGAAAAATACATGTTTCGACCCATGCCCATGCGCGTATACCATGCACCAAGTTCTTCTTCTACTCGGTTTTATTTTTGGCGAATTTTTCTTTAGGAAATTAATTCCAAAAATATTTTCTTAAGAGTTTTATTTGGGCGAAAAATACATGTTTCGACCCATGCCCATGCGCCTATACCATGCACCAAGTTCTTCTACTACTCGGTTTTATTTTTGGCGAATTTTTCTTTAGAAAATTAATTCCAAAAATATTTTCTTAAGAGTTTTATTTGTGGGAAATTCCTTTTCCTTGTGTTTACTTGTTTTTGAAGAAAACAAAAACCCTAACTTGATTTGCAAGTATTTCATCCTATAAATATGACTCGAAATTCTGTTTTCAAAATATACAAGAAGCGAATATCTCTAGGTCTACTTTTCTTCTTCTTCTTATATTTTTTGCGGCGTTTTACTTCCATCCCTCTTGCTGAGTTCAAGAGTGGGTAACTTGCGTTGTGCTAACTCAAGTTATATCGGGCAGTCTTATCCTGGACACATCTTCGCACATTGGGGTTGAGCATTACTTCAGAGTATACCCGCCAACTAATGTGTTAAGGACAGCTTGTTGAACCTGTGATTCTGCCCTCATCAATTTATTCGTGGTAGAGTTGTTTGATACGGTTCTTTTTATTTATTGTTTGATACATCTGACGTTTCTTCTATTGTTGCAAGATCCCAACACTTCATCCACAGAATCATCATATTTCTTCATCATTGTTGATGCTTCAATCAACATCATCAAACCCAAATTAGTAGCCAGATTCAGAATCCCTTTTATAACTTCAGTTCCCCTGAAATTTCACTGGATAATCTTCATAGCCTCCAATCTTAGTTCCATCACTTGAGTTTCCACCAGTATTATCCTCTCCGGATCTCAGACCACAACAACAATCTCCTACCTGTAATTCAAATTGGATGTAAACCCAAGTCTTAAAATTGGTTGTAAACCCGAGTCTCAATCCATTTCGATTCAATCAGCAGATTCATCACCTGGTTCACATCATCCAAAATCCTAACTTCTTCCTCAATTTCCATCGCAAAAATCACCTCTGATTTCTTCAATCAATTGCAGAGAATAACTATCAAACCCTAGCTCAGAAGTTTTCAAATTCTCAATTTCTTCTTTCCATTTCTGAATCTCTCTGTGTTTTTCCCTGAGTTTCTCGATTCGGTCTCACCATCATCATTACTCCATGAATTCTTCATTTCTCTGAAAACATGAAGCCGCCGCACTTTCTCTCCATTTCAGGAAGAGAGGAGTAAATGAAAATGACTGGAGAATTTAGTTTTTAGGTCTTCTGTAGTAGTGAAAAATGGACACAAGAACCCCAACTTGGACAGGGGCCACCTTAGATTAGTGGGCTTATTTGGCCTGTCAGTTTCAGATAACTGACAGCCCATATTTCTTACTCATCTGTCAGTTATGGGAAACTGACAACTGGTTCTCCACCTCCATCTTGCACATCCTAGCCGGCTCCCAGTACAACTCTTCTGTGAATTGATCTTTTTTCCCTTTACGTTCCAAATGGATGCTTTTTTCTTCTTTTGCTAATAATAACTCCAATGCACCTAATAAACTCAAAACCGAACATAAGATACATAATTTACAAGAAAACTTGCAAAGAAAGCGTCAACAATAGATAATAATATGGTGCATTCTACTCTATCAAGTAATCCCATGATAAAAGGACTAAATAAAAAAGTCACATACGATTTTTTGCACCTTTTGCTGGAGATGCTCTGAAAATACCCTCATATATGATGTAATTCCGGATTTACCTTAGTATGTTACCTATTGATGATGACGGTATATTTCCCACCATTGGGGGATAAGAAATTAAAATGATTAGAGTATAAGTTTTTTTTCGTGAATCTCTGCCACTACGGTGAAGCTTGAAATGTAATGCCGATTATTCAATTACTCGATGCATTATTATGTATAACGAGATCTACCTTTGTTATTGATTTGTGTTCTCTCTCAATTTTTCATCGCATAGAAAATATTATTTAGATGAAATGATGGTTTGATTCATAAAATCTTATTTAGATGAAGTGACATTAGGAAATAAACTATACTTGTGGCGTATGTAATTTAAGTTATTGAGAGTTATATTAGGAAGAATCTTAGCCTTGTGTCTTTCTGACCAAGTCTTGTGATTGTATAAATATCTTGAACTTTAATGAGAATATTAAGACTTGTCGAGAACTTGACAAATGATGGTTTGATTCAGGGTACGTATGAGACCTTGTTTTTCCATGAATGTACGCTAGTCTTGTTTCAGTTCGTATGTTTCTAAGCCATCTTCAAAACTTTTGCCTAGTGGGATCAATCCTATGTGCCAATCCTCCCCTGATCTCTTAAGTTGTACGCTTCACAGTGTGATTTAAGTCTGATGCGGTAATTTACATTTTTTCAAGTATGATGTAACATCAAATACTGATGCACCACCAAATGGCATTGTAATAAAATTCAATCAACATGACTCCAATTTCCCCCTACTGAACATACAAGTTACTTAGAAATGGTCGACTGATGACCTTTGAATAGCACGATGGGATACTCAAGCAATTTCCCATTCGGAACAACGCTATAAAGTTGGAAATTTAGAATATCCATTCTACACATATTCTACTATGAAACACATTGTCTTATAACTATAGCACCGCTGGTGTATGAGAAGAATTTATGTTGCTAGATTATAACCAGTTTTCGGGAGTTCAACCTTCACATAAATTTGGTATTTCATAAAATTTTCTATCCTACGATAGAAAATGAAAACGCTGGTAGTAGCACCTTTAAAATAAAATGCATCCACAGTACATGTGTCGATCAGAAACTATGGTCAGTCATGGAATACCTTACATCAATCAAATCAATTGATAAACGGTTATAAGTAAACCCTAGATTAAAAGGGGCAGATGTCAAACCCTTATATAGTACTGCTAGTGCATCATCCAACCTATGTTGCCTCATCCTCCTTCGTTTGTGCAACACAAATAAAGAAAACAACCCTAAAAAAAATCATGAGAGAATCAACCAACCAGCACCATCGCCAACAACAAGCAACATAATGATTTCTCCTCTCAAAACGTTAATTGTTTACCTTTTCTTTTCCATGGAATTTTGATCCAGTGTATATTTCACTGGATCACAAAATATGTATTTCACTTCGTGTTGCGATGCCAACTTCTACTTCCTTTATTAGAGTAAGCTTATTAGCCTAGTATTTGATTTCCTTACGTATTTAGTATTCAGTTTCCTAGTTTACATGGTTTCCTTAGTTTGCTTGCTTATCAAGTTTATTCAGATATATATAGCTCGATCATAAGCTTGTAACCTATCAATTATCAATATTAAGAAATTTATTCAGTTAGTTCTACAAAGCAAAGGTTGTTCTCCCGGAACAAAGGGCTTTATCCCCTATTTTAAAGTTCTTTTGCAACTTATTTCCAGTGTCAAGGTCTAGAACCCTAACACCTGGTAGCAGAACCAACTCGATTCACTTTTAATTTTCAACTCATTTTTCTTCCAATGGGTCATGATTATTCAGAGAATCTGAAACGATGGCATTAATGATATGTCTAAACAAGTTGATACCCTAGTTACTGCTATGACAGAAAGACAGAATCAAGAACAAGAGAGGAGCAAGAAAAAGGCTATTGAGAAACATCAACAGAGAGAAGAAAAAGAACGAGTTGCTCGTAGGCTGGAAACAACTGTGAACAACACGGTTCTAGCAAACACTATTATCACTAGCATGACTACATCTTTAACGACTTCTCTCAACAATCAACTTACGCAAACTAGAGAGACTATCAACACCCAACTCATTGCTTCACTTCGTACAGTTCTACTGAATTTCTACCTCAGATGAACCAAAATAAAGGGGGTCATAATGTTCCTCCTCCTGGTGCAAATGGTCATCCACCTCCACCTGCACCTAATGTCAGGCCAATGCAATCAATCTTAAATTTCCTACCTTTGATGGAGAGGATCCTGATGGGTGGATTTTTAATGCCGATAGGTACTTTATTGTGCATCCAGGCGATGATGCCCTTAAAATAACTATTGCTTCTTCTAGTTTAAAAGGTGATGCTCATGTTTGGTATCGATAGAATCAAACTAAGGTCACAATTGTGACTTGGTTGGAGTTCTGTGCTCGTGTTCGTGCACGTTTTTGCACCTGAGAAATTTTTTGATGCTCGCCTGGCTATTAGTATAATTTATCAGGTAGGTACATTAAGAGAACACATACCTGTTTTTTAGAAGTTATTGAATATTGTTGACTTTCCAGAGGATTACTTTATGAGATGCTTCATTCGATCTCTTAAACCTCACATTGGCAGTATGGTTAAATTGCTTTCACCACAAACTTCGAATGAAGGTTTTACAAAGGAAATTCATCAAGAAGAAGCTTATGAAACAGTTAATAAGTGATAGATGCATTTATGATTCTAATATATCTCCATTGTGTATATTGTTAGTGCGCATTGTTTTACTTATGTTGGTGTTTTATCTCATTGTAGGTATTTTTGGAGAAATAGTCTCTTGCAGCGAATTTGGCTCAAAATGTGGCATTTGGACCTCCGTAGAGGACGTACCGGAAGCACCCCAGAAGTATGTTGGAGACACCCCAGAGGAACCCCGAAAAATTATTGTTTATGCCCAAAAATTATTTCCACCGAAATTGCTAAAGGGACCCCCGAAAGGGATAAAGGGGAGGTCACCTTCTTCCCAAAATTCCAAACAGAATTTTGGCGGGAATGAAGTGCTTCACGAACAGAGATTAGGGTTGGAATTTAGGGCCCTTTGGGACAGATTCGATTGCGAAATTCGTTTGGGATGGATGTGAATGGAGTAAACAGAGTTGTTACATGAGTTTTTACCAATCGAAATGGGCTGGATAATCCGGATTAAGCAAAACAGAGATGATGATTTTCTCGGGTCTCTGTTTAAGCCTGTTATGGAAGTTACGAGAGTTATAGGAGAAGATATTCTCCTGAGATTCGAAGATATCTTATGAAGAGTATGGGAAGAGCGCGGACTCAATCAAATACGCGTAAACAGAGAGAATACAAGAGAAGTCCATATTTTTAGAAAAAAAAGAAAACCGAGTTATTCTCGGATGTATCTCGAGATTTATGGACCTGTGGAGTATATATCAGGTTGTTACGAGTCCCAGAGGTTTATCAAGAAGTTTGGGGAAGTTTAGAGACCACAGGGACGCAGCAGAGAGGCTGGAAGACGAAGAAAAAGAAGCTGCAGGAAAGCTTCCTTCTGCTGCTCGAGGAGGAAGAAGAAGACGAAGAACAGACGGTCAGAAACCGTCGTTCTTCAACAGTGCTAGCAGCAGGTGAAAAGTATCGTTGTTTACTGCAGTAAGGATATATCGTTTATTTCTGGACATCTTCTGACTGTCCTAGATACACTGTTTTGTATTATTTCACTCTTTTAATCATATTTTGAGCATCAACTATGTATTTTGAGAACATGATTAATATGAGTAGCTAAACCCCAACACTTGGATGAAGGAGGAAGCCATTTTTTTATGCATGTGGTAATTATATTTAATTCTTTTATGACTACTTGCACTTTTTATTAATCGTTTTATGATTTTTCTTAATTATTTGTCATATCGTATGATGATGTATGCTTGGTCTACGTGCTTTTGATGCGTCATGCTAGTGATTTACAATCAATCTTCTAAAAATCTACCTTGGAAAGAATAAAAGTCAATACTATTTAAGCTATAATTGTTTGGAATAAATACATGAACCGTGTGAATGAATTTTTGGTGGAATCCCGAGTCTCAATCTCTTGATCTTGTGACATATTGTGTATATATTTTTGTTTTTTTAAGTCTAAAAATTATTTCCTTCACATGTCTGGTACGAATCCGTTTTTACCACTATCACTACAACCCCACAGAAAATCATTAATCATTTTGGCGCCGCCGACGCGTATTTGTGTTTAAGTAGCATTTTTAGATTTATTATTTATTTATTTTTATTTTTATTTGTTCTTCTTTACATTTTTGAGTTTTTGTCTTTTCCTTTCAGATTTTGGAAGTTGGAGCGAAAGAAAATTTTGCCAAAGTTTTTGGTGAATACTTAAAGACTTGGAGTAAAAGGCAAAGCGAAAGAAGAAGATTTTTTTTTTAATTTATTATTTTGTAAAAAAAGAGAGAGAGCAAAAAAAAAAGAGAGACATTTTTATTTTTAGACTTTTTCTTTTTCTTTTGCACTTTATTTTCCTGGACTTTGGACTTTAAACTTTGGGACATTTTTATTTTTTTTTATACCCTACGGAAAGGTACCCTTAAATAAAAATTGTTTGCAGGGAAGGACGACGATTACGATATCGTCTCGGCCCCTCGGGTTCGCACACTGACACCGGAGTCGGTGGCCCGAGTCGACTTCAACGGTTCATCGCCCGTCTGGTACGGGAGGTAAGTCCAGTCGAAACACTCGTGAATCTCCTGCAAGCGGGTTACTGTATTCCTTAAGGTGATAATTGTTTGAGGACGAACCAGACTGTTTTTATATTCCTAGTAAAGGACAAGGACTGGCCTAAACAAGATAAGGGTTCGGATTTCATCACCGCTCCCTTCTTGCCCGTTTTAGGAAAACAAAACCTAACGCGAACCCAAGCTTTAAAATCTGATTAGAAAGAGACCTATAGGGTATCGTTAGAAAAAAATTTCGAAGGATATTGGTTACCTTTTAAGCAATTTCAAAGTTCATAATGACTTCTTGGAGTTGAAATAAGCCGTCTTGTAACGCCGGTGAGGCCTTGGGTATCAAAGCTCTATTGAGCTTCCCTTGCCTCAGTTTCATCTCACATTAGCTCGGATTGATCCAGAGGGGTTGCTCAAACTGTAACGAATTCCCCTTCGAGAGATAGAAGCTGGTCTAGAAAAAATCTAAGTGGAGCCATCATGATTTTTGTTTGCTATATTCTATAGGTTTGATTTGGTCGAGTCAGCCTTGTTTGTGATTGTGTAGAATTCCCTTGCAATTAAGAATGTCGAACTGGTATGATAAAAGCCAATACAATGAGTATCGACCTGAAGTTGAATATGGACATCATCATTTTTATGACCATGGTGGGAATAGTAGTTGGGAACGCCAACCTTTTCAAGGTTATGGTTCATACCATAGTGAGCCCAATTACTATCCACACACGAATTTGTCTTACGAGCAAAACTCTTATAATTCCTCTCCTCTAGATGAGGCACGTAGGCTAATTGAGTCATCACGTCGTAGGTTACTTGAGTCAACATATGAGTCAACTGAGATAAATGACTTAGTTATGGACGAAAGAAACGCAACTAATAGTGAACCTTAGATACATTATACCATCAGGAAATCTTGTGAGTGGATTGAGAAGCGTTTGTTAGAGGCGCAGAATGCTCGATATAGTGTTTCCAATAATACCCTTGAGAATAGTTATTTCCATAATCAGGATGACGAGGTTAGAATTGGTAACACTACTTTAGATGAGGTTCAACCATTTTCATGCTATTACAATAAGGATTGTGACGAGGATAATATTGATGAAGAATTTGAAACATGTAGGCATAGT
Source organism: Papaver somniferum (assembly GCF_003573695.1). Classification (NCBI taxonomy): domain Eukaryota; kingdom Viridiplantae; phylum Streptophyta; class Magnoliopsida; order Ranunculales; family Papaveraceae; genus Papaver; species Papaver somniferum. The sequence continues at coordinate 202,952,536 of NC_039366.1, read as the reverse complement.
GATCAGGAATTTGTTACTCCAATAGAGCTTTACAATGATAATGATATTTTTAGTTCAAATCCAAATAATTTTATTAATTATTCACCTATTCAAAAGGACGAGGATTTGACTAGAGATACCCACATTTTAGACGATGTAGTATTTCCTTCAGATTACGAAATCGATAATGGTTTAGAGGAACCAGTTTATCTTGAGAATACTGTTTTCGATTCGAACGATTTAGAAACTGTAATCGATGATGGTTTCGAGGGACGGTTTTATCCTGAGAATACTGTTTTAAAGTCGTACGATTTATAAACAATAGTCTTAGATGAACTCGTAGAGATGAGTGAGGATGCACCGCAAGATTATAGCTTAGAAGAATCAATTGCCTATTTTCAAGAATCTGATGACCTAGAGATTAGGGAGATTGTGACTGGTCTAACTAGAGACACTGAAAACTCTAAGTTTGGGGGTGATTACCATTCACCTTGTGCCTTACCTTTAGATCTTACAGAGATCTCTCACTTAGGACTTGAAATGATTACCTCGACCATTTTACATGATAGCTGTCCCGAACCTAATGATGTCCATAAGGAATTTAAGTCGTTAGAAACCCATCCTCTGGTTGATGTGGTTTACCCAGGCTATGATACCCAGATTGACTTTGTTTTCCCACCAAATAGTTTTCTTCCAATTGTGGGAACGTATAGATCTCAAATGTGTCACTTATTAAGTTCTGAGACTAAGCCTAAGTACTTTAGGTTAATAGAATCGACACATTTTCTTAAGAATGACCACTACTCTCACTGTGGTCAACTATGTAAGTCATATCTAATTGACTTAGAGGATCCTCAATTATTTATCTTATTACTTCGTGATTCTAAGTTCTTATTCGAGTTTCTACAGACTCTAAGACCTAGTGATTCGGATCCCATCTATGAGAAACGCAGCGGATGAAAATATTCTATTTAGACCCTTTCATAGAAACCTGAACCACAATTAGATATAAATTTCTTAATCAAGGAACTAGGTAAGGTCATGCTAGTCTTGTTCATTTCGTTGGTTCACTGCAGTTTCCTTTTGTCAGCTCTTTTTGGTTTTAAAGACCCACAGTTATTCCGACTACTGTTATACGGTTCGTGTTGACTAATCCTTTCCTAAGTCTGGCTGAAGACTTTAAACTTAGCAATTCGTGGGAGGTAACTCATTCTCATGCAACCAGGTAATATCTTTCCTTAACTTTTTTTCTTCAAATGGTAACAGTTTATCATTGTTCATGTTTTTAATTTTATCTTTAGAACATTGAGGACAATGTTAGATTTAAGTTTTGGGGTATGGGAGAAACTTTTCAGTTGCATTATAAATAAACTCCAGAGCCTAAAAATTTATGCATATTAAGGATAGCACTAACCAATCTAAGTGGATGGAAGCACTTTGGTTTTAGGAGTTGAGGGACCAATCTGACTAGATGGAAACATCTATAAGAATCTATTCATAAAGCACAGAGCTCAGGTGTTAGAAATAACATGATAGTTTCGCCATATCTCGTTGAGTCCTTTTCATTTCTGTTTTTATTGTATTTTATTTTTAAAATATTTTTCTCTAAGTGATCAGGTGGGGCTCACGATTCAAGTTGTTGCCACTGCTAGGTTGAAGTAGAGTGATTGAGATATTAAAAAAAAAAAAAAGATGATGAAAAGAAGAAAAGAAAAATGTATATATTGAGAAGAAAAAAAAAAGAAAAGAAAAAAGTTATGAAAAGGAAAAGAAAAAGAAAAAGAAAAACTGAGACCAAACCATTAGACCAAACAGAATATAACTAAATAAAGTCGACCAATGATACCCTTGTATATGCCAGCTGTGTTGACCTAGAGTTAGGATTATCGACCACTGGTTCCCTTGTATATGCTAGTGAGTTGATATTAATCAGACTGGTAACTCAGTCATTTAGGTTAGGTTCATCTTGGCAGAGGCCTTCAGACATATATGAGCAACACCGTTCACGTAGTCAACATCAAAACCATCTATATTTTTCTATATCCATCTCTTAATATATTCATGTGATTTGTTGACTCCGAATATGATGTCCATAGTGCAACTATCTTAGTAGATCTCTGTCACTTATATATGAATTTTAGTATGCTTGAATGCAAACTCGTGTACAACAATTGGAAATTCGCATCAGGGTACTTCCTCCCGTAATCAATAAGTATGCCAACCAAGGAGGTTCTTTAGTGCTTTCTAAGGTTCTGCATAGATAGCTAGGGTCTGGAGTAAATTTTTTGTGGGTATATCTCTAGTAAGCCCTCCCGAGACTATAACTCGTCCACTAGGACCACCTAGAGGTTTAAAGGCTTATTGCATAAATGCAATCGACGATGCCTGCGCTCAGTGAGTTAGGATTTTATTTTGTAGTTTTGATTTGTTCGGGACTAGCAAATAATAAGTTTGGGGGTATTTGATAGACGCATTTATGTGTCTAATATATCTCCATTGTGTATATTGTTAGTGCGCATTGTTGTACTTATTTTGGTGTTTTATCTCTTTGTAGGTATTTTTGGATAAATAAGCTCTTGCGGCGAATTTGGCTCAAAATGTGGTATTTGGACCTCCGTAGATGACGTACCGGAAGCACCCCAGAAGTATGTTGGAGACACCCCAGAAATACCCCGGAGGAACCCCGAAAAATTATTGTTTATGCCCAAAAATTACTATTTCCACCTCAATTGCTAAAGGGACCCCCGAAAGGGATAAATGAGAGGTCACCTTCTTCCCAAAATTCAAAACAGAATTTTGGCGGGAAATGAAGTGCTTCACGAACAGAGATTAGGATTGGAATTTAGGGCCTTTGGGACAGATTCGATCCCCAAATTCGTTTGGGCTGGATGTTAATGGACTAAACAGAGTTGGTACATGAGTTTTTATCGATCGAAATTGGCTGGATAATCCGGACTAAGCAAAACAGAGATGATGCTTTTCTCGGGTCTCTGTTTAAGCCTGTATGGAAGTTACGAGAGTTATAGGAGAAAATATTCTCCTGAGATTCGAAGATATCTTATGAAGAGTATGGGAAGAGCGCGGACTCAATCAAAGACGCGTAAACAGAGAGAATACAGGAGAAGTCCATATTTTTAGAAAGAAAAGAAAACCGAGTTATTCTCGGATTTATCTCGAGATTTATGGACCTGTGGAGTATATATCAGGTTGTTACGAGTCCCAGAGGTTTATCAAGAAGTTTGGGGAAGTTTAGAGACCACAGGGAAGCAGCAGAGAGGCTGGAAGACGAAGAACAAGAAGCTGCAGGAAAGCTTCCTGCTGCTGCTCGAGGAGGAAGAAGAAGAAGACGAAGAACAGACGGTCAGAAACCGTCGTTCTTCAACAGTGCCAGCAGTAGGTGAAAAGTATCGTTGTTTACGCAGTAAAGATATATCGTTTATTTCTGGACATCTTCTGACGGTCTTAGATACACTGTTTTGTATTATTTCACTCTTTTAATCATATTTTGAGCATCAACTATGTATTTTGAGAACATGATTAATATGAGTAGCTAAACCCCAACACTGGGATGAAGGAGGAAGCCATTTTTTTATGCATGTGGTAATTATATTTAATTCTTTTATGACTACTTGCACTTTTTATTAATCGTTTTATGATTTTTCTTAATTATTTGTCATATCGTATGATGATGTATGCTTGGTCTACGTGCTTTTGATGCGTCATGCTAGTGATTTACAATCAATCTTCTAAAAATCTACCTTGGAAAGAATAAAAGTCAATACTATTTAAGCTATAATTGTTTGGAATAAATACATGAACCGTGTGAATGAATTTTTGGTGGAATCCCGAGTCTCAATCTCTTGATCTTGTGACATATTGTGTATATATATATATTTTTTTTAAGTCTAAAAATTATTTCCTTCAAAAGTCTGATACGAATCCGTTTTTACCACTATCACTACAACCAAACAGAAAATCATTAATCAATACGGTTCCTGCACGACAACCTTATCGTCCCTTTCCACTTCGAGCTGTAGCTTCACCTACTAATACTCCAATCAAGAAGCTTACATTTCCTACTGGTTATAAGAAGTTATCATGGGAAGAGGTAAAAGAAAGACGCGAGAAAAATATTTGTTTTAATTGTGATGAACCATTTAAATCTGGACATGTTTGTCCTAATACCAAGCCGGGTTACTTGCTCTTAGAGATGGATCCTTCTTCTATTGTATGCATCACTTAGACTGAGGATGAAACTGAAGAACAACAAGTTATTGAAGATCTTGCTGCTCTAGAGTCATCCCCAACTATCTCTCTTAACTCACTTTTGGGTTATACGCTTCCTAATACTATGTGTATCACTGGTTATGCCAAGGCTAGACCTATCACGATTCTCGTCGATTCAGGGTCTATGCATAATAGCTTGCATCCCATCATAGCCGAGCAATGTGGCTTTGAAGTTTCTTCTACTGATATTGTTTTACGTATAACTGTGGGCAATGGAGGTCATTTAAACACTAAATATCTTGCTGCAATGTCCCTGTCAAGTTACAAAAGTACAATTTTTAAAATTGATTTTCATCTATTAGAAATTAGTGGTTGTGATGCAGTATTTGGAATGCAATGGATATGCACATTGGGGAAAATTGAATGGGATTTTGAGAAGTTGACTATGCAATTTAGCATTCAAGACACAACCGTCACATTAACTGGTAACCAATCATCAGTTGTAATGATTATGGATGCTTCTGCAATGCAACGTTTATTGTCTATAGAAAACTATGGAATTTTATTGGAACTAGTTGCATTAACTACTTCCGTCGCCAAGCATTCCATGTCGTTACCTGTAATTAAACAGCTGCTTTCAACTTTTGGATATTTTTTCTACTCTAACAACACAGCCTCCAAAATGACTACAAGATCATAAAATTTCCTTATTGACGGAGGTTGGACCTGTGAATGTACTCCCTTATAGATAACCACACTTTCAGCAAGAAGAAATTGAGAAAATAGTGGGTAAGCTGCAACAAGCTGGGTTTATAAGCCCTAGTTCTAGTCCTTTTTCTTCCCCTATTCTTATGGTTCGAAAGAAAGACGGATCGTGGCGCATGTGTCTAGACTACCATGCTCTTAATAAGATAACCATAAAAGATTGTTATTTAATTCAAATGGTGGAAGAATTATTGGATGAATTGCATGGTGCACAAGACTTTACTAAGTTAGACTTACGATCAGGTTATCACCAGATTCGTGTACATGAAGCATATATTCCATAGACAGCTTTCCGTATGCATGATGGCCATTACGAATTTTTGGTCATGCCCTTTGGATTGTCCCATGCACCAGAAACATTCCAGAGTTTAATGAATCATATATTCTGGCCTTATTTACGCAAGTTCGTGTTGGTTTTCTTCGATGATATTCAGATCTACAACAAGAATTTTGATGCTCATATCCAACATCTAGAGATGGTCTTTAAAATCTTGTGAAAACTCAAATTATTTGTTAAGGAATCCAAATATACTTTTGCCCAAAAGTCTGTTGGTTACCTTGGCCATTTGATTTCATCTGATGGAGTTTCTGTCGAGTCAGAGAAGATACAATGCATTTTTTCAAGGAAGATTCCTTCTACAGTTAAAAACTTAGAGGAATTTTAGGCTTTGACGACTATTAGAAAATTCGTGAAGGATTTTAGAAAAATAAGTGCTCCTTTAACTCAGCTGCTTAAAAAGGACGCATTCAACTGGACGGAAGAGGCAATTGTTGCTTTCAAATTGCTTCAACAAGCTTTAACTACTACGCATGTTCTAATACTACCTGATTTCTCGAAGGAGTTTTATTTGGAGTGTGATGCTTCTGGTGGTGGCTTTGGTGCTGTGTTAATGCAATGTGCAAGACCTATAGCTTTCTGTTGTAAACCTTTATCTGGTAAGAATATTAACCTATTTGTTTATGACAAAGAAATGTTTTCCATTGTGTCTGCAGTGAATAAATTGATACCTTATTTGCTTGGTCGATATTTTAAGATTTATACAGACCATAGAAGTTTGAAGTATTTCTTGGAGCAACGACTATCCTCAATTGAGCAGCAGAAGTGGGTTTCAGAATTATTAGGCTATGATTATGAAATCATTTATCGATCCGCAAAGCTGCAGATGCTTTGTCTCGACTTATTAACCCCTCCCCCCCCCCCCCCCATTTTTTGGCAATAACTGCACCACTATTCTCTGGTGTTAATGACATCTTTGCGGAATGTCATAATGATCCAAATTTACGTGCATTAATTGATCAGTTGAAGCTCAATCCTAACAGTAAACGTTATTACTCTTACATAAATGGGGTGCTGCATTATAAGGGAATAATTGTGGTTGTTTTTTCTTCAGAATGGTGTAGAAAACTTCTTCATGACTTTCACCCTACTCCATTAGGTGCTCATTCTGGTTATTTGCGAACTTTCAAGAGATTACAACAAAATTTTCACTGGTCTGGCATGAAGCATTCCATTAAGGAATATATTCTACAATGTGAGATTTTCCAACGTAATAAAACTAAAGATGTATCTCCTCCTGGCTTTTAAGTCCACTATCAATACCCTCAGATGTTTGGATTGTCATCTCTATGGATTTCATAGACGGATTTCCACTTTCTAATGGTAAGAGTTCAATCTTAGTAGTTGTTGATTGTCTGAAAAAATATGCCCACTTCATTGCATTGTCCCATCCATATTCTTCCAGTACAATAGCTGATCTATTTGTGCGAGAAGTAGTACGACTTCATGGGATGCCAAAGACCATCACAAGTGAAAGAGATCCTGTATTCATGAACAATTTTTGGGAATCCTACTTTACAATGCAAGACACACAACTGTGCAAGAGTACAGGTTATCATCCACAAAGTGATGGCCAAACAAAAGTCACGAATCACAAACTCGAATGTTATCTTCAATGCTTTGCAGGAATGAAACCAAAAGATTGGTTCAAATGGTTAGCATGGGTCGAATGGTGGTATAACACCAGCTACCACTCTACAATTAAGATGACACCATATGAAGCTCTTTATAGCCGTCCTCCACCGGAAATTTCAGCTTATTTACCTGGTTCAACCCCTGTGAATGATGTGGATTTGAACTTATGTGCCAGAGATCACACACTCAAGTTGCTAAAGTCTCACTTATCTGATGCACACGCTCGAATGAAGAATTACGCGATTCTGATAGAACTGAAAGGAAGTTTTCAGTTAATGATTTTGTTTATCTCCTTCTTCAGCCTTACATAAAGATAACAGTTGTTAATTAGTCTTTTTCGAACTTATCGCCTCGTTTTTATGGACCTTTTAAAGTTCTTGAGAAGATTGGGACTGTGGCATATAAAATCGACATGCCTATCACTAGTAGAATACATCCGGTATTCCATGTATCACAGTTAAAACTGAAGTTAGGTCCTACTACTACTGTTGAAGCTACATTACCTACCATTATTGACTATGACAAGATAGGAGCCAGAAGAAATTTTAGATAGGAAGATGTATAAGAAGGAAAACGTGCTTGTACAAAGTGGTTGATCAAATGAAAGGGTCACTCCAAAGATGATGCGACATGGGAAGATGTTGATGATCTCATTGCGCGCTTTTCGGCCGTGTGGGATGTTGCGATGCCAACTCTTGCTTCCTTTATTAGAGTTATCTTATTAGCCTAGTATTTGATTTCCTTGCGTATTTAGTATTCAGTTTCCTAGTTTACAGGGTTTCCTAGTTTACAGGGTTTCCTTAGTTAGTTTGCTTGATTATCAAGTTTATTCAGCTATATATAGCTGATCCTAAGCTTGTAACGTATCAATTATCAATATTAAGAAGTTTATTCAGTTAGTTCTACAAAGCAGAGGTTGTTCGTCCCAGAACAAAGGGCTTTATCCCCCGTTTTCAAGTTCTTTTGCAGCTTATTTCCAGCGTCAAGGTCTAGAACCCTAACACTTCGCTTCTTGTGTAGTATTTTCTTCAATTTTTTTCTTTGCAGTCGCTTATTGTGAGTTTGACTTCACAAGCACAAGAACTGGATCTGCTATCCATGGTTTTTTACATCTGATTTTATGTACCAATGAATAAATTATCCTATTTTCTCTCTTTCTTTGTTTTTTTCATTCATGAATGTGTTGATGTAATCTGCATGCAGTAAAAGCTACCTAAATCCAATTTCAGTATACATAGAAAATCAAGTGTGGTTCAGATGACAGTATAGTCTCATTTTGATTTCAACTTCTCCTATCTTGTCATCGTAATGGTGTCTCCAGAATGAATTTCTTGCCATTATAACCATCAAATAAACATGTTACGAAAACAAAAAATTCTGAATCCAGAATCAAGTGTTGTTCACATGATTCTGAATCCTATATACTTACTGTAATATGTGAAGAGACTAGACATACCTGAGAACAAAAAATTCTAATCAATTTTTGTGAGTCAGTCACAATGTTACGAAACAAAGTTGTGAAAGACGGAACTAATACAACTGCAATCCAAATGATATTCAGTAGTGACTCAATGCCTCACACTTAAAACTGGTGCTTGAGTTGGCACTAATACAACCGCTTCTTAACATCTAAAAACAATCCCTAAGTTAGCTGTTAGGGAACCATATTAAGAAGGCCAGAAGTTTCTAAATTAAGTATAGTAGGATTATTTTTGTACTTGAAGTCCTTACAAAAGATAGAGTTGAAACTTGAAAGTACAACTCATGATGAAGTTCTTTAATGCAACCGATAATCCTTGACTATTCTGTAATGCAACCGATATATATGTGGTTTCATGAAGTTCTTTTAGGACAACTGTGACAAGAGTGACTGAGAGACAGATAGAAAGATCAGAAAATAGATTATATTTCAGAAAAAACGCAAACAAATAGTCTTTGGTTATCTCTAGACGAGATAAGAAATTAACACAGAGAAGGAGTATCAGAAGTCTCTTAATACAACAATCGTCTCAAGTCACAAGGACTAGATTCGTGTTTAATACCTGCATACTAGATTACTGCTTTGATTGTAATCTCATTAAGTTTACAATTACTAGATAATGATTAATATACGCAGAAAAGACGGACCAATCTTCGGTAATTTTGTTTTACATTGCTCAGAAAGACTACTTACAAACAAATCAGTCACCACTGGCGCAACCATTGCATCCACAATGTACACATTCAATGACCTTTTCATCCCTCAAGTTCTTGGGAACTCTACATACGCAAGTGGTGCCGAAATTGTGGTCCCGTGGCTGGATGCATTGCAAGCAACATAGGCGTTCATATCCCGACTGCATCCGAAGACACACCGCAAGGAAAGTATAAGCAAAATAACTTTAAATTGATTCCATTACATATAAACTTTTAAGAGTAACTAACTGTAAATAGATCTTGCATTCAACTATATGATTTAAGCCCATGAACTAAATGATAGGAAGTCATAGTACGGTTTGCTCGACCACTGTTTGTAACCAAATTACTAAGAAAAAAACAAACCTAAGTAGTTCATTGAGTACTAGAGTAGAAAGAGAGAACTATCAGAACATACCTTCTTCAACTTGGTTTGCGAGCAGCATACCCTTGGTCCAAACAGAACTCATACAGCTCCTGGGAGATTTCGTTCCTTCTGTAGAAAAGATCATAGATATATCGACTCTTCTGATGTGCGATATTAAAAATGGGCCATAATGCTTCACACTTTCTCCTCCCATCATGTGGGTCATTTTCAGCTGTTGCAGAAACATATAAAAGTCTCAGGTTTATGTGAACAGCATAAAACAGTTCACCGAAGCAGAACATGATAAAAATTAGATTAGGCTACTATCGAACTGAATTACGAAAGAAAGTGTGGTACCTTGTCTCATCTTTTCTTCCAGTTCACGTAGAGTGGGCTCAATCAGCTCCCAGCCATTTGGATATCTAACACGGTTAGTCTTTATCTTAGGCATCTTTTGAGCTGCAATATTAATTAACAACTTAGCCCCAAAAATTATCTCTTTAAGTTAAAACAATATTGATTGCAAAGATAAACAATTTATAAGAACCGGTAATTCTTACCTAGGGACAGAAAGTAGTAGACAAAAGATAATAAAGAAAACTCAATAATCCAGTGATGAACTAAACACTATAACTTATGCCTAAAGTTATTAGGCTCTTGACCTCTAAAAAATCTAGAAAGCATAACTTGCTAATTGAAAAACTAATCTAATTGAAATTTCTAAAAACTCATTGATACCAACTTCGTCCAGACAAACTATCATCATACCTTGTCGGGAATTGGATCATCATAAAAGAATTGGCATAATAAAATGACAAAATTCACAGAACTAGTATGACTGCAATCTGTGTTATATATGTCCTGGCACTCAATAGAGACCAGACTTCCAAGGACTGCAGAAACATTAAAAGAATCTCTATTTCTCAAATCAAACCAATAAAAAAATTATCAAATCCTAATCAACAGTCTAAACCCTATAATCCAACTATAAACGTCCATAAACCAAAGGCAGAGAACAAAATCACCTTCCCTAGCAATATACAACACTAAACTTGAGCTCGTAAATTAAGTTTTCATAGTAAATTGCAATCAAGGATTCAAGTTATTTGCAACACCAACACTAGAATCAGAAACCCTAAATCGCTCACAATTTTGCATGTACTTGTCATAAATCAAAATCAACATATTTTAGGTGTCAAACTAATTTTAACAAATCCAAATTTAACTACGAACGTCTATTATCTTCTTCGGGTATTGGAAACTGACAAAAGACAGTAATAAAGAAAAGCAAAATCTACATACCTTTTGGTTCTTCTCCTCTCAAGGAATTTCCCAGCCAAGATTCAGTAAAGCAAACAAGAAACCGAACAGGATGGAAGAAGGAAAAAGGAGACGATATTTTCAGTTCTCTCTGATATATATACGTATTAAGGGCCTGGGCTGCAACACCGCGACACAAATAAAGAATCATTTTTCGGGTACTACTCCCTTTTTGTGGGGACTATTATGTGTGGATATTTGAAATAAATTTGAGCCATCCCTTAACTTAATTTTTTTCTAATATCAAATTTGTTTTTGGTGATTAAATTAGTTAGTGTAATGATTAATTAATGTTAGTGTAATGATTGATTAGTGAGATTACATTAATCAATTGAGTAACTTTAGTTAATGTTATCTTGAATTGACAAAAATCTTTCGGAAAAATGAAAAAATTTCAAACTGATTTCGACCATGGAAATGAAGTTCGGCTACCACATCTGAAGAACAGGTAGTCGAACTCATCTGCAAGTATAGTTCGGCTAATGGTTCTGAAGATACAGGTAGCCGAACTCAGCTTTAATAGAATTTTTGCTTTCAGAAAAAAGTTCGGCTATGAGAAAAAAATTGCGACGTAGCCGAACTTTTTACGACGTAATCGGATTTTTTTGTGACGTAAACGAACTTTCTGCAACGAAACTGAATATTTTACGACGTAAGCGAACTTTTTGTGACAAAATCGAACTTTTTTGCGACGAAATCGAACTTTTTTCCACGAAAAGGAACTACAATGTTCGGTTAAGACATTTTTTGCGACGTAACCGAACTTTTTTATGACGAAACCCAACCAAAAGTTCGGCTGGGACATCTTTTTTGCTACATACCTGAACTGTTCTTTGAAAACAAGAAAAAACCTCCATTAAAGTTGAGTTCGGCTAGTTCGAAAAAGTTTTTCACATAATTCCTAGCCGAACTTCACTCAGCAACTTCTATTTTCAACTCATTTTGATGATTACTTCTCATTTTTCAACCAAAAACGAAAGACAAGTGAAGGGTTTGTGAGAATATCTTTATTAATGATTTAAATTAAGCTATACATGTATAGGTAGTGGTGGTTGGTGGTGGTGATGGGTAGATTAGCCATTTCCACACTCTAGAACACCCCTTATAAATATAGGGTAGACATTTATATCAAAAAGTAGTCCCCCTCCATTTTGGAGTAGTCCCCAAAAAAAAAACGATTCTATAAATCGAACCAAAACCAAAAGAAAAACCTTTAAGATGTCGGAATACATGTCTTAACCTCACAACATCTCCGCTTCACTGATAGATATGACAGTTGACGATTCCAATTTTTTTTTTGCCGGCAACCTTGGTTTGCATTGGCAATCAACCTTACCCAAGAAATAATTTTCTAAGTCCATGCATGCCTACCTAACTGCTACCTGAGTGATTGAGAAGGTGGTATGACCACACAATATTTCCAACTTTGTTTCCCTTCAAACAATGACAAACAAAATCCAACAACTAAATTTCTAACCTGTTTCCCCTTAAAACAAGAATATAAAAAGGCAGCAGTTTCAGGTTGGATCTCTAGTTAAAGGTTAGATAAACTTAAAAATTGCAGTGGCAAGACTCTTCAATATTTCAAATGCTGGTCGCCGTCTCTTTTCATGGAGATGTGCTGCTTGTAATTGCAAGAGAAGCACCAGTTCCATCAGAAGAACCACTTTCTCCTGCTTACTATGATTTTGCAGCACTACCACCGGCATCAGACCAATGTCAGATGGCTGCGGATGAGATAGATCAGATGTCTGATTCCTGTGGAGAAACATTGGAGAGGCTCATGACCAGTAAAACCGAAATTATTCAACGTTTGGATCTATCTTTACGTCACCATCTTGTATACCATGCCCACCTGTTCATGTTAACATGTAAATGGTTTTGGTGTTTCTCTTACTGGTTGGAATGATTGCGTGAGTTAATGCTTTTTAGTCATAGAAAGATAGAATTTCGTTATCTCAGATTTCAAAAACTGCCTACATTGTGCATTCCCATAGAATGATAAAATTAGCGTTATCCGAATCAAGAAAGCTTGTACTGGAATAGCATATATGGCAACATATACATATTCCTGCAGGGAAAAAAATCATGGTACACCAGAAAACTATTATCTGAATCAAGAAAGCTTGTACTGGAATAGCATATATAGCATTATCTGAATCAAGAAAGCTTGTACTGAAATGCAGGGAACTGATCGAAGAAGGTTACAGAGTATAATAACTACCTGCAGTCAGGTTTTGCCTAAGAGGAAGAGAAGTGCGTGGCGTTAAACAAAAATGTTCGCTAGAAACAGGGATTGAACCTGTGACCTTGTGGTTAACAGCCACACGCTCTAACCAGCTGAGCTATTCCAGCTTTGTTGTCTGAAGATGAGGAATTTAAACAACTCCCTTAAAAATTCCCTCTGCGTGACGCTTATCCAGCTCAGCTCACTTGATAGACAACAAATCACTGAACCACATGAATTCATATACCTGTAATCACTTTCTTGAGAATAATAATTCATTCTTGTCATTCTGTCTCTCTACAGTCTTCATATAGGAACTGTTACTATTTTCCTTGGTAGAAACCAGAAGGCCATCCCAGTGTTCAAGGGGAAAAAAAAAGGCAAAGAACATCGAGACTACTCTTGTTCTTGTTCTCTCCATGAAGCTCTTCATCGTGATCATACATAACAGCTTTACAAGTACAACAAATGATATGACAGAGATAAAGGGAGGTGGGGAATGAACCGGTTAATTATTCATTGATTAAAGTGAAAGACACTGTACCCCATGGGGTAAGTTCCTAGGCATTAAAAGCGAAATAACATATCTTTGGGGGATGGAGGAAAATGAGTTCTCAGCACTATCTGGTTGGGCCCTGGTGTGGAACTTAGCAAAACGGTTGATGACAGAAATCTTTTCAAGTTCCTGGCTTTCCACTCTTATGTCCAATACTGAACAAGTCTTCTCCAATCTGCATTTGAACACAATCACAGAGAAAACTTCAAACAGATGTTACAAAAGGATAATGCAATATCTGAGAAACAGGCTACATGAACAAAAAAGGACAGTGAGAAGGTGGGGTTTTTAGGGGGTGCGTAAATTTACACTCAACAGGGAAACGCAATTAAGCAAAACCACAGCACTAAACTAGGAATGTGGCTTGACTGGCTTCCAACAACACCACAACCCATTAACATGAGCGAGTTCAGCCCATGGGTAAGCAAATAAACCACTGTCTTAAATATCTGACATCATTAGATCTGAGCTCTAAGGATTCACTTACTTGTCCAACTACAAATTGGTAATTCATAACACAAACATAGCACTCATTTTGAGAGTTTTGTACAAATGACTATACTTTGACTGCAAGATCAGCAACAAGGCACTTCATTGAACTCCAAAGCCTAAACTGGTGACACAATCAGATATGCTAAACAAAAATTTATCTATCCTCGACAGAGTCATGATTTCTAATTATGAATAGTGGCGGCTAGTTGTGAACAAGCTTCAGGCCTTTCAAAGACTCACAGGTTCAGGAAGATAGATCATTAGACTAACTTTATTATTTCCAGTTACATTAGGCATTTTAGAAACCAGATATTCCAAATCTGCTAGCCAACTCATACAGCCATACTATTGATACTATGTTTGCCAATGTTTTGCAAGAAGTCCTAATAAAAAAGATAAATACCCAATAGCTATACACATCAGTGATACATAAAAAGCAAGAGTGCATTGATGACAAAGTAGTAAAAACTTGGGTTACAAAAAAAAGAGATGAGAAGAGCAGAAATAGTCATGAAATCATCACGAAGTGTATTGGTAATAACACGGATAGATTGGAAACTAAATCCACGCTAAAATAAGAATAACAGATGAAGCCTAACTTCTGAATATGGTGCTTACCTCAACAAATCCGATTCCAGCTTCTTCGCTCTACCAGTGAAGTCTTCAATAATATTTGACTTCGATAAATATTTATCACCCAGTCTCTCAGAAAGTTTAAGCTCTCCAGGTGTCCTGGTGAATCATAAACAAAAAGGTTAGTATTCAAACATAGTTTCGGGAAAGAGCGACATAAAAACCCTTCAATAGTCTAACAGGAACACCAACTCCAGTAACAATCTTAATATGAAAGACCATTGACAATTTGACACCTTCATTGAGAATGCCAATTTTTCCTCTAACCAATGAATTAGAAATATGAATGACATGCTAAGCCCATATAGAAAGCTTATGAATTGTTCTGCTAGCCTTTTGAAGTGGATGTCTCCTTTATCAAATTATGTTCTGTAACTTCTGTTGCAACCAACCATGTGGGAGCGACATAATAAATCAGAACTGTCACCTACCCAATTTTCCCACACAATCTTCAAAATTATAACACCGTTTGAGGTATTATCTAGTAAAATTCTTTTGAGGGCAGATTGCGATATTTCTGAGGTATATTCTTACTGATATCTGTTGTCCACTGTTGAGCTCAAATCACTTCCTGTGCTAGGAACCATGCTGCATGCGTCCTCTAATGCTACTTTAGCAATAACATACACCACCGACTCATAGGAGGAAGTGGCATCTGCAGAAAGAATTGCAGGAGGTGGGTGTCGAAGGAGGTGCTGCATTAACTTTGTCGTCAAAATAAGCCTTCTTCGCGGTAAAAGTATTTGCTGTCCATCCTCGACCATTTCAACTTCATCTTCCACCTACAGAAAGAAGCAGGCATTAACATCTTATATCCTGTATAGTTTAAAGAAAAGGTAGGAGTTATTGGAATGAGTATAGTGCTAGTCACTCAATGCACCTTCTCTAACAACCGATGTGTAGCATGTGCCCAGTCTTTTTCTGCCATCCTGTACATAGTAAAGCAATTTAATGGTTACTGTTAGTGTTCATTTATATGACATGACTAGCATTGAAACAAAAAGATAGATACTACATGTGTCACTTGTGACAAACACCTGATGTTTAGAAGCCTTTGAGAACCACGCATTACTTCTTTATGCCATGGCAAAAGATCCAAAGCTTCACTTTTGCGCTTCTTTGGCTTCATCACAGACAAACTCTGATCAGTCACCTGTGAGGGAAGAGAGCGAGGAGGAGAAACATGCTCACTGGCTGCCGAGGTGGTGGCTATGCTTTGACTGGTATGAGAAACATTTGCAGGCTCTATCGCAATAGGAGTGTAGCATGTGCGAAGAGAGTGAGAAGAAGAAACACGTTCACTGGCTACCGAGGTGGTGGCTATGCTCTGACTGGTATGAAAAACATTTGCAGGCTCTATCATAATACGAGTGATTGCACTCTCAGAAGAATTCGCTGGAAGCAAATGCCCTTTACTTTCTTCTAGCATCCTTATATTATTGACTAGTAGCATCTTTCCATTTTTATAGGCACCATACTGCTCAAACCAAGAAGGTGCCATCTGGGGACTAATCTGGGTATTTCCAGGTTTAGCGGACGTAAAATTATGATGATCAGAGCAGTCTTGCAATTTTTTACGACCACTGAGTGCAGACACATCTTGAGATGGTAAGTCTTCAGGAAAGTGTTGAGCTGAATTTGTATCCTCTCTTACCTCTGATGTACAATTATGAACTCTGTCATTTTCAGATAAAACTGACTTCTGCATGGCAGTTACAATTACCTCATTGTTCCCATAATATTTAACTGATATTTTACCCCCATCAAAAGGTTGCTGATCAGGCCTAAGGGTGGCTATCTGCTGAGTAACATGACCAGCATCTGATCCTTTGAATCTCTTTGCAGAACTCACATCAGGGTCTGTCTCTGTATGCTCAATATTTTGCACTTGCAGCTGCAGAGACAAATTTTGCTGTGGTACATGTGCCTGTTTTAGAGATTGGCCACAGGCTTCAAACCCGCTGTTTGAACTGCTTTGGTTCTGAAGGGAAACATATTCTGTTAGTGGGACTAAGATTGGATCTTTCCCACATCTTCTATCAAGTGCCTGATGATGAGGGGGGACCGCCAAAGAATCTGAAGCAATGGAGCTTGCATCAAGCAGATGCTTTTCAGAAGATTCTTGCCCTAGGGACGCACTTGACGTGTCTCGACCAAGGTGAACCTCTTGCAAGGAGCTTTTCTTCCCAGTTTACTCTTCCCCATTGGCATAGTGCTTTGAATCTCCCATTTTCTTGGTACCCTGATAATCTTGTTTCTGGACCCATGAGGTTCTTCCCATATTCCTATTTGAAGTATTAATGGAAAGTGCTGAACTTACCCCACACTGGGGACTGGACGAATTTTTTGGAGTCATCGGAAATGAACCCAGTGAAACTCCCAGCGAGGCAGAAGGTCTAGAGACAGGTGTAGACTCTAGCACTGGGAGAGGTGGCATGGGAACCCTCAACTCGCTGCCCGTCACCTGAGAATGATGCACCTGAGAAAGATTAAAAGGCGGAATTTTAATAGTCGTGCCAGGAGTATGATGTGTGTTTATGTTTGCACTTGCACCAGATCCGACCTGTTGATGCTGCAACTGATGTCTTTGATATGGCAAAGTGCCTGTATATGTTCCAGCAGGCATCTGTTGCTGCAAGGTTTCATTTGCTTCACCAGATATACCAGATTTACTGTACCAATGGCCTCTGCCAGAAGGCTGCACAGAAGAAGTGGGATTTAACCATGTCTGCCCCTGAGTAACTATTTGAGCAGAATTGCCGTAACCAGAATAACCTTGCCCAATACCTCTAGATCCACCACTGACATGCTGTGACAGGTTCTGAACCCTTTTGTCAACAGGTTCCATGTTTGCAGCCAAATCTCCCATTGGATGATACTGAAATTTGCGAACCCCAGAAACCTTCCGACCAACTTGACTCATGAATTTTTTGTTACCCTTCCCCAAAGAACGAGAATAACTAGGACTTGACAACAAAGTCTCTCTTGGACCATCTGGAATAATTTGATGTGATCGGTTAGAGTTGTAGCTCATATTAGAGACTTCTTTCTTGTTCCCCTGATTTTGACAATTTGTCGTAGTATCATCTCCTCTGTAGTTAACCATGGAATTCACATGGATTCCGAACTT
The DNA here is from genome assembly GCF_003573695.1 of Papaver somniferum. Taxonomy (NCBI): domain Eukaryota; kingdom Viridiplantae; phylum Streptophyta; class Magnoliopsida; order Ranunculales; family Papaveraceae; genus Papaver; species Papaver somniferum. The sequence continues at coordinate 202,934,693 of NC_039366.1, read as the reverse complement.
AATATGATTATTATTTTGGACCTGCAGGTTTGCTGGCTGATTGACCTTGGCCAGGTCTGAATTCGGCCCAGCTGTAGACTTCCTCATGTAAGAAGATTCTCTCTTGGCATCATGATTATCACAACCATTCAACATCCCGCCATCATGATCCCTCACCAGATGCATTCCTATGTTAAGATCATTTGTTTGATTGTGTTGCATGGTGCTATTGTTCTCATGCACTATCAGTGACACAAATCCATTAGCCAATGGTATCTCTCTCGTACTCAAACCATTCTGTCTATTCGGAATTTGGTTTTCAGTGTTATCGGATGGAAATGTATGCCCTTGGATCCAAAAGCCACCCATGTTTTGAGCATTTAACCCTATGTCCCCAAAATGAGCAGCATTTTTCGACTCCTCATAAATTGGACCAGGCCAAGCTGCTCCAGCAAAATTTTCTGGATGCATGTGCGGCTGCACCTGATAACTATCTTCAGCAAGTGTGTGTGGCATTTGTTCACAGCAATGATTTAACCATTTGATAGATCCTCCAGGAGGCTGGCCAGCATATTCACGAGAGGCACTGTCACTGCTTCGATTCATAGTTGAATCATCAAACAACTGAAGGGGTCTTGAAGTCACAGAAGAGACATGGTGCCTATTTTGACCACCCCAATCTTTCCGCTGTGAACTGCCACCCGTAGTTGCATCCAGAGCCCCAGTTGACATTTGTGTTGTATGAGAACTTAAACCACTCCACTCATCCTGTATCCCGGTGTCATTACTAGAAGTTTCTGCCACAGCGGACTGCATCAGTGCACTCCAGGTTCCACTCTGCATAGAAGAAAACCCATCGAAGGGTTCATAGCCTCCTGTAACGCTGCTACTACCACCAGAAGAAGCATCCAAACCATTGTTCTACTGTGTATTTTCAGGCCAATCTGCTTGCTGCTGCTTCAAATGAAAATCGTCAGCTGATGCATTCACCTGAAAAGAATTTATTTATGGATATTAATTTAATAATTTATTAAAAAAAATTAAAGCTTGTGGCTGGATTGGCTTGGCACAACTGGATATTTATCAAATAATATCCAGCCTGTCCTATGTAGCTAATTTTGTGGGTCCTCGATGATCAGGTTTGGCGTGCCTGGCCTGACAAAATAATTGGGCCTGGCAACCTGGCCAACATTTTATAACCCTATGCCTAAACAAGGCTTTTCCTTAAAAACTAAGGTTTTGAACTGAAGTGCACCCACGAACGGGCTATTGAAGGTTGGTGACTTGGTTGCCACTAACCTTGGTTAACATGTCAGCAGGAATATTAGAATATTGACTGAGACCACCCCATATGCTAGCAATTGGAGTACCATATAGAGACTGATCAAGCTGATCAGGAACGAACCCCGTTGAATGTGGTACCTGACCCTGCTCAAACGATGAAATAAGCCCAGCAGGGTATCTTTGCGCTGCAGAGGAACCACCATCCTGGGACCAGTTTGTGCTACTAACCATAGGCATTTCTGAGGTAGTCGGTACTTTAGAATCACCTCCCATGTGCTCGGCTGGCCAGAAATTACTAGATGCATTGTGAATATGTAACCCATTACCAAGTCTTGGTAACAGATCACCAATTGACTGATTTGAGGTAGCGGATAGCTGGTTCATCCGGTTCAGTTCTCTTGATTCTTGGTCTAGTTGCCGCTGCCTCTGAATGTCTTGCAACTGGTTATACATAATTTGCTGTTGCCATGCCTGTATGTCAGTAACCCCCATTTGCAGCCTTGGGCCATGTAGCGGCATCCCTGGTTGCGGGGCCCTCGTGATCTGTTGTTGACCATCGAGGAAATTAAAACTCATATGACCAATTTCTGACTGTTCTAAGTTCTTGACAAGGCAGGACTGAGTTCTGGAGCATTCCTTAGCCAAGGTTCACGAAATGATAAGCCTCTCGATGCAAGATTATGTACCCAATTTTGCACACCCTCCGCGAAACTCACCCCGATACTGTCCTGTATGACCTTGTTGCTCAAGCAAAAACGACCCATTCGAACTCAGATGCTGATTTCCAGAATGCCTAACACTTAACTCAGGTGTAGTGACACTCATGCAATACCTAAGCCAGGTCGCATTTCTGAAAAGTGCCACCCATTGCTTACCACAAAATCTGCAGAGACCAAAATTTAATGCAGGAAACTATTTACCGAGGAGAACGGAATGAAATCAGATAAATAGTGATTATATTCAACACTATCTTGTGCCATATCTTCTGACATTTCCCCATCCTTCACTCAGCACTTCTTAATATTACACTTTAATCAGAACTAACTTTCAAAATATCTCTTTCATTTAGTTCAAGTTAGAACCATCTGCCTATATATGTGCTTCGTACTACAATCCAAAACATAATCCTTCAAAAGCAAGTACATAATTGAATATGAAACACATCTACAGATTGAAGATCTAACCTGATATCAGGGGATTGTAATTCTTCAAATCGGAAATGGAAGGGATCTCAATCTGTCTTTGGTTTCGAGCCCGTGTATTGGTGTCAAAAAAAGGCCAATTTCCACGAGCAACTTGTGGCTAATGCTGCCCCTTGGACAAGTTGCCCTGCTCGAAGAAATTGTGGACCTTGTCGTCCACTTCATTACCAAGCACAGATAACTCAACCTGCAAATATGCAGCAGCTGATCCTTTCTTAGATAAGAGACATTCAAGATACAAAAAGTTCAACATTCAAAACTTCTTTGTTGTTACTATGATTCAAAATATAGTACGCAACAACTGTACCAGAGAACATGAAACTGAAGCTCAAACCAAAACTCGTATCACTAGTTTTCTCCAAGCATATGTTGCTGCAAACTCTGTTTCTGTAAATCAAAGTGTTTCCAAATTTAACAATTCGAATCTCCAAAGTGTTAACCTGCATAAGATCGTGATTCGTGAGGCAGCATAAATATAGTTATGATAACAAATACCTGTGTAAGAATGATATGGGTATCCTGATCTCACCACACCGACACAAGGTGCCAGACCCTGCTACGTACGTGATTTCAAGAAAAACCAAAACGTGACAAATGCCAATTACATTGATAAGAATTAAGGTAGAAACTGCTAGAGTGTTGACAGATGGGTTGGAAAAAGACAACACGTGATCAAGGCCTCTTGCTGAATAGAAGATAGTGTTTAGCGCTTCGATATTCTACTTTTACATCAATGATTTTACACAATAAACACAAAAAATATAATATTATGATCTAACGTGATCATAAGCATGTGGAGTACACACAATTTATACAAATATTAACGTTATAATGTGCTAATTATGAGCTGGGAATGTGTGCTAGTGCGGACAGGAAAACGTATAATATCCTTTTTATTAGTGAACAACATATGTTATACACAAACTGTATACGGACATATATAAGTGAAGAATCTGATTACTATAAATAAACCATATATCTAATTTGACACTATGTATTATTAATAGCTGAACAACTATCTATGGAGTATGGATCAAGGTTTATACCCTCCATGAACAGATACATAAATGTAAGGATTGTCGCTACCTAGGTTATGCCACTAGATTCCTTTATAATCTAAAGTTGAATGCTTTGTTTTTCATTGAATTATGTTTAGTTTAGCTCCAATGGATACCACCTCATGATATGACCAATGAGCTAAAAACATTATGCAACAACAACATCCGCATGCAAGCATCAAAGGGTTAATATACAATCATTTAGTCTAACACTTGAGTCTTGAACATACTTACTTGTATAAAATGTAAGATGATTACCAACTCAGACTAACACGTAATAGAAGTAGATCTCACCCCTGGGGGGTTTGGGGATAAGCTTCTTCTTCATGAGGTTGTATGATGAAAAGTTAACAGAATAAATCCTCCAGTATCTGGAACGCTGGTCCCTGTCCATAAGTAAAGAACAGAAATTAAGCCGGATGAAACACCGATTACTGAAATCAACTGAGTAACACATATTCCTCAGTTAAGAGGAGAGAATCCAGCAACTTTATAATGTTTAACCATCTATGCACACATTTCCTCCATTTCACAAGGACTAAAGCAAAGTTGCAAGCTCAAACCTTTAATGAATTTTGCCTATCAACCAGGGTGATTAATTCCAATATAAGGAACACAGAGCAAAACCGATGGAAATAAGCTCTTACAAAGGCAGAAATGATGAATCGTTGTTGAGCTTCGGCAGCATGCATGGAAATAGTTACAGCTGATTGTGGAGTAAATTCTAAGCTACAACTATCAAGTGCTTTTAGAGAAGAGATGCGACATACAGATTTTCAATTGTGTTAGAATGGAATCCACGAAAGAATGAATGAGATAAAAGTTAGGGTAGAAACAAGACTGAACCACAAATCAATATCTTCCCCGGCAGGATGATAACATTTTAATCAATAAAGTGAGTGATCTAAATGAGTCAGCTCATCATAGTATGCTTTAATTTGTCCTATTGGAAGATCTCACCATCATGATACACACAGTACTTCCCAATTCATGTGATCATCACACTCAAAATTGAAATCACAAAACTAAAAGTTCAATTCAATCAAACAAACAAGCAATTGAAACGAGATCAGATTGATACACATTCCAATACAGAATTCGGCACAAACAAAAATTAAAGAAATAAACCCAATCCAAATCGACAAAAGATATAATTAGGGTTGAAATGGAGACAGACGGCAGACTTACTCACTTGGATTAAATTTGAATCCAGAAACATCATCATCATCTTCCTCCTCCTTCAATTCTTTGGTGCTACCACTGAATTTCGATCCTAAATTTCTATCGGATTGTGAAAAAGAAAAAAAAGAAAGAGGAGCGGCGTTTCCGAGAGAAGAGAAAGAGCATTAGATGTGAAATAGTAGTAACTTTTTGACTTCGAGATTTTTTTTTTGTTTCCCATCTTATTATCAGAACCAAAAAAAAAATAGAAGTACATTCTAAAGTAATTTTTTTGATCTTTAAAATTAAAAAACAAGAAATTAGTTTGGATATACAAGAAATTTAAAAACAGAAAAATTGATTTTTTATGAAGTAAAATATCTGATTTCTGCTTTGGACAAATAAAATTTGTATCCAACCACATTATAAGCAAAACTTTTAATATGTAGCTATTTACACTAACATCACATGAAAGTCCAGTAATTGTTATTGAGTCAGATGTGCGGTTCGTATTTAATATGTCTCATCATCAAAAATCCAACAAGAAATTCATTTCAAGAATAGTAAAAACTAATTATGATATAAATGCTAAATATACAATTTCAGGATTTTAACTATTTGTAACTATTTTTTTCCTATGACACGCAGGATTTTACATCCTCATTTATAAAATATTCATCTCCAGCAGCAGCAGGTCTTATAAAATAGGAAGTATGCCAAAATAAATATGAAGGTCTTCAGGAAAGTGTTAACTACACTTTTGGAAACACCTCCACGTCTGTTTTTTCTTTTTTAATAAAAAAAATTTCAGATTAAACATTCTTAAAAAAAACAAAAAAAATTGTTAGTTTAATTGAGATGAACATGTGTCGAACACATATAAGATGCGATGCTAGGTTTGAGTCTTGTCTTAGCAAAAATGTGTTTATGTTTTTCTTAACAAAAACGTAACTAGTCATAAAAACCCAAGGTGACCAAACTTGTGGTACAAAAACCCCATTCAAATGTTGGGACACATTAAAACTCCATCTTAAAAAGAAATTGATACAAAACCCCCCCAAAATTTTAAAAATTGATACAAAAACCCAGAATTTCAAAATTGGTTTCATCAAATTTTATTATGAGACCAAAATTGGTTTCATCAAATTCTTTGGGATTTTTGTGTTACTTTTGTTTTTTGAGGTTTTTGTGTTACTTTTGTTTTGATGGATTTTTTGTGGATGGATAGTGACACCTTTGGGATTATAATTCACGAACCGTAACAAAAATGTAAATGAAAAACAAGTGTGATTGGGCTGGGCTTTGCTATTTGTATTAGGGGTGTGTTCGTGGCATGAAAAGGCCATAGGCAGTGTTGGCCTTGTGCGGTCGCATACCCTGCACTACCTCAGGACAGACTCTGCTCTTATATCCCTTATAAGTAGCATAAGATTATACCTAATGGATCCAAACTGGTGCGCCTCCATCTTTTATCTGCTAAGGACAAATAAAGTGGATCATAAACCTTAGGTACAAGCAGCAGTAGCTCCATCCTACAACAAAATCATGAGATTCGGAGGCGGTTCAATAGATACGACACAACCATAAAAACAAGCAGTTTTTTGCATAACGATTTCTCCTCTCAAAGTGATAAATTTGTGTCCATTATGGAATTATCCTTTTTAGTTTTCTTCTTTAGAGCAGCCGCTTTTTTTTTCTTGTTTCTTACAATCACTTAACGTTTTTTGGGCTTGGAAGATTTGTGGATAAGACATCAGGATCGTCTATATCAGGTCTCAGGAGCACATGAATTGATTTGCTAGTTTAATCATTTCTACTCTCCCAATTTCTTCATAATTTTATTATGTATGTGAACCAATTTCCTCATCCAGTTTTTTTTTCCATTTATCAAAGTACCCCATTCATGATCCAATCTGGATGTATTCTCTCTTTGGTTTTTTGAGGCTCAAATTTTTGAGATTACTTGATCCATCTAACTACTCTCAATTTGCATCAAGACTCTTGTTTCATCTTGTATGTCTCTACTATATATCAGTATATACACATCTTACTAATAACATTACCGCTACTGACGACAGTTAGTTTGACTTGTTTAGATTATGTTATCTTTAACATTTAGTTACAGTAGGTCTGTCTGTTTCTGGCACAGCTGTAATGAGCTGTATTTTCAGTCATGAGTCTGTATTTAAAGAATTCTTGTCTGTGTGTTTGTTTAGTAACAATAATGAGAAACTCTTTTCACAAACTCTCTACCCTAGTTAGTAATTATCCGAATGATTCGCGAATGTATCCGAAGTAACGAATCCGAATAATACATTCGAACTACTTGAACTCGGAACCTAGTTCGCGGATTATATGGACCTCACGAATGATTCACTAACGTATCTGAATTAACTGAATCCGAATGATATTTCTGAACTAGAACTCGGAACCTAGTCGAACGCCCAACCTCACTCTCCCATAAGTAACTCTCTGACCAGAGTTCTGTTGATTGGTTTTTGTTTGATTTTGTATTTAAATACAAAATCAAATACAATTATTCAGTTAAAATTTTCTATTGGTAGTTGTTTAACCAGTGTTTTATGTGTTGGTTTTTGTTTAATAGTCTATAAACTCGCTTTATAATATATTCTGAACCCAGTTTGTGAACTTTCGGAGGTTCTCTTCCTGAGAAAATCTGCTGGAGTTTGTAAACTTATTCCGATTACTTAATTCCGCGTACTTAGGTTGTTTATTTTCTAAAAACGATTATTCATGAACTTATACTTATATAAACTAAGGAATGCAAATTTGCAAACCGTGGCTATAAAGTTCATGAAACGATTTGAGTGAATCAAATCGTTTTTGCTTCGATTGTGTCTTGTATACTTATATAAGATCTAAGCAATTGAACAACTCTCTAACTAGTTCATTTGAGTCATTTGAACTAGTTATGGTAAAGAAGAATATTGTTGATATGAAAGTGCTCATATGGCTAAGCATTTGGTTAACTACTGTTGAACCAACGAATGTACATGTTTGGTTACGGTTACACAAACCTAAAATCGTGCATTTCATTTGTGTGTAACAAGATAAGTTTTTGATATAATGGTTGAAAGATATTAGCTTGGATATAATCAGGTTTTCATCTAACGGTGAATGTTGAATGCTTTGTTACTAAGATAACATTGATTGCAAACCCTGGTTTGAAAGACTATATAAGGGAGAACTCTAGCAACTGGGAAACCTAATCCCCACACCTCCTGTGTGATATTAGTTGTATAAGCTAGAGTCAATTCTCCTTTAACCTTAGGTTTATTCTCGAGACCGTTATCATAGCGATAATCCATCGGATATCATGTCAACATACTTTTTTGTGAGGGAGAGGACGTAGAATTGACTAGTGTGATTTCAACACATAGACAGTCTATATGTCTGTTCGATCATGCAGGGTCGTGAGGTTGGGTTGTTGATTTATCAATCTATTCGTGTTTTTCATGTTTACTGTGTTGATCACTATGTTTTCAAACTAGTCAGACGGTCTGTATGTATGTTCAGTCAGGCAGGGTTGTGAGGTTGGGTTGTTGATTTCAACACAGACAACGTGTTGAATACGTGAATCACTCTATTTTCAAAGTTTTTCCTTGTTGATGTTGCAGAGATCTGGGGAGCTTGTCTATTTCGTCAAATCAATCACTTCATTATACAGGAGCTAAGTATCAATAACTTTTGCTTATTTGATTTTTCTTGTTTTTGATTATTGCACCCAAAAATTTATTGACATGTAAGTGCTAATTAGGTTTGTGTTCTAGGTACAAATCATGTGAGAGTGAGAAGAATTAGCTCGAAGAATCGTTGGTTAATACACAATTTTACGCCTACATATCCAAAAGTCAATTGCATTAAAAACTAAAACTCATTTTCCCTGTAGATGTTTTAGCTTTCCCTATAACAATAATCCTTGGAAACGAAAATCACAATCTTCTTATTAATTAGAGGTATTTTGTATAAGGGTTGTAAGTTTTTTATCTAAAAAGGGCCTGGTTCGTGAAAGATGCAATTGATGTATTAGGGTCGTAGACTGATTTTGACCGTCAGTTTATTATAGCGAAATACCCTTATGAAACATTCAAATGACGTTATATCCTCACTGTTTCCTAACCCTGTCAAAACTCTTAACCGGATAGTTCTATCGAAGGTTGGAGATTTTCTTTTTCTTCCATCTCCGTAGTTTCCCCCGGCACAACCATATCCACTCCTGTCTCCACCACCACCACCATATCTACTCCATAGACAGTAATCACCTATAAGATGGTTATTTTCCTTCATTATGATTATAGTCATAATCACTAACTAAATAGATTGTCTAAATTCTTTTAATCAATCTTGTTAAACCCTGAAAAGTAACCCCAAATCAAACAAAAAGCAATCAATCAGGTAAAACATGTCTAAGTTGTTGCAGCAGTATCCCGTCGATTACAAAATCTTCGTGTAAATCATTATCTCTTGAGCAATGGGTTTAATTTCTAATTATAACCAACGAGTATTCTTGATTTATTTGGTTGATGAGTCTCGTGTTTTCAATCTCGTCAATCATCAACCATACATCGAAGTTGGATCTCATCTGTTATAGATCTCTTGTATTATATTCATATTCTCAATTATTTTCTTCTCAAATTTCAGGAACCAAAATTGGGTAATTTAATTTAAGTCTTCAATCTCTTTCTGTTTAGAATTGATAATTGTTAATGTTGGTGATTTGGGGGAGTTGTCGGTTTTCCTTATTGAATTGATGGCAATATGATTTTGCTATTTGATTTATTCTTGATATGAATATGAGAGTGCTTGAAAATGTTGATGCTGTTTAGGAAGATATAAAAAGACGAAGAAGGCGAAGCAGGTAGATTTTTGAGATTAATCTAACAGTCAACGTCCGCCATCTGATGGTCATGGTGTTTGACAGAATAAAAATGCAAGTAGACACTTTCTTAACAGTTTTGGGTTAGTTTACTACCCTTTTGCATCAACTGCATATTCTACGACCTAGACCCTAATTTGGGAATCCAAATTTGTGCACCCCTATAAACCGGGTTGCATATTCCAGCTTATCTTATTGGTTGACAAAATCAGCAAAACCACTTTCAGTTTTACTTTACTTCTGTATCTTTTTTTTTTATTTTTATTTTTGGAAATCAAGGTAATAAGGAAAAAACATTGTTCCCATCTACTCTGTAAAATAGGATGATCTCCGCTCGTGTCATCAGCGTAAATCAGAAGAAATATTACTCAAATCTTGATTTATTCCCCCCCCTAAAGATCACAGTTTTGCCAATCCATTATCTAATTTATAAAAGGAACTTGAAAATTTCGGAGAATCAGAAGCAAAAACCAAATCATAATAAACTAGTGAAGTAAGTCTTCCAAAGTGTAAATGATATTATTCCAAATTTAAACTCTATAGTACAACAAATCAAATCCCTCTCACATTGTGGGGCATTCATGGATAATTGTATCTGGTTTGCATTATAAACCTATAGTTTGGGTTTAAAGAGAATAAAACAAGTACACCTCATTATTCACAGATCGTGAATGTTGTAACAGATCGTGATAATTGTATCTGGCATCCGGGTTTCACAGAAACTTGGGCTCTGTTTTGGCATCAAGAACGGCAACAGAAAGGTAATGGCCAAACGTTCTCTTCGAAACGGATTCAGAAAACCTTCTGCTCTTCGTCACATCCTCTACTGAACCCTCTTGGCACATTTCAGGGATGATTGAAGAAATAAAATATATAATACGACATATTCTACAAGCCATTATCCAACACAACTACGGATAAGGAAATCAAGCAGCAGATGGCTTGGCCAACCATGTGACGGACGGAAGTCAAATGGTAAACTTTTCAACCAAAATTTGGGACCAGGCAATCCCGATTTGTATTAGTCAAGTTATCTTCCACGACTCTGTGGGTACCACATACCCACTCAAATTATAACCTAATCTTTTATTAATAAAATGCATGCTTTTAAAAAAAAACTAATTATTATTGTCCCACCGATTTATTGAGTTTGCGTGAGTATGTCAATGGAATTTTTACATCACCGATATATATATATATATAATGGTTGGCTACAACAGGTTTTTTTTTAATTGAACATATCTTTCTAACAAGTTCGATGGAGAGTTACACCTTTTAAATTGGATCTTTCAAGCATTCACTGAATTTCTGAGTGAAAATGTATAAGTTCATATCGCAATGTTTGTGAATTTTGATTGTTATGAGCGGTGGTCTTCTGTTCTATTTCCATCAATAACTTACATTTTTACTTTGAACGAAATATGAGGAAAAAATAAAAAGCAAAAGAAAAATTAAAAACCACCAAAGGAAATCTATACCAATAACAGCATCCGAAATGTGCACCTCGGTTTTAGAGGGGTACACAAATTTGGACTCTAGTTTGGCACTTAACACACGACCTTTTCACACAATAACTCTATTAAATGAAATGAAGATTTTGTAGGGAAATTCATTCATTCATATCTTTAGGAAATTAAAATCTCCTTTAACGTATAAAAATTCTTGTATTAATTTGTTAATTATTTATTACTTTAACCAAAAATTAATCACCGTCCAAATTTACCCATAAAAGAAGAGTACCGTAAAAGAATATCTTTAGGAAATTAAAATCTCCCTTAATGTATTAAAATCTTTTTTAAATTAGAATCTTATTCGCAGACGTGAAAAATTATTATTTATTTTTTTTTTGGACAGTTAAAATCGTGAAAAGTATAAAAAAGGTTCGATACATTTTAGACTGTTGTATATGCGATTAATTGAGATATAAGTGCCGATTAGGTTTGTGTTCTAGGCACGACTCATGTGAGAGTGAGAAGAATTAACTCGAAGAATCGGCGGTTAATACACAGTTTTACGCCTACATGTCCAAAAGTCAATTGCATTAAAAACTAAAAGTCAGTTTTCGCGTAGATATCTTAGTTTTTCCTAAAATAATAATCCGTGGAAAAGAAAATCATGTATTAATTAAAATGAAGATATCGTTCATATATCTTTGGGAAATTAAAATTTCCTTTGACATATAAAGATTTAATATTTTTATTAATCTCTTAATCATTTATTACTTTAACCAAAAATCCATCCTCTATAAGAATATTTTTAGGGAATTAAAATCTCCTTTAATATATAAAGATTCTTGTATTAATAATTATTACCTTAATAAAACTTTATTACCGCCCATATTTACCCATAAAAGAGTATTATAAAAACACACACATTCATCCAGAAACTTATTATACAATATTTTAGCTTTCCCTCAAACAATAATCCTTGGAAAAGAAAATCACAATCTTCTTGTATGAGTTAAAATGAAGATTTCATAGAGAAATTCGTTCACATATCTTTGGAAAATTAAAATCTCCTCTTAATATTTTCATTAATTTCTTAATTATTTATTACTTTAACCAAAAATTCATCCCGCATAAGAATATCTTTAGGAAATTAAAATCTCCTTTAATATATAAAGATTCTTGTAACAATTTCATTGTTTATTACCTTAATGAAAGCTTTATTACTGCCCATATTTACCCGTAGAAGAGAAGTATAAAAACACACATTCACTAAGAAACTTATAGAATATATATATATATATAACATCATGGCATACACAAACTGTTTGATGGGTCTTTTTCTTCTCTCATTCGTTGTAACCGCATCAAATGCAATAAGAAATGTCATAACTTCAAATTCCAAGGACGAAGCACACTTTGATGCTCACCAAATCTGTCCTCGGGTCAAAGATAAGGATTTCTGTGATATGATAATGGAGAGCTATGCTGGTATCTTTGGGTTTGAGTGGGGACTATTTTTATTGATGTCTCAACGAACACGGCCGCATTCGCAAACAGCAAAATATTGGAATTGATTCCGAAGGCTCAAAAAGCTCGCCTTGAGCATTGCAATCAGCTTTATACATCATTTCCACAAAAAGATAAGGGAATCCCAACTGAGCTACTAGAGCAGAAGGATTATGTTGGATTAAATAGAGAAGCAGGTATTCTTGCAAAACGCACAGCTGATTGTGAAGACTCCTTCAAACCGGCACCATCTCCCTTGACAAGGGAAAATAGTAGTTTCTTTAATATATTAGATATGATATCGGCATTTTCACGTCTTCTTATTCATCAGTGAGGAAAATATTTTTCACAACATTTTTGGTTCATGTTTAATTATTTTTATTTGCTTGTATGGTTTTTCAGAATTGATAAATAAATATTATCCCGGAAAAATTACCAATGGTAGTTAGGTGGCCTCTATCATTAAAATCTTGAGTCGGTCCCTGCAATAATTTCTAGGGGTAGTACTTTAGAGAATTTGACCGTGGGAATAAGTAGTAGGTGGTACTAATAGCCCTTTGTAAGGATAGAGTATAGTAGGGTAGCCAAAGAGAGTGGACGTAGCAACAGGTGATTAGACCTGTATACGCTACCATTTTCTTGATGGAAAATGATCTTCAGTACTATAGTTAAGAAAGCATGCATGCCCACCTAAAAAACCAAAGGTTAATGACATGTATCTTGCGATGATCTTATTGGTCTTTTGATTTGCTGCTGGTTTATGACTCAAAGAATATAAATTATTTGTTTGATTCAGTTTTCTATGTCTTCGCTTTAAATTAGAAAGCAATGACATTAATATTGAACTAACTTATTTCGATGAAACCTGTTTTGAAGCATACTTATCAGCCGAACCTAGGCAAAACAGGTTTCATTTCGATCAAGGAAGTGAGCTACATATTCTGGATTAGTCGTTCTCTTAGATAATCCACGAAAGACCAACCCAACCAACTTAGAACCTCTTATAATTTATGCAACATTTGTATCGACAAGTAAGAGTTGGACACCTCAAAGGATTTCACTGAGGTTGATTTTTTAACTGCCGTTCTAACAAAACTGAAAGCCCCTCACTTGCAAGATATTGATTTAGTGGCTGTGGTGCCGGTGCAACCTTAGTTGTGATAGCAGGGATGCTAATGAGGGTAGAAAATTTTTCTTAATCACTCAAGTATATGATCTAAGCTTGTTGAATCTAGAAAATTTTCAAATTAGATCAGTGCCTTCGATCATCTTTTACATTGGAACTTAGGTTGATTCACAAATTTGAATCTGTTGCTCTGATTAATAATCTAAACTAGGAACTCATCCCTAACTGTAATACCCTAACTTATAATTTTGATTGTAATTCCTCATAGGATAAACATTCAAACTTCAGGAAGCTGTTTTAAGATAGGTTCATTCTTTAAACTGATAAATTTAAATCTGGTCTCCATATACCTTAAATTTTGCTGAATTTGCTGATGCATCTTGGTATATAAAACTTGCTCTTTCCTGACAACTCTGAATTGGTTGCCGCAATTATTTAAACATTAGGTTTGGTTACTTTCTCTTAAGTTACCCTTTAACAGTGCTTACCTCAACTAGTTCTATCATTTCCCCTTGTTAACCTCCAACTCTTGACAATTAACTTATCTCACCAGATCTGTGGGGTGATTAGTTTTATGAGCTTGTTAAATGGTGACTTGAATTTCTCTGCTTAATTTCCAGTGCGACTTAATCATAATTAGTAGTCTGTCAATTGGTATTCTCTTTGTCTCTCTAGTATTTGGATTTAGTTTAGATACCATATTTGCTTTCTATCTTTGTTTTTTTCCCTGCTGGTTTGTGCTTTAGCATATATGCTTCGAATCTTGGTATAGTATCTTCAATAGCCTATTTCTTATTTGACTAATCTAAGATGATAATTCTTCTTGAACTGTCAAGGCATTGGTTCTAAGACTACAGAATCTCATCTTAATAAGCTTTGTCTTGCCCACAAGCCGGGTATTCTCTTTCTATCTCTACTAAGGCACGAGATTCTAAAATAGAAACTGTAATGCTTGCATGTGGCTTCAATAACGGCTCCACTTCTATCCCAGTAAGTCTTTCTGTATGGCCATCCCAAAAAAACCAAAAAGAATTAAAGATTGGTATTTCATTGAGGAAATGGCCAAGGAAATGAACAAGCCTTGGTTCATGATAGGGGATCTTAATTTTACCCAAGAGGCTTCAGAGAAACCAGTTCAAAACATATAAAACATGTTGGTGGATGTGGGATTATTGGATCTTGGATTCAAGGGGCCGCCTTTCACTTGGAGGCTTGGAGCAATAAACAGACTAAAGGGAAACTTAACCAAGCTGCGCTAGATAGAAGTTTAGCGACTTCGGAGTGGATCGTCTTATTTCCTTTAGCAGCTTTAGACCACCTACCAGCAATAGGATCCGACCACAGCCCCATTCCTCTCTCTACCACTACTGGAGAATTACATCTAGCCACTCCATATAGGTTCTTTAATCTCTGGCTTGACATCCCTGAGGCATGTTGGAAAACCAAAGTTGATGACTCCTCAGCCTTTAGAGTCACTTGCACACTCAAATTGGTTAAAAAACACCTCACTAGATGGAACAAGGAAGTGTTTGGGGTATTCAACATAACATAAAAAATAAACTGGACTAGATAAGCACTCTTCATTCCAGGCTAGTGAGTGTAAACTTATAAGCCTGTGCAATTCCTCCTATAAAATTATCTCTAAAATTCCGGCCAATAGGTTAAGACTTGTTTTATCTAAAATCCTAGCTCCCATCCAATCGGCTTTCATGCCAGATAGGGAAATCACGGATAATATTTCTCTAGCTCAAGAGGTTATCCATACTATAAACAAGAGAAAGAAAGGAAAGCCACGGGCAATGAGCCTCAAACTAGATATGAGTAAGGCCTACGGTAGGGTTAGCTAGTCTTATCTGATGTAAGTTATGAAGAAAATAGGTTTTTCAGAACATTGGTGTGATCTGATACTACAACGTATTAATACAACTAAGATTCCTTCGGATTGAGATAAGGGGATCCTCTCTCCCCATATCTCTTTCTGACTTGCATGGATGGTCTTTCCAGACTTCTCAAAGTTGCTGAAATATCCGGGAAGGTGAGTGCAATTAAAGTAGCTAAAAACAGTATATCAATTACTCACCTCTTGTTTGCAGATGATTACTTAATCTTGCAAATGCAACCTCATTAAACGCTAGGAATCTTCTTCTTCACTCTCTTAACTCCTTTACAGAGGCCTCGGGCTAAATGGAAAACTTCCAAAAGTCTGTCATCTTCTTCGATAAGAATTTTCCAAACAAATTGGGGAAAATGATATTGAGAATTCTCAAGGTGCAGAAGATCTCAATATCTGATAACTATCTTGGAAAACCACTATGTTTAATTTTTTAAATTCTGACACTCAAAAGGCCCAATGTCTTGAGGCAAGGAATACCCCTCAAGCTGGCAATACCATGGATCCTCCAGTTTACTAATGAATTCCTTTTTCGTATCAAAAAAAATGTCTTAGATATGTAAATCACTGGGTACCACTGTTGTTGTACTGGGTAAACTCAAAAGTTTTCATCTTGTGATTCTCATTTGGTTTATCTGAACTTGCATGAAGAGGTGGTTACCGTATGGATCTTCAGTTGGTTGATTACGTGGGACGAAACGATAATCTTGTGGCAGCTACTGAAGGAGGCATGTTGTTATATCTTCAAATGAGAGAGTAATGACATGATTATGTGACAACTTGTTGGAATCTTGCAACAATAGAAGAAACGTCAGATGTATCAAAAAATAAATAAAAAGAACTGTATCAAACAACTCTACCACGAATAAATTGATGAGGGAAGAATCACAGGTTCAACAAGCTGTCCTTAACACATTAGTTCGCGGGTATACTCTGAATTAATGCTAAACCCCAACGTGCGAAGATGTGTCCAGGATAAGACTGCCCAATATAACTTGAGTTAGCACAACGCAAGTTACCCACTCTTGAACTCAGCAACAGGGATGGAAGTAAAACGCCGCAAAAAATATAAGAAGAAGAAGAAGAAGAAAAGTAGTCCTAGAGATAGTCGCTTCTTGTGTATTTTTAAAACAGAATTTCGAGTCATATTTATAGAATGAAATACTTACAAATCAAGTTAGGTTTTTGTTTTCTTCAAAAACAAGCTAAACTCGTAAAAGGAATTTCCCACAAAGCTTACAGCTGACCAAGTGGGGGTAAGAAATATCAAAGACTCAGAATCTTAATTTTTTGGGTGCTTTAATTTGTGAAATGTGAATAATATTGCTAGCGGAGAAGCTGATCTTAGCTTCTACTATCCACAGATTTACAAAGAGTCAGTACTAGTTATAATGGTTATTCAAAAAACACTTTGGTATATATATGGATTGTATTGTCAGGTTTTCTTGGTTCAGGCTGTTTATAATTGTCTAATTGCAATTACTAGCTACTAGTCTACAGCCATTTTAATGTCATTTGAACTATAACAGTTTGCGGAATGAAGTTTAATAAGTAGGACAGATGTATAAATATGAAGAAATACAATCATACATAGAGATATTATAATCTTGTTAACTTTTTTAGTGTTATTTATTGAGGCTTAAACATATCTTGTTGGATAGGTAAGTGCATGAGTTGTTTCTCAATTCATCATGTAATTTTACTGCTTTTTGAAATCTTTTCTGTTCTAGTTGGTGAAGATGATCATAGTTTGAAGATTGAAATTCTATGAGAGATTTGTAGAGACAAAAAAATTATAATCATATAATAATAATGTTTTCAATCACCAAAAAAATATTTAGAGATGATTTAGTTTTCATTTTTTTTGAATTGAGAAGTCTGTCATGCTCCTGCAATCACCACCACCACAGGAAAGTCTATTCTTCCACATTTGATGAAATGGTTTTCACAAGAAGAAGAATCAAGTTTTTGTTATGTACGTTTCTACTCGGTATATGAACTGAATTCTCTCCAAGTCAGTAACACTCTTGAACCTCACACACCTTACACGTGCATAACATAAACATGACTCATATGACGTGCATACCCACAGCCAACACAATCACCAGCACTTTGTGCTATTACCTTACCTCAATCTCAGGTCAGCTGAAAGACAACGTGAGATAGCACAACACTCGCAAGATAATGGATGTCGGAGCACATGAAGGCTTTATTGTCTTGTTTTTACTGGCATATCACCACGTAGTGAACATGTTGAGTTACCTTGATAGAAGGCCTTGATCAGAAATTTAAGTTTCTATAACCACATCAAGGAAATGAACCATCATATCTCCAATTCTAAATGGTAGAGTAAGAATATTTTTAACAGCAATCATATACATACAAAGTAATCAAAGACTCGGAGACATCACGAAAAGGGTCAATGATGTAACAAATCTATGTAGATTAGCCGTTTCTAGGTTGAATAAATAGACCAGGCTCCGCTAGCGGCAACTTTACACCTAACGAATGTTCTGACAGAACTCCAACAAACTATTTTAAGAAACCTCGAATTGTTGACGCCTTTAGTTTATTTGATGTCCTCCAAAACTTATCACGAATCAACTGAGGGATTTTTCATAATGTTTGGGCAATGATCACCTCCAAAAATCTCAGGAGCTATAAATAGTATGCAGAAACGTTATCCAATCTAATGCAGTTCTGAGATAGAATTCAAGTGTTACAGGAAAGAGTATGTTTCTGTGCACTAGCCAATCCTACAACTTTGTAGGCCTACTAGCCAATCCTACAACTTTGTAGGCCTAAAAGTTTTGGAATGAGTTTTCATGTACTTCATGGAAACAATCTAAATGTAAAGCATAAGAACATCATAAGCAAGGGAGTTTTAGTATGTACCTTTTCAAAAGCGTTGTGCGTGTTGGAATCTTGCAACAATAGAAGAAACGTCAGATGTATCAAAAAATAAATAAAAAGAACCGTATCAAACAACTTTATCACGAATAAATTGATGAGGGAAGAATCACAGGTTCAACAAGCTGTCCTTAACACATTAGTTCGCGGGTATACTCTGAAGTAATGTTAAACCCCAATGTGCGAAGATGTGTCCAGGATAAGACTGCCCTATATAACTTGAGTTAACACAACGCAAGTTACCCACTCTTGAACTCAGCAACATGGATGGAAGTAAAACGCCGCAAAAAATATAAGAAGAAGAAGAAAAGTAGACCTAGAGATATTCGCTTTTTGTGTGTTTTGAAAACAGAATTTCAAGTCATATTTATAGGATGAAATACTTGCAAATCAAGTTAGGTTTTTGTTTTCTTCAAAAACAAGTAAAACTCGTAAAAGAAATTTCCCACAAATAAAACTCTTAAGAAAATATTTTGGAATTAATTTCCTAAAGAAAAATTCGCTAAAAATAAAACCGAGTAGAAGAAGAACTTGGTGCATGGTATACGCGCATGGGCATGGGTCGAAACATGTATTTTTTTTGCCCCACCCGTTGCACCCACATTGTTTTACAATATATCCATGAGCACATGGTTATATAGTGGAGCACCTCTTTAGTTTTCCACATTGTGAGACTAAAGGTTCTATTTCATTCGCTAATAAATGAGTGAGTATCTTTAGACCCTTAGGTCATGAGATCAAACCACACCAAGACCAAAAAATCCATTTATTAAATAACTCATTTTCTCCAACAGTGCGTTGGGCGCTAATGTCTTAAGGAAAGCGCGTTGAACACGTGATTCACTCTGTTTTTCCAAAGTTTTTCCTTGTTGCTGTTGCGGAGATTTGGGGAGCTCGTCCGTTTAATCGAATCGACCACTTCCATTATAAAGGAGCTAAGTATCAATCTCACTATAGTTTTCAATACTAGCATTGCTTTCAATTGTGAGTGTGGCTGTTATTCCTTATATTTTTCCTTTGTTTAATTTGTATCTTAGTTAGGGCTTTGTGTTTGTTGGAAAATAAAAGGATTTAATTCTTGAATCTGTTCCTATTATGTGAGTATGTTTCGATGGATTTCACTTGTGCCGAGTATTAAAATTGTTGGTACATGAATAAGCAAAGGAGTGCCAGTGTTGTGTTTTCAATGGATTTTGCTGTCACTACTTTTTCTTCAAGAGTACTAAGTTATACAAGTGCTGAATGTTAAATGCTGGAAATCAGTTGAAGTTGTTGCGCAATAAATCTTAGCTGCTGCCAGATACTGCATTCATGTGGATATGGATGATGCTATGGTGTTGGTGGTATGCAACAACAACTAACATCAGATTTAAAGGCAGATTTTGAAATTCATTTTGCTTCCTGGTGGTTCCATATGCAATCACCTCTATTTACGTCTGCTGATTTTGTTGGTGCTTTTGTGAGAGTGTTGGTTACTGCTGCATATGCCCATTCAATTATTTCTGTTGATAGTGTTGGTGATGTTAGAGTGAAAGAAACCACAGAACTTGGAAATTGTGTTTCTATTGCTGTCGGTTGGTGTTCTATGTTTTACAAGCTTATTGCTGCTTTATGTTGGTGTTCTAGGTTATCTTGCTATGAGAGCGCTGGTGTTTCCTCATGTGCTTTACCTGCTGGTTTTATGTGGATTCTTCTCAATATTGTGCATCGCTGCAATCTTTGCTGGGGGTTCTCTTCTCCACGGGATTTCTTTCCATTGCAGACTTTGGTGCTTATCCTCATCCACTTCAGCTATTTTTTGCCGTATCTGCTGCTGCTGCTGCTCCTGCCACGTTTCCTCTACATCAATTAGTGTTGTTGTCATCTCTTAGCTTTCATACTCAACTATTTCTGGTTTGCCTTCTGCTGCTGAGCTATTTTCATTGCGCCTGCTAATTTTGGTAATCCACCAGGGTATGAGCTATTCTCTATAGTATTGCCACAACACCTACCGACTGCGCCAATTTCTTCTATCAGCATTATGGTTCCACTGCAGCTACTACTTCTATTTGCACCAATTATTGCTGCTGCACCCTGTTTTGTGTATCCTGCGACTTCACCTGGTTATCATCATGCTACTACAAATGAGTTCCATTTTCTTGTGCCTCCTATACCATCAGCTAGCTAGTCCTATTTCTGCATCCATTATCTTGCCGAGTGCTGTGCAATCTCAGGTTATCTTTCAGCCGACCTGATGCACGTGTGACTGTTAGAGAGCTCAATTCAGTTGAGTATATATACTCACTTCTGGCTTTGTAATGTTTATCTTTGTTTGTTCAATCAAATATTGATTCAAACCGTTTACCGCAGAAATATACATATGAAAGACTTCTTTCTTCTTCTCATGAAAACCATTTAATTGTGAAAGACAATTTTTTTTTAAAACAACTATAATAACACTATCCACAGTACATCCCGTGGAAATGTGTCTGTACGTTGATCGTAGTCGATTGATTTGAAAACCATGATACAGTATTTGATACAGCAAAAGAACCATTAAAATTATCACAACTATCATTTTGCCCTGCTTTAGTTGATCCCACGAAACCACTTGAGATCCAATCAGATAATAGAGTACAGCCATAATGGCTAGTACACAGTATTTATTTATTAATGTAGAAAATCTAAAATAATATCTTTTTCCAACATTTAAATCTAAAAGAAAATAATTATTTCCTTCATTAGTGAATAAGAAGACATGAGAATACTGATATCATATCGATTATATTAAAGAAATTATTATTTTCCCTTGTCAAGGGAGATGGTGACGGTTTGAAGGAGTCTTCACAATCAGTTGTGTGTTTTGCAAGAATTCCTGCTTCTTTATTTAATCCAACATAATCCTTCTGCTCTAGTAACTGAGTTAGGATTCCCTTCTCTTTTTGTGGAAATGATGTATAAAACTGATTACAATGCTCAAGGCGAGCTTTTTGAGCATCCGGAGCCTTCGGAATCAATTCCAATATTTTGCTGTTTGCGAATCCCGCCATGTTCTTTGACACATCGAGAAAAATAGTCCCCACTTCTTTAACATCAAACCCAAAGATACCAACATAGCTCTCCATTACCATATTACAGAACTCCTTATCTTTGACCCGAGGACAGATTTGATTAGCATCAAAATGTGCTTCGTCGTTGGAATCGGAAGTTATGACATCTCTTGTTGCAGTTGATGCGGTTATAGCGAATAAGAGAATCAAAAGACCCATCAAAGAGTTTGTATATGAAGATACAACCATGATGTGATATATATTCTATATAATAAGTTTCTGGATGAATGTCAGTGTTTTTATACTTCTCTTTTATGGGTATATATGGGCAGTAATAAAGTTTTCATTAAGGTAATAATTGTTAATACAAGAATCTTTATACATTAATGGAGATTTTAATTTCCTAAAAATATTCTTATACAGGATGAATTTTTGGTTAAAGTAATAAATAATTAAGAAATTAATGAAAATATCAAATCTTTATACGTCAAAGGAGATTTTAATTTCCCAAAGATATATGAACGAATTTCGATTGTGATTTTCTTTTCCAAGGATTATTGTTCTAGGGAAAACTAAGATATCTACGGGAAAACTGACTTTTAGTTTTTAATGCAATTGACTTTTGGACATGTAGGTGTAAACTGTGTATTAACCACCGATTATTCGAGTTAATTCTTCTCACTCTCACATGATCTGTACCTAGAACACAAACCTAATCAGCACTTGCATCTCAATTAATTGCATATACAACAGTCTAAAATGTATCGAACCTTTTTTATACTTTTCATGATTTTGACTGTCCAAAAAAAATAAATAATAATGTTTCCCGTCTGCCAATAAGATTCTAATTTCAGGAGCATGACAATTGAAACTTCTTCTTCGACATATATGAGATGAATACGATGACAACTACTGATAATTAATTTTCAACAAGTTCTCAGTGATTAGATTTGCTATATAGATAAGAAAGAAACTCAGTAATGAAAAACAAGCATATCAATAAGATAAAAATATTTCATCATATTCCAGTTCTCCATCGTCATTATCTTCCTTAACATCGCCACCACTGATACGTATTGATCTTTGTACCTTGGTGATTATCACTATAGAGGCGGAATTCAGAATAATAATAGGCGAAAAGATTTAGAAAACAGAAGACACGCAAGACAGTGATTCGAAGAAAAATATCTTCTCTGGATTATGAACAAGAAAACTATTAAAATTATCTCTTTGTTACGCTCACCATCTCTCTAGGTAAATGACCTTAAACTATTTGCTAAGTTTGCTTTTACAATAATTAATTGCCTCACAAACTTCTCTCTAGGTATGTGTATTAAACCTCCTTTTCTAGGTGTCAAACTACACTCTCTAGATATGTCTTAGCAATGAGCTAAACATCTCTATTTATAGATTTTGGATTGGTTTCTCAAACCTTCTAGGAATAATTCCTTTTCTAGGTATATTTCTCTTTCTAGGAATATTACCTTGTCTAGATTTCCTTGTTCACTTCAGCTTTTAACTAAATCACAATATTCACTGAACCATACGGACAAAAACACTTACGAAGGAACAGCTCCACTAAGTAGAATTCTGATAGGGAAGGAAAAACGTTAAAAGCTAAAATATACAATTACCTCATTCTCAAGAAATGGATATTCAGAAACTTTAGAAGGAGGTGCCAACTCTGTAATAGACCCATCAAATATGTGAGAACACTCGGTCTATGCCAATCCAGTACAGATACCAGCTACAAAGTTATCACGGGATACCTATATCAAAAGAATAAATGTACCTATAATTGATCAGAATATGTAACAAATGGTATATACTTTTCGAGAGAGAACAAACATAAGAAAAACTTTTACGAGGGAAAAATGTTATAACACCTACAAGGTGAATAGTTACATAATCAAATAGCACAGACTGCAACAACTAATTGGATTAGCAGACAGCTCGGAAATATTTCGGGCATTTCAAGATATACCACATCTAGTCAGACTGAACAACAGGTTTTACCACTTTCTACTCAAAATATAAAATTGCAATTCTAAATCTCTGACTCACTCATTTCCCTCTAGTCAGACTTACAAGAACAGGTTTTAAATATCTTCATTTATGAGCAATAACTATAACAGAGAAAAAAGTGCAGCAAAATCATATTCCGTTTCCTTGAACTAGATCCACACTTTCTAGTCAAAATATAAAATTGCAATTCTAAATCTTTGACTCACTAGTTTACCGTATGAGGGTCTTCCTTTTTCGTCTCTGAAGTTTTTGTGTTTCTAACGACAAGTGGTCACTCATTTGTTGACATAAGTTATACCTAAATGTATTATAGAACCTACAATAACGACAAGTGGTCACTCATCCGTTGACGTAAGTTATAACTAAATGTATTATAGAACCTACAATAATTGACATAACAAATTATCGCTAAATGCATTCTTTAAACTATAAAAAACTACAGCTTAAATAATGAAGGAACTCATTTACACTGATGATTTATCCTAAGTGAATAAGAAAGTAAATGAACAGGGGATGACTATGAAAACCAACTTCAATAGTACTAATCAAGCATTCAACTCTGTTTAGCATCATCAAGAACTACCTGAAAGAGCATCAAGGGAATTATGACTTAACCAAAGAAAAATCGAAGTTAGAAATCAAGGTAGAGAAGGAGGTCTGAAAAAGGAAGGTCTGTTAAAGCTGTAGTCACACAGGGATAGGTATCTCCACCAACATGGCGGCAAATCGATCACTAAAATGAAAGAAGGATAAGAAATCGCAAAAAAAAAAAAGCGTATTCGACTGTAGAAAGAACATCCAGGAGTTAACCATGCCATGATTAATAAAGAAAGATTTATCCCTGTATGAATTTTATTTTATAGGAACCATCACTGCTTCATTTCATTACCATCGTTATTCAGTGTGCATTTAACAAGAATAGGAAACATACAAACAGAAATTAGAGAGAAAAGTATAGCTTCCATTACTGGATGCGTCCTTGACTTGGATAGTTCATCCATCCACACTGCAAACACCTGAAACAAAACGTTATAGAGATTAGGATGGTTGCAGTATTCATCCAAACAGGTGAAACTGAGACCATGAAATGTAGTGTTGAACGACCTTTTGGAAGAGAATGAAGCCGAACCCTAGATAGATAGGACGGAAGCTATGACCGGTGCTATTCTCGTTTAGAAGGTAGTTTATGTAGGAGCAATCGCCGTACTCTCTCTTCACGATTGGACTGATCTTTGGTGCGAAAGGTTGACCGCATCTGAGTTTTAAGAGCTGACGTTAAGGTTAGAAGAGCTAAGTGAAGTCCAGGCTCTTTAGAGACTCGACTGCCAAGGAGGGGGAGAGGCTCTTTAGAGACTCGAGCGTATGCGAGAGGAGTCACAAGGAAAGGGTGTATAGCCAAGCGGCAAGGCATGATCCCTGGTTTGCTTGGTGGAGAAGGTCTAGATCGTTCAGATGAGAAGTGTACTAGTTCCTCGACATACGTTGGTGGTCCTTAAAGGGCAGAATGGGGAGGTCCTCGTGGAAAAGTTGCTTTATTGTGTACTCTTCCTGGGAATGCTAGTTGTAGAAAAAATAATGCCGACACTTTAAATAATGAACAAACTCTTTAAACTGATAATTTATCCTCCGTGAATAATAGAGTAAATGAACAGGGGGTGATTATGAAAACTAACCTCAACAGAAGTAAACAAGGATTCAACTCTGTCTAGCATCATGGAAAACTACCTGAAAAGCAACAAGAAAGGGAATTAGGAGGTAAACTATAAGGAAATGTGGTACCGTACTAACAACTTTACAAGAATCCCCAAACTCCATGCAAATTATATAAGCAACAGGAACGTAGGTTGAGTTGAATCAAAGCTCACACAAACAAAAAGAGTAATTACGGCTCTATTCTTTCTTGTTACTGAATGCTAATCAAAGTACTAAAATAAAATACAGCTCCAAATATTTCATGGCCATGCGCGCTTCTGTCCAGAAGTCCAAATTTAAATTTTTATCTCCACCAGTAGTATTACTAATTACCAATAAAGAAAATAAAGCAATTGATCCTAAGAAACTAAACTTAGCTAGCAACTACAGATGCAATTCTTCCAGCCTATCCATAGGTAACAGTGACATTGCACTAAAATAAGTAAACATAAAATTATATCGTATTAGCAAATGCAGTGACATTGCACTAGGACTGTACAGTACCGATATTCCATAGGTAACAGTCAGGCTATCATTTGATGATTAGACGATAACTTACTTTAATGACAAAAAAAAATCACCAAATAATCAATTGCGCGACAAAGACAGGGGATATGTATAAAATGCACTGAAATGTCTATAAAATACAAAAGAAAAAATGCCACCCCTAATACAAAATAAACTATTGGTGATACGTATTTTATGCCAGTTACAGATTCCTAATGCCAGCTTTTCTTATCTAAATAAGCTCCCTTAAAGTTTATATAGGCTACATCTCAGATGAAATGCCCTACTCAGCCCATATAATCCACAAGTGAACAAAATATTGCCTTAATAGATGCCTCCCCATTGGACGAATAAGAAACAATTAAAAGTAAATTGTATTCCGGCATTAACAGTGCAAAGTTCACAAATTCAGCAAGACTCCAGGTTAGGCAAGATACTGAAACAGTTGAGCATCAACTTTTTGTGAATATAATTACTGAATCGATTGCTGGAAGACTTAGTAGGAACTGCCCAAAACTCATTGTATAATAGTCCAATCCCTGGTGTTCTAACAGTTCCAAGAGTGGAAAGTTCAAGCATAATATTCATGGACATCTTTTTACTTACCTCACTACGATATTTGAGAACACTTCCATAGTTCCAAATGTACATCACACAGAGGAAACAAGCAGCAAAAGCAAGTGGGAGACTAGTTTACCAGAATTATGTGATCACATGAGTATGCATGTCACGTCAGCTATGTTATTGCTAGTTATTCTGTGAGACTCGAGTTATGTGCTATTTTAGTTGTGACATGTCTGCGTTTTATTTGCTTGACCGGTAAATTAGGATTTAGACAAGTTTACACGTTGTGGGTTTTACCATCCAACAACTTCACCACTACACTAGAGTCATCTACCCACCTACACTGGCGTAGTTGCCTACCAGGTGATCTGGTCAGCTGCAGTGGTAGGTGTAAACTGAGCATTTAAGCCTCATGTGAAATGGCTCTATAGTAGGGTGGTAAAATCAGTCGGGTAATAACACCCACAAATTAAGGTCAAAACTCATCCACATCCTATTTTACTGATACAAAAAGTTTAAGACTCACCAACTGTGCATTTAAGAATAACCATAGAAAATAGGCTACAGAACGAGTGAGCGACATTAGCTGACATGGCAATAATCCACTGTTAGCTCGTTTCCAAATAATGGGGTCCATATTGCATTTCATTCAAATGGTGGATGTAAAGTTTCATCATTAATGAGAATAATAGTACTTAACACATGATCATCAGAAACCAATTGATGACAGGGATGTAGATCTGACCCATGAATTTTCTAGAGGTGTGAACTATCTTCACTCTAGGGAAGCATCCCAGAGCCACAGATTGTTTGACACACGAAAATGTTGCAGATATCATGGCTTGACTGGCAATCATTGCCACAAACGTAACTATCACAACGACTCTCCAGAAAAAACCATTTGTATACGCACAAACATCCAAAAGTTGCATACAGTTAACATAGATGCATCTCTCAACATAGGATTTCTACGAACAGATTATGATTAGCATAAGCATATTAGAGACACCTATCATGAAAAAGAAACATTACTTAAGACAGAATCATAAAAAATTCTTCCAACTGACGATGGGTATGTAATCAAATATCACAATCATTTTTCATCAACCAAAGTTAATCTTAAGGATGGGTAGATGCAAGTTAATGTGAATGGTAAAAGTGGAATCAGGAATGACCTACATTAAAGAAATTACTAACTAACCTGATTAAAAGAAGAGAAATTCCTGAAAGTGTGGTACCGGAATCCGGATTCTGGAGAGAAACTGAAAGAAACCCTAGGCAGCCAACAGTGCAAGAAACAGATTCCCTTAACCTACAAATCACAAAACACAATACATTATGCGGAAGAATCAGAGTTATCATCTTGAACCAAACCAAATGTAGATAGATATATTAACAAAATCAACATCCCTATTGCAAGAGACAAGTGACAGAATCCTTTAGCCTACAAATCACAATACTTTAGTTACATCTAAAGTAAAATTAAACACAGAGAATAGAGTTTCCACTACAAAACTAACAAAGAAAATGAAACTCACATCATTACCAAATCAATGAAACAAAATACGTTTCCATCTAAATCTTTGTTCTAGTCGTGATTTACCAAATAGCTCACATCATTACCACACAGCTCCAGAAGAAAAGTTTTCTGAAAACTCATTTTAGGGTTTCTAGAACCAAAGACTTGGATCTAACGGTGAAGAACTACCTGCTAGTAACAATAATCATACCTTCAATTACCTTGTTGAAGACGGGTTCAGTAAGTTTCTCAATCCTTTTTCTTCCAGATCTCGATTTCTGCAGCAGCGGAAGAGAATAAGAATTAGTTTTCTGCTACTTTCATCCAAGATTCAGTGGTGTATGTCTCCTATCTTTTGAGGAAATTGAGAAGAATTATGAAGTTAGGGTTTTTTCTCGTCCACGGGAACAAAAATCAGGAAAGAGGAGCGAAGAAGATAGAGATAAAAATTAGATTTCCTCTTTCTTCTATTGTTTACTACTCACTGATTGGCATTCTCGAGATATGTACCAATGAGATTGAGGGCCAGGATTTTAGATATCCGGCTTGTGAATCATTGAGAATCAACTCGATCATTCCTAATCCGTAGAGGATCTTCTATTGTTCACTAATCAGGAGTAAACCCGAATTAATTGGGTATACAAAATTTAAACTCATCCAAACTAGTGGGCCAAAAAGTGTGTCAAAGATGTGAAAATACCAAATTTCCCATACTATTAATACAATAAAATAACCACGCTGACCAGAACATATTCAAAAAGTTTTCAAAATCTTTCTTCTAAACTCTAACTATACACGATTAAATCAAAAAAAAATGAATAATCAAAATGAATTAAAAGTCGTCAGAGTATTAGTCGTTATCTTCCTAGGTTGAATATTGTGACGACTTTTCATCTCTGAAATTAGCATTTACAGGGTCGTCACGGTACCCATCCTTATACCTTGTCGACTATAGTTTACTTAGTCGTCTGGTTATGAAATTAATACCTTGTCGACTAAAGTTTAGTCGGCAGATTATGAAGTTAATACCTTGTCGGCTAATCATGCATTTCTAAACACCTTTCTCTGTATGTCAAAAATCATACAATCGGCAGGGTATTTCTTTTTGTCGACCTTGCCGTTCTCATACTTTCAGAATTGAAAGTGTTGATTCCTTCTGTAATTTTGAGTATAAAATCACTCAGCAGCTTTGCAATCCTATTGGGATAGTGTGGTTTCATTTCCGTTATAAAAAAAATCCTCAAAAATCATAACACATAATCCATGAGTTCAATCCAAATAATACATAATTTGAGAATTTTAATTCAACTAATTAACTAACTAAATTAATTAACCTAAACACACTATTAGTGTTAATTAAGCAAGGGTAAATTAGGCATTTTAAAAATAATTGGTTAAGGGGTTAAGGGGTTTTTGTGTTTTACTTCATAATGACTCAGGTTTTGTCTTATTAGGTATACCCCAATTAACCCAGGTATACCTAATCTCGCCAGGTAAAAGATCACTCAGTTGTTTCTTATGTTAATAACTAAATTAAAAACTTACAAATTTAAGTTTGTTGTAATGTCTCTACCCTTTGCTTATTTTTAAACACAAACTCTCCGAGTATCAACTTATAATTTATTAGTTTGTATTTGGCAATTGTCCATTGCAATTTTGTCTATTGATAAATGTGTCCTACCTAGAGTCAAACCTAATTAGGCTTTTTGTATACTGTTATGATATTAGAATCCATCTTCAACGGATATTTAGGACGTTCAAATTGGAATCCAAATTCTGGTGAAAGACATAGTATGCAAATCTGAGAGCAAATGTGATCTACAACTGAATTTACTATATAAAGAACTAAACAACTACCTGAATTTAAATGTTACACAGATAATCAGTGTGAAATTATTGATCCACGTATTTCCCCCGATATGTTTTCACTATAACTAGTTTTAGCTTTAACTGGACCTATATATTCTTGAATTGACATCTCAACCTATTTTTTTATCCATAGATGGCAGTTCATCAATGATCATCTTAACCAACAGTTTGTAGTCATTGTTTGAGTAACTAGAATTGTTGCATCGTATTAGCTGGCTTATGCCTCACTTGCATCATTTGGTTGTAACTGTTGGTCTTTCAATAATGATTGTAGTTGTAGTGGTAAAAAGGTTCTTTTAAGACTTGTGAAGAAAACAATTTTCATATATAAATTAAACAGGAAAGTAAATAAAGTTTTTCAAAGTTATAGAGAAAAAAACTGTTATGATATTAGAATCCATCTTCAACGGATATTTAGGACGTTCAAATTGGAATCCAAATTCTGGTGAAAGACATAGTATGCAAATCTGAGAGCAAATGTGATCTACAACTGAATTTACTATATAAAGAACTAAACAACTACCTGAATTTAAATGTTACACAGATAATCAGTGTGAAATTATTGATCCACCTATTTCCCCCGATATGTTTTCACTATAACTAGTTTTAGCTTTAACTGGACCTATATATTCTTGAATTGACATCTCAACCTATTTTTTTATCCATAGATGGCAGTTCATCAATGATCATCTTAACCAACAGTTTGTAGTCATTGTTTGAGTAACTAGAATTGTTGCATCGTATTAGCTGGCTTATGCCTCACTTGCATCATTTGGTTGTAACTGTTGGTCTTTCAATAATGATTGTAGTTGTAGTGGTAAAAAGGTTCTTTTAAGACTTGTGAAGAAAACAATTTTCATATATAAATTAAACAGGAAAGTAAATAAAGTTTTTCAAAGTTATAGAGAAAAAAACACCAAGACTTGGATTTCATCATTGACCAATTAAATGATAAATTCTAACTAATATTCATGCAATTCTATCTTTTAAAATGATTATAGTATTTGCCTCTAATAAATTTTTGAAGTAATAATTGTAATCACAAAGCATGAAACATCAAAAGTTTTTAAAACCTAGCATGCTTCATCAAAATAATTCACAACTACTCAATAAAAATTAATATTTCTATATCAATTCCATGCGAATAATCATATGAAAATTTTGCAAATAAATAATAAAATTAGAATTATACCAATCAATACGGAACAATGGCTTCCTCCGTCGCCTTGGCTAATGGGTTTAGCTCCTCATCTCAAAAACATAATCAAAAGATGTGTTCATGGCTTAATATGTGTTTTTATTGATGAAAATGATGTAAAGATGAAGTTTGTAACGTTGTAATGGTGTTACAGCGTCACTGTTACAAAAATCAATGTTGTTTATAAACGATAAAAATGTACTGTTGTAAAAGAACGACACAACCTGACTGTTGTAAGCACGTTGAAGATAGACGCTTCTGGAGCGTCTGTTCTTCCTCTTCTTCTTCCTCCTCGAGCAGCAGCAGCAATGGCTCCTGTAACTTCTTCTTCTCATCTCTCCTGACCTCCAAACTCTCTCCTCTAACTCTCTCTCCCCTTCTCTGACGTAAACCCATCTATTTATAACTATCAAACTCCCAAAAATCTCGATTAAATTCGAGAATAATTCCTTTATTCTTCTCGTGCAGTTGGGAGAGAAATTTCTTTTCTGTTGCTTCACGTGTTGTTGTTAGCTATTTTTCTTGTCACAAAACTCTCACTCTGACTTGAACTCGACTAAGTACAGTTTTCTCCAGCGTAAAAGTCTTCCACAAATCTCTCACAAATATTTGAACCCTAAACAGAACAACCATGTCCTATTGGGACTTTGATCGCTTCCTCCGTTTTATCCAGCCCAATTTGCTGGGTCTAATTGCTTGCAACATGCCTGTTATGTCTTCCAGAGTCCATACGTACCAAATACATCCATTGAATCTCCTCAAAACTCACTCAAATTCCCCTTCAAAACTGTTCCTCGCTGCTGCCATTTTCCCACCTTTTTTCTTGATTTGAATTTGGAAGAAGGGGTGCCCCTATCCAGAATACGGGTGCCTTTATCAACTGACTTGGGATGTCATAGGTGGCCCTTATCCAAAGTGTGGGTGCCAAAATCGCTTCCTTTGGGTGCCTTTATCAACTTTTCGAGCCGATTTTTCCAGAAATGTTTATTGGCCAAAAATACCTACACACACATAAAACACCATAATAAGTACAAAAATGGGCACTGTCAATATATAAAATCGGGACAAATTAGACACAAAAAATGTGTCTATCAGTAACCAATTTTGTTTTCACATTAAATATGTACTAATTTTAGTGTTGTAACTTTTAATTTGGCGATTACCATCGGGCCTCTCCTAATTGTAAGGTATAATACCACAATTTTACACTTGAAATGAACTAAGTTCTATCAGAATCGAAGTTGGCAATACCCATGTTCCATTATTAGGACTCCTGAACAATATTAATCTCCTTGTAACTTCTTTTGACCATTGTTTTTGTACAAATCATTGTTGTAGTCTCTGTTTTGGTCTTTATATTGAAACTTGAACCACCTTTTTATTTGCACATACCTTCTAAACCCTATAATTGTGATCGTAGTGTACTCGGCATTATTCGATTTATTTATGTGGAGACAATGAGACATGAACTTCTCAACTTCTGAACATTTTGTTTTTACATTTCATTGCTGCGTAATGGTTTTAGTTATGTTCATTTGAGACTTTTTGTTTTTGGTTGGAATGTTCATTTGAGACCTAGGGCAGCTTGTATCTGTAAAACCACTTTTAACATCCTACTTGTAAATTCAAATGTACTCAACTCTATGATTATGACTTGAAGTTCTTTTGGGGAAAAATAAACTGCTTACCCACCTGATTTTTACAACAACTTTTATAAACATTTTTCTCTTTGGGAACTGATGCATGAATTTGTTTTTTTTGGGGTTGGTTTGGATATTGATCAGTTTGAGACTTGAACCATCTCATTTCTACTACCATGAGTGGGGTAAAATGCTGGTCAAATTAACTCTGGTCTTTGCAAGCTAGTTGTCAGTCTGATTCTCTTCCTTCGTCTCTATTTCTTTGTTGTTGGTTTTGCACCGCTTACCTCTATGGGGTGGCAGCAGTACATAACCCTAGCAGTACCTGAACTTACTCAACAAATAGGTGATGCCAAGAACATATAGTGTGTTGTCAATCCTCGTCATAGTCTGTGTAATGACCCGTCCCTCCACCGATACTGTCCGCACTTAGCCATTGCGGTTATCCGGCAGTGTGGGGTTTTCAACGGGCATCGCTGCGGTAATCCAGCAGAAACTTCCCGGATGGTCACCCATCCCTGGATTACTCCCGCCCGAGCACGCTTAAATTCAGAGTTTTCTGCCAATTCTGGAACCAATTGTGCTGAAAAGGCCTCGGTGTTAGGGAAGGAAAAACCATTACTTATATTCCATTCGTACAACCACTGCCGAATATCAGGGTATTACAATATCACCACGTTAAATTGGAGCCCGTCCTCGGCTCCAAAATATATATACAATCCCAGATCTTCGAAGTTCCCTGCCCCTCATGAGAAGCACCTGGACTATCCCCGTCCAACGTATCTTCCCACCCTCAGCAGGTGAACCGTCGTCGGCTCTGATACCATTTGTAATGACCCGTCCCTCCACCGATACCGTCCCCACTTAGCCATTGCGGTTATCCGACAGTGTGGGGTTTTCAACGGGCATCGCTGTGGTAATCCAACAGAAACTTCCCGGATGGTCACCCATACCTGGATTACTCCCGCCCGAGCACGCTTAATTTCAGAGTTTTCTTCCAACTCTGGAACCAATTATGCTGAAAAGACCTCGGTGTTAGGGAAGGATAAATCATTACTTATATTCCATTCGGCCAACCACTGCCGAGTATCGGGGTATTACAGTCTGTATCTAACTTCTTCAGCTATGTTCCTCAGAAAGATGAGCGCTAAAAAGTTGGTGACCAGTTGCTGGTTTTTTCTTGCGAAATTTTAGCATCTCTGCCTCATTGTTGCGTAAGTAATGTCTATACAGTCTGCTGTTGTGCTCATTCTATATATTCCACCAAACAATATCACTCGAATCTTCTTTATCGTAATACTGCTCTTTTTATTTTGAGACCATTTCCAATGGTTAATTAGCCTTAAATGTTTTCTGCAAAAACCCAAGAAGTAACGCCTCACAGTTCTAGTACTTTCAGAAAAATACAAGAAAACGATGGGTATATATTATTGACGAAGAAAACAAGACTGGAAAAATCAACACTAAGGATGTGATTCCACATTAGTAATCCAAGTGCCCAAATTGAGAAAACTGTAATTGACGGAACTTCATCACTTGATTAGTAATTATCCAAACCTACTTCTGATTTGTGGGCATTAGTATAACATTCTTGTTAATACCAATAAGTAGGCCGAAGTTTCAAACTAAAACCATCCCAATTCTTTTTTTTTCTTTTATTACAAATCATCTCAATTTTGTGAATAAATGATAAATCAAAAGAATCAACACAACGTCTCAAAACCGCACACAGAGTTTTTCAGGATCTTACAACTTTTCGGTGGGACGTATGGTTTTCACATGAAAGAATAATCACCTCCCCCATTTCGGGTATACATACGATTTTAAAGTAAATTATTTTATTTAACAATATTTTTTCGTTTTGATTTTTTCTCTTTTAAATTAATATTGTACCCAAATTTTTTTATCAATATTTAAATATGAAACTTATTAAAGGGGCTCTAAAGAAAAAGTTTTGAGGGCTCATAAGGATTTTAGTGTCCTAAAAGATGATAAAGGGAGACCTAAACCATTTTCAAAAATACCAAAATATCCTTCACCCCTTAAATACCAAAACCTAAACCAAGATCAGTTTCTATTCATCTCCTCTCCATTGCCTCTCCAACTCCTCCATCACCTCACTACACCAATTTTCCGGAATAACAAACATAAAAACGAAACCCTAACTATCAATCTACC
The DNA here is from genome assembly GCF_003573695.1 of Papaver somniferum. Lineage (NCBI taxonomy): Eukaryota > Viridiplantae > Streptophyta > Magnoliopsida > Ranunculales > Papaveraceae > Papaver > Papaver somniferum. Next base: position 202,900,010 of record NC_039366.1, on the reverse strand, counting down.
AAAATACACAAACAAATTAAACACGTCGTTCACCATTTTAAACAAAATATAAAAAAAACCTAAGTATCAATCTATCAAAAATAAACAAACAAAACACATCACTAATTGATTTAAACAAAATACATACAACCCTAAGTATCAATCTACAAGAAAACACACAAAAAAAAATACATCACTAATCGATTTAAACAGAAAAACACAAAACCCTAACTATCAATCTATCAAACCCTAAAAGAAAAAACATTATCAATCGATTTAAACCTAAATACCAAACTCTGATCATCATCCTTACTTAGATTCCTCTGGTTTCAATGCCGGCAGAGATTCAATGGAGGATTCAATTGCGGGAGGATTTGATTGTCTAAGAGAGTGTGTGTGTGTGTGTGAGAGAGAGAGAGAGAGAGTACGAGTTGTTGAAACGAACGAAGAGGATATTTTCTTAGGATAAGAGGAGTGTGCGCATGTGAAATTCGCATGCTAGGAAGAAAAGTGTTTGCAGGTGTTTTTGGTCACACGGGTAACTGGCATGCGTGAAGAAAAATCAGTTGCGATTAGCAACTATAGCTGGCTGTTGCGAATTTTTAGCAACTAAAAATTCGCAGCAGTTACATTTTTGTTGCAAATCTGAGTTGCTATATCCTGAATTTGGTGTAGTGCATCTTGGGATGGTACAACCGCCTCTTTGATTTAACTCCACAAACAACTTTTGTTGTTGAGCCTTCTTGGGATGGAACAATCGTCTCTTTGATTTGAACTCCACAAACAACTTCTGTTGTTGAGCCTTCTTGGGATGGAATAACCGTCTTCTTAGGGCCTTTAACCTTCACTTCATTATCTCGACTTGGTCCGCCTTCTTCCATTTCATTTAATTTATGTTTGTTTGTAGCCTTACCTTTTCCTTTAATGACCTCCTCCTCATACAAGGAGTTCAAGCGCGCAAAACCCGAAAGATCTCTTCGGATTGAAACTGGTAATTGTGGACCTTCTTGAACCACTCTCTTGGCTTCTTCTGTCCGTTCTTTCTTTTTTTGTTGAGATGTAGGCCTACCCTTACCATTCCCCTTGGTTGGTTCAAGAATATAATTTGACGTGTGAGGGCGGTTGAATTTTCGCAACTCATACAACCAAAGTTGTCTTTGAGCCGGATATAATGAAGCATCCTTTTCAAATAGTTCTTTGTGCGTCTCGGTGTCGGAAAACACTTTTCCAAAACCTTCATTGGATAACGGATCATCGAAGCTAAGTTGTCTCCAAAAAGGATCAATGTCTTGGATTGGGATAACCTTTGGTGAGTACTTAGCTAACATGCTTACATGGAAGGCCCAATGATGACATTGTTGGGACAAATACGATCCCTTGGAATAAATTTCTTCAAAGCGTTCACTTCCTTCATAATCTTCTTAATCGCCCAATGCGATGCATAGAGATTAACTCCTCAGAGAAAATGGATATCCAAATAAGTAGTATCCTTTCTAGATCGATTAAATTCAAAATCCCCATTAAATCTATCAAGATCACGCTTAAAGTACTCATCCATAGCTTGAAAAATCACAACAAAACCATCATCGCACCCATTTAGCCTCCTCTTAAATCGAAAGTGAGATGACTCCACCGTGCTTGTGGCATGGTTTTCATAATGTTTATGCTTGTTTACCCATGCACTGACGAATTTTTCCTTGTGAGGATCCAATATTTCATTCTTCAAATACGCTATCATCTCCGGGAAGCTTTCCCAATTGTCAAATAGAATACGCTCCTTTACAAAATACATTCCTTCCATGGTCGACCATGTCAACTTGTCCCACTCTTCTTGGAAGCTAGCCCATTTTACCGCGGCTACTTTGTCATCTTCAACAAATTTTTCTTTGGCTTCTTGTTGTTTATCCACCGGGAGTTTCTTAATCATCTTCATAACGTTTTTCCTTAGTGGTTGAATCATATTCTTGCAATTAGTTTGCACATTGTTCCATAAATGAAACGTGCAAAGATCATGATGTGCGTCAGGAAAAACACGTTCTATCGCCCACATCAATGATTTCTCCTTATCGGTGATTAATACCTTAGGAGTATAACCTTCTTGTTACAAAAACTTTACCTTTCCTAATGCCCACAAATAACTCTCCTTCATATCGTCTCTCAATAAACAAAAACCGACACTAAATGGCGCCTTTGTAGATGTTTGCCCCACGAAGTTCAACATCGGCATATTGTACTTATTCGTTTTATAGGTGCAATCCATGAAAAGTATTTGATGGAAACATCTCGCCAACCTTACGAATTCCGGATGAGCAATGAAAAGATGTATCACCTCCTTTTTCTCATTTACGTCATAGGCTATCGTTCGCCTTTTCCGTCAAGTACAATAATTGTTGCATAAGTAGTCTACCTTCCCATTCCTCACTCCTAATTTTTTTTTTCTTTTATTGTAAATTATAAACAAGATAGATGTTTTATTTTTATTTAATACCTTCACGCTAGCTAGAATATCATTAGGCCTTGTTCGTTTTTTAGTCAACACTTTTACTAGCTTATTTTCTTCGGGGTTGAGCCTTGCCGGATAAGGATGATTAAGCAAACTCTTTGGGATAAGATGGTTATGATAACCCGATTTAACTTCACTCATATACCACACTTTATTTTCTTGGTTGAAATCAAATTGAAGTTTAAAAGGACACCCGGTCTTCTTTGTATGAATAACTTTCTTTTTCCTCGAGGTCTTTGGTTGATACTCATAAACTTTTCTTTGATGAATCTCATATTTCCCACTAGACTCGCAAACCATTTGAAAATTGTATTTTTTAACTTATTTATTTTGGACTATGATACACTTCTTCTTCAACCCTTTTTCTCGAGCCCACTTCTTTGCATCCTTTATATATTCCCATTCAAAGTTGTTGGCATAGTGAGCACTTGTATCTTCGGACAAAATATCCATATCTGCAGGTTGATATTCCATTGGTTCAGGTTAAAGATCGAGCTATAAATTTAAAAAATATTGCAAAGGATTAGAAAAATATGTATCTGAAAACATAAATATTCGGTTTAGAAACCAAACCGTAGACAAACATACAGTTGGGAACTCCAAACCGTAAATCACCCTGTGATTCACTAAGGTAGTTTTTCCAAGCCGTAGGCTTTTCTGGGATAACATACGGTTCGATTTCTAAACCGTAAAATCATAAATATCATTAAATGTTATTCATGCATCTATTGTGTGAAACATCACCGTAGGTAGCCTACAGTTTGGAGTTCATATTTCCCAAACCGTAGGTTCTTGAATCAAAATCTTCTACGGTTTGGAATTATGAAGATTCCATACCGTAAGACAATCTACGGTTTGGAAAGATGAATTTTCCAAACCATAAACTCTACCAACGGTTTGGTCGATAGTATTTCCAAACCGTATGTTGCTTACGATTCAGATTTGGGGGTTTTCAAAAAACAAAATAAAAGCCAACCTTCTACGTACTTTATGCGACTAAAAGAAAGAAAAATAATTGTTATTGGAGTTAATTTAGAGGTATACCTCACTCTATTGAGCATTTGTTTCTTGATATTCATCATCTTTGGGTTCTTCAAATTCAAAATAGTTTTCATATTCTTCATGTATAGGTTGAGCTTGTGGGTGGGCTACAAATTCTTGATTATCTATATGAGTTGAAGAATTTTTGTTTGATTTGGTAGATGAGGATTCACCTACCTCACTAATCTTACTAGAGCCACTTATTTGGATTGAGAAAACCTAAATTTCTAGATTTTTCTCAAACTTTTTCTTCTTTCTTCACTAATCCTGATATTGGGATTTTTAAAAACTAAGTATAAATCAAAATATTCATAGAGAACATTTTAGCCAATACATAAAATAGTTGGATAGGGGGTTTTACTGGTTACTATTTGGAAACCCATGTTTTTTCATTTTATGAGCCCTTGAAACTTTTTTCAGGAGCCCCTATAATAGGTTTCTTAAATATTAATAAAAGAAAAGAAATATTTAAGTATTAATAATTTTATCTAAATATTATTCGTCTTGTTAGTATTTATAGCCGTTTATAAATAAAACCCTTGAGAGCTGAGACTTCAAAGCAAGAGAGAGATGAAACAAATAAAGGCGAAGAATTGAGAAAATTGAATATGGAAAGCCAAATTCACTGGATACGGATGAAATCCAATTGGAACTCCTTCATTCACTACAGATGGAAGGAAACCCCTTTTGAAAATTCAACCTTTCCCCAATTGAATCATGGAACAATCAAGGTAATGGGTTACTTGTAATGGATTCACACATCTCTCATCAAATTGAAATGGAAAACCCTTAATTTCAACCTTTTCCCATTAGTAAATTGCTGCTTTTTGATTTGGAGTTTTGAGAATAAACAGATTTTTAGGACTTCTAGGTCACCCTAATTGAATACTGTAACTAAAATGGGTTCTTTGTAATGAATCACACACCTCTCATTAAAGTGAGATGGAAAACCCTTAATTTCAACCTTTCCCCAATTGGAACTGAAGAAACATCCTAGAAATATCAATCAACTCACAATAATCTTAATCGACTAGCGAAACAAGATATTGTGGAATCACAAACGATGAGACGAAAATGTTTGTGACTAATTTCCTATCTTGCTTGACGGAAACATTAATCTCAATCCAATCCTTACGATTGTACTCAAATACGATAGAAACAACAAGATCAGATCACACAACTATATAGAAGATAGTCAGGCCTGGCTTCATAATCCCAATGAAGTCTTCAAGTCGTTAACCTACAGGGTATCGATAGAAACCTAAGGTTAAAGGTGAATCGACTCTATCATACAAATAGTATAACAAATGAGGTATGGGGATTAGGTTTCCCAGTTGTTAGACTTTTCCTTTATATAGTCTTCAAATCAGGGTTTGCAATCTAAGTTACCTTGGTAACAAAGCATTCAATATTCACCGTTAGATGAAAACCTGATTAGATTCAAGCTAATATATTTCAACCATTAGATCGAACTTAGCTTGTTATACACACATGAAATGCAACTTCATTTAGGTTTGAGTAACCGTACCTAAATATGTACAAGCTATTGGTTCAACAATAGTTAACTATAGGTTAGCCATATGAGCAATTTCATATCAACCTTATTCTTCTTACCACAACTAGTTCAAATGACTGAAATAAACTAGTTAGAGAGTTGTTCAATTACTTAGATCTCATAGAAGTATACAAGAAACAATCGAAACAAAATCAATATTGATTCACTCAAATCGATTCATGAACATTATAGCCACGGTTTGCAAAGATTGCATTCCTTAATATATAAATATCTTAGTTCACGAATTAAACTGTTTTTAGAAAATAACCTTCTTAAGTACGCATACCTGGTACGCATACTTAAGTACCCGGATTAAGTTTTTTTCAGTTCACAAACTCCAGCAGAAATTCACGGGATGTGAACTCTTTAGTTCCGATTATCCTGAGCAGCAAAGTATGCATACTTTGGTTCATGGATTTTGGACTTATACAAGTATGAGTTATCACACAATGCTTATATCCAATCATGGTTATATATTCTAAACTCCTATTTCAATCATTAAAGCATTCTTAAAGGACGTTATATAATTGTTGTTCACAAACTATTTTTCGTTAAAGAGATTTTCAAGTAACTGAAACAAATATGACTTTCATCACTAGTAAAGATGAACTTGGCCAAAGGAAAGCTTACCAACACATATTTCAAAAAATAGATAAGCGAGATAAACTCAGCTCGAAATAGTATATGTGTATAATCATAGTCTATATAACAATACGACTTTTGTCTCAAGATAGGAGACAAAGTAGACTTTTGAGTGACAGATAAGTTCAAGTCTCCACATACCTTTTTTTCGATGAAGTTCCACCAGTTCTTTGAGTAGTTCTTCGTCTTTGCATGATGAACGCCGTGGAGTCTAGAGCTCAACTACACTTTCTATCCTGGTCTGAGACTTAGCTATTAGTAGACTAGAAATCAAGACTTATATTTTTGGCAACTAAACTTGACAAACAAGCTTGATATAACAGCGCTTGTGAGTTCGACCGAGCAGTGCTTTAACGACATGGTGTGCAGAAAATCGAGTTAGAAGGCAGTCCTCCGTAAAGGTGGATGTCGTAACCTTTTGGGCAAGGGTATACAACAAATATAGGCAAGAGTTTGAGAATTATAATGAAAGAAGTGTTCAAAAAATTCATGATAGGAACCAAGTCATCGAAAATGCGATACTTTCTTATTTAGCTATCCAGAAACCGATTTTTAATGCTACCCACTTTAGATACTCGATTAAAAAAATTGTAAGTATTTTTGTGGTTTATTTTACGTGATCCATGTTGTTTGATCTTCCTACTAAACACCACTAACGAAGTAAGTTTGTGTTTTGTTTTTGTAGCATGAAGTCGTGAAAACGCGCTACTTGGAGGAAAATGGGGAAACATTCGCATTCAATACAAGCTATCAATTCATGGTCTCCAAAATCCCGGAGTATGCCTCGGACTTCATGGAGGGTGGATCGGACTTGGATTCCTTCGACGAAGATTGATGGTTTTAAAGGTTTTTGTGTAGGTTTTGTGGGTATATCTCTATGTAAACCCTCACGAGACTATAACTCGTCCACTAGGGTCGCCTAGGGGTTTAAAGGCTTGAAGCATGTGCTAAATGCATCCTACAATAATGAAATGAATGAAAAAGAAATTCATATAAAAAGACAAAAATCGTTTTATATATGTCACATAAAATCCCGATTATGACAATCGTATTATATATATGCCAAAGTCAACCGATTATGGAAGTGTATGTTAATTTTGGAAACACAAATCCAAAATCGATTTACAAGTGCATGAACATAAACCGATTCTAGGTACTGTTTACGAGAAAAAAAATCAAAAAATTTAAGTTGTTTGATGTTTCGAAGAACTCTTTAACAATAGTTGATCTCAGATCAAAAACATATTAACAACTAATACGATTTATTAATGCTAATTAATCAGGGATAAAATAGATACTTAGGTAATTGTTGGATAAGGGGTGGTGTGAAAATTATTTCTAATAACATTTTTTTGTCATCTAGTAATATGACCCAACTTAGCTAGAAAAAAATTGTCAATATCTAAATATTAATACTCGTTTTGTTAGTATATCAAAGAGTTATATCTCAATTTCCCGATTCAATACTTACTCGAGCAAATAGAAATCTGCGAGTCTAATTGAACACAAGATAAATCACTTGAACGGTACCAAAGACCAATGTTCAAGGATCAATCAATTTCAATCAAAAACCAAAGGTTGGATTTCCCAATTGATTGATTTAATGCACAACCTATGATATTTCAATTATATAACAAAATATAATGCGGAAAATAAATAACACAAACACCAGAAATTTTTTTAACGAGGAAACCGCAAATTCAGAAAAATACCGGGACCTAGTCCAGATTGAATATACACTATACTAAGACGTTACAGACACTAGCCTACTACAAACTAACTTCGGTCTGGACTGTAGTTGAACCCCAATCAATCTCACACTGATCCAAGGTACATTTGTGCTCCCTACGTTTCTGATCCCAGAAGGATACTACGTACTTGATTCCCTTAGTTGATCTCACTCACAACTAAGAGTTGCTACGACCCAAAGTCGAAGACTTTAACACACAAATCTGTATCACACAGAAAAGTCTACAGGAATAGATAAATCTGTCTCCCACAGAAATACCTACGATTTTTTTTCGTCTTTTGATAAATCAAGGTGTACATGAACCAATTGATATACCAGACTTATATTCCCGAAGAACATCCTAGAAATATCAATAAACTCACAATAATCTTAATCGACTAGCGAAACAAGATATTGTGGAATCACAAACGATGAGACGAAGATGTTTGTGACTACTTTTCTATCTTGCCTGTCGGAAAAATTAATCTCAAGCCAATCCTTATGATTGTACTCAAATACGATAGAAACAACAAGATCATATCACACAACTATATAGAAGATAGTCAGGCATGGCTTCATAATCCCAATGAAGTCTTCAATTCGTTAACCTACAGGGTCTCGATAGAAACCTAAGGTTAAAGGAGAATCGACTCTAGCGTACAACTAGTATAACACATGAGGCACATGGATTAGGTTTCCCAGTTGTTAGAGTTCTCCTTTATATAGTCTTCAAATCAGGGTTTGCAATCTAAGTTACCTTGGTAACAAAGCATTCAATATTCACCGTTAGATGAAAACATGATTAGATTCAAGCTAATATCTTTCAACCGTTAGATCGAACTTAGCTTGTTATATACACATGAAATGTAACTTCATTTAGGTTTGAGTAACCGTACCTAAATGTGTACAAGCCGTTGGTTCAACAGTAGTTAACCATAGGTTAGCCATATGAGCACTTTTATATCAACCTTATTATTCTTTATCAAAACTAGTTCAAATGACTCAAATAAACTAGTTACATAGTTGTTCAATTACTTAGATCTCATAGAAGTATACAAGAAACAATCAAAACAAAATAAGTATTGATTCAACATTATAGCCACGGTTTGGAAAGATTGCATTCCTTAATATATAAATATCTTAGTTCACGAATTAAACTGTTTTTAGAAAATAACCTTCTTAAGTACGCATACTTGGTACGCATACTTAAGTACCCGAATTAAGTTTTTTTTTTAGTTCACAAACTCCAGCAGAAATTCATGGGATGTGAACTCTTTCGTTCCGGTTATCATGAGCATAAAAGTATGCATACTTTGGTTCATGGATTTTGGACTTATACAAGTATGAGTTATCACACAATGATTATATACAATCATGATTATATATTCTTAACTCTCATTTCAATCATTGAAACATTCTTAAAGGACGTTATATAGTTGTTCTTCACAAACTATTTTTCGTCAAAACGATTTTCAAGTAACTGAAAGAAATATGATTTTCATCACTTGTAGAGATGAAGTTGGCAAAAGCGAAAGCTTACCAACACATATTTCGAGAAATGGATAAGCGAGATAAACTCAACTCGAAATAGTACATGTGTATAATCATAGTTTATATAGCAATACGACTTTTGTCTCAAGATATGATATAAAGTAGACTTTTGAGTGACATATAAGTTCAAGTCTCCACATACATTTTTGTTAATGAAGTTCCACCAGTTCCTTGAGTAGTTCTCCGTCTTTGCATGATGAACGCCGTGGAGTCTAGAGCTCAACTACACTTTCTATCCTAGTATGAGACTTGGCTATTAGTAGACTAGAAATCAAGACTTATAGTTTTGGCAACTAAACTTGACAAACAAGCTTGGTATAGCAGCACTTGCGAGTTCGACCGAGCAGTGCTTTAACGAAATGGTATACAAAAACTCGAGTTAGAAGGCAGTCCTCTGCAAAGGTGGATGCCGTAACCTTTTGGGCAAGGGTATACAACAAACATAGGCAAGAGTTTGGGAGTCCTAATGGAATAAGTGTTCAACAAATTCATGATTGGCACCAAGTCATCGAAAATGTGATACTTTCTTATTTAGCTATCCAAAAACCTATTTTAAATGCTACCCACTTTAGATACTCCATTAAACAATTTGTAAGTATTTTTGTGGTTTATTTTACGCGATCCATGTTGTTTGATTTTCCTACTAAGCACCACTAACGAAGTAAATTTGTGTTTTGTTTTTGTAGCATGAAGTCGTCAAAACGCGTTACTTGGAGGAAAAGGAGGAAGCATTCGCATTTGATGCAGCTATCAATTCATGGTCTCCAAAATCCCGGAGTATACCTCGGACTTCATGGAGGGTGGATCGGATTTGGAATCCTTTAACGAAGATTGATTGTTTTAGAGGTTTTTGTGTAGATTTTGTGGGTATATCTCTATGTAAACCCTCATGAGACTATAACTCGTCCACTAGGGTCGCCTAGGGGTTTAAAGGCTTGATGCATGTGCTAAATGCATCGTACAATAATGAAATGAATGGAAAAAAGATGAGATTTTTAACAAACTGCCACACTTGCAAATCCCGATTCAAGAAAATGCCACCGTTTTTTTCAGAGTTTATTAAATGCCACAACCGTTAGTTTTTCCGTAAGGACCTACAGACTTGGTATTTTTCGCTGACTCGGTCAAAATAATCTGTCGCGATTTACATATTTACCCTTGAAAACCCTATTATACTAGTGATGTTCTTGAGATGAGAAGAAACAATAGAGAAACGGGTTTGTGATGTTCTTGAGAGAAGACGGTGGAGAATTTCAGGGCGAAGTGGAACTTGAGTATGAGTGGGTTCTCGAAATCAGATGGGTTCAGAGATGAAGAAAAAGGGTTTGAAGAGCTTGTAAAGAATTAGAACATGGGTCTGTGATAGGGTGACCTCACTTGATTTTTAGGAATACTTCTTCCTCATATCCATCTCATTGCAGAATGAGAACCGTTTCTACAGCTGTTGATGAATTTTCATAATCGAAGTTGATTCCTTCTTATTTCTTTGAAGAATTTTCACATGTCGTTACTTCAACTCCTTTCGCTGTCGATGATGAAGAAGGTTCTCTCAGTTTAAGGTTGATTTCCACATACTTTCTTCATGAGAAAAATAATCTGTCGGTTGATGAGAGTTTACAGTACGAGAAAATGGTGAAAACTGATGTTATTGATGTCCTCAGCAAATTTCTAGGTACAACTTGTTTTCACTTCAAACTTTATGATTCTCGTTTTTTATCCGATCGAGATAAATGTTTTGGTAGATTGATTCTTCAATTACTTCTTAGCTTTGGGCATAAATCAGATTTTTCATCTGTGCAATCATTTCAATTTTTTTGTGTTAATGATCCCTAAGTTTATAATGAGAGGAAGCTGTTTGTTCATATAGCTAAGAGAAATAAAATTTTGATTCTCATATAGACTAGGGTATATGAACCTGAAATGGTGCAGGATTTCTTGGGTACACTGCCTGATAGTGTTTTGTGGATATGAAATGATGGTGGTTTTTGTTTCTATCCTTGTTTTGTTTACACTTGTTCTGTATTTGATCGTGGCAAGCAAATTGATCTTATTCGGGGAACTACTCATTATGTAGATAATTCCGAATTTTGTGTTGGTAGTTTTTGTTCATTGGTACTCAATGTATGCTACAATTCATGGGATATAGACAATATTGCTTTACTGTTTAAGTTAACGTTGGACGGTTGCAAGTTGTGTGAGACAATGTGGCATCCTAGTAAACCTCCCTGGTCTAGGTTAATACTTCCAACGACAAGGGTTAACGTAGCTGGTACTGCAAAGGAATTATTTACTCAACTACATCATAGTAGTAGGTGGCTAGCTGGGATTTCAATTCTTCATTTTTTGTCAGTGGGTGTTGGTCTTGAGCCACTGTGTAATGAAGCCTATATGCAAGCAACTGTATTATCTACTCAAGTGATTCGAGTTTCAAGTTCAGTTGGTAATCGTGTTGGATTTCATAAGTATGCCCAACGAAAGATTTTCACAGTTACTAGCAGATTGGTGAGTTGGTGACAGATTTGAGGGTGTATATGTCTTTTACTAAGTTGGATAACTACCACCTATGCACTAACTGATGGCAACAATTTTTTTTTTTGATGGAAAAGGTCAAATGTATGGCATTTAATAAACTCTTAAAAAAACGGTGACATTTTCTTGAACTGCAAATTGGAAGTGTGGCACTTTATTAAAATCCTCAAAAAAGATTCATATAAAAAGACAAAAATCGGTTTATATATGTCACATAAAATCCCGATTATGACAATCGTATTACACATATGTCAAAGTCAACCGATTATGGAAGTCTACGTTAATTTTGGAAACACAAATCCAAAATCGATTTACAAGCGCATGAACGTAAACCAATTCTAGTTACTGTTTACGAAAAAAATTTCAAAAAATTTAAGTTGTTTGATGTTTTGAAGAACTCTTTAATGATCTCATATCTAACACATAATTAACAATTAATATAATTTATTAATATTAATTAATTAGAAATAAGATAAATATTAGGTAATTATTGGATAAAGGATTGTGTGAAAATTATTTTTAATAATATTTTTTTTTCATCTAGTAGTAGGTCCCAATACTTAAATATTAATAAAAGAAAAGAAATATATAAATATTAATAAATTTTATCTAAATATTACTACTCGTTTTGTTAGTATTTATAGCCGTCTATAAATAAAACCCTTGAGAGCTGAGACTTCAAAGCAAGAGAGAGATGAAACAAATTAAGGCGAAGAATCGAGAAAATGGAAGATGCAAAGCCAAATTCACTGGATATGGATGAAATCAAATTGTAACTCCTTCATTCACTGCAGATGGAAGGAAACCCCTTTTGAAAATTCAAGGTAATGGGTTATCTGTAATGGATTCACACATCTCTCATCATATTGAAATGGAAAACCCTTAATTTCAACCTTTTCCCCAATAGGAACTGAAGACAAATCAAGGTATCCCCTTCTTAGTAATTTCTGCTTTTTGATTTGGAATTTTGAGAATAAATACATTTTTAGGACTTCTAGGTCACCCTAATTGAATAGTGCAACTAAAATGGGTTCTCTGTAATGAATCACACATCTTTCATTAAATTGAAATGGAAAACCCTTAATTTCAACCTTTCCCCTAGAGGAACTGAAGAAAAATCAAGGTAAATTTCTGCTTTTTGATTTGGAATTTTGAGAATAAATACATTTTTAGGACTTCTAGGTCACCCTAATTGAATAGTGTTAACTAAAATGGGTTCTCTGTAATGGATTCACACATCTCTCATTAAATTGAAAAGGAAAACCCTTAATTTCAACTTTCCCCAATTGGACATCAAGGCAACTACTCTTAATTTCAATTCTACAAAAATGATAAACCACTATTTCATAAACAGAATGTGAGTCAAATAATATCTCACTTGTAAACAATATTCATTCATTGTAACTAGCATCTCATTAGTTTTACATTATCACTTCAAAGCTTATATTTTCAGACAGTTTTTTCTACCATCTCATGAAATTGTTTGTCACTTGCAACTGGACATAGCATAGCATATTAGTAATGATGAAATTCTCAAACTTTCTCTGTTTGCTTTTAGGGTTATCCCTATGCATCTCACCAGCATCATTTATATCTTCTATCGAAGAAGATGAAAGTCTTGCTCCAGAGGTAATCTTCTTCTTGTTTTGTTATTACTATGTATTATTTTGCAGATGTTTTGTTACTGATCTTCTGGATTACTGATTTTATGTTTTTACAGTACGAGAAAGCTGCAGCTTTATTGAGCAGTCACGATCCTCAAATTGTTCTGGCCAAGGTAGATGCCAATCAAGAATTCAACAAGGCACTAGCTAATGAATTTAAGATTGTAAGAAGTAGACGAAAGAAGATAACGGACTACAAGGGTCCAAGATTAGCAGGAGGTATGGTTGAATACTCGAAGAAACAAGTTGGCCCGGCATCAGCTGCTATAGATTCCGTGGAAGATGCTAGTAATCTCATTAGAAATCCTCTGTCAATTATCTCCAATCCTGCAGAATATGATTTCTTGGTTGCCAAGGACGGATCTGGTAATTTCAGTAGTATACAAGAGGCTGTAGACCATTCTCCGACAAGAAGCTTTAAAAGAACCGTAATTCGCATCAGACAAGGTGTTTATGTTGAAAATATCGTCATCCCGAAAGAGAAAATTAATCTTTATTTCGTAGGAGACGGGAGAGATGTTACAATCATATCAGGGAACAGAAATCAGGTTCATGGGTATACTATAATGACTTCTGCAACAGTTGGTAAGTATCATCTCTCTAATGGCAGTTTCAAATTGCTTTTTAGGCTAAAGCTTTTTTCCGTTATTACTGTCACTTTGTGAAGGAGATTAGGAATATGACATTAAATGCATGCCCTTTGGTTTCATTAATTGGTATCACTGTTTGGTGCATACTGATGTGATCTTTAGTCTTTAGTTACTTGTGAGATATGTAGGATTAAGTGGAATTTCGTCGTTTCGAGGGTACTTTTGGAAGATGATTATCATGAATTCACTTTTTAGTATTTTAGCAGGGGATTGTTTGTTTGTGAAAATCTGTCTGATATGATTACCTTCCTAAACATTCATTTAATCCACAAATTTATAAACTTTAAAACAAAAGACAGAGAAAGTTCAGTAGCAAATAGTCTAATGGATGTTTCCCTTTTCTTTTTTAATAGATCATGTGTGAGTAATATAGTTATGAACCTGATTGATATCAAGGGTGCTGTGGAATACTTTTATCACGGGGGTATCTTTATGCTTCTTTTATTCACTGATCCCATCACATGATCGTGAAAAATATTTTCTCTATTGTATTGCCCTCTTTGTTCATTAGTTGGTATCAATTACTTGCTGTCTTTAGTATGATCATTAGTTTTTGGACTCTTTATTGTATCCGTTGGCTATGTATGGACATTTTCAAGGGTATTGTGGAACATGTCTAGGGTAAATTTGCTTGTAGTGTTTGAACAGTTCTTTTAGGGAGTTGTCTGTTTGAAGATCTGCCTGGAATGCGTGTCTTGTTTAGTATCATTTTGTTTAGACTCTTTACTGCATCCGATGGATATGTGTGGACATTTTCAAGGGTATTTTGGAACAAGTCTAGGGTAAATTTGCTTTTAGTGTTCCAACATTTGTTTAATCCAGTTAGTATCAACTTGTTAGTAAGAAAAATCTGTTGTCATCCATCATTAAGTAACATGAGGAAATAGAAGTTGATAATAAGTCATGAAAGCTTGAGTGTTATGTTTGTTTCTGTTAATCTTATCTTATGAAGGTTTAGGAGCTGAAATTCCAACAGAGATATCACTCGGATAACCTCTATTTTTGATTGATTTCAGGGGTAGAGGGTGATGGATTTTTAGCTCGAGACATAACGTTTGAAAACACTGCCGGACCAGCAAATTTTCAAGCCGTTGCATTGAGGATTAACGCGGATGCATCAGCGGTTTACCGTTGCAACATCAACGGATACCAAGACACGTTGTTCGTTCAATCCTTTCGACAGTACTTTAGAGAGTGCAATATTTCAGGAACCATAGATTTTATCTTTGGAGATTCTGCTGTAGTCTTTCAACAATGTAATATTATAACAAGGTTACCGAGTCAAGGACAGTATAATGCGATAACTGCATCTGGTAGGGTAAATCCTGATGGTAAGGGTGGAATTGTAATACAGAACTGCTCGATTTTAGCCTCGGAAGATTTGAAGCAGAGCAATTATACCGTGGAGACCTACTTAGGAAGGCCATGGAAGGCATGTGCAAGAACTGTAATAATGAAATCCTACTTGGATAATTTAGTTCATCCCAAGGGTTGGATTGAATGGGAACATAATTCAAGTTCTGTAGATTCATTGTGGTATGGTGAGTATAGGAATACGGGACCGGGGGCTAAGAATGATAGCCGGGTTGAGTGGAAGAATTATCACAAGGTGATGAGTATTGATGAAGCTTTTTCCTTTACTGTCTCAGAGTTCATAGCTGGAAACGAATGGTTGGATTCCACTGGATTTCCATATCAAACCGGGATTTAGGTTTCGGTATAGGTAGTCCCTATAGCTTAGGACTAGTGGATTCGATGATCGAAGTTTACTCTTTCACTTTGCTACTTTGAAATTTCATATTTCACTATTGATGTAGTTCATATTTCCTCAGTTTAATGGTGTGCTGGTAATTTTACGTGTCTTAACAAGGAAATTCAATATATACATTTTTTAATAATTTCTCTGTCACCATTGATTCCTCTTGCATTCTTGATTTTACTGTGCAAGTATGCCCTGTAGATCTTGCAGTGACTTGCTACAATGCTTCTATTCAGGTTTAGGGCAAAAATTTAGGGGAAAACTTAGGTCTTTATTATGGATTCTAGTCTTCAAGAGGTTGTGTTATCGTTCTTGCTAATTATTTGTAGGGCGGGGACTGGACCCCAAGTATTATAAAACTTTCTCTACTTAGGGATTTGTTAAATGGTGGATATGTATGTATAGTTTCTGGAAGGTCGGCAACTATTCTATATTATCGAGCAAGGTCTGTTTTGCGATAAAGATGGTTTTGCTATATATGCAGGATTCACCACAAGTCATTGTATGCCAGTAAGATTATTATTTGGTTGCAGTGAGGTTGGCAGCTTCGAGGTCTGATCTTGTTTTCTTTTGCTTTCAATTTGTTTTGTGTTATAATCCCAGGAGTATAAGACTCTATGTAGCTAGCTAATTGGAAAGTGAAATACTGGGTTCCAGTTTTCAATATTTCAGGGTGGTTGTTGGTCTATCTGTGTTGGTTTCTCCTTCTGCAGATTGGCTGACTTAGTGACTTGTTTTAGCTTTTTGTGCTGATATGTATATGGTGTTCTGTGCAAGTTTCTTTTTTCTAGCTCATTTTGTTTATTTATGCATTGCCCCTTCGTTAACATGATTGCTATGCTGGAATTTCGCATATATGCGCATTGCCAACATAGCCGCCTGTTGGTTTATTATTGAAAACAACACTAATTGGAATATTTTGCTTCTACGATAATTATTAAAAGTGTGCAGATTTGGTGCAGAAGGGAAAAACAGATTCAAAAGGGCATTCGTTGGGTTTTTTGTGTTATGTTTGTTGACTTTGATGATATGAATTACAGAGCCTTTTTATTTCATGTTCTTTTGTAATTACTGTGTATTATATATCAGATGTGTTGTGAATGATCTTTTGGATTAGTCGACCTCCTCCGAGTGCCAGTTGATTTCATACTTTGGTCTGCAGGGGGTGCTCCTTCCTTTCTTTCGTTTTGGCACTATTGAGCCAAGGATGGGTGGTACTCTATCACTAGTAAGGAGGCACAAATCATCAGTACGAAGAATTAGTACCCTCTTTTTGAATTATAGTCTGCCTCGTGTTTGATTAAATTTCTGGTTGGTTAGCTTGAGTAACTAAAATATCATGATGGTCTATCTGTTCCTCCCAGGAAGCATGCGCTCGGCATGTATCTGATGGCCCAGCATATTGATGCATGCGTTGATTTCACTTTTAAGGAAGTAAGTTTCCTCCACCTCGTTTTTCATTTACAGCTATCAAATAATATTTGCTGTTAACCATTATATATAGGGTTTAACATTTTAATATATATGTCCTGACTGACTGACGGTAAACACCATCAATCTACTGTCAAGATGCCTTGCCTGTAAAACTGACGAGTGAAAGCAGGGCTCTTTGAGCTGTATCTCATTTCTTTTTAAGCTTAAAATTTTGTAATGAAGTTGTAATTGACATTTTCTTATGCAAGAGAGTTCTGTAAGTGTCGAGGAATGGTGGTAATGACACTTCGCCAAATGAGAATGTGGAGGATCCTCTTGACTTGCAATGTGTCCAGCAAAATTGGCAAATTGAGTTGACAAGTGAATGGTGGTGAAGAGGTGTTGGATAATGTTGCTGCTAAGGATGGTTTTAAGGAACAAACCTATACTAGAAGAAAGATATCTTGTAAGAAAAAATATCTGCATGTGCATGAAATCTCTCTCATCAAGAATCCGATTGGAAACCCTCAAAATTAGCTTGATTCATGATTATTTTTTTTCGATTTTTGTAGGGTTTCAAGTTTGTCATTCGTTGGGAGGAGATGCAGGATCAGGATTGATACCACATGACCACATAACTTGGAGTATTCTGGTACATATTCTGCACCTAAAACTAGTTCTATCAGAATCAAAGTTGGCAATACCCATGCTCCATTATTAAGATTCTCTTAACAATTTTAACCTTCTTGTAACTGCTCTTGACCATTTTATTTGTACAGAACAGCGTTGTAATTATATAATGGTCTCTGTTTTGGTCATTTGAAACTTGGACCACCTTCTATTTGCACAAACCGTTTAAACCCTATAACTATAACAATGAATTGTAATGTACTAGCTATTATGTTCGATTTATTTCTGTGGAGACGATGAGACATGAACTTCTCACCCTCTGAACACTTTTTCTTGTACAATTCATTGCTGTAATGGTTTTAGTTATGTGAATCTGAGACTTTTTCTGTTTGATTGGAATCTCCATTTGAGACTTAAGCCACCTTATATCTTTTAAAACACTTTTAATATCGTAACTATAAATCGAATGTACTCTACTCTATGATTATGACTTGAATTTTACCTGAGAAGAAAAAAACTGCTCAACCACCTGATTTTTCAACAACTTTTACAAACATTTTACTTTCAGGGAACTGATGCCTGAGCTGTTTTTTGGTTGGTTTGGATGTGATCAGTTGGAGGCTTGAACCATCTCATTTGTGGAGTAACATGCTGTCTTCGATACCTGATCAACTTAACTCTGATCTTCACAAGCTAACTGTTGACCTGGTTCCCTTCCCTCGTCTCTACTACTTTATGGTTGCTTTTGCACCTCTTACCTCTCTGGGGTCGCAGCAGTGCAGAACCCCAACAGTACCTTACTCAGCAAATCTGTGATGCCAAGAACATAAGGTGTGCTGCTGATCCTCGCCATGGTCGGTGTCTAACTGCTTCAGCTATGTTCCGCGGAAAGATGAGCAGTAAGGAAGTTGGTAAGCAGATTAACAATGTTCAGAACAAAATTTCGCTGTACATTGTTGAATGGATTCACCCAACAATATGAAGTCTACTGTTTGTGATATTCCACCAACAGGGTTTAAAATGGCATCTACATTTATTGGAAATTCGAATTCCACATCTATCCAAGAGATGTTCTGTAGAGTTAATGAGCAATTCACAAGGAATGTAGATATCATCTACATTTATTGGAATTCTGGAAAGTAATTGTGCAGAACATGGTATAGATGATGAAACATGAAGATGGTATCAAGGAGTTTCAGATCTTCAATTAGAAAGATTTAATGTTTATTATAATGATGAAGCTAGTTGTGGTAGATATGTACCAAGAGCTGTGTTAATGGATGTTGAACCTGGTATTATATATGGATTTACTTAGATCTGGTCCTTATGGTAAAATCTTAGACCTGGGATAACTGGGACGGCTGAAGGTCATTGTACTGAAGGTGCTATTCTGTTCTGGATGTTGTTTGTCAAGAGGCTCAGAGTTGTGATTGCTTACAAGGTATAATTCATTTTCATCTTATATCGATTGGAAATACTCAAAACTGATCTTGATTCATGATTATTTTTTTTTTGGACTTTTGTAGGGCTTCAAATGTCATTTTTTGAGAGGAGGAACAGGATCAGGAATGAAAACTTTACTTATATCAAAGATTAGTGAAGAATATCCAGATAGAATGATGCTTTACATTCTTGGTGTTTACGGAACCCAAGGTTTCAGATACTGTTGTGGAACCATATAACACTACTCTTTCTGTTCATCAACTTGTTGAGAATGCAGCTGAGTCTATGGTTTGAGATACTGAAGCTTTCTATGATATTTGCCTCAGAACACTCAAACTAACTACCACAAGCTGTAAGTATCATTTCTCTAACGGTGGTTTCAAATTGCTTGGCTAAAGCTGCTTTACATTATTACTGTCACTTTGAAATGGAGATTAGGAAAATGACATTAATGCATGCCCTTTAGTTTCATCAGTTGGTATTACTATTTGGTGCTTATATGTGATCTTTAGTCTTTAGTTGCTTGTGAATCTGTCGGATTAAGTGGTATTGATTTCGAGGGGATTTCCGAAAGATGATTGTTGTGAATGTACTTTTTGTGTTTTAGCAAGGAATTGATTGTTTGCAAAAATTTGTCTGAAATTATTGCCTTTTTTAGGAATAAACATTTGTTTAATCCACTAATTTATAGACTTTAAGCAAAAGACAGAAGTTCAGTAGCTAATAGTTTTAAGATATTATCCTTTTTTCTAGATTGGACCTTGATCATGTGTGTATGAACCTGACTGATATCAAGGGTGCTGTGGAATACTTCTGTTTTATGCTTGCCAAATTGCTAATAAGTAATAACTAGTTCAATGCCTTTCTGTGAGTTGTATAAGTATGAACCTGGTCCACTTTGGCGGTCAGGTGGTATCTAGCTGTCGTTTTGCAATGTCCTTGTGGTCACTGATTTGGGAAGAGCATCTGTCTATCAACCTTAACTCAAAAAATTAGAGTCATCTAGCCTATACCGAATTTTCACACTCTCCTCATCCCCATTAATTCGTCAACTGGATAAGGGTATGTTTCTAAAAGATAGTGAAACATAATGCTTTGCTCATTGAGAATTCTCTTTATTTTCTCTTTCACGGGCTCACCTAATTATACTGTACTTTTTGCCTCAATTACTTTCCTCTTCAAATATAGTAATCTTTTACCCGCAATTGCCTATTGCAATTTTGTCTTTTGATAAATGTGTCCTCTCTTGGGTCCAACCTAATTATGCTTTTTGTATCTGGTTATGATATTAGAATCCATCTTTAACAGATATTCAGGACGCTGATATTGGAATGTGCATTCTAGTGATAGACATAGTATGCAAACCTGAGAACCAAATGTGATCTACAACTGAATTTACTATATAAAGAACTAAACAACTACCTGAATTTAAATTTTAGGCAGATAATCAGTGTGAAATTATTGACCCACCTATTTCACCCAATATGTTTTCGCTACAACTAGTTTTAGCTTTAACTGGTCCTATATATTCTTGGATAAACATCTCAACCCGTGTTTTGATCCATAGATGGCAGTTCATCAATGATCATCTTAACCAACAGTTTGTAGTCATTGTTTGAGATAACTAGAATTGCTGCATCGTTTTAGCTGGCTTATACCGCACTTGCATCATTTGGTTCTGACCAACTTTGTTTTCACACTGAGATTGTACTAAGTTTCGTGTTGGAACTTTTAAGTTGGCGATTACCATTGGGCCTCTCCTAGTTGTGGGGTATAATACCACATGACTTGGAGTACTCTGGGATCAATTTTACACTTGAAATGAACTAAGTTCTATCAGAATCGAAGTTGGCAATACCCATGTTCCATTATTAGGACTCCTGAACAATATTAACCTCCTTGTAACTGCTCTTGACCATTGTTTTTGTACAAATCACTTTTGTAGTCTTTGTTTTGGTCTTTATTTGAAACTTGAACCACCTTTGTATTTGCACATACCTTCTAAACCCTATAATTGTGATTGTAGTGTACTCGGCATTTTTCGATTTATTTCTGTGGAGACAATGAGACATGAACTTCTCAACCTCTGAACATTTTTTTTTTTACATTTCATTGCTGCGTAATGGTTTTAGTTATGTTCATTTGAGACTTTTTGTTTTTGGTTAGAATGTTCATTTGAGACCTAGGGCAGCTTGTATCTGTAAAACCACTTTTAACATCCTAATTGTGAATTCAAATGTACTCAACTCTATGATTATGACTTGAAGTTCTTCTGGGGATGCTTACCCACCTGATTTTTGCAACAACTTTTATAAACATTTTGCTCTCTGGGAACTGATGCATGAGCTATTTTTTTTTTTAGGTTGGTTTGGATATGATCAGTTGGAGACTTGAACCATTCATTTCTACTACCATGAGTGGGGTAACATGCTGTCTTCGATTCCCTGGTCAACTTAACTCTGATCTTCGCAAGCTAGCTGTCAACCCGATTCCCTTCCCTCGTCTTTACATCTCTTTATGGTTGGGTTTGCACCTCTTACCTCTGGGGTCGCAGCAGTACAGAACCCTAACAGTGTCTGAACTTACTCAACAAAGCTAAGAACATAATGTGTGCTGCTGATCCTCGCCATGGTCTGTATCTAACTGCTTCATCTATGTTCCGCGGAAAGATGAGCATTAAGGAAGTTGGTGAACAGATGATTAACGTTCAGAACAAAAATTTGTTGTACATTCAGGACACAACTGCTGACAAGGAAGAATGAGTATTGAGGAAGAGAAGGAACCTCGAGAGGAGTGAAGTAAAAGAAGCGGTACAAGTAGTTTAGGAAATTCAATACGTTCTTCATCAATGCGAGAGCCGAGATACCCGTTGCCAAGAGTCGTTCGAAGTAGTTTAGGAAATTCTTGCTTGTTTCCTTCAGCTCCACCTCCTTCCTCTACCACCATCTGTCCTAGTATCCACTTGATGTTTGTGTCTCACGTTGTCTTTCAAGTTCAGACGAGTACTGGTATCTTGGCATGCAAGAGATACTTCAATTGTCATTACGCCTCCAGTTTTCATAGGTCAGGCGTAGTGGCATATATACCATTCCTAAAACATGTTATTGCAATTCATTTCCCTAATTTTCTTGTGAGATACTGTACATTCCTTATAATTTGCATACATCTCTTTGGTTGTGGATGGGTTATCTTCAATGAAGTGGTTTATCTTCAATCCTCGGAATGCAACTGTTGTATTTGTATATATGAAGGTTAATCTACAAGATTTTAAGCATTCCATTCTCAAGGCTATTCGCTTCTGTGAGGCCGCATGTTCATGCGTTATCTACTGATCCGAGAATTAAGAAATTTCCAAATAATTCATTCTTGAGCTGGATTTGTGGGTTTTGGATTGTTGCTCGGACTTTATTTGTACTTGCGGAAAATCCCACAACTACACCCGTTAAGATGACAAGTAGTGAGCACGTAGGCGATGTTATTTTTCTACTTTGTAAATAATTTGGTGGTGATTCGACACCGCATTCCCCCCCCCCCCCAAAATTAGTCGTTTATTTCTACTTAAGAATCAATAAATCATTTATTTGTTTGTTTTTTATTTTCTTTTTGTCAATTTTTTCAATTTATTTTGAAGTTACGTCTAATTTTAAGATATGTCTAACTTTCAAGAAGAATACATATAAAAATTTGGAGAAATATAAAAAAAATTGAAAAATAAAAATTTGATATCATTATTTGTGCTCATTGCGTAGCTAGTTTAAACGGCTTTCCGAATCTATAAGATTTACAAAAATTCTACCCGTAGTTTAAAAGATATGAGGTTTTTAAATATATAAAAAATGCATTTACTCTTATTTCCCTGAAATACCACTTCTTTAAAATCTAACGGCTGATAAGAAAGAGGAAGTCTAATGATCTAACGGATAATAACAATAGTTCGGACGGAATTCTATTTGTGAGATCTAACGGTGGAATTTTAAAGTTTGGAGATCCAACGGTTATATCTATTCGAGTTTTGTAATCCCCTTGTTGCCATTAAAAGGGGAGAGATAATAACACAAAGCCCAAGTCATGGAAGTTAACTCAAACATTAATGATATTATACACCACTTTGACAATAGTATGATCTTTCTCAAACACTTTGTATTGAATGTATGATGTTCACAACGATTACAAAGGTATTTGATACACAAAAATGGAAGAAGTAAAGCTTGAAGTGAACTTAAATGGCTTCTCTCTTTTCTCTATGAGTGTTTCTTAGCTCTCTTACTTGACTGAATTCTCCTATTTTTCTCTACCATTTGAATCCTTATATAGGCAAATATATCAGTAGAAGACAATTGAGGATCACATGTAAAATCTATGTTGGCTGATCTTATTTCAGTTTGTCTTATTCGCCAGGCTTTGGGGAGATGTCATTGTCTCTCACGCTGCTACTTCGTGTTCTTCTCGATGAATGTCGTGTGGTGGTCATCGTGTAACTGGTCCTCGCGCTTCTTTCTTGTTGTCGCATAATTTCTCTTCGCCTAAATTTCTCTTCTTCGTGTTGGTGGTTTTCTTAGCTAAGGCGAAGTTGTGGATTTCCTGTGTGCGATATTTTGCCCCTATATTTTCCCTCTTGTCGCGTTGTTCTTCTGCAAGTGGAATAATTCGAGAATCCTTAGTCAGTGCTTCATGTTTGGTCTTTGTCTCTTCATTTGTCTTGTTCAACTCGTTTCCGTATTCCCCGTACGTTATTACACGTGTTGTTGTTTCCTCTTTTTCCGGCGGTGCGTCTTTATTGCTTTTTCTCAAATAAATACCCCGAGGGGAGGAGAATTTTTTTTTTATCTCTCTCTTTCTCTTATGTCCTAGTTTCTTTTTCTTTTCTTGAGTTTTATAGCTTCCATGGCGGACTGTAGCAGGCTTCTTTCTGTTGTTGTTGCATCGTCTTTTCGGTGTGTCCTTGCCTCAACTTTTTCCGTCTTTGTGTTTTCCTAGGTCCTGTTTTGTTTCTCACTTTATCGTTTTTCTGTAGATCTAAATCTTGTTCTAACAGGTTAGTCAAGAATTCCGTAAGGGGTTTTCATCATGATTGGGGGCCTTCCAATGGTATATTTTTGTTCTTGTTTGTTTTCAGCATGACGGTATTTCCTCTCACTTGTTTGATACCAAATTTTATCCTCGGGTCACTCTTCGGAAAGGGCTATCCACCGATCCTATTGGAAGGGTCTGCTTTGTCGTTACGTGCATTTTAGTTTGGAGTCACCTTGTCGCGATGATGCTGATTACTTGGTGGTGATGTTGATTACTTTGCTGTTTGGGATCTCGTCCTAGCTTCTTGTGCGCCGTCGATGATGAGTCTTCTTCATAGTAGGAGAGTTTGGATGACGGTTCATATAGATGTGTTTGTGTGATTTTCCCTTTCTGTTAAAATTCCTCCATGTCTTCTTTCTTTGGGGTGTGTCATTACCTCGCGGTTATAACGCCTTCCTGTATTCAACTTTGGAAATATACATATATTTGAAATCGATGCTATTTATTTTTCTTTTGTATTTTAAACGCGAAATGTTTCTTTGGGTATCTGATTGGGGAGGTGGGAAGCATGCGAATATCATTATTCCCATACTTTCCTCTGTTTCCCACCTTCGCATGAAGATATTTTTCCTATGTAATAATATGAGTTTTTGTGTGTGCTGACCATATGATGTCGTGGTGAGGAATAGTTACGATCTAGGTTCATGCGAAAGTCATTATAGTGCCAGGTTAAATCGTGTTTGTTTCTTATCATACCGCTGTTGCATGCGAGGTTATGCCATCTTTTTGGGTTTTGATGTATGCATGAAGCCAATCTTTATGATATTATAATTAGGTATGCTATGTGTGGCATTATGATATCTATCTTATATGCGTTATGATGAGTAAATTCCTCAGTTCGTAGTCTGAAAAATACTTAACTCGCAAAGGTAGTGTTTCCTTCGTGTTCCCGCGCGACTTTCCCATTGCCTCTGCTCCTTTACGCTCCTTGTATTTGCACAGACTTATAGGTCTTATTTGCCTCCTAAGTAAGGTCTTATTGTCTCCCCACATAGAGAACTTAAAGGACTTATGTTCGCCTTGGGTAGGGTCTTCAACATTGGGCAACGAAATCTCAGTCTCACGTGCTCTTGCGAGTCATTGGCCATCGATCTCGCCTTATATGTATTAGTATTTTTACCTCCACAGGTTACTTATGCGACAATATACCAGCTGTTAGGTACTCCCGTGAGTTGGAAAGCCCCAGCATATTGCCGTCTTTGGTACTATTAAGCTCCCTAATGGAGGGCGTCGTCCATTTATATTCCACCTGAATCGCCCTTTAAGGGAGGTCACCCCTAACCATTTCAGTTGGGCTCCTCCCATCGAATTATTCAACGACCAGTGTTATCGTGACCTCTTTCCTTTGGCCTATGTGGCCCAGGGCGCGAGATCACACCCTAAGTGAGGTTTTTTTGGACCAAATGAGGAAACAAGTCAGGCCTTCTACTAACTCCATTGGCTATGTTTCTGCACTCCTTGCCGGAGAACTTTTCGCTGAGAGGTTTGTTCTCGGTGGCCTTCCGCGGATATAGGCTTTTATTTCGCCCATATAGTGACTTCACCGAAATTCCCCAATTATGAAGCGCGTTAGGGCTTATGGTCGCCTCTTACATGATCGTGCTAAAACGTCGTCGCACGACCACGCGACGACGCGAACTAAGTTAGCACGCCACAATCGTAGTCCCAACCTCCTAGTTAGAGGTTTTTAAATAGTGACTTACTGTCCCCTATTGAGGTCTTACGAGTGAACATTGATTTGATCGCTGTAATAGATTGGATTTTTCATTCCTTGATCTGATTGCAGTAATAAAATGCTGAGAGCATACGGGTTTGTGGCGAGGTATATTAATAATTTCTCATTTGGCTCTGGTTTTTGCAAGATTGACAAGTTAGCCAGGTAGTCCTTTATGTTTTGTAGAGCAATCTCGCACTCCTGCGTCCACACGAATTTACTTTCTTTCTTTAGAATGTTAAAGAAATTCTTGCATTTGTCGGATGAACGCGATATGAATCTTCCTAGTGACGCGATCATGCCATTTAGTATTTGCACATCTTTGATGATGGTTGGTGAGGACATTTCGCGTATAGCCTGTACTTTAATAGGATCAACTTGAATTCCTTCTTTGGAAACGATGTAGCCCAGGAACTTCCCGGATGCGAACCCAAAAATACACTTCGCTGTATGTATTTTCACTTTCATCTTTCGAATTTGCTCGAATATATCTTTTAGGTCCTTTGCGTGATTACTGGAGTTTTTGCTCTTCACTAGCATATCGTCGACAAGACCGCCAAAGTGGTGGGTATCCATGGTTTGAATACTTCTTCCACTATTCGCTAATAGGTGGCCCCAGTGGTTC
This sequence comes from Papaver somniferum, assembly GCF_003573695.1. Classification (NCBI taxonomy): domain Eukaryota; kingdom Viridiplantae; phylum Streptophyta; class Magnoliopsida; order Ranunculales; family Papaveraceae; genus Papaver; species Papaver somniferum. The sequence continues at coordinate 202,873,510 of NC_039366.1, read as the reverse complement.
GCAATCCGAATGACATTTTGGTGTAACAATATAGACCTCTGGGTGCGAAAAATGTCGTGTTTTTCTGATCCTCCTCTGCTAAGGGTATTTGGTTGTACCCTGAGTAACCGTCCATTAGTGATATCCTTTCGCACCCGGTGACGGACTCTACATTTTGAAGGATGTTCGAAAGTGGATAACTGTACTTCGGGCAAGCTTTGTTTAGATCAGTAAAGTCGATGCAAATGCGGATCTTCTTATTCTTTTTGAGGACTACCACCATGTTTGCGACCCATTTTGCATACTTCGCTGGCCTTATGATTCCCGAGTCAATCATCTTTTGAAACTCTACTTCAATTTGTTCATGGTATACTCCCGCTATCTTTCGTATCCTATGTCATACCGGTTTTGCGGTTGGATTGATGGCTAGCCTATGGAACGCAAGGGAATGATCTATTCCTGGCAATTCTCCCATACTCCATGTAAATATATCATGGTAGCCTTTTAGTAGTTGGACGAGGTTCTTTTCTTCTTCTTCTCCCATCGTGGTTCCTATCTTTACCATCTTTGATTCAGCTTCTGTTCCCAGATTGACATCTTTCGTAGGTTCTTCGGCTGTGAAATTTGGCATGGATTCTCCTTGTGTTTTTGGCTCCTTTATCTGATGCACATGTTCTCCTCCCTTCTCAGGGACTTTACTTGGAATTCCTCTGCCTTCAGTCGCCCTCACTTGGAATTCCTTCTTAGGGACTTCACTTGGACTGAAGGCAGAGGAATTCCAAGTGAAGTCCATGAGAAGGAAGGAGAACCTGTGCATCAGATAAAGGAGCCAACACCATTAGACTTCCTCTTTCTTAGATCATTAGACTTTCTCTTTCTTATCAACCGTTAGATTTTAAAGAAGTGGTATAAAGAATATTTACATGGACATAAGAGTAAATGCACTTTTTATATATTTAAAAACCTCATATCTTTTAAACTACACGTTGGATTTTTGTAAATTATATAGATTTGGAAATCCCTTTAAATCAGCTACGCAATGAGCGCAAATAATGATATCAAATTTTTGTTTTTCAATTTTTTTTTTATTTCTCCAAATTTTTATATGTTTTCTCCTTGAAAGTTAGACATATCTTAAAGTTAGACATAACTTCAAAATAAATAGAAAAAATTGACAAAGAAAACAAAAAAAATAAAACAAATGATTGATTGATTCTTAAGTACAAAAAAACGACTAATTTTCAAAAAAAAAATGGTGTCGAATCAATACCAAATTATTTGCAAAGTAGAAAAATAACAGCGTCGACATGCAACGCACATGCTCATTACTTGTCATCTTAACGGGTGTAGTTGTGGGATTTTCCGCAAGTACAAATGAAGTCCGAGTAACAATCCAAAACCCACAAATCTAGATCAAGAATGAATTATTTGGAAATTTCTTAATTCTCGGATCAGTAGATAACGCATGAACAGGCGGCCTCACAGAAGCTAATAGCCTTGAGAATGGAATGCTTAAAATCCTGCAGATTAACCTTCATATATACAAATACAACAGTTGCATTACCGTTCGAAGATTGAAGATAAACCACTTCACTGAAGATAAACCATCCACAACCAAAAAGATGTATGCAAATTATAAGGAATGTACAGTATCTCACAAGAAAATTAGGGAAATGAATTGCAATAACATGTTTTAGGAATGGTATATATGCCACTACGCCTGCCCTATGAAAACTGGAGGCGTAATGACAATTGAAGTATCTCTTGTACTCGTCTGAACTTGAAAGACAATGTGAGACACAAACATCAAGTGGATACTAGGACAGATGGTGGTAGAGGAAGGAGGTGGAGCTGAAGGAAACAAGCAAGAATTTCCTAAACTACTTTGAACGACTCTTGGCAACGGAATGGTATATAAGCCACTACGCCTGCCCTATGAAAAGTACTCGTCTGAACTTGAAAGACAGTGTGAGACACAAACATCAAGTGGATACTAGGACATATGGTGGTAGAGGAAGGAGCTGAAGGAGCTGAAGGAAAGCAAGAATTTCCTAAACTACTTGTACCGCTTCTTTTACTTCACTCCTCTTGAGGTTCCTTCTCTTCCTCAGTACTCTTCTTCCATGTCAGCAGTTGAGTTTCTGAACGTAGATACCATTTTTAACCCTGTTGGTGGAATATCACAAATCCATTCAACAAAGTACAACGAATTTTTGTTCTGAACGTTCATCATCTGTTCACCAACTTCCTTAACGCTCATCTCTCCGCGGAGCATAGATGAAGCAGTTAGATACAGACCATGGCGAGGATCGGCAACACACATTATGTTCGAGTATCCCACATTTGTTGAGTAAGTTCAGACACTGTTAGCGTTCTATACTGCTGCGACCCCATATGTAAGAGGTACAAAACCAACCGTAAAGAGATGTAAAGACGAGGGAAGGGAATCGGGTTGACAGCTAGCTTGCGAAGATCATAGTTAAGTTGACCAGGGGGAGTCCGATGACGTGGAAGAGAATTCTCAGGCGATCTTTTTGAGATATCAAATCCCTCAATTTCTTGGTCATGGAAGGAAGATCTTCACCGAAACCGACTAATCTCCCAGGCAATAAACAACAAAGATCTTCAACAGAGACTGATTTGAACCTAGATTTAGTTGATTTTTTTTCTTTGATATCTAATGGAGGTGAGAAAGTAAACCCTAGATATGTTCTTCAGAGAGGTTTCGGTGAAAATCGAGCAGATGTTTGGTCTTCTTTGTTTCCGAATAAGAAGAGTGTTGAGGATAATCTGCTGATTTATCAATCGCTAGTTCTAACGGAGGGCAAGGAAGCAGTTTCAATCTCTTCTGAAATTCTTAATGAAAAGATTAAGGAATGTAAAGAACTAGCTATTGGGTATTTTGTAGGCCGCAAGCTCTCCTTTTTGATGGTAACAGAGGCAATAACTAAAGTGTGGAAGACAAAATCTGAGTGAAAACCACAAAAGTGCATTCTCTGTCAATCCTTTGGTCATTCGAGCAACAACTGTTCTTTGAAGAAAGCTAATGTCAAAGCTCACTGGATTCCTAAGAAGAAGCAATATTCTGAGATTCTGGAAAGGTTTCAATCTTTACCTAAGGAAGGGGAAATAGAGAAGACAGGGGATATTGAGATCCGAGAGGAAAGCAACCCTTCTACCTACATTGATGAGCAACCTAATCAGCAAGTAACTATTGTTGGTGAAAGAGTAGTTACAGAGATTGGCGAGCAAGTAAAAGAACCGTTTGTGAAGAGTAGAACATATGCTAGGAATCCAGTAAGAGGAATAAGAAAATCCCAATCTGCAATTTGAATCCATATAGCGTCTTAGGTTCTGGTTCTGAAATTGTGTTGCAAGAGTTACGAAAGAGCGGAGAAAAAGATGCAAGAGCAGATAAGGAGAGCGGTCAGGTAAGTAAAAAGGTTCAAAATATTGAATCTCATTTCTTTGTTAGTGCAACTAGAAAAGACTCTGAAGAAAATAATGAAGACAAGAGTAATTCTAACGAAAAACAAGATATTGAAAGCCCGAAGTAGACACGTATTTAGATTATAATGAAGAGTCTGAATACGAGACGGGTAATGATGTCATGGATGTCATAAAGGTGAAGTCAGTTAAGGAGGTTTCTCAATGGAAACCAATGACCAAAGAACAAAACATGGATAAACTTTTGAAGTTTAGTTCATCGACTGGTCTTCCTTGTGGTGTTAAAGAAGTCGGGGTTAAGAAAATCTTTGGAGGCATTGTAGATACTTTTCATTCCTTGAAACTAATCAAGGATTTGGGCCCTATCAATGATAACTTGGGTAGAGGGAAAAGAACCCCTATATCCAAGAAGTAATTATAGGGATTGGTTAGTCTGTGTGGGTTGTTAGGCTTGCACTTATATTGTTAACCAGTTGTTGCCTTTTGGTTCTTTTTGCACTTTTTGTGGTGGGTCGGCTTTTGACTTCTCTTGTTGCTCTTAGACGCCTCTCATCTTGTACTTCTTTTTTTGCTTTTGAATAAAATTTTAACCTTTTAAGATTCTAAAAAAAAAGTTGACTAGGGAATCGAAGACATCATGTTACTCACTCATGGTAGTAGAAATGAGATGGTTCAAGTCTCCAATTGATCATATCCAAACCAACCTAAAAAAATAGCTCATGCATCAGTTCCTAGAAAGAAAAATGTTTATAAAATTAAGTTGTTGCAAAAATCAAATGGGTAAGCAGTTCATTTCTCCCTAGACTTCAAGTCATAATCGTAGAGTTGAGTACATTTGAATTTACAATTAGGATGTTAAAAGTGGTTTTACAGATACAAGCTGGCCTAGGTCTCAAAATGAACATTCCAACCAAAAAGAAAAAGTCTCAAATGAACATAACTAAAACCATTACGCAGCAATGAAATGCAAAAAAAAAAAAAGTGTTCAGAGGTTGAGAAGTTCATGTCTCATTGTTTCCACAAAAATAAATCGAATAATGCCGAGTACACTACAATCACAATTATAGGGTTTAGAAGGTATGTGCAAATACAAAGGTGGTTCAAGTTTCAAATAAAGACCAAAATAGAGACTACAACAGTGATTTCTACAAAAACAATGGTAAAAAGCAGTTACAAGGAGGTTAATATTGTTCAGAAGTCATAATAATGGAACGTGGGTATTACCAACTTCGATTCTGATAGAAATTAGTTCATTTCAAGTGTAAAATTAGTCCTAGAGTACTCCAAGTCATGTGGTATTATACCCCACAACTAGGAGAGGCCCGATGGTAATCGCCAACTTAAAAGTTACAATACCAAACTTAGTAGAAATTCAGTGTGAAAACAAAATTGGTTACAACCAAATGATGTAAGTGAGGTTATAAGGCATCTAAAACGATGCAGCAATTCTAGTTATGTCAAACAGTGACTAGAAACTGTTGGTTAAGATGATCATTGATGAACTGCCATCTACTGATCAAAAAATAGGTTGAGGTTTCTATTCAAGAATATATAGGTCCAGTTAAAGCTAAAACTAGTTGTATTGAAAACATAATGGGAGAAATATGTGGATCAATAATTTCACATTGATTATCTGTCTAAAATTTGAATTGAGGTAGTTTTTTAGTTCTTTATATAGTAAATTCAGTTTTAGATCACATTTGGCTCTCGGGTTTGCATACTATGTCTATCACCAGAATGTGGATTCCAATTTGAACGTCCTAAATATCCGTTGAAGATAGGGGTGTGCAAAGGACGGACGGTTACGGATTAGGGGTCACCCGCAATCAAACCTTCAAAGTTACGGATTTGGAAAATTGAACCGTGACCGGCCCAATCACCCGCGGATTTCACATCCGCGGATCAGCGGGTAATGCGGACCGGATGCGAATTGACAACGGATTTAGTCAGAAAAAAAAAAGAAAAAATAAATAAACAAACAAAACTGGTGAGGGAATTTTTGGACATGCTATGCTAGGCATTTCATCAAACAACTTGCGTGCATAATAATGAAAAACAACAGATTTGGAGTAGAATCAGTATTCTGGGATTAGTAAGCCGAAGGGAGAATTCCAAAATGTAGATATGAAAACCATTCAAAAAAATCAAAATATATTTGGATTGAAACTAACATGAAATTGAGCGAAGGGGAACTTCAATTCGTTTCATTTAAAAGCAAACTCCAATAGGTTAAATAGCAGAATACATGGCACCGGCTGGATGCTCATATGCTTTGTTTTGCCGAGTTTTATTTAACAAGGCTTTATCTTTTTTTGTTATAACCTACGCGCGGGTGAATCCGCGGATTTACAAAACCAAACGCAACCAAACCGCTGAACCTTGTGGATTTGAAAACTCGGTCCGGCCCATAGGCTCTTGCGGATTGGTTTTCACCCGAAATTTTGTTTTTGTAGAACAGTGAAACCCACTACTGGTGATTTGATAGGATAATCAATCACATAGTTCTTTGAAGTCAGATGAACCAATTCTAAACTTGTTTGGAAGTGTGGCAAATCGGTTCCAAGATTGTGAATATGAAAAATTATTTACAAAATAAAGATGTCGACATACTTTGAACATGTGCAGTAATTCGAATATTTTATTGCTCAAAGATATTCCTTAATAACTAAAGGAGAATCCCGGATCGAAATAAATTGAGAATATTTTGATTAAGGTTTCTAGTTTTATATGCATTTATTTCCAGCAATTAAAATGCATATCTTTAGAAAATAAAAATTGTTAATGTGCATTTACTAATTGGAGATTCTCTGCTGAGATTTCGGTCAATATTTGGACAGAGCATTTCTAGGAATTATGGAAACCGAATTTGGAAATATATTGCATATCTTGAGAATATTTTCGGTTTGGAAATTCCTTGGTGTCCAAACTTCCTTGGTTTATAAATATTGAGGTTTGCATTTCGAGCAAACTAATCCTCAGAACCATCAAAACTACCTAGTTGTGTTGTTACTGGTGGAGCCATCTATTCGGAGAGGAAAGTACCTTAATTAGGTGAAATATCTTACGACCGCTCTTTTTAAAGACTTCTTTGGGATTGGGAAACTCTACGAGTACCGTTGGTGAGAAACTAGATAATTGCAGTTTATTATTAGATTTCGATTGATTGATTGACTAATGGTTGTTGAAATTTGATTGCACCTAATTTGTTTATGCTTGAGAATCTTCTCTTCTGATATAAGATTCACTCAAACTAGATCGAAGTATCGACTAGGATCTCTATACTTTTTGTAGATCTAAAGACGTCTTGTGATAATCCATTGTTAATAGACTCCGTTTTGTGTGTGATTGATCACAAGAGATTCAAGTTGATTGTGTGTTGGTGTTTATTGAATATCTAAGAAGATTTGAATACGAAGAAGATTTCTTATTTGAGTTCATAATCTTTGGTGTGCACAAAACTTTTTCGGATGGGGATCCAACTATAATCGGTTTATCTTTATGATAACCTTGATTGAATAGTTGAGTAGATCGGCATCGATACAATTCTTTGTGATTCAAAGTATTGATTGCATAGTCTAGACAATTACTTTGGTAATTGTTAAGAGATTGATCTAAGAACCTGACAAAGGAGTTTATTGGGATAAACGGAAGAGCCTTTTGTCAAACTCATATCACGTTGTTAGAAAAGAGTTGTTACCGAACATATTTGTTGTTCCTTTACTGTTTTTAATACAAACCAAAGGAATTGTTCCAAGTGCGTGACTTATTGCAATTTGGAGGCACATGGATACAGAAGGAACTAGGTGAGCTATAGGTTTAGTTTCTTGGTCTCAACTATACAAAGTTGGTTTAGATTTTGTATAGCGGCTTAATCCTGAGAGTATTCAATTCTGGACAAGGTCCCGGGTTTTTTTGTATTTGTGATTTCCTTGTTAACAAAATATTGATGTGTCTTTTACTTTTCTATTTCCGCAATTATAATTGTTTTTATGATTAGAAGTTAAATTTACAAACGTTAATTCCTCCAATTGTTTTTGGTTAAGTCCGAACCTATTATCAAGTAATCATATTTCTTTTTTGTATTGTCTCGATCTTGTATCCATAGTCAGTCACACAAGTTATCTTGTTGTCGTATTGTCTCGATCTCGTATCCATGGACGATCACACGAAGTGTGAAACGATTAGTTGTATTGTCTCAACTCGGTCCATTGACAATCACTTTCGGAGAAAGGACTTATAGGTTGAAAATTTTTAGATTGAGGTATATTTGGGTACCCTCGTCCTTTCAGTAGGGTCATAGTAATCAAACTTTATTATATGTTATAGAGTTAGATGGTGGTTCCTGATTCACAATATGTACGTATTTCGTGGGAATGGCGTTATCATTTGAGAGTGCGGTTATATTAGCATCTTCTCCTCTTTTGAGTGAGACGAGGTTAGAATGACATATTTTATAACGTCATTTTGTAGAATATCTCGGTGGTATTCTTTTGACTAAAGGAATGATATTGGAGTGATCTTATGCTTTGTGTTGTGTGTAGAATATGTTTAATTATTATCGTATTCTTTTGACTAAAGGAATGATATTGGAGTGATCTTATGCTTTGTGTTGTGTGTAGAAGATGTTTAATTATTCTCTCTAGTAGAACTGTCTAGCATGTTAGTGATTACAGAATGTTATACTAGTATCTGTTGATCCCCATTTTTTGGATAATGTGCTCACTCGTTCTCACTTTAATTTCAGTGATTAGAAGAAATAGTACACGTGAAGATCTTCGTTTCCGTAGCTTAAAGCTTTAACGAATTTTTGAGACGTCGTACATATATTTATATATGTTTTCTATAAAACAGCACATTATTTTATTCATATCACTTGAGAGATTTTCATTTATATATGTATATCAAAGCATATGAGATAGTTTTGGGTTAAATTTTATAGCATTTTTCTAAAGTTGATTGTTTAAGTAAATGATTTGAATCCTTAGTGCTCCATTACATAGTTGATCTTTTGGATTAGTAAGTTGCAAGGTTTTGGCGCCATACACCTCTGTTGGCTCTCCCAACACCCCCAAACTCTCGATGATAAATCTTTGACTCCCTCTCTGCTTTTTTATGCATAGCAGACCCGATTTTCTCGATTAAATCTTCCAAGAACAAAAATTTTCCTTCGATGCCAAGTCCCAAAATTTTTTGTTCTCTTTTCCTTCACGTATCTTCCCTAATCAGTCCAAACTCTCTCTTTATATTATGGAAGCAAATCCTCCAAGAATATTTACTTCCTTGTTCACGTACTTTCCAAATATAAATCCAGAAAATTTCGGAAACTATCTGCTCCCTGTTTTACCGAAACATAATCGAAATCCTTTTTTTCTCCATTCTAAAACACGTAGCAACCCTGGTTTATCCTAACAGGGTTCCCAATCGATTCCCGTGAAAACATCATATAAAATCTCGTCCAAACAATTAATCCATGAATAGGCAGTTGAAAACAGTCTACCCGCCAATTTTGCAGGTTTGAATTATGAAGAAGAGATGCCCCTATCCTCTGAGGGTGAAGAAAGTAGCCCCTTATCAACTGAGGTGCCCCTTATCCAAAATAGGATTCCTTTAGTAATTTCTGGGGTGTTTTCAACAATTTCCGGGTGCCAATAATATTTCTTCGGGTGCCTCCAACATATTTGTGGGTGCCTTTAGTAATTCCTTCAGGGGTTCAAATACCACTTTTCGAGCCGATTTTTCCGCACATGTTTATTTCTCCAAAAATACCTGCAAAGACATAAAATACCAATATAAGTACAAAAATGGGTACTAACACTATAGAAAATCGAGATCAAAATATATACATAAATGCGTCTACCAATAGTACCTGAGCAGTTTTGAATATTTATTTTCTATAGTCAAGGAACACGTGGAGGGGAAACTTCTACCAGCACCATTGACATCCTAAAAACATAATTGCTCTATAATATAGGCCAATCCATCTAAGAGTTGTCTAATAATTTTCTATTTTATACGGTACGGCTCTGAATATTTAATATAATCAGGGAACACCTGGAGGGGAAACTGTTACCCTCACCAGTGACATCTTGAAGACATTATTACTTTATACTAGTGGTCAATCCATTTAGGATCTGTCCAATCATTTCGATTCCATAAAGAAGTGGATACTGAGCTGCATAAAATAAACGATGTCTAGTATATGTAACGTCATTTCCAATTACAAAACCCTAATAATGACCTAAATTATTGACCTAAACGATGTCTTTCTTCATTTGGTTAATAATAATAAAAATAAAGGAAGAAGTTTAAATGAAAATAAAAAAAAATGCGTCGGACACGCGTCATCGGTGCGTCCAAACAAGACGCGCGCAGGACGCGCAAATTAGTGCGTCGACACGCGTCGTGTCGCGCGTCCAGTGTCCGACATGAATCGGACACGGACACATCTCAAGAAATGGACCGTCCGTGCAACCCAGCATGCCGGCATTAAGAGTGTTTCTGTAACTTTTAATAATTTGTCATCAATTAATTTTACAAGAACCGTTTTTTGGGACCATGGATTTTTTTTTGGGACCATGGTTCTATTTTGGGTAAAGACATTGGAAGTAATTCTAGGTCACCCCATATCTAGTTATTTATTTAATACCTAATCTACCCTCCTAATTAATTTAGGTTATGATTAGTAAAATAATTTAGTTAAAAATAATTAATGAGATTAAATTAAAATATGGGTTTATTATTAGTTGAGTAAATTATTATGAGTAGAATTTTTGTGAGATTAGAGTTAGAGAAGATGAAGGAGAAAAACATGGAAAATAAAAAAAAATTGTTAATCACAATCAGAGGATGAGTATTTGGGTGAATAGGTATGATGCAAACTTAGATAACATATGTTTAATTGGTAATCTACTTAGTGGAGCTCTTCCTTTGGAAGTGTTTGTCCATATGGTTCAGTGAATATTATGATTTTGTTAAAAGCTGAAGCAAACAAGGAAATTTATGGTGATTTTGGCCCACTAAAAGTTCCCATTGATATCTAATATCTGCTGCATTTTATCCCATGCTCGGCCGCTGAAAGGAGTATTTGTTCTTCTCATATCCAATTCATGTCTGGCTAAACGTATGAATGCAGCCACATATTAAAGTAATGAAGTAACCCGGAGATTAGATTATCTCTGGATTTTGCTCTATAGTACGCAGTGTTATTATTGAATTATGGAAAGATGACCACTTGTTTTCGAAAATAAGTAAGTAAACTATATGCATCAGCATTTTGTGATCATGGTTGAAGTTATAAAATGTAAGTTTCGGTTGCAGGTCTGGAATACACAGAAGTCTCTCTGAAGGAAAAGAAGACCTTTTTATTTCTTGTTTTATCTTTTTTGAGAAATTATTTCCTTTTGAGTTTCTTGTAAAGTTCATAGTTAGGTAGTTTTGACTCGTGAAATTCGAGCGCCGTTGTAATAGTTTAGGGAAGCAGAAGAAGGTGGATATCAATCTGAGGGCTGCTTGAATTGGCTTGGTATATTCATCCCCTATCTAGAATAGGAGGTAAGATCTCTTTCACACCCAGGAATCCCTTGTCAGTGGGTTTATTTTCCATTTTGTATATTTATTTCTAAACTGCTTTTTAATAACCTATTTAGTTAAGAGAATAAACCACCAGAAAGAGATCTACAAGTCCAGGAGATACACTAGACTATGCAGTCATATGAGGTAACATTTTTGGCTGCAGGATCAGGTTCATTCCCTCACATGATAATAGCCAGGACAACCAAAAACATATTATCTAGCTTAATGTACCATGCTACCACCAGAGTTTCACTTCCAGGTGCCGTAGTTGGCAATGGATCCATTAAGTGATGCATAGCTGCAAGCCAAAGATGGAGCATGTATATTCTTGCAAGGTGAAAATCCGATTGTCAAAGTTAGGATGTGCAAAGATAGGATCACACCATATGCAATGTTTATCTTTTCAACTATCATTGAATATCTGTAATTTTGGAATCATATACTGTGTCTCGTCAATAGAGAAAACCTATCCTTAAAATTGAATCTTAGAAGGGAAAATGTGACACTTCTTTGAGGTTGACAAATAACTCATTCTCCCAGACAACTAACAAGTCGGAACGATGCTCCTCGTCCAATTTTGAATAAAAATGGATATCATCATAAGCATCATGTACGTACTTATAGCAGTAAGTAAAATTCTGATTTGATGATGCACACTTTTGAGATCATTGGGTAAAACTTCGTGTATCTTCTTGTTGTAGAATTGACTTGGGTTTCACGTTGTAGACTTGGCTTAGGTTTCGCCTAAGATGGTTGCAATATGACCTTTTTTGCCATAGAAATTGTACGGTAAGTGGCATCCAAGTCATATAGCCATGAGCGGCCAAGTAATATGCAGCGAGCAGTAACATCTACAACGTCACAAACTACACAGTTTAATTGTGTACTATATGCCTTGTGCGCTTGAACTTATTTCTAACAAAATTTTGGGCTGAAAATGTTATTGGCCCAACCTTATGCTGTTCTTGTTATGTTTGATTTCAGATGAGACGGTCACTTGCCGAGTGTCCGAATAGTTTGATATTGCACCATAGCTATAGCTAGTGTCACACTCGCAAATGCACCTTGAAATTTTTAGCACGAATATGACCAAGCAACACAGTGGTTCAGTAAGAACTATTCACCTATTTGTATTTCAGTTTTATAAGCTTGCACCAACGCAAACCACAACGCCCATACCTAAAGACTTGCTCTTTGTACACCTGATATTTTTCTATGATATGTAATCTTTATAATGAGCCATTATTTGTCTGGTTCTGGCTGAAATTGAATGTCCAAAGAGCAAAACAGATTTTTTAACGAAAATCATACGCAGCTGTACACGCTTTGCTTTCGTAAAAATGACCTGATATATTTTGTTCCTTTTTACACTTTATATTATTCTATGATATGTAAGGTTTCTAATGAGCCATTATTTGTCTAGCTCTGACTGAAATTGAAGGTCAAAAGAGCAAAACCGAATTTTTAACGAAAAGAATAGGTAGCTGTACACGCTTTGCTTTCGTAAAAATGACTTGAAATATTTTGTTCCTTTTTACACCTGATATTTTTATATGATATGAAAGGTTTCTAATGAGCCATTTTTTGTCTAGCTTTGACTGAAATTAAAGGTCTAAAGAGAAAAACCGAATTTTTAACCAAAAGCATAGGCAGCTGTACACGCTTTGCTTTAGTACAAATGACCTGAAATAGTTTGATCCACTTTACACTTTATTATATATTATGATATGTAATCTTTCTAATGAGCCATCATTTGTCTAGTTCTGACTGAAATTGAAGGTCCAAAGAGCAAAACCGAATTTTAAACGAAAAGCATAGGCAGTTGTAGACGCTTTGCATTCAAAAAAATGACCTGAAATATTTTTTTCATTTTTACACTTGATATTCTTCTATGATACGTAATCTTTCTAATGAACCATAATTTGTCTAGTTCTGACTGAAATTGAAGGTCCAAAGAGCAAAACCGAATTTTTAAGGAAAAGCATATGCAGCTGTACACGCTTTGCTTTCGAAAAAATGGCCTGAAATATTTTTTACCTTTTTACAATTGATATGTTTCTATGATATGTAAGCTTTCTAATGAGCCATTATTTGTCTAGTTCTTACTGAAATTGAAGGTCCAAAGAGCAAAACCGAACTTTTAACAAAAAGCATAGGCAGTTGTACACGCTTTGCTTTCGAAAAAATGACCAGAAAGATTTTGTTCATTTTTACACTTGATATTGTTCTATGATATGTAATCTTTCTAATGAGCCATTATTTGTCTCGTTCTGAGTGAAATTGAAGGCCCCAAGAGCAAAACCGAATTTTCAACGAAAAGCATAGGCAGCTGTACACTTTTTTTTCCGAAAAATTACCTGAAATATTTTGTAACTTTTTACACTTGATATTTTTCAATGATATGTAAGCTTTCTAATGAGCCATAATTTGTCTAGTTCTGACTGAAATTGAAAGCCCAAAGAGCAAAACCGAATTTTTAACGAAAAGCATAGGTAGCTGTACACGCTTTGTTTTCGAAATAATGACCTGAAATATTTTGTACCTTCTTACACTTGATATTTTTCTATGATATGTAAGCTTTTTAATAATTCATTATTTGTCTAGTTCTGACTGAAACTGAAGGTCCAAAGAGCAAAACCGAATTTTTAACGAAAAGCATAGGCAGTTGTACACGCTTTGCTTTCAAAAAAATGACCCGAAATATTTTGTTCATTTTTACACTAGATATTTTTCTATGATATGTAAGCTTTCTAATAAGAAATTATTTGTCTAGTTCTAACTTAAATTGAAGGTCCAATGAGCAAAACTGAACTTTTAACGAAACGGATAGGCAGCTGTACACGCTTTGCATTTGAAAAAATGACCTGAAATATTTTGTACCTTCTTACACTTGGTATTTTTCTATGATATTTAAGCTTTATAATGAGCCATTATTTGTCTGGTTTTGACTGAAATTGAAGGCCCAAAGAGGAAAACCGAATTTTTAACGAAAAGCATAGGCAGTTGTACACGCTTTGCATTCGAAAAAATGACCTGAAATATTTTGTACCTTCTTACAATTGATATTTTTCTATGATATGTAATATTTTTAAGGAGCCATTATTTGTCTAGTTCTGAGTGAAATTGAAGGTCCAGAGAGCAGAACCGAACTTTTAACGAAAAGCATAGGCAGCTGTACACGCTTTGCATTCGAAAAAATGACCTGAAATATTTTGTACCTTCTTACACTTGTTATTTTTCTATGATATGTAAGCTTTCTAATGAGCCATTATTTGTCTAGTTTTGACTGAAATTGAAGGCCCAAAGAGCAAAACCGAATTTTTAACGAAAAGCATAGGCAGTTGTACACGCTTTGCATTCCAAAAAATGACCTGAAATATTTTGTTCATTTTTACACTTGATATTATTCTATGATATGTAAGCTTTATCATGAGCCATTATTTGTCTAGTTCTGACTGAAATTTAAGGTCCAAAGAGCAAAACCGAATTTTTAACGAAAAGCATAGGCAGCTGTACACGCTTTGTTTTCGAAATAATGACCTGAAATATTTTGTACCTTCTTACACTTGATATTTTTCTATGATATGTAATCTTTCTAATGAGCCATTATTTTTCTAGTTCTGACTGAAATTGAAGGCCCAAAGAGCAAAACCGAATTTTTAACGAAAAGCATAGGCAGTTGTACACGCTTTGCTTTCGAAAAAATGACCTGAAATATTTTGTTCATTTTTACACTTGATATTTTTATATGAAATGTAAGCTTTTTAATGAGAAATTAATTGTTTATTTCTAACTTAAATTGAAGGTCCAATGAGCAAAACCGAACTTTTAACGAAACGCATAGGCAGTTGTACACGCTTTGCATTCGAAAAAATGACCTGAAATATTTTGTACCTTCTTACACTTGATATTTTTCTATGATATGTAAGATTTCTAATGAGCCATTATTTGTATGGTTCCGACCAAAATTGAAGGCCCAAAGAGCAAAACCGAATTTTTAACGAAAAGCATAGGCAGTTGTACACGCTTTGCATTCGAAAAAATGACCAGAAATATTTTGTACCTTCTTACACTTGTTATTTTTCTATGATATGTTTTCTTTCTAATGAGCCATTATTTGTCTAGTTCTGACTGAAATTGAAGGCCCAAAGAGCAAAACCGAATTTTTAACTAAAAGCATAGGCAGTACACGCTTTGCTTTCGGAAAAATGACCTGAAATATTTTGTTACTTTTTACACTTGATATTGTTCTATGATATGTAATCTTTCTAATGAGTCATTATTTGTCTAGTTATGACAGAAATTGAAGGTCCAAAGAGCAAAACCGAATTTTTAACTAAAAGCATAGGCAGTTGTACACGCTTTGTTCTCGTAAAAATGACCTGAAATATTTTGTTCCTTTTTACACCTGATTTTGTTCTATGATATGTAAGATTTATAATGAGCCACTATTTGTCTAAATCTGATAGTAATCGAAGGTCCAAAGAGCAAAACCGAATTTTTAACGAAAATCATAGACAACTGTGCACTCTTTGCTTTCGTAAAAATGACCTGAAATATTTTCTTCCATTTAACACTTGATATTTTTCTATGATATGTAAGCTTTCTAATGTGCCATCATTTTTCTAGTTCTGACTTAAATTAAAGGTCCAAAGAGAAAAACCGAGTTTTTAACGAAAATCATAGGCAGCTGGACACACTTTGCATTCGTAAAAATGACCTGAAATATTTTGTTCCATTTTACACTTGATATTATTCTATGATATGTAAGGTTTATAATGAGCCATTATTTGTCTAGCTCTGACAGAAATTTAAGGTCCAAAGAGGAAAACCGAATTTTTAACGAAAAACATAGGCAGTTGTACGCGATTTGCTTTCGTAAAAATGACTTGAAATATTTTGTTCCTTTTTACAACTGATATTTTTCTATGATATGTAAGGTTTCTAATGAGCCATTATTTGTTTAGCTCTGACCGAAATTGAAGGTCCAATGAGCAAAACCGAATTTTTAACTAAAAGCATAGGCAGAAAAGCATAGGCAGTTGTACACGCTTTGCTTTCGTAAAAATGACCTTAAATATTTTGTTCCTTTTTACACATTGTATTATTATATGATATGTAAGCTTTCTAATTATCCATTATTTGTAAAGATCTGATTGAAATTGGAGGTCCAAAGAGCAAACCGAATTTTTAATGAAAAGCATACGGAGCTGTACATTCTTTGCTTTCGTAAAAATGACCTAAAATATTTTGTTCCATTTTACACTTTATATTATTCTATGATATGTAAGATTTCTAATGAGCCATCATTTGTCTAGTTCTGACGGAAATTGAAGGTCCAAAGAGAAAACCCGAATTTTTAACGAAAAGCATTGGCAGCTGTACATGCTTTGCTTTCGTAAAAATGACCTGAAATAATTTGTTCCTTTTTACACTTTATATTGTTCTATGATATGTAAGGTTTCTAATGAGCCATTATTTGTTTACCTCTGACCGAAATAGAAGTTCCAAAGAGCAAAACCGAATTTTTAACGAAAAGCATTGGCAGCTGTACACGCTTTGCTTTCGTAAAAATGATCTTAAATATTTTGTTCCTTTTTACACTTGATATTTTCCTATGATATGTAAGTTTTATAATGAGCCATTATTTCACTAGCTCTGACCTAAATTGAAGGTCCTAAGAGCAAAACCGAATTTTAACGAAAAGCATAGGCAGTTGTACACGCTTTGCTCTCGTAAAAATGATCTTAAATATTTTTTTCCTTTTTACACTTGATATTTTTCTATGATATGTAAGATTTATAATGAGCCATTATTTGTCTAATTTTGACTGAAATTTAAGGTCCAAAGAGCAAAAC
Organism: Papaver somniferum; assembly: GCF_003573695.1. Classification (NCBI taxonomy): domain Eukaryota; kingdom Viridiplantae; phylum Streptophyta; class Magnoliopsida; order Ranunculales; family Papaveraceae; genus Papaver; species Papaver somniferum. The sequence continues at coordinate 202,856,654 of NC_039366.1, read as the reverse complement.
CGAATTTTTAACCTTACATATCATTATTTGTCTATGATATGTACACGCTTTGCTTTCGTAAAAATGACCTGAAATATTTTGTTCCTTTTTACACATGGTATTATTATATGATATGTAAGCTTTCTAATTATCCATTATTTGTAAAGATCTGATTGAAATTGGAGGTCCAAAGAGCAAATCCGAATTTTTAACGAAAAGCATAGGCAGTTGTACACGCTTTGCTTTCGTAAAAATGACAATTGTACCTTTTTGCACTTTATAATTTTATATGATATGTAAGGTTTCTAATGAGCCATTATTTGTCTAGTTCTGACTGAAATTAATGGTCCAAAGATAAAAACCGAATTTTTAACGAAAAACATATGCAACAGTACACTCTTTGCTTTCGTCAAAATGACCTGAAATATTTTATTCCATTTTATACTTGATACTGTTCTATGATATTGAAGCATTCTAATGAGTCATTATTTGTCTATTTATGACAAAAATTGAAGGTCAAAAGAGCAAAACCGAATTTTTAATGAAAAGCATTTGCAGCTGTACACGCTTTTCTTTCGTAAAAATGACCTTAAATATTTTGTTCCATTTTACACTTGATATTTTTCTATGATATGTAAATTTTATAATGAGCCATTTTTTTTTCTAGTTTTGGCTGAAATTGAAGGTCCAAAGAGCAAAACCGAATTTTTAACGAAAAGCATACGCAGTTGTACATGCTTTGCTTTCGTAAAAATGACCTAAAATATTTTGTTCATTTTTACACTTTATATTGTTCTATGATATGTAAGGTTTCTAGTGAGCCATTATTTGTCTAGCTCTAACAGAAATTGAAGGTCCAAAGAGCAAAACCGAATTTTTAACGAAAAGCATAGGCAGCTGTGCACGCTTTGTTTTCCTAAAAATGACTTGAAATATTTTTTTCCTTTTTACACCTGATATTTTTCTATGATATGTAAGATTTATAATGAGCCATTATTTGTCTAATTCTGACTGAAAGTGAAGGTCAAAAGAGCAAAACCGAATTTTTAACGAAAAGCATAGGCAAGCTGTACACGCTTTGCTTTCGTAAAAATGATCTTAAATATTTTGTTCCTTTTTACACTTCTTATATTTCTATGATATGTAAGTTTTATAATGAGCCATTATTTGTCTAGTTCTGGATGAAATTGAAGGTCCAAAGAGCAAAACCGAATTTTTAACGAAAACATTCGGAGCTGTACACGCTTTGCTTTCGTAAAAATGACCTGAAATAATTTGTCCCTTTTTACACTTTATATTATTCTATGATATGTAAGGTTTCTAACGAGCCATTATTTGTTTAGCTATGACCGAAATTGAAGTTCCAAAGAGCAAAACCGAAGTTTTAACGAAAAGCATAGGCAGCTGTACACGCTTTGCTTTCGTAAAGATGACCTGAAATATTTTGTTCCATTTTACACTTGATATTATTCTATGATATGTAAGACTTCTAATGAGCCATTATTTATCTAGTTCTGACTGAAATTAATGGTCCAAAGATAAAAACCGAATTTTTAACGAAAGCATAGGCAAAACTACACTTTTTGCTTTCGTCAAAATGACCTGAAATATTTTGTTCCATTTTAAACTTGATATTGGTCTATGATATTTAAGCATTCTAATGAGTCATTATTTGTCTAGTGATGACAGAAATTTAAGGTCAAAAGAGCAAAACCAATTTTTTAACGAAAAGCATTTGCAGCTGTACACGCTTTTCTTTCGTAAAAATGACCTTAAATATTTTATTCCATTTTACACTTGATATTTTTCTATGATATGTAATCTTATTAATGATCCATCATTTGTCTACTTCTGACTGAAATTGAAGTTCCAAAGAGAAAACCCGAATTTTTAACGAAAAACATAGGCAGCTGTACACGCTTTGCTTTCGTAAAAATGACTTGAAATAATTTGTTCCTTTTTAAACTTTATATTGTTCTATGATATGTAAGGTTCCTAATGAGCCATTATTTGTCTAGTTCTGACTGAAATAGAAGGTCCAAATAGCAAAACCGAATTTTTAACAAAAAGCATAGTTAGCTGTACACGCTTTGCTTTCGTAGATATTAAATATTTTGTTCCTTTTTACACTTCATATTTTTCTATGATATCTAAGTTTTATAATGAGCCACTATTTTTCTAGTTCTGGCTGAAATTGAAGGTCCAAAGAGCAAAACCGAATTTTTAACGAAAAGCATACGCAGCTTCACTCTTTGCTTTCGCAAAAATGACCGAAAATATTTTGTTCCATTTTACACTTTATATTGTTCTATGATATGTAAGATTTCTAATGAGCCATCATTTGTCTAGTTCTGGAGGAAATTGAAGGTCCAACGAGCAAAACCGAATTTTTAACGAAAACCATACGCAGTTGTACACGCTTTGCTTTCGTAAAAATGACCTGAAATATTTTGTTCCTTTTTACACTTTATATTGTTTTATAATATCTAAGATTTCTAATGAGCCATCATTTGTCTAGTTCTGAAAGAAATTGAAGGTCAAAAGAGCAAAACCGAATTTTTAACGAAAAGCATAGGCAGCTGTGCATGCTTTGCTTTCCTAAAAATGACCTGAAATATTTTGTTCCTTTTTACACCTGATATTTTTCTATGATATGTAAGCTTTATAATGAGCCATTATTTGTCTAGTTATGACTGAAATTGAAGGTCCAAAGAGCAAAACCGAATTTTTAACGAAAAGCATAGGCAGCCGTGCACGCTTTGCTTTCCTAAAAATGACTTGAAATATTTTTTTCCTTTTTACACCTGATATTTTTCTATGATATGTAAGATTTCTAATGAGCCGTTATTTGTCTAGTTCTGACTGAAATTGAAGGTCAAAAGAGCAAAACCGAATTTTTAACGAAAACATTCGGAGCTGTACACGCTTTGCTTTCGTAAAAATGACCTGAAATAATTTGTCCCTTTTTACACTTTATATTGTTCTACGATATGTAAGGTTTCTAATCAGCCATTATTTGTTTAGCTCTGACCGAAATTGAATTTCCAAAGAGCAAAACCGAATTTTTAACGAAAAGCATAGGCAGCTGTACACGCTTTGTTTTCGTAAAAATGACCTGAAATATTTTGTTCCATTTTACACTTGATATTATTATATGATATGTAAAACTTTTAATGAGCCATTATTTATCTAAATCTGACGGAAATTAATGGTCCAACGATAAAAACCGAATTTTTAACGAAAAGCATAGGCAACAGTACACTTTTTGCTTTCGTCAAAATGACCTGAAATATTTTGTTCCATTTTATACTTGATATTGGTCTATGATATTTAAGCATTCTAATGAGTCATTATTTGTCTAGTGATGACAGAAATTGAAGGTCAAAAGAGCAACACCAATTTTTTAACGAAAAGCATTTGCAGCTGTACACGCTTTTCTTTCGTAAAATGACCTTAAATATTTTATTCCATTTTACACTTGATATTTTTCTATGATATGTAAGCTTATTAATGATCCATCATTTGTCTACTTCTGACTGAAATTGAAGGTCCAAAGAGAAAACCCGAATTTTTAACGAAAAACATAGGCAGCTGTACACGCTTTGCTTTCGTAAAAATGACTTGAAATGATTTGTTCCTTTTTAAACTTTATATTGTTCTATGATATGTAAGGTTTCTAATGAGCCATTATTTGTCTAGTTCTGACTGAAATTGAAGGTCCAAAGAGCAAAACCGAATTTTTAACGAAAAGCATAGGCAGCCGTGCACGCTTTGCTTTCCTAAAAATGACTTGAAATATTTTTTTCCTTTGTACACCTGATATTTTTCTATGATATGTAAGATTTCTAATGAGCCGTTATTTATCTAGTTCTGACTGAAATAGATGGTCCAAAGAGAAAAACTGAATTTTTATTGAGAAGCATATGCAGTTGTACACGGTTTGCTTTCGTAAAAATGATCTTAAATATTTTGTTCCTTTTTACACTTGATATTTTTCTATGATATGTAATTGTATAATGAGACATTATTTGTCTAGTTCTGGCTGAAATGGAAGGTCCTAAGAGCAATACCGAATTTTTAACGAAAAGCATAGGCAGCTGTGCACGCTTTGCTTTCGTAAAAATGACTTGAAATATTTTTTTCCTTTTTACACCTGATATTTTTCTATGATATGTAATATTTATAATGAGCCTTTGTTTGTCTAGTTCTGACTGAAATAGATGGTCCAAATAGAAAAACTGAATTTTTAACGAAAAGCATAGGCAGCTGTACACGGTTTGATTTCGTAAAAATGATCTTAAATATTTTGTTCCTTTTTACACTTGATATTTTTCTATGATATTTAAGTTGTATAATGAGCCATTATTTGTCTAGTTCTGGCTGAAATTGAGGTCCAAAGAGCAAAACCGAATTTTTAACGAAAAGCATACGCAGCTGTACACGCTTTGCTTTCGTAAAAATGACCTAAAATATTTTGTTCCATTTACACTTTATATTGTTCTCTAATATGTAAGATTTCTAATGAGCCATCATTTGTCTAGTTCTGACAGAAATTGAAGGTCCAAAGTGAAAACCCGAATTTTAACGAAAAGCATAGGCAGCTGTACACGCTTTGCTTCGTAAAAATGACCTGAAATAATTTGTTCCTTTTTACACTTTATATTTTTCTATGATATGTAAGTTTTATAATGAGCCATTATTTTTCTAGTTCTGGCTGAAATTGAAGGTCCAAAGAGCAAAACCGATTTTTTAACGAAAAGCATCCGCAGCTGTACGCTTTGCTTTCGTAAAAATGACCGAAAATATTTTGTTCCATTTTACACTTTATATTGTTCTATGATATGTAAGATTTCTAATGATCTATCATTTGTCTAGTTCTGATGGAAATTGAAGGTCCAAAGAGAAAAAACAAATTTTTAACGAAAAGCATAGGCAGCTGTACACGCTTTGCTTTCGTAAAAATGACCTGAAATATTTTGTTCCTTTTTACACTTCATATTGTTTTATAATATGTAAGGTTTCTAATGAGCTATTATTAGTCTAGCTCTGACAGAAATTGAAGGTCCAAAGAGCAAAACCGAATGTTTAACGAAAAGCATAGGCAGCTAGCTGTACACGCTTTGCTTTCGTAAAAATGACCTGAAATATTTTGTTCCTTTTTACACCTGGTAGTATTATATGATATGTAAGCTTTCTAATTAGCCATTATTTGTCTAGTTCTGATTGAAATTGGAGGTCCAAAGAACAAAACCGAATTTTTAACGAAAATCATAGGTAGCTATACACGCTTTGCTTTCGTAAAAATGATCTGAAATATTTTGTTCCTTTTTACAGCTGGTATTATTATATGATATGTAAGCTTTCTAGTTACCCATTATTTGTCTAGTTCTGATTGAAATTGGAGGTCCAAAGAACTAAACCGAATTTTTAACGAAAAGCATAGGTAGTTGTACACGCTTTGCTTTCGTAAAAATGACCTGAAATATTTTGTTCCTTTTTACAGTTGATATTTTTATATGATATGTAAGCTTTCTAATGAGCCATTATTTGTCTAGTTTTGATTGAAATTGAAGGTCCAAAGAGCAAAACCAAATGTTTAAAGAAAAGCATAGGCATTTGTACACGCTTTGCTTTCGTAAAAATGACCTGAAATATTTTGTTCCTTTTTACAGTTGATATTTTTATATGATATGTAAGATTTATAATGAGCCATTATTTGTCTAGTTCTGATTGAAATTGAAGGTCCAAAGAGAAAAACCGAATGTTTAACGAAAAGCATAGGCAGCTAGTTGTACACGCTTTGCTTTCGTAAAAAAGACTTGAAATATTTTGTTACTTTTTACACTTGATATTTTTATATGATATGTAAGGTTTATAATGAGCCATCATTTGTCTAGTTCTGACTGTAATCGAAGGTCCAAAGAGAAAAACCGAATGTTTAACGAATTTTTATATGACTGTAATACACGCTTTGCTTTCGTAAAAATGATCTGAAATATTTTGTTCCTTTTTACAGCTGGTATTATTATATGATATTTAAGCTTTCTAGTTAGCCATTATTTGTCTAGTTCTGATTGAAATTGGAGGTCCAAAGAACTAAACCGAATTTTTAACGAAAAGCATAGGTAGTTGTACACGCTTTGCTTTCGTAAAAATGACCTGAAATATTTTGTTCCTTTTTACAGTTGATATTTTTTATATGATATGTAAGCTTTCTAATGAGCCATTATTTGTCTAGTTTTGATTGAAATTGAAGGTCCAAAGAGAAAAACCAAATGCTTAAAGAAAAGCATAGGCATCTGTACACGCTTTGCTTTCGGAAAAATGACCTGAAATATTTTGTTCCTTTTTACACATGACATTGTCATTTGATATGTAAGCTTTATAATGAGCCATTATTTGTCTAGTTCTGATTGTAATAGAAGGTCTAAAGAGCAAAACCAAATTTTTAACGAAAAGCATAGGCTGATGTGCACTCTTTGCTTTCGTAAAAATGACCTGAAATATTTTGTTCTATTTTACACTTGATATTATTCTATGATATTTAAGATTTCTAATGAGCCATTATTTATCTAATTCTGACTGTAATCGAAGGTCCAAAGAGCAAAACCGAATTTTTAACGAAAAGCATAAGAAGTTGTGCACGCTTTGCTTTTGTAAAAATGACCTGAAAATATTTTGTTCGTTTTTACACTTGATATTTTTATATGATATGCAATATTTCTAATGAGCCATTATTTGTCTAGTTATGATTGAAAATCAAGGTCCAAAGAGCAAAACCGAATTCTTGACGAATAGCATAGGCAGTTGTACACGCTTTTCTTTCGAAAAAATGACTTGAAATATTCTTTCCTTTTTACACCTGATATTTTCTATGATATGTAAGCTTTATAATGAGCCATTATTTGTCCAGTTCTGATTGAAATTGAAGGTCCAAAGAGCAAAACGGAATGTTTAACGAAAAGCATAGGCAGCTAGCTGTACATGCTTTGCTTTCGTAAAAATGATCTGAAATATTTTGTTCCTTTTTACAGCTGGTATTATTATATGATATGTAAGCTTTATAGTTAGCCATTATTTGTCTAGTTCTGATTGAAATTGGAGGTCCATAGAACAAAACCGAATTTTTACCGAAAAACATAGGTAGCTGTACACGCTTTGCTTTCGTAAAAATGACCTGAAAATATTTTGGTCCTTTTTACACTTGATATTTTTATATGATATGTAAGATTTCTAATGAGCCATTATTTGTCTAGTTCTGATTGAAATTGAAGGTCCAAAGAGCAAAACCGAATGTTTAACGAAAAGCATAGGCAGCTAGCTGTACACGCTTTGCTTTCGTAAAAAAGACTTGAAATACTTTGTTCCTTTTTACACTTGATATTTTTATATGATATGTAAGGTTTATAATGAGCCATCATTTTTCTAGTTCTGACTGTAATCGAAGGTCCAAAGAGAAAAACCGAATTTTTAACGAAAAGCATAGCCATTATTTGTCTAGTTCTGATTGAAATTGGAGGTCCAAAGAACTAAACCGAATTTTTAACGAAACGCATAGGTAGTTGTACATGCTTTGCTTTCGTAAAAATGACCTGAAATATTTTGTTCCTTTTTACAGTTGATATTTTTATATGACATGTAAGCTTTCTAATGAGCCATTATTTGTCTAGTTTTGATTGAAATTGAAGGTCCAAAGAGCAAAACCAAATGTTTAAAGAAAAGCATAGGCATCTGTACACGCTTTGCTTTCGGAAAAATGACCTGAAAATATTTTGTTCGTTTTTACACTTTATATTTTTATATGATATGCAAGATTTCTAATGAGCCATAATTTGTCTAGTTCTGATTGAAAATCAAGGTCCAAAGAGCAAAACCGAATTTTTGACGAATAGCATAGGCAGTTGTACACGCTTTTCTTTCGAAAAAATGACTTGAAATATTCTTTCCTTTTTACACCTGATATTTTCTATGATATGTAAGCTTTATAATAAGCCATTATTTTGTCTAGTTCTGACTTAAAGCAAAGGTACAAAGAGCAAAACCGAATTTTTAACGAAAAGCATAGGCAGCTGTACACACTTTGCTTTCGTAAAAATGACCTGAAATATTTTGTTCCTTTTTACACCTGGTATTATTATATGATATGTAAGCTTTCTAATTAGCCATTATTTGTCTAGTTCTGATTGAAATTGGAGGTCCATAGAACAAAACCGAATTTTTAACGAAAAGCATAGGTAGTTGTACACGCTTTGCTTTCGTAAAAATGACCTGAAAATATTTTGGTCCTTTTTACACTTGATATTTTTATATGATATGTAAGATTTCTAATGAGCCATTATTTGTCTAGTTATGACTGAAAATGAAGATCCAAAGAGCAAAACTGAATTTTTGGCGAATAGCATAGGCAGTTGTACACGCTTTGCTTTCGAAAAATGACCATATTTTGTTCCTTTTTACACCTGATATTTTTCAATGATATGTAAGCTTTATAATGAGCCATTATTTTGTCTAGTTCTGACTGAAATTGAAGGTCCAAAGAGCAAAACCGAAAGTTTAACGAAAAGCATAAGCAGCTGTACACGCTTTTCTTTCGAAAAAATGAATTGAAATATTTTGTTCCACTTTACACTTTATATTATACTATGATATGTAATATTTCTAATGAGCCATCATTTGTCTAGTACTGACTAAAATTGAACTTACAAAGAGCAAAATCGAATTTTTAACGAAAAGCAAAGGCAGTTGTACACGCTTTGCTTTCTTAAAAATGACCTGAAATATTTTGTTCCTTTTTACACCTGGTATTATTATATGATATTTAAGCTTTCTAATTAGCCATTATTTGTCTAGTTCTGATTGAAATTGGAGGTCCAAAGAACAAAACAGGATTTTTAACGAAAAGCATGGGTAGATGTACACGCTTTGCTTTCGTAAAAATGACCTGAAATAATTTGTTCCTTTTTACAGTTGATATTTTTATATGATATGTAAGCTTTCTAATGAGCCATTATTTGTCTAGTTTTGATTGAAATTGAAGGTCCAAAGAGCAAAACCAAATTTTTAACGAAAAGCATAGGCAGCTGTGCACTCTTTGCTTTCGTAAAAATGACCTGAAATATTTTGTTCTATTTTACACTTGATATTATTCTATGATGTTTAAGCTTTCTAATGAGCCATTATTTGTCTAATTCTGACTGAAATCGAAGGTCCAAAGAGCAAAACCGAATTTTTAAAGAAAAGCGTAGGTAACTGTGCACTGTTTGCTTTCGTAAAAATGACCTGAAATAATTTGTTCCATTTTACACTTGATATTGTTCTATGATATGTAAGATTTATAATAAGTCAATATTTGTCTAGTTATGACTTAAATTGAAGGTCCAAAGAGCAAAACCGAATTTTTAACAAAAAAACATAGGCAACTATACACACTTTGCTTTCGTAAAAATGACCTGAAATATTTTGTTCCATTTTACACTTTATATTATTCTATGATATAGAAGATTTCTAATGAGACATTATTTATTTAGTTCTGACTAAAATTGAAGGTCCAAAAAGAAAAACCGAATTTTTAACGAAAAGCATAGGATACACGCTTTGCTTTCGTAAAAATTACCTGCAATATTTTGTACCTTTTTACACTTGATATTTTTATATGATATGTAAAGTTTCTAATGAGCCATTATTCTCTAGTTCTGACTGAAATTGAAGGTCCAGAGAGAAAAACCGAATTTTTAACGAAAAGCAAAGGCAGTTGTACAGGCTTTGCTTTCTTAAAAATGAACTGAAATATTTTGCTTCTTTTTACACTTGATATTTTTCTATGATATGTAAGATTTCTAATGAGCCATTATATGTCTAGTTCTGACTGAAATTAAAGGTCCAAAGAGAAAACCCGAATTTTTAACGAAAAGCATAGGCAGCTGTACACGCTTTGCTTTCGTAAAAATTACCTAAAATATTTTGTCCCATTTTACATTTTATATTATTCTATGATATGTAAGCTTTCTTATGAGCCATCATTTTTCTAGTTCTGACTGAAATTGAAGGTCCAAAAACCAAAACCGATTTTTTAACGAAAAGCATAGGCGCTGTACACGCTTTGCTTTCGTAAAAATGACCTGAAATATTTTGTTCCATTTTACACTTGATAATGTTCTATGATATGTAAGATTTCTAATGAGCCATCATTTGTCTAGTTTTACTGGAATTGAAGGTCCAAAGAGCAAAAACCGAATTTTTAACTAAAAGCGTAAGCAGCTGTACACGTTTTGCTTTCGTAAAAATGACCGAAATATTTTGTTCTTTTTTACACTTGATATTGTTCTATGATATGTAATCTTTATAATGAGGAATCATTTGTATAGTTCTGACTGGAATTGAAGGTCCAAAGAGCAAAATCGAATTTTTAACGAAAAGCAAAGGCAGTTGTACACGCTTTGCTTTCTTAAAAATGACCTGGAATATTTTGTTCCTTTTTACACCTGGTATTATTATATGATATTTAAGCTTTCTAATTAGCCATTATTTGTCTAGTTCTGATTGAAATTGGAGGTCCATAGAACAAAACCGAATTTTTAACGAAAAGCATAGGCAGCTAGCTGTACACGCTTTGATTTCGTAAAAAAGACTTGAAATATTTTGTTCATTTTTACATTTGATATTTTTATATGATATGTAAGGTTTGTAATGAGCCATCATTTGTCTAGTTCTGACTGTAATCGAAGGTCCAAAGAGAAAAACCGAATTTTTAACGAAAAGCATAGCCATTATTGGTCTAGTTCTGATTGAAATTGGAGGTCCAAAGAACTAAACCGAATTTTTAACGAAAAGCATAGGTAGTTGTACACGCTTTGCTTTCGTAAAAATGACCTGAAATATTTTGTTCCTTTTTACAGTTGATATTTTTATATGATATGTAAGCTTTCTAATGAGCCATTATTTGTCTAGTTTTGATTGAAATTGAAGGTCCAAAGAGCAAAACCAAATTTTTAACGAAAAGCATAGGCAGCTGTACACGCTTTTCTTTCGAAAAAATGACTTGAAATATTTTGTTCCTTTCTACAGATGGTATTATTATATGATATGTAAGCTTTCTAGTTAGCAATTATTTGTCTAGTTCTGGTTGAAATTGGAGGTCCAAAGAACTAAACCGAATTTTTAACGAAAAGAATAGGTAGTTGTACACGCTTTGCTTTCGTAAAAATAACCTGAAATATTTTGTTCATTTTTACAGTTGATATTTTTATATGATATGTAAGCTTTCTAATGAGCCATTATTTGTCTAGTTTTGATTGAAATTGAAGGTCCAAAGAGCAAAACCAAATGTTTAAAGAAAAGCATAGGCATCTGTACACGCTTTGCTTTCGGAAAAATGACCTGAAAATATTTTGTTCGTTTTTACACTTGATATTTTTATATGATATGCAGGATTTCTAATGAACCATTATTTGTCTAGTTCTGATTGAAAATCAAGGCCCAAAGAGCAAAACCGAATTTTTGACGAATAGCATAGGCAGTTGTACACGCTTTTCTTTCGAAAAAATGACTTGAAATATTCTTTCCTTTTTACACCTGATATTTTCTATGATATGTAAGCTTTATAATGAGCCATTATTTTGTCTAGTTCTGACTTAAATCGAAGGTACAAAGAGCAAAACTTAATTTTTAACGAAAAGCATAGGCAGCTGTACACACTTTGCTTTCGTAAAAATGACCTGAAATATTTTGTTCCTTTTTACACCTGGTATTATTATATGATATGTAAGCTTTCTAATTAGCCATTATTTGTCTAGTTCTGATTGAAATTGGAGGTCCATATAACAAAACCGAGTTTTTAACGAAAAGCATAGGTAGCTGTACACGCTTTGCTTTCGTAAAAATGACCTGAAAATATTTTGGTCCTTTTTACACTTGATATTTTTATATGATGTGTAAGATTTCTAATGAGCCATTATTTGTATAGTTCTGATTGAAATTGAAGGTCCAAAGAGAAAAACCAAATGTTTAACGAAAAGCATAGGCAGCTAGCTGTACACGCTTTGCTTTCGTAAAAAAGACTTGAAATATTTTGTTCCTTTTTACACTTGATATTTTTATATGATATGTAAGGTTTATAATGAGCCATCATTTGTCTAGTTCTGACTGTAATCGAAGGTCCAAAGAGAAAAACCGAATTTTTAACGAAAAGCATAGGCAGCTATACACGCTTTGCTTTCGTAAAAATGATCTGAAATATTTTGTTCCTTTTTACAGCTGGTATTATTATATGATATGTAAGCTTTCTAGTTAGCCATTATTTGTCTAGTTCTGATTAAAATTGGAGGTCCAAAGAACTAAACCGAATTTTTAACGAAAAGCATAGGTTGTACACGCTTTGCTTTCGTAAAAATGACCTGAAATATTTTGTTCCTTTTTACAGTTGATATTTTTATATGATATGTAAGCTTTCTAATGAGCCATTATTTGTCTAGTTTTGATTGAAATTGAAGGTCCAAAGAGCAAAACCAAATTTTTAACGAAAAGCATAGGCAGCTGTACACGCTTTTCTTTCGAAAAAATGACTTGAAATATTTTGTTCCTTTTTACAGCTGGTATTATTATATGATATGTAACCTTTCTAGTTAGCCATTATTTGTCTAGTTCTGATTGAAATTGGAGGTCCAAAGAACTAAACCGAATTTTTAACGAAAAGCATAGGTAGTTGTACACGCTTTGCTTTCGTAAAAATGACCTGAAATATTTGTTCCTTTTTACAGTTGATATTTTTATATGACATGTAAGCTTTCTAATGAGCCATTATTTGTCTAGTTTTGATTGAAATTGAAGGTCCAAAGAGCAAAACCAAATGTTTAAAGAAAAGCATAGGCATCTGTACACGCTTTGCTTTCGGAAAAATGACCTGAAAATATTTTGTTCGTTTTTACACTTGATATTTTTATATGATATGCAAGATTTCTAATGAGCCATAATTTGTCTAGTTCTGATTGAAAATCAAGGTCCAAAGAGCAAAACCGAATTTTTGACGAATAGCATAGGCAGTTGTAGACGCTTTTCTTTCGAAAAAATGACTTGAAATATTCTTTCCTTTTTACACCTGATATTTTCTATGATATGTAAGCTTTATAATGAGCCATTATTTTGTCTAGTTCTGACTTAAAGCAAAGGTACAAAGAGCAAAACCGAATTTTTAACGAAAAGCATAGGCAGTTGTACACACTTTGCTTTCGTAAAAATGACCTGAAATATTTTGTTCCTTTTTACACCTGGTATTATTATATGATATGTAAGCTTTCTAATTAGCCATTATTTGTCTAGTTCTGATTGAAATTGGAGGTCCATAGAACAAAACCGAATTTTTAACGAAAAGCATAGGTAGTTGTACACGCTTTGCTTTCGTAAAAATGACCTGAAAATATTTTGGTCCTTTTTACACTTGATATTTTTATATGATATGTAAGATTTCTAATGAGCCATTATTTGTCTAGTTATGACTGAAAATGAAGATCCAAAGAGCAAAACTGAATTTTTGGCGAATAGCATAGGCAGTTGTACACGCTTTGCTTTCGAAAAATGACCATATTTTGTTCCTTTTTACACCTGATATTTTTCAATGATATGTAAGCTTTATAATGAGCCATTATTTTGTCTAGTTCTGACTGAAATTGAAGGTCCAAAGAGCAAAACCGAAAGTTTAACGAAAAGCATAAGCAGTTGTACACGCTTTTCTTTCGAAAAAATGAATTGAAATATTTTGTTCCACTTTACACTTTATATTATACTATGATATGTAATATTTCTAATGAGCCATCATTTGTCTAGTACTGACTAAAATTGAACGTACAAAGAGCAAAATCGAATTTTTAACGAAAAGCAAAGGCAGTTGTACACGCTTTGCTTTCTTAAAAATGACCTGAAATATTTTGTTCCTTTTTACACCTGGTATTATTATATGATATTTAAGCTTTCTAATTAGCCATTATTTGTCTAGTTCTGATTGAAATTGGAGGTCCAAAGAACAAAACAGGATTTTTAACGAAAATCATGGGTAGATGTACACGCTTTGCTTTCGTAAAAATGACCTGAAATAATTTGTTCCTTTTTACAGTTGATATTTTTATATGATATGTAAGCTTTCTAATGAGCCATTATTTGTCTAGTTTTGATTGAAATTGAAGGTCCAAAGAGCAAAACCAAATTTTTAACGAAAAGCATAGGCAGCTGTGCACTCTTTGCTTTCGTAAAAATGACCTGAAATATTTTGTTCTATTTTACACTTGATATTATTCTATGATGTTTAAGCTTTCTAATGAGCCATTATTTGTCTAATTCTGACTGAAATCGAAGGTCCAAAGAGCAAAACCGAATTTTTAAAGAAAAGCGTAGGTAACTGTGCACTGTTTGCTTTCGTAAAAATGACCTGAAATAATTTGTTCCATTTTACACTTGATATTGTTCTATGATATGTAAGATTTATAATAAGTCAAAATTTGTCTAGTTATGACTTAAATTGAAGGTCCAAAGAGCAAAACCGAATTTTTAACAAAAAAACATAGGCAACTATACACACTTTGCTTTCGTAAAAATGACCTGAAATATTTTGTTCCATTTTACACTTTATATTATTCTATGATATAGAAGATTTCTAATGAGACATTATTTATTTAGTTCTGACTAAAATTGAAGGTCCAAAAAGAAAAACCGAATTTTTAACGAAAAGCATAGGATACACGCTTTGCTTTCGTAAAAATTACCTGCAATATTTTGTACCTTTTTACACTTGATATTTTTATATGATATGTAAAGTTTCTAATGAGCCATTATTCTCTAGTTCTGACTGAAATTGAAGGTCCAGAGAGAAAAACCGAATTTTTAACGAAAAGCAAAGGCAGTTGTACAGGCTTTGCTTTCTTAAAAATGAACTGAAATATTTTGCTTCTTTTTACACTTGATATTTTTCTATGATATGTAAGATTTCTAATGAGCCATTATATGTCTAGTTCTGACTGAAATTAAAGGTCCAAAGAGAAAACCCGAATTTTTAACGAAAAGCATAGGCAGCTGTACACGCTTTGCTTTCGTAAAAATTACCTAAAATATTTTGTCCCATTTTACATTTTATATTATTCTATGATATGTAAGCTTTCTTATGAGCCATCATTTTTCTAGTTCTGACTGAAATTGAAGGTCCAAAAACCAAAACCGATTTTTTAACGAAAAGCATAGGCGCTGTACACGCTTTGCTTTCGTAAAAATGACCTGAAATATTTTGTTCCATTTTACACTTGATAATGTTCTATGATATGTAAGATTTCTAATGAGCCATCATTTGTCTAGTTTTACTGGAATTGAAGGTCCAAAGAGCAAAAACCGAATTTTTAACTAAAAGCGTAAGCAGCTGTACACGTTTTGCTTTCGTAAAAATGACCGAAATATTTTGTTCTTTTTTACACTTGATATTGTTCTATGATATGTAATCTTTATAATGAGGAATCATTTGTATAGTTCTGACTGGAATTGAAGGTCCAAAGAGCAAAATCGAATTTTTAACGAAAAGCAAAGGCAGTTGTACACGCTTTGCTTTCTTAAAAATGACCTGGAATATTTTGTTCCTTTTTACACCTGGTATTATTATATGATATTTAAGCTTTCTAATTAGCCATTATTTGTCTAGTTCTGATTGAAATTGGAGGTCCATAGAACAAAACCGAATTTTTAACGAAAAGCATAGGCAGCTAGCTGTACACGCTTTGCTTTCGTAAAAAAGACTTGAAATATTTTGTTCCTTTTTACATTTGATATTTTTATATGATATGTAAGGTTTGTAATGAGCCATCATTTGTCTAGTTCTGACTGTAATCGAAGGTCCAAAGAGAAAAACCGAATTTTTAACGAAAAGCATAGCCATTATTGGTCTAGTTCTGATTGAAATTGGAGGTCCAAAGAACTAAACCGAATTTTTAACGAAAAGCATAGGTAGTTGTACACGCTTTGCTTTCGTAAAAATGACCTGAAATATTTTGTTCCTTTTTACAGTTGATATTTTTATATGATATGTAAGCTTTCTAATGAGCCATTATTTGTCTAGTTTTGATTGAAATTGAAGGTCCAAAGAGCAAAACCAAATTTTTAACGAAAAGCATAGGCAGCTGTACACGCTTTTCTTTCGAAAAAATGACTTGAAATATTTTGTTCCTTTCTACAGATGGTATTATTATATGATATGTAAGCTTTCTAGTTACCAATTATTTGTCTAGTTCTGGTTGAAATTGGAGGTCCAAAGAACTAAACCGAATTTTTAACGAAAAGCATAGGTAGTTGTACACGCTTTGCTTTCGTAAAAATAACCTGAAATATTTTGTTCATTTTTACAGTTGATATTTTTATATGATATGTAAGCTTTCTAATGAGCCATTATTTGTCTAGTTTTGATTGAAATTGAAGGTCCAAAGAGCAAAACCAAATGTTTAAAGAAAAGCATAGGCATCTGTACACGCTTTGCTTTCGGAAAAATGACCTGAAAATATTTTGTTCGTTTTTACACTTGATATTTTTATATGATATGCAGGATTTCTAATGAACCATTATTTGTCTAGTTCTGATTGAAAATCAAGGCCCAAAGAGCAAAACCGAATTTTTGACGAATAGCATAGGCAGTTGTACACGCTTTTCTTTCGAAAAAATGACTTGAAATATTCTTTCCTTTTTACACCTGATATTTTCTATGATATGTAAGCTTTATAATGAGCCATTATTTTGTCTAGTTCTGACTTAAATCGAAGGTACAAAGAGCAAAACTTAATTTTTAACGAAAAGCATAGGCAGCTGTACACACTTTGCTTTCGTAAAAATGACCTGAAATATTTTGTTCCTTTTTACACCTGGTATTATTATATGATATGTAAGCTTTCTAATTAGCCATTATTTGTCTAGTTCTGATTGAAATTGGAGGTCCATATAACAAAACCGAGTTTTTAACGAAAAGCATAGGTAGCTGTACACGCTTTGCTTTCGTAAAAATGACCTGAAAATATTTTGGTCCTTTTTACACTTGATATTTTTATATGATATGTAAGATTTCTAATGAGCCATTATTTGTATAGTTCTGATTGAAATTGAAGGTCCAAAGAGAAAAACCAAATGTTTAACGAAAAGCATAGGCAGCTAGCTGTACACGCTTTGCTTTCGTAAAAAAGACTTGAAATATTTTGTTCCTTTTTACACTTGATATTTTTATATGATATGTAAGGTTTATAATGAGCCATCATTTGTCTAGTTCTGACTGTAATCGAAGGTCCAAAGAGAAAAACCGAATTTTTAACGAAAAGCATAGGCAGCTATACACGCTTTGCTTTCGTAAAAATGATCTGAAATATTTTGTTCCTTTTTACAGCTGGTATTATTATATGATATGTAAGCTTTCTAGTTAGCCATTATTTGTCTAGTTCTGATTAAAATTGGAGGTCCAAAGAACTAAACCGAATTTTTAACGAAAAGCATAGGTTGTACACGCTTTGCTTTCGTAAAAATGACCTGAAATATTTTGTTCCTTTTTACAGTTGATATTTTTATATGATATGTAAGCTTTCTAATGAGCCATTATTTGTCTAGTTTTGATTGAAATTGAAGGTCCAAAGAGCAAAACCAAATTTTTAACGAAAAGCATAGGCAGCTGTACACGCTTTTCTTTCGAAAAAATGACTTGAAATATTTTGTTCCTTTTTACAGCTGGTATTATTATATGATATGTAAGCTTTCTAGTTAGCCATTATTTGTCTAGTTCTGATTGAAATTGGAGGTCCAAAGAACTAAACCGAATTTTTAACGAAAAGCATAGGTAGTTGTACACGCTTTGCTTTCGTAAAAATAACCTGAAATATTTTGTTCCTTTTTACAGTTGATATTTTTATATGATATGTAAGATTTCTAATGAGCCATTATTTTTCTAGTTTTGATTGAAATTGAAGGACCAAAGAGCAAAACCAAATGTTTAAAGAAAAGCATAGGCATCTGTACACGCTTTGCTTTCGGAAAAATGACCTGAAAATATTTTGTTCGTTTTTACACTTGATATTTTTATATGATATGCAAGATTTCTAATGAGCCATAATTTGTCTAGTTCTGATTGAAATCAAGGTCCAAAGAGCAAAACCGAATTTTTGACGAATAGCATAGGCAGTTGTAGACGCTTTTCTTTCGAAAAAATGACTTGAAATATTCTTTCCTTTTTACACCTGATATTTTCTATGATATGTAAGCTTTTATATGCCATTATTTTGTCTAGTTCTGACTTAAAAGCAAAGGTACAAAGCAAAACCGAATTTTTAACGAAAAGCATAGGCAGTTGTACACCTTTGCTTTCGTAAAATGACCTAAATTTTTGTCCTTTTTACACCTGGTATTATTATATGATATGTAAGCTTTCTAATTAGCCATTATTTGTCTAGTTCTGATTGAATTGGAGGTCCATAGAACAAAACCGAATTTTAACGAAAGCATAGGTAGTTGTACACGCTTTGCTTTCGTAAAATGACCTGAAATATTTGGTCCTTTTTACACTTGATATTTTTATATGATATGTAATTTCTAATGAGCCATTATTTGTCTAGTTATGACTGAAAATGAAGATCCAAAGAGCAAAACTGAATTTTTGGCGAATAGCATAGGCAGTTGTACACGCTTTGCTTTCGAAAAATGACCATATTTTGTTCCTTTTTACACCTGATATTTTTCAATGATATGTAAGCTTTATAATGAGCCATTATTTTGTCTAGTTCTGACTGAAATTGAAGGTCCAAAGAGCAAAACCGAAAGTTTAACGAAAAGCATAAGCAGTTGTACACGCTTTTCTTTCGAAAAAATGAATTGAAATATTTTGTTCCACTTTACACTTTATATTATACTATGATATGTAATATTTCTAATGAGCCATCATTTGTCTAGTACTGACTAAAATTGAACGTACAAAGAGCAAAATCGAATTTTTAACGAAAAGCAAAGGCAGTTGTACACGCTTTGCTTTCTTAAAAATGACCTGAAATATTTTGTTCCTTTTTACACCTGGTATTATTATATGATATTTAAGCTTTCTAATTAGCCATTATTTGTCTAGTTCTGATTGAAATTGGAGGTCCAAAGAACAAAACAGGATTTTTAACGAAAATCATGGGTAGATGTACACGCTTTGCTTTCGTAAAAATGACCTGAAATAATTTGTTCCTTTTTACAGTTGATATTTTTATATGATATGTAAGCTTTCTAATGAGCCATTATTTGTCTAGTTTTGATTGAAATTGAAGGTCCAAAGAGCAAAACCAAATTTTTAACGAAAAGCATAGGCAGCTGTGCACTCTTTGCTTTCGTAAAAATGACCTGAAATATTTTGTTCTATTTTACACTTGATATTATTCTATGATGTTTAAGCTTTCTAATGAGCCATTATTTGTCTAATTCTGACTGAAATCGAAGGTCCAAAGAGCAAAACCGAATTTTTAAAGAAAAGCGTAGGTAACTGTGCACTGTTTGCTTTCGTAAAAATGACCTGAAATAATTTGTTCCATTTTACACTTGATATTGTTCTATGATATGTAAGATTTATAATAAGTCAAAATTTGTCTAGTTATGACTTAAATTGAAGGTCCAAAGAGCAAAACCGAATTTTTAACAAAAAAACATAGGCAACTATACACACTTTGCTTTCGTAAAAATGACCTGAAATATTTTGTTCCATTTTACACTTTATATTATTCTATGATATAGAAGATTTCTAATGAGACATTATTTATTTAGTTCTGACTAAAATTGAAGGTCCAAAAAGAAAAACCGAATTTTTAACGAAAAGCATAGGATACACGCTTTGCTTTCGTAAAAATTACCTGCAATATTTTGTACCTTTTTACACTTGATATTTTTATATGATATGTAAAGTTTCTAATGAGCCATTATTCTCTAGTTCTGACTGAAATTGAAGGTCCAGAGAGAAAAACCGAATTTTTAACGAAAAGCAAAGGCAGTTGTACAGGCTTTGCTTTCTTAAAAATGAACTGAAATATTTTGCTTCTTTTTACACTTGATATTTTTCTATGATATGTAAGATTTCTAATGAGCCATTATATGTCTAGTTCTGACTGAAATTAAAGGTCCAAAGAGAAAACCCGAATTTTTAACGAAAAGCATAGGCAGCTGTACACGCTTTGCTTTCGTAAAAATTACCTAAAATATTTTGTCCCATTTTACATTTTATATTATTCTATGATATGTAAGCTTTCTTATGAGCCATCATTTTTCTAGTTCTGACTGAAATTGAAGGTCCAAAAACCAAAACCGATTTTTTAACGAAAAGCATAGGCGCTGTACACGCTTTGCTTTCGTAAAAATGACCTGAAATATTTTGTTCCATTTTACACTTGATAATGTTCTATGATATGTAAGATTTCTAATGAGCCATCATTTGTCTAGTTTTACTGGAATTGAAGGTCCAAAGAGCAAAAACCGAATTTTTAACTAAAAGCGTAAGCAGCTGTACACGTTTTGCTTTCGTAAAAATGACCGAAATATTTTGTTCTTTTTTACACTTGATATTGTTCTATGATATGTAATCTTTATAATGAGGAATCATTTGTATAGTTCTGACTGGAATTGAAGGTCCAAAGAGCAAAATCGAATTTTTAACGAAAAGCAAAGGCAGTTGTACACGCTTTGCTTTCTTAAAAATGACCTGGAATATTTTGTTCCTTTTTACACCTGGTATTATTATATGATATTTAAGCTTTCTAATTAGCCATTATTTGTCTAGTTCTGATTGAAATTGGAGGTCCATAGAACAAAACCGAATTTTTAACGAAAAGCATAGGCAGCTAGCTGTACACGCTTTGCTTTCGTAAAAAAGACTTGAAATATTTTGTTCCTTTTTACATTTGATATTTTTATATGATATGTAAGGTTTGTAATGAGCCATCATTTGTCTAGTTCTGACTGTAATCGAAGGTCCAAAGAGAAAAACCGAATTTTTAACGAAAAGCATAGCCATTATTGGTCTAGTTCTGATTGAAATTGGAGGTCCAAAGAACTAAACCGAATTTTTAACGAAAAGCATAGGTAGTTGTACACGCTTTGCTTTCGTAAAAATGACCTGAAATATTTTGTTCCTTTTTACAGTTGATATTTTTATATGATATGTAAGCTTTCTAATGAGCCATTATTTGTCTAGTTTTGATTGAAATTGAAGGTCCAAAGAGCAAAACCAAATTTTTAACGAAAAGCATAGGCAGCTGTACACGCTTTTCTTTCGAAAAAATGACTTGAAATATTTTGTTCCTTTCTACAGATGGTATTATTATATGATATGTAAGCTTTCTAGTTACCAATTATTTGTCTAGTTCTGGTTGAAATTGGAGGTCCAAAGAACTAAACCGAATTTTTAACGAAAAGCATAGGTAGTTGTACACGCTTTGCTTTCGTAAAAATAACCTGAAATATTTTGTTCATTTTTACAGTTGATATTTTTATATGATATGTAAGCTTTCTAATGAGCCATTATTTGTCTAGTTTTGATTGAAATTGAAGGTCCAAAGAGCAAAACCAAATGTTTAAAGAAAAGCATAGGCATCTGTACACGCTTTGCTTTCGGAAAAATGACCTGAAAATATTTTGTTCGTTTTTACACTTGATATTTTTATATGATATGCAGGATTTCTAATGAACCATTATTTGTCTAGTTCTGATTGAAAATCAAGGCCCAAAGAGCAAAACCGAATTTTTGACGAATAGCATAGGCAGTTGTACACGCTTTTCTTTCGAAAAAATGACTTGAAATATTCTTTCCTTTTTACACCTGATATTTTCTATGATATGTAAGCTTTATAATGAGCCATTATTTTGTCTAGTTCTGACTTAAATCGAAGGTACAAAGAGCAAAACTTAATTTTTAACGAAAAGCATAGGCAGCTGTACACACTTTGCTTTCGTAAAAATGACCTGAAATATTTTGTTCCTTTTTACACCTGGTATTATTATATGATATGTAAGCTTTCTAATTAGCCATTATTTGTCTAGTTCTGATTGAAATTGGAGGTCCATATAACAAAACCGAGTTTTTAACGAAAAGCATAGGTAGCTGTACACGCTTTGCTTTCGTAAAAATGACCTGAAAATATTTTGGTCCTTTTTACACTTGATATTTTTATATGATATGTAAGATTTCTAATGAGCCATTATTTGTATAGTTCTGATTGAAATTGAAGGTCCAAAGAGAAAAACCAAATGTTTAACGAAAAGCATAGGCAGCTAGCTGTACACGCTTTGCTTTCGTAAAAAAGACTTGAAATATTTTGTTCCTTTTTACACTTGATATTTTTATATGATATGTAAGGTTTATAATGAGCCATCATTTGTCTAGTTCTGACTGTAATCGAAGGTCCAAAGAGAAAAACCGAATTTTTAACGAAAAGCATAGGCAGCTATACACGCTTTGCTTTCGTAAAAATGATCTGAAATATTTTGTTCCTTTTTACAGCTGGTATTATTATATGATATGTAAGCTTTCTAGTTAGCCATTATTTGTCTAGTTCTGATTAAAATTGGAGGTCCAAAGAACTAAACCGAATTTTTAACGAAAAGCATAGGTTGTACACGCTTTGCTTTCGTAAAAATGACCTGAAATATTTTGTTCCTTTTTACAGTTGATATTTTTATATGATATGTAAGCTTTCTAATGAGCCATTATTTGTCTAGTTTTGATTGAAATTGAAGGTCCAAAGAGCAAAACCAAATTTTTAACGAAAAGCATAGGCAGCTGTACACGCTTTTCTTTCGAAAAAATGACTTGAAATATTTTGTTCCTTTTTACAGCTGGTATTATTATATGATATGTAAGCTTTCTAGTTAGCCATTATTTGTCTAGTTCTGATTGAAATTGGAGGTCCAAAGAACTAAACCGAATTTTTAACGAAAAGCATAGGTAGTTGTACACGCTTTGCTTTCGTAAAAATAACCTGAAATATTTTGTTCCTTTTTACAGTTGATATTTTTATATGATATGTAAGATTTCTAATGAGCCATTATTTTTCTAGTTTTGATTGAAATTGAAGGACCAAAGAGCAAAACCAAATGTTTAAAGAAAAGCATAGGCATCTGTACACGCTTTGCTTTCGGAAAAATGACCTGAAAATATTTTGTTCGTTTTTACACTTGATATTTTTATATGATATGCAAGATTTCTAATGAGCCATTATTTGTCTAGTTTTGATTGAAAATCAAGGTCCAAAGAGCAAAACCGAATTTTTGACGAATAGCATAGGCAGTTGTACACGCTTTTCTTTCGAAAAAATGACTTGAAATATTCTTTCCTTTTTACACCTGATATTTTCTATGATATGTAAGCTTTATAATGAGCCATTATTTTGTCTAGTTCTGACTTAAATCGAAGGTACAAAGAGCAAAACCGAATTTTTAACGAAAAGCATAGGCAGCTGTACACACTTTGCTTTCGTAAAAATGACCTGAAATATTTTGTTCCTTTTTACACCTGGTATTATTATATGATATGTAAACTTTCTAATTAGCCATTAATTGTCTAGTTCTGATTGAAATTGGAGGTCCATAGAACAAAACCGAGTTTTTAACGAAAAGCATAGGTAGCTGTACACGCTTTGGTTTCGTAAAAATGACCTGAAAATATTTTGGTCCTTTTTACACTTGATATTTTTATATGATATGTAAGATTTCTAATGAGCCATTATTTTTCTAGTTCTGATTCAAATTGAAGGTCCAAAGAGCAAAACCGAATGTTTAACGAAAAGCATAGGCAGCTAGCTGTACACGCTTTGCTTTCGTAAAAAAGACTTGAAATATTTTCTTCCTTTCTACACTTGATATTTTTATATGATATGTAAGGTTTATAATGAACCATCATTTGTCTAGTTATGACTGTAATCGAAGGTCCAAAGAGAAAAACCGAATTTTTAACGAAAAGCATAGGCAGCTATACACGCTTTGCTTTCGTAAAAATGATCTGAAATATTTTGTTCCTTTTTACAGATGGTATTATTATATGATATGTAAGCTTTCTAGTTATCCATTATTTGTCTAGTTCTGATTAAAATTGGAGGTCCAAAGAACTAAACCGAATTTTTAACGAAAAGCATAGGTAGTTGTACACGCTTTGCTTTCGTAAAAATGACCTGAAATATTTTGTTCCTTTTTACAATTGATATTTTTATATGATATGTAAGCTTTCTAATGAGCCATTATTTGTCTAGTTTTGATTGAAATTGAAGGTCCAAAGAGCAAAACCAAATTTTTAACGAAAAGCATAGGCAGCTGTACACGCTTTTCTTTCGAAAACATTACTTGAAATATTTTGTTCCTTTTCACACCTGATAATTATCTACGATATGTAAGATTTATAATGAGAAATTATTTTGTCTAGTTCTAACTGAAATTGAAGGTCCAAAGAGCAAAACCGAATGTTTACCGAAAAGCATAGGCATCTGTACACGCTTTGCTTTCGGAAAAATGACCTGAAAATATTTTGTTCGTTTTTACACTTGATATTTTTATATGATATGCAAGATTTCTAATGAGCCATTATTTGTCTAGTTCTGATTGAAAATCAAGGTCCAAAGAGCAAAACCGAATTTTTGACGAATAGCATATGCAGTTGTACACGCTTTTCTTTCGAAAAAATGACTTGAAATATTCTTTCCTTTTTACACCTGATATTTTCTATGATATGTAAGCTTTATAATGAGCCATTATTTTGTCTAGTTCTGACTTAAATCGAAGGTACAAAGAGCAAAACTGAATTTTTAACGAAAAGCATAGGCAGCTGTACACACTTTGCTTTCGTAAAAATGACCTGAAATATTTTGTTCCTTTTTACACCTGGTATTATTATATGATATGTAAGCTTTATAATTAGCCATTATTTGTCTAGTTCTGATTGAAATTGGAGGTCCATATAACAAAACCGAGTTTTTAACGAAAAGCATAGGTAGCTGTACACGCTTTGCTTTCGTAAAAATGACCTGGAAATATTTTGGTCCTTTTTACACTTGATATTTTTATATGATATGAAAGATTTCTAAGGAGCCATTATTTGTATAGTTCTGATTGAAATTGAAGGTCCAAAGAGAAAAACCAAATGTTTAACGAAAAGCATAGGCAGCTAGCTGTACACGCTTTGCTTTCGTAAAAAAGACTTGAAATATTTTGTTCCTTTTTACACTTGATATATATTTATATGATATGTAAGGTTTATAATGAGCCATCATTTGTCTAGTTCTGACTGTAATCGAAGGTACAAAGAGCAAAACCGAATTTTTAACGAAAAGCATAGGCAGCTGTACACACTTTGCTTTCGTAAAAATGACCTGAAATATTTTGTTCCTTTTTACACGTGGTATTATTATATGATATGTAAGATTTCTAATTAGCCATTATTTGTCTAGTTCTGATTGAAATTGGAGGTCCATAGAACAAAACCGATTTTTTAACGAAAAGCATAGGTAGTTGTACACGCTTTGCTTTCGTAAAAATGACCTGAAAATATTTTGGTCCTTTTTACACTTGATATTTTTATATGATATGTAAGATTTCTAATGAGCCATTATTTTTCTAGTTCTGATTCAAATTGAAGGTCCAAAGAGCAAAACCGAATGTTTAACGAAAAGCATAGGCAGCTAGCTGTACACGCTTTGCTTTCGTAAAAAAGACTTGAAATATTTTCTTCCTTTTTACACTTGATATTTTTATATGATATGTAAGGTTTATAATGAGCCATCATTTGTCTAGTTCTGACTGTAATCGAAGGTCCAAAGAGAAAAAACGAATTTTTAACGAAAAGCATAGGCAGCTATACACGCTTTGCTTTCGTAAAAATGATCTGAAATATTTTGTTCCTTTTTACATCTGGTATTATTATATGATATGTAAGCTTTCTAGTTAGCCATTAGTTATCTAGTTCTGATTTAAATTGGAGGTCCAAAGAACAAAACCGGATTTTTAACGAAAAGCATGGGTAGATGTACACGCTTTGCTTTCGTAAAAATGACCTGAAATATTTTGTTCCTTTTTACAGTTGATATTTTTATATGATATGTAATCTTTCTAATGAGCCATTATTTGTCTAGTTTTGATTGAAATTGAAGGTTCAAAGAGCAAAACCAAATTTTTAACAAAAAGCATAGGCAGTTGTGCACTCTTTGCTTTCGTAAAAATGACCTGAAATATTTTGTTCTATTTTACACTTGATATTATTCTATGATATTTAAGATTTCTAATGAGCCATTATTTGTCTAATTCTGACTGAAATCGAAGGTCCAAAGAGCAAAACCGAATTTTTAAAGAAAAGCGTAGGCAACTGTGCACTGTTTGCTTTCGTAAAAATGACCTGAAATAATTTGTTCCATTTTACACTTGATATTGTTCTACGATATGTAAGAGTTTTTATAAGTCAATATTTGTCTAGTTATGACTTAAATTGAAGGTCAAAAGAGCAAAACCGAATTTTTAACAAAAAAACATAGGCAGCTATACACACTTTGCTTTCGTAAAAATGACCTGAAATATTTTGTTCCATTTTACACTTTATATTATTCTATGATATAGAAGCTTTCTAATGAGCCATTATTTATCTAGTTCTGACTAAAATTGAAGGTCCAAAAAGAAAAACCGAATTTTTAACGAAAAGCGTAGGCAGCTGTGCACGCTTTGCTTTCATAAAAATGACCTGAAATATTTTGTTCCATTTTACACTTGATATTGTTTTATGATATGTAAGATTTATAATGATCCATTATTTGTCTAGTTCTGACTGAAATTAAAGGTCCAAAGAGAAAATCCAAAATTTTAACGAAAAGCATAGGCAGTTGTACATACTTTGCTTTCTTAAAAATGACCGAAATATTTTGTTCTTTTTTACACTTGATATTGTTCTATGATATGTAAGCTTTATGATGGGAATCATTTGTCTAGTTCTGACTGGAATTGAAGGTCCAAAGAGCAAAATCGATTTTTTAACGAAAAGCAAAGGCAGTTGTACACGCTTTGCTTTCTTAAAAATGACCTGAAATATTTTGTTCCTTTTTACAACTGGTATTATAATATGATATTTAAGCTTTCTAGTTAGCCATTATTTGTCTAGTTCTGATTGAAATTGGAGGTCCAAAGAACAAAACCGGATTTTTAACGAAAAGCATGGGTAGATGTACACGCTTTGCTTTCGTAAAAATGACCTGCAATATTTTGTTCGTTTTTACCGTTGATATTTTTATATGATATGTAAGCTTTCTAATGAGCCATTATTTGTCTAGTTTTGATTGAAATTGAAGGTCCAAAGAGCAAAACCAAATTTTTAACGAAAAGCATAGGCAGCTGTGCACTATTTGCTTTCGTAAAAATGACCTGAAATATTTTGTTCTATTTTACACTTGATATTATTCTATGATATTTAAGCTTACTAATGAGCCATTATTTGTCTAATTCTTACTGAAATCGAAGGTCTAAAGAGCAAAACCGAATTTTTAAAGAAAAGCGTAGGCAACTGTGCACTGTTTGCTTTCGTAAAAATGACCTGAAATAATTTTTTCCATTTTACACTTGATATTTTTCTATGATATCTAAGATTTCTAATGAGCCATCATTTGTCTAGTTTTATTGGAATTGAAGGTCCAAAGAGCAAAAACCGAATTTTTAACTAAAAGCGTAGGCAGCTGTACGCGCTTTGCTTTCCTAAAAATGAACTGAAATATTTTGTTCCTTTTTAAACTTGATATTTTTCTATGATATGTAAGCTTTCTAACGAGCCATTATTCGTCTAAATCTGACTGAAATTAATGGTCCAAAGAGCAAAACAAAAATTTTAACAAAAAGCGTAGGCAGGTACACGCTTTGCTTACCTAAAAATGAACTAAAAAATATTTTATTCCATTTTACACTTGATATTTTTCTATAATATGTAATCTTTCGAATGAGCCATTTTTTGTCAAGTTCTGACAGGAATTGAAGGTCCAAAGAGCAAAAAAAAATTTTAACTAAAAGCATAGGCAGTTGTACACGCTTTGCTTACCTAAAAATGACTGAAATATTTGTTCCTTTTTAAACTTGATATTGTTATATGATATTTAAGCTTTATAATAGGCCATCATTTGTCTAGTTCTGACTGGAATTAAAGGTCCAAAGAGCAAAACAAAATTTTTAACGAAAAGCATAGGCAGCTGTACACACTTTGCTTACCTAAAATTTAACTGAAATATTTTGTTCCTTTTTAAACATCATATTATTCTATGGTATGTAAGATTTTTAATGAGCCATTATATGTCTAATCTTGACTAATATTGAAGGTCCAAAGAGCAAAACTGAATTTTTAACGATAAACATAGGCAGTTGTACACGCTTTGTTTAGCTAAAATTGAACGGAAATATTTTGTTCCTTTTTAAACTTGATATTGTTCTATCATATGTAATATTTCTAATGAGCCATCATTTGTCTAGTTATGACTGGAATTGAAGGTCCAAAGAGAAAAATAGAATTTTTAACGAAAAGCATAGGCATCTGTACACGCTTTGCTTTCGGAAAAATGACCTGAAATATTTTGTTCCATTTTACACTTGATAATGTTCTATGATATATAAGATTTCTAATGGGCCATTATTTGTCTTGTTCTGACTTGAATTGAAGGTCCAAAGAGCAAAACCGAATTTTTAACGAAAAGCATACGAAGCTGTACACGCTTTGCATTCGTAAAAATGACCTCAAATTTTTTGTTCCATTTTACACTTGATAATGTTCTATGATATGTAAGATTCATATGAAGCCATTATTCGTCTAGTTCTGACCGAAATTAAAGGTCCAAAGAGGAAAACCGAATTTTTAACGAAAAGCATACGAAGCTGTACACGCTTTGCTTTCGTAAAAATGACCTGAAATATTTTGTTCCATTTCACACTTTATATTGTTCTATGATATGTAAGATTTATAATGAGCCATTATTTGTCTAGTTATTGAAGGTCCAAAGAGAAAACCCGAATTTTTTAACGAAAAGCATAGGCAGTTGTACACGCTTTGCATTAATAAAAATGACCTGAAATATTTTGTGGTATTTTACACTTGATAATGTTCTGTGATATGTAAGATTTCTAATGAGCCATTATTTGTCTAGTTCTGACTAAAATTGAAGGTCCAAAGAGCAAAACCTAATTTTTAACGAAAAACATAGGCATCTGTAGACGCTTTGCTTTCGTTAAAATGACCTGAAATATTTTGTTCCTTTTTACAATTGATATTTTTCTATGATATGTAATCTTTCTAATGAGCCATCATTTAGTTCTGACTGGAATTGAAGGTCCAAAGAGCAAAACCGAATTTTTAACGAAAAGCATAGGCATCTGTAGACACTTTGCTTTCGTAAAAATGACCTGAAATATTTTTTTACTTTTTATACTTGATATTGTCATATGATATGTTATATTTATAATGAGCCATCATTTGTCTTGTTCTGAATGGAATTGAAGGTCCAAAGAGAAAAACTGAATTTTTAACGAAAAGCATAAGCAGCTGTACACGTTTTGCTTTCTTAAAAATGACCTGAAATTTTTTGTTCTATTTTAAACTTGATATTCTTCTATGATATGTAAGCTTTTTAACGAGCCATTATTTGTCTAGTTCTGATTGAAATTAAAGGTCCAAAGAGCAAAACAAAATTTTTAACGAAAAGCATAGGCAGCTGTACACGCTTTGCTTACCTAAAAATGACTGATATGTTTGTTCCTTTTTAAACTTCATATTATTCTATGATATGTAAGCTTTCTAATGATCTATCGTTTGTCTAGTTCTGACTGGAATTGAAGGTCCAAAGAGCAAAAACCGAATTTTTAACGAAAAGCGTAGGAAGCTGTACACATTTTGCTTTCTTAAAAATGACCTGAAATTTTTTGTTGTATTTTACACTCGATATTGTTCTATGATATGTAATCTTTCTAATGAACCATAATTTTTCTAGTTCTGACTGGAATTGAAGGTCCAAAGAGCAAAATCGAATTTTTAACGAAAAGCATAGGCAGCTGTACACGCTTAGCTTTCATAAAAACGAACTAAAATACTTTGTTCCTTCTTTAAACTTCATTTTCTTCTATGATATGTAAGCTTTTTAACGAGCCATTATTTGTCTAGTTCTGATTGAAATTGAAGGTCCAAAGAGGAAAACCGAATTTTTAACGAAAAGCATAGGCAGTTGTACACGCTTTGCTTACCTAAAAATGAACTTAAATATTTTGTTTCTTTTTAAACTTGTTATTTTTCTATGATATGTAAGCTTTCTAACGAGCCATTATTTGTCTAGTTCTGACTGAAATTAAAGGTCCAAATTGCAAAACAGAATTTTTAACAAAAAGCGTAGGAAGCTGTACACGCTTTGCTTTCCTAAAAATGAACTGAAATATTTTGTTCCTTTTTAAAATTGATATTTTTCTATGTTATGTAAGATTTCTAACGAGCCATTATTTGTCTAGTTCTGAGTGAAATTGAAGGTCCAAAGAGCAAAACAGAATTTTTAACAAAAAGCGTAGGCAGCTGTACATGCTTTGCTTACCTAAAAATGAACTAAAATATTTTGTTCCATTTTACACTCGATAATTTCCTATAATATGTAAGCTTTCGAATGAGCCATTATTTGTCTAGTTCTGACAGCAATTGAAGGTCCAAAGAGCAAAAACGATTTTTTAACGAAAAGCATAGGCAGCTGTACACGCTTTGTTCCTTTTTAAACTTGATATTGTTATATGATATTTAAGCTTTATAATGAGCCATCATTTGTCTAGTTCTGACTGGAATTGAAGGTCCAAAGAGCAAAACAAAATTTTTAAGAGAAAGGCATAGGCAGCTGTACACACTTTGCTTACCTAAATATGAACTGAAATATTTTGTTCCTTTTTAAACTTCATATTATTCTATGGTATTTAATATTTCTAATGAGCCATTATATGTCTAATCTTGACTAATATTGAAGGTCCAAAGAGCAAAACCGAATTTTTAACGAAAAGCATAGGCAGCTGTACACGTTTTGTTTAACTAAAATTGAACTGAAATATTTTGTTCCTTTTTAAACTTGATATTGTTCTATGATATGTAATATTTCTAATGAGACATCATTTTTCTAGTTCTGACTGGAATTGAAGGTCCAAAGAGCAAAATATAATTTTTAACGAAAAGCATAGGCAGTTGTACACGTTTTGCTTACCTAAAAATGAACTGAAATATTTTATTCCTTTTTCTACTTGATATTTTTCTATGATATGTAAGCTTTATAATGAGCCATCATTTGTCTAGTTCTGATTGGAATTGAAGGTCCAAAGAGCAAAACTGAATTTTATCAAAAATCATAGGCATCTGTAGACGCTTTGCTTTCGTAAAAATGACCTGAAATATTTTATTACTTTTTACACTTGATATTGTTCTATGATGTGTAATCTTTCTAATGAGCCATGATTTGTCTAGTTCTGACTGGAATTGAAGGTCCAAAGAGAAAAACCGAATTTTTAACGAAAAGCATAAGCAGCTGTACACGTTTTGCTTTCTTAAAAATGATTTGAAATTTTTTGTTCTATTTTAAACTTGATATTCTTCTATGATATTTAAGCTTTTTAACGAGCCATTATTTGCTTAGTTCTGATTGAAATTGAAGGTCCAAAGAGCAAAACAGAATTTTTAACGAAAAGCATAGGCAGCTGTACACGCTTAGCTTACCAAAAAATGACTGGTATGTTTGTTCCTTTTTAAACTTGATATTATTCTATGATATTTAAGATTTCTAATGATCCATCGTTTGTCTAGTTCTGACTGGAATTGAAGGTCCAAAGACCAAAAACCGAATTTTTAACGAAAAGTGTAGGAAGCTATACACGTTTTGCTTTCTTAAAAATGAACTGAAAATTTTTGTTCTATTTTAAACTTGATATTGTTCTATGATATGTATTTCTTTCTAATGAGCCATCATTTTTCTAGTTTTGACTGGAATTGAAGGTCCAAAGAGCAAAACTGATTTTTTAACGAAAAGCATAGGCAGTTGTACACGCTTAGCTTTCCTAAAAATGAACTGAAATATTTTGTTCCTTCTTTAAACTTCATTTTCTTCTATGATATGTAAGCTTCTTAACAAGCCATTATGTGTCTAGTTCTGATTGAAATTGAAGGTCCAAAGAGCAGAATCGAATTTTTAACGAAAAGCAGAGGCAGTTGTACACGCTTTGCTTACCTAAAAATAAACTGAAATATTTTGTTCCTTTTTAAACTTGATATTGTTCTATGATATGTAAATTTCTAATGAGCCATCATTTGTCTAGTTCTGACAGGAATTGAAGGTCCAAAGAGCAAAACATAATTTTTAACGAAAATCATAGGCAGCCCTACACGCTTTGCTTTCGTAAAAATGACATGAAATATTTTGTTCCATTTTACACTTGATATAGTTCTATGATATGTAAGATTCATATGAAGCCATTATTCGTCTAGTTTTGACCGAAATTAAAGGTCAAAATAGAAAAACCGAATTTTTAACGGAAAGCATAGGCAGCTGTACACGCTTTGCATTCGTAAAAATGACCTGAAATTTTTTGTTCCATTTTACAATTGATAATTTTATATGATATGTAAGATTTCTAATGATCCATCGTTTGTCTAGTTCTGACTGGAATTGAAGGTCCAAAGAGCAAAAACCGAATTTTTAACGAAAAGCGTAGGAAGCTATGCACGTTTTGCTTTCTTAAAAATGAACTGAAATTTTTTGTTCTATTTTAAACTTGATATTATTATATGATATGTATTCTTTCTAATGAGCCATCATTTGTATAGTTCTGACTGGAATTGAAGGTCCAAAGAGCTAAACCGATTTTTTAACGAAAAGCATAGGCAGCTGTACACGCTTAGCTTTCCTAAAAATGAACTGAAATATTTTGTTCCTTTTTAAACTTGATATTTTTATATGATATATAAGCTTTATAATGAGCCATAATTTGTCTAGTTCTGATTGAAATTGAAGGTCCAAAGAGCAAAACAAAATTTTTAACGAAAAGCATGGGCAGCTATACACAGTTTTCTTACCGAATAATGAACATAAATGTTTTGTTCCTTTTTAAACTTCATTTTCTTCTATGATATGTAAGCTTTTTAACAAGCCATTATGTGTCTAGTTCTGATTGAAATTGAAGGTCCAAAGAAAAGAATCGAATTTTTAACGAAAAGCAGAGGCAGCTGTACACGCTTTGCTTAACTAAAAATGAACTGAAATATTTTGTTCCTTTTTAAACTTTATATTGTTCTATGACATGTAAAATTTCTAATGAGCCATCATTTGTCTAGTTCTGACAGGAATTGAAGGTCCAAAGAGCAAAACAAATTTTTTAACGAAAAGCATAGGCAGTTGTACACGCTTTGCTTACCTAAAAATGAACTTAAATATTTTGTTCCTTTTTAAACTTGATATTTTTATATGATATATAAGCTTTATAATGAGCCATAATTTGTCTAGTTCTGATTGAAATTGAAGGTCCAAAGAGCAAAACAAAATTTTTAACGAAAAGCATGGGCAGCTGTACACAGTTTTCTTACCGAATAATGAACATAAATATTTTGTTCCTTTTTTAACTTCATATTGTTCTATGATATGTAAGATTTCTAATGAGCCATCATTTGTCTAGTTTTTACTGGAATTGGAGGTCCAAAGAGCAAAAACTGAATTTTTAACCAAAAGCGTAGTACACGTTTTGCTTTCGTAAAAATGACCTAAAATATTTTGTTCATTTTTACACTTGATATTGTTCTATGATATGTAAGCTTTCTAACGAGCAATAATTTGTCTAGTTCTGACTGGAATGGAATTTCCAAAGAGCAAAACTGAATTTTAACGAAAAGCATAGGCAGCTGTACACGCTTTGCTTTCGTAAAAATGACCTGAAATATTTTGTTCCATTTTACACTTGATAATGTTCTATGATATGTAAGATTTCTAATGGGCCATTATTTGTCTAGTTCTGACTTGAATTGAAGGTCCAAAGAGCAAAACCGAATTTTTAACGAAAATCATAGGCATCCCTACACGCTTTGCTTTCGTAAAAATGACATGAAATATTTTGTTCCATTTTACACTTGATATAGTTCTATGATATGTAAGATTCATATGAATCCATTATTCGTCTAGTTTTGACCGAAATTAAAGGTCTAAATAGAAAAACCGAATTTTTAACGAAAAGCATAGGCAGCTGTACACGCTTTGCATTCGTAAAAATGACCTGAAATTTTTTGTTCCATTTTACACTTGATAATTTTCTATGATATGTAAGATTTCTAATGAGCAATTTTTTGTCTAGTTCTGACTGAAATTGAAGGTCCAAAGAGCAAAACCAATTTTTTAACGAAAAACATAGGCAGCTATACACGCTTAGCATTCCTAAAAATGAAATAAATATTTTGTTCTTTCTTTAAACTTCATTTTCTTCTATGATATGTAAGCTTTTTAACGAGCCATTATTTGTCTAGTTCTTATTGAAATTGAAGGTCCAAAGAGCAAAATCGAATTTTTAACGAAAAGCAGAGGCAGCTGTACACGCTTTGCTTACCTAAAAATGATATGAAATATTTTGTTCCTTTTTAAACTTGATATTTTTCTATGATATGTAAAATTTCTAATGATCCATCATTTGTCTAGTTCTGACAGGAATTGAAGGTCCAAAGAGCAAAACAAAATTTTTAACGAAAAGCATAGGCAGTTGTACACGCTTTGCTTACCTAAAAATGAACTTCAATATTTTGTTCCTTTTTAAACTTGATATTATTCTATGATATGTAAAATTTCTAATGACCCATCATTTGTCTAGTTTTGACAAGAATTGAAGGTCCAAAGAGCAAAACCGAATTTTTAACGAAAAGCATAGGCAACTGTACACGCTTTGCTTTCCTAAAAATGAACTGAAATATTTTGTTCCTTTTTAAACTTTATATTTTTCTATGATATGTAAGCTTTCTAACGAGCCATTATTTGTTTAGTTCTGACTGAAATTGAAGGTCCAAAGAGCAAAACAGAATTTTTAACAAAAAGCATAGGCAGCTGTACACGCTTTGTTTAGCTAAAATTGAACTGAAATATTTGTTCCTTTTTAAACTTGATATTGTTATATGATATGTAATATTTCTAATGAGCCATCATTTGTCTAGTTCTGACTGGAATTGAAGGTCCAAAGAGCAAAACTGAATTTTAACGAAAAGCATAGGCAGCAGTACAAGTTTTGCTTTCGTAAAAATGACCTGAAATATTTTGTTATTTTTTTCACTTGATACTGTTCTATGATATGTAATCCTTCCAATGAGCCATCATTTAGTTCTGACTGGAATTGAAGGTCCAAAGAGCAAAACAGATTTTTTAACGAAAAGCATAGGCAGCTATACACGCTTAGCTTTCCTAAAAATGAACTGAAATATTTTGTTCCTTCTTTAAACTTCATTTTCTTCAATGATATGTAAACTTTTTAACGAGCCATTATTTGTCTAGTTCTCATTGAAATTGAAGGTCCAAAGAGCAAAATCGAATTTTTAAAGAAAAGCAGAGGCAGCTGTACACGCTTTGCTTACCTAAAAATAAACTGAAATATTTTGTTCCTTTTTAAACTTGATATTGTTCTATGATATGTAAAATTTCTAATGACCCATCATTTCTCTAGTTATGACAGGAATTGAAGGTCCAAAGAGCAATACAAAATTTTTAACGAAAAGCATAGGCAGTTGTACACGCTTTGCTTACCTAAAAATGAACTTAAATATTTTGTTCCTTTTTAAACTTGATATTTTTATATGATATGTAAGCTTTTTAATGAGCCATCATTTGTCTAGTTTTTACTGGAATTGAAGGTCCAAAGAGCAAAAACCGAATTTTTAACGAAAAGCATAGGCAGATGTACACGTTTTGCTTTCGTAAAAATGACCTGAAATATTTTGTTCATTTTTACACTTGATATTGTTCTATGATATGTAAGATTTCTAATGAGCAACCATTTGTCTAGTTCTGACTGGAATTGAATTCCAAAGAGCAAAACCGAATTTTTAACGAAAAGCATAGGCAGCTGGAAACGCTTTGCATTCGTAAAAATGACCTGAAATATTTTGTTCCATTTTACAATTGATATTTTTCTATAATATGTAAAATTTCGAATGATCTATTATTTGTCTAAATCTGACTGGAATTGAAGCTCCAAAGAGCAAAACCGAATTTTTAACGAAAAGCATAGGCAGCTGTACACACTTTTCTTACCGAATAATGAACTGAAATATTTTGTTACTTTTTAAACTTCATATTGTTCTATGATATGTAAGCTTTGTAATGAGCCATCATTTGTCTAGTTTTTACTGGAATTGAAGGTCCAAAGAGCAAAACCGAATTTTTAACGAAAAGCATAGGCATCTGTAGACGCTTTGCTTTCGTAAAAATGACCTGAAATATTTTGTAATTTTTTTCACTTGATATTGTTCTATGATATGTAATCTTTCCAATGATCCATCATTTAGTTCTGACTGGAACTGAAGGTCCAAAGAGCAAAACCGAATTTTTAACGAAAAGCATAGGCATCTGTAGACGCTTTGCTTTCGTAAAAATGACCTGAAATATTTTTTTACTTTTTATACTTGATATTGTCATATGATATGTTATATTTATAATGAGCCATCATTTGTCTTGTTCTGAA
This sequence comes from Papaver somniferum, assembly GCF_003573695.1. Taxonomy (NCBI): domain Eukaryota; kingdom Viridiplantae; phylum Streptophyta; class Magnoliopsida; order Ranunculales; family Papaveraceae; genus Papaver; species Papaver somniferum. The sequence goes on along the minus strand of NC_039366.1, from coordinate 202,819,955 downwards.
TGGAATTGAAGGTCCAAAGAGAAAAACTGAATTTTTAACGAAAATCATAAGCAGTTGTACACGTTTTGTTTTCTTAATAATGACCTGAAATTTTTTGTTCTATTTTAAACTTGATATTCTTCTATGATATGTAATCTTTTTAACGAGCCATTATTTTTCTAGTTCTGATTGAAATTGAAGGTCCAAGGAGCAAAACAGAATTTTTAACGAAAAGCATAGGCAGCTGTACACGCTTTGTTTACCTAAAAATGACTGATATGTTTGTTCCTTTTTAAACTCGATATTATACTATGATATGTAAGCTTTATAATGATCCATCGTTTGTCTAGTTCTGACTAGAATTGAAGGTCCAAAGAGAAAAAACCGAATTTTTAACGAAAAGCGTAGGAAGCTGTACACGTTTTGCTTCCTTTAAAATGACCTGAAATATTTTGTTCTATTTTACACTTGATATTGTTCTATGATATGTAATCTTTCTAATGAGCCATCATTTGTCTAGTTCTGACTGGAATTGAAGGTCCAAAGAGCAAAACCGAATTTTTAACGAAAAGCAGAGGCAGCCGTACACGCTTTGCTTACCTAAAAATGAACTGAAATATTTTGTTCCTTTTTAAACTTGATATTGTTCTATGATATGTAAAATTTCTAAAGAGCCATCATTTGTCTACTTCTGATTGGAATTGAAGGTCCAAAGAGCAAAAATAAATTTTTAACGAAAAGCAAGGCAGCTGTACGCACTTTGCTTACCTAAAAATGAACTGAAATATTTTGTTCCTTTTTAAACTTCATATTATTCTATGGTATGTAAGCTTTCTAATGAGCCATTATATGTCTAATCTTTACTTATATTGAAGGTCCAAAGAGCAAAACCGAATTTTTAACGAAAAGCATAGGCAGCTGTACACGCTTTGTTTAGCTAAAATTGAACTGAAATATTTTGTTCCTTTTTAAACTTGATATTTTTCTATTATATGCAATATTTCTAATGAGCCATCATTTGTCTAGTTCTGACTAGAATTGAAGGTCCAAAGAGCAAAATAGAATTTTTAACGAAAAGCATAGGCAGCTGTACACGCTTTGCTTACCTAAAAATGAACTGAAATATTTTGTTCCTTTTTCTACTTGATATTTTTCTATAATATGTAATATTTATAATGAGCCATCATTTGTCTAGTTATGATTGGAATTGAAGGTCCAAAGAGCAAATCTGAATTTTAACGAAAAGCATAGGCAGCTGTACACGCTTTGCTTTCGTAAAAATGACCTGAAATATTTTGTTCCATTTTACACTTGATAATGTTCTATGATATGTAAGATTTATAATGGGCCATTATTTGTCTAGTTCTGACTTGAATTGAAGGTCCAAAGAGCAAAACCGAATTTTTAACGAAAATCATAGGCAGCCTTACACGCTTTGCTTTCGTAAAAATGACATGAAATATTTTGTTCCATTTTACACTTGATATTTTTGTATGATATGTAAGATTCATATGAAGCCATTATTTGTCTAGTTCTGACCGAAATTAAAGGTCCAAATAGAAAAACCGAATTTTTAACGAAAAGCATAGGCAGCTGTTGTACACGCTTTCCATTCGTAAAAATGACCTGAAATTTTTTGTTCCATTTTACACTTGATAATTTTCTATGATATGTAACATTTATCATGAGCCATTTTTTGTCTAGTTCTGACTGAAATTGAAGGTCCAAAGAGCAAAACCGAATTTTTAACGAAAAGAATAGGAAGCTGTATACGCTTTGCTTTCATAAAAATGACCTGAAATATTTTGTTCCATTTCACACTTTATATTTTTCTATGATATGTAAGATTTCTAATGAGCCACTATTTGTCTATTTCTGACTGAAATTGAAGGTCCAAAGAGAAAACTCAAATTTTTAACGAAAAGCATAGGCAGCTGTACACGCTTTGCATTCGTAAAAATAACCTGAAATATTTTGTTGTATTTTACACTTGATAATGTTATATGATATGTAAGATTTTTAATGAGCCATTATTTGTCTAGTTCTGACTGAAATTGAAGGTCCAAAGAGCAAAACCGAATTTTTAACGAAAAACATAGGCATCTGTAGACGCTTTGCTTTCGTAAAAATGACCTGAAATATTTTATTCATTTTTACACTTGATATTTTTCTATGATATGTAATCTTTCTAATGAGCCATCATTTAGTTCTGACTGGAATTGAAGGTCCAAAGAGCAAAACCGAATTTTTAACGAAAAGCGTAGGCATATATAGACGCTTTGCTTTCGTAAAAATGAACTGAAATATTTTGTTACTTTTTACACTTGATATTGTTATATGATATGTAATCTTTCTAATGAGCCATCATTTGTCTAGTTCTGACTGGAATTGAAGGTCCAAAGAGAAAAACAGAATTTTCAACGAAAAGCTTAGGCAGCTGTACACGCTTTGCTTACCTAATAATGAACAGAAATATTTTGTTCTTTTTAAACTTCATATTGTTATATGATATGTAAGCTTTGTAATGAGCCATCATTTGTCTAGTTTTTACTGGAATTGAAGGTTCAAAAAGCAAAACCGAATTTTTAACGAAAAGCATAGGCATATGTAGACGCTTTGATTTCATAAAAATGAACTGAAATATTTTGTTACTTTTTAAACTTCATATTGTTCTATGATATGTAAGCTTTGGAATGAGCCATCATTTGTCTAGTTTTTACTGGAATTGAAGGTCCAAAGAGCAAAACCGAATTTTTAACGAAAATCATAGGCATCTGTAGACGCTTTGCTTTCGTAAAAATGACCTGAAATATTTTGTTATTTTTTTCACTTGATATTGTTCTATGATATATAATCTTTCCAATGATCCATCATTTAGTTCTGACTGGAATTGAAGGTCCAAAGAGCAAAACCGAATTTTTAACGAAAACCATAGGCATCTGTAGACGCTTTGCTTTCGTAAAAATGACCTGAAATATTTTGTTACTTTTTACACTTGATATTGTTGTAAGATATGTAATATTTCTAATTATCCATCATTTGTCTAGTTCTGACTGGAATTGAAGGTCCAAAGAGAAAAACCGAATTTTTAACGAAAAGCATAAGCAGCTGTACACGTTTTGCTTTCTTAAAAATGACCTGAAATTTTTTGTTCTATTTTAAACTTGATATTCTTCTATGATATGTAAGCTATTTAACGAGCCATTATTTGTCTAGTTCTGATTGAAATTGAAGGTCCAAAGAGCAAAACAGAATTTTTAACGAAAAGCATAGGCAGTTGTACACGCTTTGCTTACCTAAAAATAAATGATATGTTTGTTCCTTTTTAAACTTGACATTATTCTATGATATGTAAGATTTCTAATGATCCATCGTTTGTCTAGTTCTGACTGAAATTGAAGGTCCAAAGAGCAAAAACCGAATTTTTAACGAAAAGCGTAGGAAGCTGTACACGTTTTGCTTTCTTAAAAATGAACTGAAATATTTTGTTCTATTTTACACTTGGTATTTTTCTATGATATGTAATCTTTCTAATGAGCCATCATTTGTGTAGTTCTGACTGGAATTGAAGGTCCAAAGAGCAAAACCGAATTTTTAACGAAAAGCATAGGTAGCTATACACGCTTTGCTTACCTAAAAATGAACTGAAATATTTTGTTCCTTTTTAAACTTGATATTGTTCTATGATATGTAAAATTTCTAATGAGCCATCATTTGTCTAGTTCTGACAGGAATTGAAGGTCCAAAGAGCAAAACAGAATTTTTAACGAAAAGCATAGGCAGTTGTACACGCTTTGCTTACCTAAAAATGAACTTAAATATTTTGTTCCTTTTTAAACTTGATATTTTTATATGATATGTAAGCTTTATAATGAGCCATAATTTGTCTAGTTATGATTGGAATTGAAGGTCCAAAGAGCAAAAAAAAAAATTTAACGAAAAGCATAGGCAGCTGTACACACTTTTCTTACCGAATAATGAACTGAAATGTTTTGTTCCTTTTTTAACTTCATATTTTTCTATGATATGTAAGCTTTCTAATGAGCCATCATTTGTCTAGTTTTTACTGGAATTGAAGGTCCATAGAGCAAAAACCGAATTTTTAACTACAAGCGTAGGCAGCTGTACACGTTTTGCTTTCGTAAAAATGACCTGAAATATTTTTTTCATTTTTACACTTGATATTGTTCTATGATATGTAAGCTTTCTAATGAGCAATCATTTGTCTAGTTCTGACTTGAATTGAATTCGAAAGAGCAAAACCGAATTTTTAACCAAAGCATAGGCAGCTGTACACGCTTTGCATTCCTAAAAATGAATTGAAATATTTTGTTCCTTTTTAAACTCGATATTTTTCTATGATATGTAAGATTTCTAACGAGCCATTATTTGTCTAGTTCTGAATGAAACTGAAGGTCCAAAGAGCAAAACAGAATTTTTAACAAAAAGCGTAGGCAGATGTACACGCTTTGCTTTCGTAAAAATGACCTAAAATATTTTGTTCCATTTTACACTTAATATTTTTCTATGATATGTAAGCTTTCTAATGAGCCATCATTTGTCTAGTTCTGACTGAAATTAAAGGTCCAAAGAGAAAAACCGAGTTTTTAACGAAAAGCATAGGCAGCTGGAAACGCTTTGCATTTGTAAAAATGACCTGAAATATTTTGTTCCATTTCACACTTTATATTTTTCTATGATATGTACGATTTCTAATGAGCCACTATTTGTCTATTTCTGACTGAAATTGAAGGTCCAAAGAGAAAACTCGAATTTTTAACGAAAAGCATAGGCAGCTGTACACGCTTTGCATTCGTAAAAATAACCAGAAATATTTTGTTGTATTTTACACTTGATAATGTTCTATGATATGTAAGATTTTTAATGAGCCATTATTTGTCTAGTTCTGACTGAAATTGAAGGTCCAAAGAGCAAAACCGAATTTTTAACGAAAAACATAGGCATCTGTAGACGCTTTGCTTTCGTAAAAATGACCTGAAATATTTTATTCCTTTTTACACTTGATATTTTTCTATGATATGTAATCTTTCTAATGAGCCATCATTTAGTTCTGACTGGAATTGAAGGTCCAAAGAGCAAAACCGAATTTTTACCGAAAAGCGTAGGCATATATAGACGCTTTGCTTTCGTAAAAATGAACTGAAATATTTTGTTACTTTTTACACTTGATATTGTTATATGATATGTAATCTTTCTAATGAGCCATCATTTGTCTAGTTCTGACTGGAATTGAAGGTCCAAAGAGAAAAACAGAATTTTCAACGAAAAGCTTAGGCAGCTGTACACGCTTTGCTTACCTAATAATGAACAGAAATATTTTGTTCTTTTTAAACTTCATATTGTTATATGATATGTAAGCTTTGTAATGAGCCATCATTTGTCTAGTTTTTACTGGAATTGAAGGTTCAAAAAGTAAAACCGAATTTTTAACGAAAAGCATAGGCATATGTAGACGCTTTGATTTCGTAAAAATGAACTGAAATATTTTGTTACTTTTTAAACTTCATATTGTTCTATGATATGTAAGCTTTGGAATGAGCCATCATTTGTCTAGTTTTTACTGGAATTGAAGGTCCAAAGAGCAAAACCGAATTTTTAACGAAAATCATAGGCATCTGTAGACGCTTTGCTTTCGTAAAAATGACCTGAAATATTTTGTTATTTTTTTCACTTGATATTGTTCTATGATATATAATCTTTCCAATGATCCATCATTTAGTTCTGACTGGAATTGAAGGTCCAAAGAGCAAAACCGAATTTTTAACGAAAAGCATAGGCATCTGTAGACGCTTTGCTTTCGAAAAAATGACCTGAAATATTTTGTTACTTTTTATACTTGATATTGTTCTAAGATATGTAATCTTTCTAATTAGCCATCATTTGTCTAGTTCTGACTGGAATTGAAGGTCCAAAGAGAAAAACCGAATTTTTAACGAAAAGCATAAGCAGCTGTACACGTTTTGCTTTCTTAAAAATGACCTGAAATTTTTTGTTCTATTTTAAACTTGATATTCTTCTATGATATGTAATCTATTTAACGAGCCATTATTTGACTAGTTCTGATTGAAATTGAAGGTCCAAAGAGCAAAACAGAATTTTTAACGAAAAGCATAGGCAGCTGTACACGCTTTGCTTACCTAAAAATAAATGATATGTTTGTTCCTTTTTAAACTTGACATTATTCTATGATATGTAAGATTTCTAATGATCCATCGTTTGTCTAGTTCTGACTGGAATTGAAGGTCCAAAGAGCAAAAACCGAATTTTTAACGAAAAGCGTAGGAAGCTGTACGCACTTTGCTTACCTAAAAATGAACTGAAATATTTTGTTCCTTTTTAAACTTCATATTATTCTATGGTATGTAAGCTTTCTAATGAGCCATTATATGTCTAATCTTTACTTATATTGAAGGTCCAAAGAGCAAAACCGAATTTTTAACGAAAAGCATAGGCAGCTGTACACGCTTTGTTTAGCTAAAATTGAACTGAAATATTTTGTTCCTTTTTAAACTTGATATTTTTCTATTATATGCAATATTTATAATGAGCCATCATTTGTCTAGTTCTGACTAGAATTGAAGGTCCAAAGAGCAAAATAGAATTTTTAACGAAAAGCATAGGCAGCTGTACACGCTTTGCTTACCTAAAAATGAACTGAAATATTTTGTTCCTTTTTCTACTTGATATTTTTCTATAATATGTAAGCTTTATAATGAGCCATCATTTGTCTAGTTCTGATTGGAATTGAAGGTCCAAAGAGCAAATCTGAATTTTAACGAAAAGCATAGGCAGCTGTACACGCTTTGCTTTCGTAAAAATGACCTGAAATATTTTGTTCCATTTTACACTTGATAATGTTCTATGATATGTAAGATTTATAATGGGCCATTATTTGTCTAGTTCTGACTTGAATTGAAGGTCCAAAGAGCAAAACCGAATTTTTAACGAAAATCATAGGCAGCCTTACACGCTTTGCTTTCGTAAAAATGACATGAAATATTTTGTTCCATTTTACACTTGATATTTTTGTATGATATGTAAGATTCATATGAAGCCATTATTTGTCTAGTTCTGACCGAAATTAAAGGTCCAAATAGAAAAACCGAATTTTTAACGAAAAGCATAGGCAGCTGCTGTACACGCTTTCCATTCGTAAAAATGACCTGAAATTTTTTGTTCCATTTTACACTTGATAATTTTCTATGATATGTAACATTTATCATGAGCCATTTTTTGTCTAGTTCTGACTGAAATTGAAGGTCCAAAGAGCAAAACCGAATTTTTAACGAAAAGAATAGGAAGCTGTATACGCTTTGCTTTCATAAAAATGACCTGAAATATTTTGTTCCATTTCACACTTTATATTTTTCTATGATATGTACGATTTCTAATGAGCCACTATTTGTCTATTTCTGACTGAAATTGAAGGTCCAAAGAGAAAACTCGAATTTTTAACGAAAAGCATAGGCAGCTGTACACGCTTTGCATTCGTAAAAATAACCAGAAATATTTTGTTGTATTTTACACTTGATAATGTTCTATGATATGTAAGATTTTTAATGAGCCATTATTTGTCTAGTTCTGACTGAAATTGAAGGTCCAAAGAGCAAAACCGAATTTTTAACGAAAAACATAGGCATCTGTAGACGCTTTGCTTTCGTAAAAATGACCTGAAATATTTTATTCCTTTTTACACTTGATATTTTTCTATGATATGTAATCTTTCTAATGAGCCATCATTTAGTTCTGACTGGAATTGAAGGTCCAAAGAGCAAAACCGAATTTTTACCGAAAAGCGTAGGCATATATAGACGCTTTGCTTTCGTAAAAATGAACTGAAATATTTTGTTACTTTTTACACTTGATATTGTTATATGATATGTAATCTTTCTAATGAGCCATCATTTGTCTAGTTCTGACTGGAATTGAAGGTCCAAAGAGAAAAACAGAATTTTCAACGAAAAGCTTAGGCAGCTGTACACGCTTTGCTTACCTAATAATGAACAAAAATATTTTGTTCTTTTTAAACTTCATATTGTTATATGATATGTAAGCTTTGTAATGAGCCATCATTTGTCTAGTTTTTACTGGAATTGAAGGTTCAAAAAGCAAAACCGAATTTTTAACGAAAAGCATAGGCATATGTAGACGCTTTGATTTCGTAAAAATGAACTGAAATATTTTGTTACTTTTTAAACTTCATATTGTTCTATGATATGTAAGCTTTGGAATGAGCCATCATTTGTCTAGTTTTTACTGGAATTGAAGGTCCAAAGAGCAAAACCGAATTTTTAACGAAAATCATAGGCATCTGTAGACGCTTTGCTTTCGTAAAAATGACCTGAAATATTTTGTTATTTTTTTCACTTGATATTGTTCTATGATATATAATCTTTCCAATGATCCATCATTTAGTTCTGACTGGAATTGAAGGTCCAAAGAGCAAAACCGAATTTTTAACGAAAA